>NC_090935.1:1472437719-1473062719 GCF_040938575.1 Ambystoma mexicanum
AAGCCACCAGACAGGGGCAGGTCAATGATGAAATCCGTGGCGATGGTATGCCAAGGGTACGGAGGCGTTGGCGTGGGTTGTAGAAGACCAATGGGTCTTTTGCGAGGAATCTTGGTCTGGGCACATACCGGGCATGAGTCCACGTATTGCTTTACCATTGTAGCCCATCCAGGCCACCAGTACTGTCGTGCAACCAGTTCTTGTGTTGTACGAACTCCACGGTGACCGCAAACGACGGAATCATGACAATTCAGTAAAACGATTTTCTGGAGTTCCAATGTGGGGACGTACAGACGATCCTTGAAGAACAATAAGCCATCACGTTCCCTGATGTCAGCACGTTGTAGTATCTGTGTTCTTAATGGATCCGTTCGTGTGGCCACAGTAAACTGTTGGAGCTGGGGAGTCACCATCGATAGGAAATGTTTGGACGCTATCAAAGGTTCCGGTTCCTTGACACCTTCAACGTTGTTTTCCAGAGACCGAGACAAGGCATCAGCCTTAGTGTTCTGGGAACAAGGAATGTACGTGACGGTGAAATCGAACTGTGAAAAGAAGAAGGCCCAACGAGCATGACGGGAGGTCCTGCATTGTAAAGAGCGCAAGAACTGTAGATTACGGTGATCCGTGCGAACCACCACCGGGTACCTCCCACCCAGCAAGTGATGTCGCCATTCCTCGAAGGCAGCCTTTATCGCCAGTAATTCCTTTTCTATCACTGCGTAGTTTCTCTCACTCACTGACAACTTCCTCGAGTAATACGCCACCGGGTGCTCTATTCCCGTGATTGTATCTTGCTGTAGTAGGACCGCCCCAATTGCGTAGTCCGAGGCGTCTGTTTCAACCACAAACGGTTTTACATCATCTGGATGTCTAAGAACAGGAGCCGACATGAATGATCTTTTTAATTCCTGGAATGCCTCCTCGGCCTGCGTGTCCCAGAGAAACGGCACCTTGGTACTGGTCAGGTGGGTTAAACTGTTGGCCAGTTGAGAGAAGCGTGGAATGAAACGCCGATAAAAGTTGGCAAAGCCCAAGAACCTTTGAAGTGACTTCACGCCATGTGGCGATTTCCATTCTTGAATAGCTTGCAGTTTTGCGGGATCCATCTGTACTCCTGTGTTGCTGATCACGTAACCCAGAAACTCCATGCTCTCCCTATGAAATTGGCACTTCTCAATTTTGGCATACAGACCGTTGTGTATCAATCTACGGAGGACTTCCTCTACATGCGCCACGTGTGCAGCATGAGTGTCAGAAAAAACCAGAATATCGTCAAGGTAAACCCAGACAGATATTCCGATAAGGTCAGAAAAGACATCGTCCATGAACCTTTGGAAGACTGCCGGGGCGTTGCAGAGGCCAAACGGCATCACCCTGTATTCGAAGTGACCAATAGGTGTTTTGAAGGCCGTCTTCCACTCATCTCCCTTCTTAATTCGCACCAAGTGATAGGCCCCTCTTAGATCCAGCTTGGTGAAGATCTGTGCTGATTTCAGGGATTCGATGATGTCCCGGATGAGTGGTAACGGGTACCTGTCCTTCCTCGTGATCTCGTTTAGTTGACGGTAGTCGATACAAGGACGCAAAGTGCCCTCTTTCTTCTTGACGAAGAACAACGGGAATCCTGCAGGGGATTTGGACGGCACTATATATCCCTTGTTGAGGCAATCCGTAATATACTCCTGTAGTATGCCCTTCTCGAAGTGAGTCAACGAATAGATCTTGCCGTGGGGAATGATCGCACCAGGCAGAATGTCAATGGAACAATCAAAGTGCCGATGGGGTGGTAGTGGTATGTCCTCAGGCTTGGAGAACGCTTTGTGGTATCCGGCATATTCATGAGGAACCGATTGAGTGGCACATAAACGAGCAGATACATCAGCAGGATTGAGGGACTCCAAAATTGCCGGAAAGGTTTCGTGTATTACACAGTCACTAGGACAACGTGTCGAAGAGAACACCAAGGAGCGAGCGGTCCAGTCAACCTGGGGATTGTGATACAACAGCCATGGTAAACCCAACACCACCGGAAATGAAGGAGACTTGATGACGTCCAATGAAATACGTTCGAGATGCCCTTCCACAGAGAGCCACAAGGGATCGGAGTGTTGGCAAACCGGACCAGAAGACAAAGTAGAGCCATCGATTGCCTCAACCACCGTTGGTCGTTCCTTGTTGTGTAAACGGATTCCATTGGTAATTGCGAACGAAGCATCGATGTAGTTGCCAGATGCTCTGCAGTCCAAAAGGGCCCAGGTCTTCACACACTTTCCAAGCCAAGCAACACCGACTTTCAAAATCAACAAGGGTACTGAGTTCATGGGGGGGAAGGACGGATTCAGAAGGGCGGCCCGCTGCTGCCTTCGCCTGAAACAACGGGCCTGTTAGTTTTCCTGTTTCTTCAGAGGACGTAACGGACAGGTACCTAGAAAATGGCCAGAACCACCGCAATACATGCACAAGTTCTTCTGTCGTCTTCTTTTCTTTTCAGTCTCGGATAACGGACCTCTGACGGCACCCAACTGCATGGGTTCTGGAGCTACATCGATAGAAACAGCCGGTCCAGAGTTCTGTGCTGGAAGAATTGGTTGATACCTGTCAGATCTGCGGCGTTCACTCCAGTCGTTCGGTTAACCTGTGGTCAATGCGTAAGACTTGTTCCACCAATGCTGGCAGCGTTTCTGGCTCCGGAATGTGCAGCAATTCGGCTTTGTACTCCTCTCGTAGTCCCCGACGAAACAAGGTTTTTTGAGTGATTTCGAGCCATTGCGAATCAGTTGCTAGTTGTCGAAACCGACTGATGTAGTGGATTATGTCACTTGACCCTTGCTTGATCTCCATTAATTGATTCTGGGCCATGGCTGCCAAATTGGGCGGTTTGAAGACATCCAAAAAGGCTTTCTCGAAGGCAGCGAAATCGGCCAACAGAGGACTGTTGGTAGAGACCAAAGGTGCGGCCCAGGCGAGTGCATTGCCAGTTAGATTTCCAAGGATATACCCGATCTTAGCTTTGTCTTGAGAAAAATGTGTAGACCTGAATTGGAAATGGATCCGACAGTGAGTACAGAACTCAGCCACTCGACGCGGATCACCATCATACTTCAACGGAGTGGTGTAAGCCATGGAGTTCTCAGGCGGTGTGACAGGTTGTGCGGGATTAGCCAAACATCGATCCAATGCTTGTCTGAGAGTGTTGTTTTCCTGGCGGAGAGTGGTCATTTCCAGGCGCATGGCACGCATTTCTTCACGTAGTTCCTGCATGTCGTCCATGTCGGGACTGAGGGATAGGCGTCTCAATCTGTTAAACGAATCTTCACGAGATCGTGAATTACCTCTGCTTCCTGTAGACCGTGGAGTTGAGGTTGCCAGTATGTCGATGTATGATGGCCGATGAATGGGTAACGCGAGAAATTAGTCCAATCCCCTCCTGGTGAGTAAACACAGGACGGCACTGAACCAACTCCCAACGCCACGGGTGGCATTTCTCAGAATTTGCGTGACTTCGGGACAGTGTTTCCACTGGCTGAGAAGGCTTGACGAAATCACCGAAGATAACAGGACTGAACTCAGGAACTCCCAAAAGGCAGTAAGGCACAGGTACCGGCAGGACACAAGACAGGCAAAGGGAGGCAACAGTAAGAAGGCAGAACTGACAGGAGATTCCCACTACAACTAGGAACCCAGGGATAACCTACTCTACCATAAGCCAGGGAAGGACAAGGGATCAGAATGAAGGAGCAGAAAGAGTAGGAGGACCAGGAAGCAAGACTGGAATAAGGAAATGAGGCAGAATTGGGCTGAAAAGGATAGAACAGGAAACTGGAGGACTGGACAACAAGTGCCAGGACTCCAGCAGCGCATACACAGTAACAACCGCGTTGAGACGCGTCGTCCCTGTGTATGCGGTGCCCTTTTATAGCTCAGGGGCAAAGCGAGGCTTGGAATGCATGTTCCGACACTGCGCATGCGCGGGACGTCGAAACACTGACGATCCGCGCATGCGCAGATCCTCGCAAGATGGCGGCGTCCACGGCGCCCATCCGAACCGCAGGTCGGCGTGAGGAAAGACGCCACCGCGGGTATAGTCTCCATGAAGGAGGAGACTGCTGCGGCCGTGGACCAGGGACCCCAGGACAAGTAAGTGGCGCCCGCGAGCGAGCGCGCGGCGTGACAGGTATTCGTGGGTTAATGCTGAAATAGTCCGTGGTAGTTACTTGTAGATCACTTATTAGATTTCAACATGGTTGCCAACGAAATTCCTCGAAATAGAATTCGCAGTTTAGTTGCAATCACTCACACCTCACTGGGTATATAAGCCCCTCCCCTTTTTCGTTCCGCGCTTCGCGTCTGATTTTTCTTCCCTTATTGGGAGTTGTTCAAGATTCAGTTTTCTTGCTATTCAATCACTGAATTTCAAGGTAACCTAGGTTTTGAGTAAGTTTGGAATGTTTGTGGTGCACCAGTGAGTCTTATGCGCTTCGCCTTGAATTGTGCCATTATGGTTAATTTATGACAAGTCGTTGAGTTTCTCAGTAAATTCGCTCTCCCCAGCAGGCACGCGTATTCTAGTATTTAGTTACGCTTCACAGGCTAGTGTTCATTCAGCACCACGCGCACATGTTTTGTTTTTCTCCTCAGCAGGCACAGGTATTCTAGGAATCAGTTAAGCATCATTGGCTATTGTTCTTTCAGCACCATGCGCACATGTTTTTTCATGACTAGTTTAGGTGCAGAATTATTTTCCTGCTGCACATTAGGCGCGCATTTTTCTGTGAAGAAATTTTGAAACATTATTTAGCATTCCCCCGCAGTTGTGTGTCACTTATATTAATTGAACTAATTCCTTGTCCACACAGCAGTTCAGGAGAATTAATAGTGAGTCCTTCTGGCTGTTTTCCGCGTTTCTCTCAGACCCCTGTCAGCTTTCTAGTCAGCGACTTCCATTCAGTAATGTCACTAGCCTCCCGTTCCCTCAGTCTTCAGAACAAGCGCCCCTGCCAGTTGCAGGATGGAGAGTTCACCAAATAAGAACCTAAGGTAATAATAAAGAACAGTGGGAATCAATAGTTATATCCAGTTATAGGAAAAGGTTTTCTAATAGTTGTCCCTGGTTCTCTCACTAGACAAAAGGTTCAAGAAGAAGAGTAGCGATAAAAGAGATAGTTGAATACAACGCAACCAGAGAAGAAAGTTATCAGCATTTAGTGGTGTCCCCGCAGAGTCTAAGGTAAGCGTTACACCACCCCTACCTGTGCCGCTAGATAATACGTGCGTATGCAGGGTAGACCAAATCTACCCTTCCATACCGATCTTTGGAGCGTGTCAAGGGCAATGCTGGGTTGCTTCCCTCTCCATAGCAGTGTGCAAAGGCTCCTGTCAATGAGTGTGAAAGTTTCCCAGGGGATAGTGAGCGGGGCGTTTTGGAGAACATATAGGAGTCTGGGAAGGGTCATCATCTTGAACAATGCAGCTCTATCTATTAGCGATAGGGGGAGTGATTGCCAGTGGGAGACGTCTCTATTAAATCATTCTAATACGGGTTGAATGTTAAGTTGGAGGAACCCCTCTAGTGTCGGGTTGATCCGTATGCCCAGATATTTAAATTCCCTGATACAGACATGTTAGGGGAAAGTCTCTGGAATCGCAGACTCGCCTCCTTGGATCGGGAAGTAAATGGTTTTGGCCTCATTTACCTTTAGGCCTGCAGAATGTTGGTATGCCTTAAGGATAAGGGAGATGGTCGGGCATGAGGTACTCGGGTTGCTGAGATATATAAGGAGGTCATCCGCATAGAGCGAAAGCCGGTCCTCCCCTCCTCCTGGCCAGGCAAATCCGGTCCAGTTTTGGTTTGATCTGAGTTCTATTGCTAGTGGTTCGATGGCGAGGAGGAAGAGAAGTGGGGATAGGGGGCACCCTTGTCTAGTACCTCGGCCTAGAGGGAATGGTTTAGAGGACCTGCCGTTCACCCTCACAGTGGCCTCCGGGAGTGCGTAGAGGAGTTTGACCTATGATATGAATGTCTGCCCCAGGTTCATTCTGGCCATGATTGCCCATAAAGCGTCCCACCTCACAGAGTCAAATGCCTTTTCGAAGTCCACCGCCAGGAGGGCCATTGGTGCTGGTATTTCTGCGGTTCTGCTCAGAGCAAGTTGAATTCTTCGTAAATTCATGCAGGTGGATTTGTTGGGCATAAATCCACATTGGTCTGGGTGGACGAGTGTCTCAATCACCTTTAGTAATCTGTTGGCAAGCACTCTGGCGAGGACCTTGGCCTCTCCGTTAATCAGTGAAATGGGGCGGTGGGAGGCACATTTCTCCGGGGGTTTTCCAGTTTTATGTATAACAACAATGCAGGCCCTTCTGATGTCCGGGGGAGTGCATCCTGTTCTTTACTTCGCAGGGACATGCGGTGCATATGAGTCAGTAGTGCGCCGCCAAGGCATTTCCAGGTCTCTGTCGGGAAGCCGTTGGGGCCTGGAGTTTTCCCGGGTTGAAGCTGTGTGAGCGCTTCTTGTATTTCATTCTCTGTGATTTCAGTATTCAGGAGGTCTGTTTGCTGTTGAGAGAGCTCTAGGATCTCAATCCTGGAGAAGATAGCAAGAGGGCTCAAGTGTGGGGCGTCCGGTGGGTGGAGTATAGAGTTTCTGATAGTAGGCAGCGAATGTTTCAACAATGTCAGAGTCTTCCGTCAGCAACGTTCCCTCTGGAGATCTGATAGCTCTCACCTGACCTCTGCTTAGTTCACGTTTCTCCAACCAGGCCAGGGTTTTGTTAGCTTTATCACCTCGTTCGTAAATTTGACTCCGGACCAGTTGATCTGCCGTTTGTGCGTTGTCCAGGGCTATGTTGCTGAGGGCTTCCTGTGCTGTGATCAGGCCTTCTTTTGCTTCTTGAGTGTTATGCATTAGGATTTGCCGTTTGTATTCTAGTACTTGCTCCTCTGCCTCCCTGAGCTCTTGGGCATGTTGTTTCCGGTGGGCGGATATCGCCGAGATAGCCTCCCCTCGGAGGACTGTTTTGTATGCCTCCCAAATCGAGATCAGGCATTCCACTGAGCCTTTGTTTATTTCAAAGTATTCCGCCGTCCTTTTTTCGAGTTCTTCCGTTATTTCAGGGAGCCGCAAGTGGTATGTGTTCAGGCGCCAGTTGCTATCTGGACATTGACGGGCATTCTTCAAGGTTATAAGGAGCGGAGAGTGCTTCAAAACTCCTCTTGCAAGGAATTCAGCTGATAGAAGTCTGTGAGTTGTACTAGGCGAATGAAGGCATAAATTCTTGAGAATGATTTATGTACGCTGGAGAAAAAGGAAAAGTCGGCCTCGTCGCTATGAAGTGAACGCCATGTGTCTATTAGCCCCAGTGCTTCGGCGAACGCGGCTAGCGATGTCGGGGCAGGTTGAGTTCCAGGTCTCCTATAAGACCTGTCGACTGTGACATCCATCCCTTCATTGAAGTCTCCTCCTATTACCCATAGGCTGGCTTCCCCTTCCAGGAGTAAGTTCTGCAGCTCGGTCAGCAGTTCTTTCGTGAGCGTAGGGGGGGTGTAGATTGCAGCAAGGCCCCATTTCTCACCCCAGATGTCAGCGAGGAGTATCACATAACGGCCCGAGGATCAGTTATTACTTTCCAGATTTGTAGGGGAACTCGTTTATGGACGAGTATCATTGTACCCCTGGTGCCTCTTGTAAATCCAGCTTCGTAGGTGTGCGGGTAATTGGAACGTTTGAAGAAGTTGCTGTTCGTGCCCATCAGATGTGTTTCGTTGAGGAAAACTATGTCTGGTGAATATCGGTTGAGATACTGAAGCACCAGTCTCCGTTTCACGCTGGAGCCAAGGCCGTTGACATTCCAGGACAATAAGGATAGCGCGTTGGTGCTTACTTTATCTGCGTGGGTCGCGTAGTGGGACATCTGGGAGGATCAATGATGGCCTTGTGTATTGCCGAGGTATGCGGAGGTATTCACCAGAGTGAGACGTCCAAAGGTTGCCATGTGATTGTGTGAGCGATAACTGGATAGCTTGGGTATCATTGGCCCCGCCGGTGAACATTGTTTGATTACCATGCCTGTATGTGCCGTTGTCATGCCTTCTCATCCTGTAATTCAGGTAACGTGGACCCTTAAAACTCCCCCCACCCTGTACTCCCCCACCCCAACTGGGAGCAACTGTCTCCCAAACAATGAATTTATAACTAAAGAACCTCTTCGGGATGACCCAGACTGGGGTAGTGCCTACACCGCATGATGAGCGGCGGCCGCTAGGTTAGAGTTCCTGTGTTGTTGCACTGAAGGTTAGCCACGGTATTGCTGAGGCCTCAACCATTCTCTGTGGTGCTGTCGGTCAGATGCTGCATGGTATCTCCATCTGCACTTGTCAGGAATCGAGGGGCGAGGGCCGCCCATACCGGGGTTTCTGCACTGGCGGGTCAGGCGGTACGTGTCTTGCTCTAGAGTCAGTGAGGACTCGTGTTTCGAGCCAATCCCATGCGTCTTTGGGGTTGTAGAACAGATGAGTGGTGCCCTCGTAGTGGACATTAAGCAGTGCCAGGAAGAACAGGGCGTATTTGACAGATAGCGATTGGAGTTTCTTCTTGAGTGAGTCAAACGACTGGCGGGCTTTTTGAACTTCCTTGGTGTAATCAGGGTAGAACCCGACCCTGTAGCCATTGTACGTGATCGGACCAGAGGCCCTTGCCCTTTGCAGGATCGCATTGCGGTCTCGCTAATTCAACAGGCGTGCAATTATTGTTCTATGTGGGGCTCCAGGGGTAGGTCGGCCAGTGGGCACCCTGTGTGCTCTTTCTATGGAGAAGAATTTGGATAAATTTTTGGGCGCGAAGACGTGAGCCAGCCAGTCTTCCAGGAACAGTTCAGCTCTGGGACCTTCCTCCTTCTCCGGTATTCCGAGGATCCTTAGATTATTACGTCGCGCTGTCCCCTCGCTGTCCTCAGCGCGATATTCGAGCTGGGTGACTTTCTAGGTGATTGCGGCAAGTTGTTGTTCCAGCCGGTGGACGGTGTCTTCTGTGGCGGACACCCTCTGTTCCGCTTCACCGACCGTAGCCGAAAGGTTGCGTAGATCTAGACGAATGAGGGACACCTCTGTGGATAGGCCTCCCATTTTGAGTTCCAGTGATGTTCTCGAGTCCCCAATCGCTTTCATGAGGTCTGTCAGAGAGATTGGAGGGTCATGGGGCTCTTCGCTGGCACCTTCCTCTTCTGGAGTCTGAGTCCCTTGGCGGGGGAGGGGGGGCCCCGTTGTGTAGAAGTCCATTTTACTTTGAAGAGTTTGCCTTTTAGACTTTTCTTTCCCCATGTTGCAATTGGCATGCCCGGTATGGCAGCAAGTCCGGGTATTCCATGTTGTCGGGCAAGGAGAATGGATGATGAGGCCGGGAGGGGCCCTGCGTGGGTCAGATTGTTATGTCGCAGCAATACAGGGCGCCCACGGTGTGTCCACGCAAGGGCGGCGTCGAAGACAGTGGAGCCTGTTCCCCTCGAATGTGGGCCCCTCATTCAGGGCTGCCAGGAGCGTGGGGATGATGCTGTATGTGTAGGGGAGAGGTCGCCCCTGCAGTAGTGGTGCCTTGTAGGAGCTGTTCTGCGGGTTGTCTCCCGCCGCCACACCCCCACCACAGTCTGAGTACGCGGAGGCCTTGCGGAGGGGGGAATACAATCTTACCAGCAAATGTGGGATTGTGTCACTGTTCTGTTCACCGGCGTAGCACTGGCCAGTGTTTATCCCGGCCGCTTGCAGTTCCGCTCATGGGCTTCGTAGGCCCTGTCGCCGGTCCAGGTATATGAGGTACCGTGGAGGGAAAGGGGGGAAAACAGGGCAAGCTCCCAGCCCCACACACACTCCTACCTCGCAGTAGCTGGGTCCGTTGCCGACGTGTTGTCCACCAGCAGGGGAGCGCAGCACTCGTCTGTCTAGTCGTGCCGCGACTCGACCCTGGGCGATGCAGTCTCACTGACGGGGGGGGGGGGGAGAGATCACTAGGGGAAGGCTGGCGGTGTTGGGCCGGGCCTGGGGCAAGCGCTCTGGGTAGCTCGCAGGTCTGTGTGTGGGGTACGGTGGAGCGTTTCCCTCGTGGTCCTCTGCTAGTTCAGGAAGGAAGGAGGGGGCTTTGCGAGTGCGTTTCACCACCAGGGACGAGAGGGATGCGTTGTGTCGATGGCTGCAGCCGTTCCGATCTCAGCACCCTGCGGTGTCCCCAGGATCGGGCAGGTGGAAGGGACCACAGTTGTCAATCCGACGGTGCTGGTGGAGCGCCACGGGGTCTCTCCTGACGGTCTGCTGGCGTTTCTCCGGTGCGTCCATTTGCCTAGGCTCTTCAGTATTCGGAGTGCCCTGGAGGGAGAAGGGTGGGCTGTCGCCTCCGCTCACGCCACACTGGCCGCGGATCACCCGCCGGCGGTCTTCAGGCTGGTACTGGAGTCCCCCGGTCTGATTCGTCCCCAAAATGCTGCGACGGCTGCTCAAGTGTGTCCGCTTCTGCTCGTGAACAAATGGGGTGATTTCGAGTAGCAGAAAGGGATTGTATTTTAGGAAAAATGCAGCGGCCGCCGGGAGCCGATATGTTTAGGTCTGCATGTGTTGCATCCCACTATCCCACACCCTTTTTTGTATGAGTTGCAAGGTTTGGCAATAGGTTTCTTAGGGTGTGCAGTTATAATGTCGACTGCAAAAAGTCGAACAAAAAAAAGTCAAAAACAAAATCGAATGTGTTTTTTTTGTATGTTTTTTGGGATTTAGCTATAAAAAAATAAATGGGGGGTTGGGGGAACCCCCCCATTAAAAAAAAACATTCGACATTTTTTTTTCAACATTTTTGTTTTCGACATTTTCACTATAAACCGTTTCTTAGTACAGGCAGTTTTATTTGCCACAACGCCACTAGGACTGCCTTATTTTTCATTTGATGGTCGACGCTTGCTCCCTTCTTAGATTTAGGTTTAGAATAGGCGTTTTTACAACCTGCATACAGAATTAATTGTTCAACAAACACCCTTAAACTGTGATCACTTGAGTCTGTCTTACTTGTTGCCACTATGTGTTCCTCACACTCCCGTAGTAGATTCAACTGTGTTTATTTGTAAATTAACAGGGGTAGGCTAAGATGGTATTAATGTATTCTCAGAGGTCAAAGGGATGTTGGTAACTGGTGCTTGGGGTGTCCCTCTCTCTCTCTTCTCTCTTGGGCGGCCGTCACCCCAGCCTAGGCGTCCATAACCCTAGGGATATCAGGGTACTGGCCTAGTCACAATGGATGACATCTAAGATTAGTACAATGTAGAGCTGGTTTAAAGAATTTTATATACCACCACAAGATCTGAACTTCATTCATTCTACACCTCCCAGGCAAATAAACTATAATGCCCTCTCACTAATTGTTTGTGTTAAATCTTAAGACTTGACATAATGCCCTGAAGTCGAAAACATCTGATGTCAATCCCGCTTCTCGGCTCATAGCGTTCTAGATTAATCATGAGGTCCTATATCTTGCTTTACTACTTTTGACTCTACAGGAGGAACATGTAAAATGAATGCAAGCTTTTGCAAGAACAAAACACTTCTTTGATGAACTGAAAAATATATTTTTTAAAGAATAATTTAGCTTGGCAACGCAGAAGGACACCAGGCATTATCGCATCCTCTCAAAATGTTATATTTCTAACATAACATGCAGTCCATCTCCCTTGAGACTGATACCTCTCCTTCCTTACATCACTATAATGATGTCACTTAAATTGCACCACAAAGCTCTTAAATCTGATCCCACATACTTGTTTGGAAGTGGTCAAATGCTCAGTCATGCTTTGGGAAAGGTAGTTCACTCTTCGATCGTACTAGCCTGGAACCCATATTTCACTGTTTTCAGCCTGGCAGCTGAATATCTTGACTTTGCTCATTTACTTATTGAGCTTCTCTACTTCCTTTATTTATTACTAGGAGGATCATTATAAAGAAACAGACCAGCACTGATGCATAGACACATATGATTGAAGACAGAAGACAGAGTCCCATGCCTGACTCTAGGCACCACCAGTGTGGCGCAAAGGGGACTGGGGCCCCTACCCAAACTTTCAGATGATGGTCTCGGCTGGTATGGGGAGGATCCCTCTCACATGGTCCCCGTCTCAGGGCAGATGGCACTTACATTGCACTAACAAGGGACAGGGCCCTTTCAGGGGCACAGCTCGCATACCTTAGAAAGAGAAACCATATGGGATCTGTGAAATCTGTGTTCACCCAGCCCGAAAGGGCAGTGCATTTGCTTCCACTCAAGCTGGATACTCTGTAGCTACTGGCCCTTTTGGCAAATTGAGGAGTGGTGGGCTAGAAGTGCCAGCTCGCTTTGCTTCCCCCAAGAGGGGGCAGCAATTCCATCTAAACCTACAGATGAGACACAGCGCATGAATAAGGAAATCAAACCTGCCAGTTATCTATCCATTCCTCCATCCTTCTACTCATCCATCCACCTATCCAATCATTCATCATAAAAGGCCTCCACTCTCATATAGTTAAGAGCCAATAACCTCAGGTAGTCCAGTCAGGAGGCAGGGTTATGGCTTGACAACCAGAGAAAGGCCCACCCAAGAGGAGGGACTATCCCACGGCAAGTCCCACATCAGAACTCAAATCCATCCTCAGGGAGGGGGCCCACCAGCTAATCCCTACACCAGCTGCCTGAAGAGATACACCTGAGTTCCCTTTCCCAGAGAGAGACTGGAAGGCAGGGACAGGGTGTGTCAGGCAGAGAAAGTACCACCCAGAAGGAGGAACAAACCAATCTCCATTCCCAGACTCACATCCCAGCTGACAAACCGGAGTCCCATTTCACGAGTGTGGTAATTGGAAGCGGGTGGATCAGGAGCTGGACACCTGATACTCAAGACACAATCTGTTTTGGAAAAGATAGGAGGGGGTCCAGGAGTGGGAGCACAGCACAGAAGGCTGGAAGAGAGGGCAAGAAAGCTGGGAGAGCCTGGAGCCTGGGAGCTAGTGGAGAAAACCAGGAGACTAAACAGAGCAGCCAAGAAAACTGGAACTGCTGGGAAGGAGTGAGTGAGTGTCGGCCAAAGATAGTAAAGGTGAGCTGGCAGAAAGGTGTGTCCAAAGAGGTGTAGAAGATGATAGAGAGAAATATCTGGGAAGTGGTGCCTAAAGTGGTGATAGTGGGAGAGATCAGGAAAGTGGGAAAGGTGTGTCAAAATGGATGAATAAAGTGACAAAGATAAAGGTCTGGAAAGTGGAGACAGATGTTCCCAAAGGGATGAAGATGATCAGGGGAGGGGTGGCAGATGGTTCAAAAGCGCTGAACAAGGTGATCAGGTGAGTGTTGATAGAGGCACCAAAAATGGGTAAATTAAGTTATTTGGAGAGTAGCGAAAGAGGAGAAGGAGGGGGCAAACAAGATGATCAGCAGAGTAGGGACTGACCTACCTGAAATGGGGAAGAATATGAAAAGGAGAGTAGTGAAATAAATGCCCAAAAGGGTGCACAGGGTGATAACGAGAATAGAAAGTGGGTGGAAAGTGGGTGGAGTGTCCAGACCAGAAGGGGGATACAGAATGAAAGAAAACAGAAGGAGTAGTGGGCCACCCTTCCCCTCCACCCTTCCCCTCCTGCCAAGAGTATCCTCACCCTAGATTCTGGGAAGTGCCACTCCCGATGTCCAAGGCACTTACTCCTTGGCAACTGTCAAGTGAGGACTCCCTGGAGGGTGGACTGCCCCAGGCAGCACACTAGGGAAATCCCCAACAAAAATAACAAATAGCAGACCTCCAAGAAGGACAAAAGGAGGAAGAGAAGAAAAGTGGAGATGTCTCTGTCAGATAAACACAGCTGAAACACCATGGCACCTGCAGAAAAGACAAGCCCTATACATTGCGAACCCCGAGATCCTGTGCTAAGACTTTCTTTCTTTTGTGCACCATATCCCAGTACACCCAAGACTCAATATGTATTGGGATATTTCAGTTTTTTGCAAACATTAGTCAGAGACAAATGGAATATCCGTACACTTTTCAGTTGCATTCTATGCAATCCCTGTTTATTATTATTCCTTTGCACTGAAATAATACCCTAATAAAGCACATTGCAGATCTCAACTGTCTTATCACCATCACCTACCTACGTGACACATCCCACAACTGTAGAGTTATGGAAAGTGAGTTATGATATGATATATGTTATTTATAACGCGCTTAATATCCAGAGGTTTCTAAGCGCGGACCCGGGGATCAAAACTGTGGTGCTCCGTGTCGTCTTGCTTCCTAGGCAAGCATGTTGCCCCTGAGCTATCCTCCCGAGACGGTTGCAGTTAGTTTGCACAATTAAAAAAAAAAACATTTGTTTATTCAAATGTTCAATATTTATAAAAGCCACAGTGCAGTTTTCACAGTTACCGTATCACCATAAATTGAGCAAGAAGGTTACAACCAACAATCCTCCAGCCAGAAATCCCCTCCCCCATGAATTGAATATACTGCTGCACCCTCCCTCCCACCTCTTCCATCCCCGTCCCTAACCTACACGCAGCAGCAGACGTTCGCAGCCCGTGCTTCCCGTTCCCCTTCAGGGGGGCTGCAAGTCTTTGAAAGAGTGTAGCTCTTTCAGTATCTGGCCCCACTCCACCACCACCCCTTTCTCCGAATCAGGGTTCCGAGATCTTTGCAGAATGTCCAGCTCTGCCATCCCCCATCTATGGATGTCCTCCATCCAATGCCCCAAGGAGGGTCCCTGGGACTTCTTCCAAGCGATAGCCACCTGTCTTTTCGCAGCACCAACAGAAACCGGGCCAAGCAGCGCCTAGTTCTGAATCGTTTCCGCCTAGGGATCAAACCCCATAAACACACTTTAGGAACACATTCAAAACTGGTGTGTAGTCATTTGTTGACCCTTGATATCACTGCCTCCCAATAGTGCATGACAACAGAACATTCCCATAGCATGTGCCAGATCCCCGCAGGCACAGACGCGCACCTGGGATAATCCCATGCAGCTTGGCCGGGAGTTTGCACAATGTTTAAGCATATAGAGCCCCATTACATGTTCGGCAGTGCAGGAAAAAGTGGAGGTAACTCCATTACAGGTACCTTTTTAAGCAGTAACAGAACCACTGCCATTTTTCCTGCACTGCCGAATTATACATTTTGAGGTGAAGTGGAGGATTTACCTTCAGGAAAAAGCTGCAATTGAAACTACCATTTTACCGTGGAAAATATCAGATTTATGGTTCGGTAGTTCCGCCAGGGGGAAATCCACCAAAAGTCCCCATAGAGTCTTATGGACCACCAATGGACCATTCAGCGGTAAGGGTGAGTTTGCCTGTAATTCAGCAGATGTACTGCTAAATTACCACCAAACATGTAAAGAGGCCCATAGTCTTTAACTTAAAATTTACAAATCAGTCTTCTTTATCAACTTTGAAGAATGGCAAAGACATGTCAATAAAAATAATATTCACATTTTTGATTTTATGTGAATTTGTTTTGATTACATACCAGGCATGAATGCCTAAAGCAATAATATAATTAAAAATAACTTAGATTTGTTTAGCTTCACTCTGAATGGAAAGTTTAATAAAAGCAACCACTGATATGCTTTCTTGAACAAGCAATGTTTCTTTTTCTTGGGTTTTAACTATTCATGATACAAGGCATACTCGTCAGATGAATCATTACCAAGAAACACTTAGTTAAGAGATAGGAAAGCATGAGTGTAGGTGAAAAGGAAGTTCACTTTTCAAACACTAACGAGCAAAAAGATAAAAAGGTCAGAAACTAATGACAAAATGAGAAAACACAAATTGTCATGCTGACACAGGCAAACTAATTGCCCTTTGGTTTGTGATGTTAAAGACTTATTTTTTTCACATTTATTACAAGCTTGTTGCCTGGTAAACTATACATCAAATATGGAGATATACTTGGCCTGTGGACTCTGGTTAAAGAACAATGCAACTTTCATCAGATCCTTTGACATTGATTCATAGGGGATCTTTATAAGTCAGGTGGTATACGTTAAAAGGGGCAGTAACAGAATTACCGCCACTTTTACAGTTCCATGAGCTAGGAGTCAACGGTAATACTGTCAGCGGTAATACCGTCAATGGTAGTACTGTTGGCGGAAACAACACTGATTGTATTAACGCGGACAGAATTACTGCTGAAATCACAAAACGATATTAACGCTGTATTACAAGTTGGAAAATGGCAGCAATACAGTTGGAATCGGGTTGTAATACCACCAAAAACACAGTGCATTGTATAGGGAAATGCATACAGGTGATGGAAATGATGCCACAGGTGCACCCAATACACTCAGGAAGGGCCCACAAGGCTGACACCTTCCCCAAATACACATTTCAACACCATCATGTTGCCACTGGCTTTGATGCACATGGACATGCAGCTGTTCCAGTTGTGCATTGCTTTGCAGAGGCTGGAATAGCAGGACACAGAGGAGAGGAGAAGGAGGAGGGGATGCCATGCAAGGCGAGTGCCCGTACCGCGGGTCAGGGGCTCACCCTGGACCCTAACTAAAAACATGCTAATCCCCCTGTACTGACTGAACAAAGAGACAATCGTTGAGCTGCTCCCCTGATCCAGGATGAAATCGAGAGCAGACACAGCCTTACCCCCACTGTTGAAGCTTCTGTCGATCCTGCATTTCTTGGCAACAGGCACCTCCCAGCACACTGTGGGCATGCTGCACGGCATGTCCCAGCCCACATTTTCAAACACGCTTGTGCAGGTGCTGGAAGCACTACTGCGCCATGTCTCCCAGCACATCACCCTGCCCACACACTCAGCACATGACAGACTACAACCCACAGCACTGCAACATGAGTGACAATGCTGCAGTAAATCGCCAATGCATATTCGCCCAACAGGCTAGCAACAGACACATTGGACTACAGGAACCACAATGCAACATTACACTACCCTATACATGGAACAACATGCTTCAACACTGCAACAAAGAAATGCGACACTGGCAGATGTAATGCCATGAACTCAGGTTACCATAAGGCAGACCACCTGCACACGTACAACTAAACACCCCTCAAGACACATGCATGGGAGCAACGCACAGGCCCAACACAGGCACATGGCATGCTGCCTTGTCGATCACAGACCATGACAGCGACGAGTGCTGGCTGTGACCTGTGTGCATGATGTTCCATGACAGAGCAAATGTACCCCCTGAGTGAATGACTCCATATGCATGAACTGGCATGCTAAATCATGTTGTGTGACAATACTTGGGAAATGCATTCACAGACTGTCTATCAAAATGCCCTTGTAAGGGGCAACATATCCACAATGCTCTGTGACTGACACCTATGACCTTTGCCCCTGCAGGTGACTCTGGATACCCCCAGCTACCATGGCTGATGACACCCATGCGGAATCCACAGACGCCACAGTAGGTGGCCTACAAAGAGGCACACATCCGCACCAGGCTCGACATCAAGCGGACCTTTGGCCTGTTGAAGGCTTGTTTGCAGTGCCTACATCGGTCTGGAGGGGCCCTAATGTACAGTCCACAGAATGTCTGACAAATTGTCCTTGCCTGTGCATTGCTGCACAACATTTGTCTCGGGCAGAATGTTCCCCTGCACCCTAATGAGGAGGTCTCAATACCTGTGGGTGCTGGGCTGCCACGCAGTGAGCAGGAAGAGGGTAGGAATCGACGTCTGATTGACAATTTCTTTTGAGGCCAATTGACATGCACTTGCAACGAACCTCTGTATACAGTCCCATTATTAAACATTTGCACACAATAAGGAATGCCCTAGCATTGCTTTAAGAGAACAACTATTGTATATGCAAATGTCAGACTACCCTCCCCAAAACGCCTCCCAAAACAACACCCCCAAAACACCTCACCCCCCCCCCCCAAAACCTTCCAGAAACACCATGCCCAAAACACCTCCCTCTCCCCATTAACCCTCCCCAAAAACCCTCCCAAAACAGCTTCCCCAAAACAGAGGGAACAGACATCCGGCAGCACCACCCCTGCAAGCAATCCCGCATGGCCTGCATTTGTTCGACAAGCTGGCCCGTCAGTGCATCAAGCAATGACTACCGCCGCTCAATGACATTTAGCCTTGACCATACAGCTGCCATATTGTGCACGGGCAGAGGTGGTGGGCGATGAGGAGGGTTTGGGTTGAAGCGGGGGGTGGAAGCCCACATCCTACTACTCGTCCTCCTCGATGGTATGTACGCTGCCCGTGCCACCATGGTGTTGTGGCTGCACTGACTGTGATGGTGAGGAGGAGGATGTACTGGTACCCTGACATGTGGGAGCTGGAGTGGGGACCGCAGCATGGTGCATTGCCGCAGGTGCTGGCTTAGGTGTGGCTCTGGCAGCTTCAGTGGCAGCCGTGCCACCTGCCTCGCCGGTGGAGGGGCCACTGGGCACCGTGCGGATGGTGCTCTCCTCCAGACCTTCTGGGGTTTTCACTGCAGTGGTATGTGATGGTGACTGCCTTGCTGGACCGCTCACTCCCACTGCTAATAGGTCCGGCCTGTGCTGGGGTGGAGGTGGAGGGTGTGGCAGCAGTGGAGGGTCCAGCCACCTCACCGTCCGTGGACTGTGTACCGGTTGGGAGTACAACAACATGCTAACAGTCATCTTGCAGACATGTCAGCGGGTTTACAAGACACTTATACAACATTTTGTGTGTTCTACATACGCACATTTTATATGAATGGCATTGGGTGGTATTGAGCCAATGAGTGCTGCTGCTACTAGGTGGAGGTACTGCCTGCTGAGGATGTAGACTGTGCATGCATGCACATGTTGCCTGTTGGTCTAACAAGGTGGCTTGTTGTTATGGACTTACTGAGGCTTCACTTGCCAACATGGTCAATCATGGCACAGATGGCTGCTTCTCATGTTTCCATGTGTTGACATTCACATTTCACCAACAGTGCATGTGCATTACTACATGTCCCTGCCTCCCATGGCACATGCATTTACTCACTGTGCATTTCCTGTGATTGCCATGCGTTTTCCCATTCCCTTGCCCATTGTGTTCATCTATGCTGGTGAACGCAAGCTTTTTGCCAGTGCATTCACATGTGCAATGGGTCTAATAGACTTACCGCGATTGCTGTGACTTCCTGATCCAGCCTCTGTGCACCCAATACCCTCAATGCCCTCCATGTGGAGGATGGAGCTGGCTTTCTCTTGCCACGGCATGAGGGTGAGGGGTTCCACAGTGCCACCTCCTCTGGCAGCACTCTCCCTCCTGAGGCGTGCGATGAGGCTGCAGACCCTGGCCTTTAAATCGTTCCAGCGCTTGCAGCCGTCCTCTGCATCACGTGGTGCAGGGTCCACCACTTTGTCCTTGATGATCGCCCATATCGCTGCCTTCCTCTGAGCAGAGGTCTTTTTCTGTCTGCTGCCAGACAGCTCCTCAGCATGGTGTACTAACTCATCTGCAAGAGCACTTAGCTCAGATTCTGTGAATTTGGGCTTGCACAGCCTAAGGACTGGGAGGGAAGAAGTTCTCTTTTCCTGAGACATATTGATTGTGCAAGTATGGTGTTCGGATGGCAACAGGAAATGAGAGATTCAGAGAGGATTACGTTTTTCAGCTGGCGGTATAACGTCACCGCTGCAACGGCAAGGACCGGCTTCCCGTTGCAGCAGTGACGTTATTCCGCCGGCAGTATTACTTCAAGTAACCTTAAATATATTGCCGCCATCATAGATGTATATGACTAAGCTTCTCTGTGGGTGAAAAGCATTGACATAACTAGCAGTGAGCTGCAGTGTCAGAAATGCGTAATTGCATTTATAATGTCATCAGAAGAAAGGGATGAAAAATAAAAGCTTTGGTGCCTTTATGTTATGCTGTTTGGGTTATCTTTTCCCGGTAAGGAGTTTTAACGTTTCTGTTGAACTGCTGGATTTTGCTGTATATATTTGTTTGCTAAATTACGTGCAGTTTCCTCGACCCGCAGCAACTTTTTAAGTGTCTCAAAAATGCCTTTTCCTATGGAAACACTAACTTAACCATAACTACATAGCCTGAGACTATGTGATAGATAGAAAAAATATGTATTGAAGATACATACTTAAATATATAAAATATGTTTATGATCAAATATTTACAAGGGTAAAGTGGACGCAGGCCATGGTTTGTGGCCCATGGAACCCTCATGGGAGTGAAGGGACCAGCAGGCCGAGCCACAGTGGCTACTTTGTGTGACTTGCTTGGGCCTGGTTAGTATGGCCAGTGTCCACAGACCTTTTATGGGGCTGAAGAGGCCACCGCAGGCCGGAACCAGTTGCTATTTTGGATGGGTTGGTGGGGCCTGGACCATGACCGAAGGCGTTCCTACAGGCAATGTGGCCAGCAAAATGGTTACTTTAGGTCGATTGGCCGGGGCCTGGGGCACGTTGAAAGCCATGCTTCGGTTAATGCGGTCGTGGGTCATGGCTGCAGGTGTGCCATGTGGCCTTGCACCATTATTGGGGGTGGGCAGTGACCCTTTGGCCAAGCCGCAGGCTAGGCAAAATACCTACTTTAGGTGGCTTGGCTGGTCATGCGGCATAAACACTATGCCCCATGCAATGCAGCCATAACTTGCACCCCCTCCATACACTGCTCAGAGCGACAATGTGCACTGTAAAAAAACGGATTTGTTAAAATGACGGTAAGAGTTATTTTATGTATGCTAAAAGAGGATTTTTTAAATTATTACATACACTGCTGGAACATTATGAATCACCTTCAGCTATTTAAAAAAACGGTTCAAATTCAGTGAAAATAGGTAGTTAAAGGAACATTATGGTTAAGTTACGTTTGGAAAAAGAGGGTTTTATAATAAGCGAAGTTCAGTGCAGTAATATTGTAAAGCAACTTCAGTTATAAAAACATTTGAAATTAGGTGGCAAAACCTGGTTAAGAAAGTGTTATAGTTAATCATACGCTTTAAAAAAACATTTATATTCAGTCAAATAACTTAAGTTAAAGGAAGATTACGGTAGCAAAGTAACATCTAAAAACCATAGAAATGTACCCATTATAAGTAACAAAACAATAACTTGCACCCTCATCATGCAATGCACGTACTGTCAAAACACATCACAGATTACATGAAAATGGAAGACATCCAGACTGAAAGTGGTTACTCTTGGTTGTGTTTAGGGCAGGGGTCTGCAAACTTTGGCTCTCCAGATGTTTTGGACTACACATCCCATCAGCCCCGGCCAACATACTTAATGGTAAGGGAGCATGGGAGTTGTAGTCCAAAACATCTGGAGAGCCACAGGTTGCAGACCCCTGGTTTAGGGCATGGCAGCCAACACAAAGAAGTTGACAGAGGGCCTCTTACAGGCTAAGCTATGTTTCACAAAATGCTTTTATCATCAAAGAAACTATTGAGATTCTGATGAGAATGCAGCAACCGTATATTATATTATCGCAGGCATAGGGATTGGAAAAATATATTGTATATCTGCAGTGTACATCTAATAGGCAGAGGGAAATGGGTTTTTGGGAGAAAAAATATTGGTGTGACATGTACAGTGATATGGCCAAAGGTCATGGCTAGTGGGCCCTGAAGAAAATTATTGGTGAAAGCGGCTGGGTCCACTGGCCATGGCTAGAGGGCCCCAAAGAATGTGATTGGTGCAACATGCACAGTGGCCATGGTCGAAGGACATGGCTAATAGGCCCTGAAGAAACCATAGTATAACAAAACCCTTGAAATTCAGTGAAAAAACATTAGGTAAGAAAGAGTTAAGGTCATGGCTAATGAGCCATGAAAAAACTATAGTCAGTGAAAATCTTCAGTTAAGGGAGAGTTAAGGTGATCCGATATAACTTAACAAAACCATTGAAATTCAGCGGATGTGGGAAGTGATGACCATCGTAACTCGGCACCCGCCGTTGGACAAAATGGGTGTCTTTGAACAGTTGAACCCAAAGACCATGCCCCCAGCAAAGTGGCCACTGGACAGGGCCACATGGTCAAATATTCTATGAGGGGACACTGAGGCTGCAATTAAGAATTATATTAGTAAAATTATACACTAATAAACAACACAAAACACTGTCAAATAAGGCTTCATATTGTTTCTTGGGGATGAGCTCCAAGTTCCTCAATTAACTCCTCTTATTTATGATTTTTTTGTGCATGCCCACAAACAAGCACATATATTAAAGTTCAGGTATATGTATTTATTTGATATTTCTCACCTCATTCAGGTACATCACAGGAAACACCAGAGTTTTTATATTTCCAGGAATGCTAAGAAAAACAAAAAGGAAAGAGTAAGCAATTGGCATGTTTCATTGAGAAAGAAGCAATTTGATAGATTGTTTTGAATAAAACATACAATGAAGTGCCCAGTACTTGTGTTATTGGTGTGTACATGTGTTCAATTTCTACAAGAACCCTAGTTTATCAGGTGTTTTGAAACAACTGCATCTGTCTCTGCTTCCGTTTTCAAATAGTGTTTACGTTTTTCTTTGCCCTCAAATAGTTGTAACGGAATGGTAAAATGATGACACCATACTTCTTATACACTTTGTAGGACCTCATCATCAGTTACAAAATCATGCATTCTTCTCTGAGGTAATAGCTATACATCTAAAAGGTTACACAACGTGGCATGATCACAATTCTGTGTAAAAACAGATTTTTTGTACACGCAAGCGTTCTCGACTGTGGTAAAATAAAAAATAAGAGTTCAGGTGTTAGAATAGTCTCTTTTTAACAGTTTACTTATTTTTTATTTATTGCACATTTGTATGGTCTCTCTACAGCCGAAAGTGTTTCCAGGTGCCACTAGACTAAGGGGGAGGTGGAACAGAGCAGGATAACAATAAATGGTCCTACTAGGCCTTGTGACATTCGGATTGTGCACGTGCAGCAAAAACAGGAAGTTCATGTCCCGGTGGGGGTCCCGGGAAGGGGGGGGGGGACTGCAGGGGTGACGGTGGACAAAGGAGGG
This sequence comes from Ambystoma mexicanum, assembly GCF_040938575.1. NCBI lineage: Eukaryota > Metazoa > Chordata > Amphibia > Caudata > Ambystomatidae > Ambystoma > Ambystoma mexicanum. The sequence continues at coordinate 1,472,460,713 of NC_090935.1, forward strand.
AGGGGTCACCAGGGGAGATGGGTATGTGCTAAGGGGGATCAGGAGGGCAAGTGTGCTGGAGAAGGGATAAGGGTCAAGTGCGAGTAGGGGGGGTGAACCAGACTCAGTGGTCAAGTCAGGGAGGGTGCCCGAAGCAAGTGCTGGTAAGGGGGTGCTGGGGCAGACTGGTCGAGGGAGGGCCGGGCTCCTGTATGACTCAGAAGGGACCAGGCAGCCAGCCGCAGCAGCAAGGGGAATTAGCAAGAAAGGGAGAGGGAAAGAGGAGGAGAAAACAGAGAAGCTTCCAGAACTGAAGGAGATCCGGCTCAGGTCTGAGAGGGGCGGTGAGGCCATTTCAGAGGGAGGCTCCTGTTGAAGAGAGGGGGATCTGCCCCCCACTCTCTGCGTGGAAAAACGTCTGACCTGCAGAGATTTTGAGCTAGAGGACCAAAGGGCTATAGCAGGGAGGTATTTAGGGAGGGAAAGTTGGATGTAGAGGGGTCTCAGGCCCCAGAAAGCCTTGTGGGCGATGCACAGGGTTTTGAATTTGATCCTTACAGCCACCAGGAGCCAGTGGAGCGATTCTAGGGCTGGAGAGATGCGGTCTCTGGGATTGAGGCCATGGATACATTTTGCAGTTCTATTCTGGATTAGTTGAAGAGGGCGCATGGAGGAAAGAGGCAGATTCAGGAAGAGGCTGTTGCAGTAGTCCAGCTTGGAAAGAACCAGAGCTCTAGAGACATTGAGTTTCTGGGGCAGGTGAGAAAATGGAAAATGCCTCTGAGGAGGTGAAGCTGAAAGTGAGCCTTCCTGGCAGGGTCAGCTATATGAGGTGAGAAGGAGAGAGAGGAGTTGAAGATGACACCCACGTTTTTTGCGTCACAAGAGGGTTGGGGGAGGGAGCCCAAGGAGGACAGCCAGAATGCAGGGGGGAATGAAGGGGGGGTTCCAAATGGAAGGAAACTCAGTCTTACTGGCATTAAGACAGAGATCGTTGGCAGCACATCATGCCTGAATAGTAGTCAGACAACCAGGAATGAGAGAGCAAGGAGAGGAGGCAGAGGAGGAAAGCTTAAAGGAGAGCTGAGTGTCATCAGCATAATAATGGTGGAAATTAGGTGGGCAAGGTAGATGTTAGAAAGCCACACAGAGAGGACGGAGCCCTGAGGGATGCCGCAAGTAGAGAGTGATGTAGAGGAGAGAAAAGGGCCAATGTGAACCTGGGAGGTCGATTAGAAAGGAATGAGGTCAGCCAAGCCAATGCTCGGTCCATGGTGCTCAGAGTATCACTGAGTCGATTTAGGAGGATGGCATGATTGACAGTGTCGAAGGCAGAGGAAAGATCAAGGAGGATGAGAACAGAGGGAGAGTTGGAGTTGAGGTTAGAGAACAAGTCTTCATGGGTGTTCAGGAGCCAGACTGCTAGTTGTGGAGACAGCTACCAGATTAAGTGTGTTGGATTAATTGGGAGATGGCCAGCTTATCCAAGAGTTTTCCCAGGAAAGGGGAGGTGGAGATAGGGTGGTTGTTAGCCAGGCCAGGCATGAAGGGTCCACAGACGGCTTTATTAGGAGGGGGTGCACAAGGGAGTGCTTGAGAGGTAATGGGAAGGAGCCAGTGGCAAAGGACTGATTGCATAACTCAGCCAAAGAGGGAGCGAGGGCAGCAATATTGTCCTTGATAGTTCTAGAGGAGCAGGCAAGCACCTGTTTGGAGGAGACTTTCATAGAGCAAACAGTCTTGGTGACCTTATCCGGTGCTATGGGTGAGAAGGAGAGCAGGAGGGATTGAGAAAGAGGGGCCAAGGGAGGACTAAGTGCATGTGGAGGAGAGAGGGGAGTGGAGGAGAGTGAGGACAGGATGTTCTAGAGCCGTGCAGAGGGTCTGAGAAGGAAGAGGAGAAGTAGAGACTGCAGTAGGATTGGCAAGTGCCTTACAGATTTAGAAAAGTTTAGCCGTGTTGTTGGTGGCCCCAGAGATGCAGGTTCGCCTGTTTCTTGTACCCGATGGAGCAAGCAACAGGCCAGTTTGTCGGAGGATGTGCGAGAAGCCAACAACTTCCGTTCCGCAACTCTGCACTTGCTTTTCAGAGTTATACCAACTGTTGCACTTGAGGCAGGCTTAATGCGGATCCTCATGGTAGGGGCAAGGATATCAAGTGTATTGGAGATGGAAAGGTGAAGGTTAGCAAGGGAAGAATCAGAGTGAGAGTCAATAGCAGGGGTCGGGGAATACAAGAGGCAGCAAAGGCGGCTACTGACACTTGCTTCATCGGTCGAATGCCAGAGAATGAGGCTGGCGGTGTGGGCAGAGGCTTAGATCAGGCCAGAGGGAAGAATGGTGAACGAGAAAGAGTTGCAGAGGTTGCGGAAGGGTAAGGCCACATCAGGAGAGTCAAGATTAATATTGAAGTCTTCGAGAAGGAGGAGAAGCTTAGAGGTAGAAGTCAGGAGAGAAGAGGTGAGGCCGTCCCACTCCGATAGGAAGAGGCAGTCCGGCCCAGTGGTCCTGTAGATAGTAGCGTAAGGAAGGCATGGTATCAACAGTAAGACAGACACAAGTGACCACAGTTCAAGGGTGTTTATTGAACTTTCGCAAGGGTGTGATAAACGCCTTTCTAAATCTGAATTTACAGATGGGAGCAAGCTACAACCATCAAATAATAATAATGCAGTCCTAGTGGAGTCTTGTCAAAATAAAAGGGCCTATACTAAAAAAAGTATTGCCTTACCACTAATTCACAAATAGTGTGGGGAAGTGTTCATGAAAAAGAAAGAAGTGTTCACAAAATGGTATGTCAGGATGTTCGGGCCATTGACCTCCCTTCCCCACGTTTTCAGCACGGGGCAAGGTGGTTCACTTGAGCAAATAAACTCTGGCTTCTGCGGTGCAAGGATACAGTTCCATTACCAGCATCAGGACCTTCTGTGTCTAAGTCTCTTTACTTCTTAAATGTCTCTTGATTCAGAGGGCCTGATGTACAAAAACAGGATGCAAAAGTTACTTTCTTTTTACAAGTATTCAGTTTGGGTATTCACCCTGTGTCCCACCTCAGTCGGCTCACATCCCTTTCAAAAACAAAAGTTCAATGTTGGATCCCCCTCTTCTAGGCTCAGATTACCTTATTAAAATGGTCAGAGAATATTCTTTCTCGGGTGACTCAAGGTTAACCCAGGATCCCCCTGAGCTGGGCTCAGATCCCTTTCTTTTACCCAATTAGTCTCCCTCAGCCGGCTCAGACCAATTGCAGTGCACATTAAACCATCAAAGACTTTCGAATGTGCACAGGGTTTAGCTTGACCCATTGCAGGACCACTTTGATCTCAAGATTCCGTTTTCTCACACTTAGTATCCCTTGAAAACCTAACAGAGACTTTCGAATGAGCACCCATGTGGCGCCGGACCACTCTGTCAATGGTATCTTTTCTTGGCCTCTCAAAGTTCAGTCACTCCTTTGGTTTCCAATTTTATTGTGTTGCTTGTCACATACGTCTCACACACTGTTCTATTTATAATCTTCTACAATGTTGCTGCTTGCAATCTTGGTTCAAAACACAGGCTGGTTTGGTATCAGTCTCTCCAACTAACCGGCTGTGCTGTCTTTACTGATGCTGATTTTGAAAGATCACATAGAGGCTAGTCAAATCACATCTAACTTGGGTGATAACACAGACTCCCTTGCTATACAAATCGCCCTCTCCCCCCAATTCCACCATCACCATCAACCTCGTCTACCGCCCACCTGGCCAACTACAGGAGTTCCAAGAGAACCTCCTACACCGCTTAGCAGGTAACCTAAAAATTACCTCCAAAAGCATTCTCCTAGGCGATCTCAACCTCAGTTTTAACGACAAAAGGGACAAACCACCAAAATCTCTCACACTAGCCTTAAAGGAACTAGGCTACAAAAAATACTCTCACCCACACAAAACAAAGGCCGCATCCTTGATTGGATAGCCAACCACAACTGTGAGGTAGACATTAGCTCCATCATCCCCACTCCTTGGTCAGATCTCCACCTCATTCATTTCCTCATCCCCACCACTTCCAAGGCCAAAAAGCCTAACCCTATTCCCCCAGCCTTGGTAAGATGTGCCAAAAACCTTAGCAGAGATAAGCTCACACCCCACCTCGGCACCCTCACAACAGACCTCAAGTCCTCAGACCCATCAGTGCTAGCAGATATTTACAAACACACCATAAGCACTGCTATAGACATCATTGCCCCTCTACAGAATAAAAAAGCTAAAACAGTAAAACATTTAAACAACTGGTTCTCCTCGGAACTAAAAGAGCTACGCTCTCAGAAAATAAAAGCTCTGAACACCTGACAAAAACTACCCTCCCCAGACACGCTATCCTCCTACAAAAAAATCACCTCTCAATACAAAAAAGCTATAATTAGAGCTAAGTCAGCATCCTACAATGAAAGAATTACGAATGCTAGCTCCGAATCCAAAGAACTTTTCGCCATTTTCAAAGAGCTCACCACACCAGCCACCAAATCACAAGATATTGTTAAAGACCAGACCTGGTGTAACTCTATACAATCTGCCCTATTGAATGAAATCAAACTCCTACAAGAAAAAATTAAGGAGCACCACAAGAATTTATCTCAGCATATTATATCAACCAATAACATCGACCACATGCCCACCTCCAGCCCAGTGCCCCCATCCGCCAAAACCCCCATAACTCCTTTCCACTTCAGGGAAGTAACTGAAAGTGAAGTCATTGAGATAATTAACAGGATTCAACCATCCAACTGCAAAGGAGACCCTTGCCCAGCTAGCCTTATTAAAGACTGCACTGAAACACTTGCCCCATTTCTTAAATCCTTCATTAACGCCTCCTTCAACTCCAACACAGTCCGAGACAGTCTAAAGGAAGCATGGGTACGCCCCCTTCTAAAAAAACCTACTCTCGACCCAGAAATTGCTAATAACTACAGGCCCATCACCACAGTGCCATTCTTGCTCACGATCCTGGACAAAGTCGCATCGATGCAAATCCAGGAATATCTAGAAACCAACCACATCTTAGGCAAAAGACAGTTAGGCGTCAGACCAGGTCACGGGACTGAGTCAGCCCTACATGACTTAAAAATACAACTTGGTGACATCTTGGACAAAGGCAAACCGGCACTTCTTGTCCTACTGGATTTGTCCGCCGCCTTTGACCTTGTCAATCACGATATCTTAGGAATGCACCTAAAAAATGAAGCTCACTTCTCCCCAGAAGCTATCGCCTGGGCGGCCTCCTTTCTAAATGGAAGACTCATGAAAGTCTTCTCAGACACAGCATCTGCATCCACTACCATCATCCACTGCAGCGTTTCTCAGGGTTCCTGCACCACCCCCACACTCTACAATATCTTCACCCTTGGATGCTTGCAGTCCAACAGACCTACTGGATCTCACCGCGCCAACCAGATCTATGTACCGCCATTCAAAAGTAACAAAGCCAGAGGGTCCAGCTTCCAAAACCTTGCACCAAAAAATTGGAATGCCCTGCCCACCTCACTAAGGAATGAAAAATCATACACTACCTTCTGAAAAAACCTAAAAACCCTACTGTTCCGATAATGTAGAAAACTAGCCTGCATAGTGATGTTATTGCACTATCAAAGTACTTAATCTTGTGTATACTGCTGCAACTGACTATGTTTTCTTACCTAGGTTAAGTTCAAGCTCGCTGTAACAGCGCCACGATGCCCCAGGGCAGGTTGTGCGCTTTATAAATGCAAATAAATGCAAAATAAATAAATTGTCAGAGCCAAGAACAGTACCACGGCGGCAAGCGTTCCACTCCGCCTTAGTTATCGACGCGGGACAGTTCCAGGTTCCCTTGACACACCATGCAGGTTTGATCAGCTTTAGTTTCTGGTCTAGGGTTTCTTACTTTCCAAGGTTCACGAAAGTGACAGTCTTTAAAGGTCAATGGCACTTCCCTCCTTCCAACACTCTCTGGTTCGCCGTCTTTCTCCTCGTATTAAACTGCCGTCTTGGAACTGCTGCTTCACTCAGAGAGTGCTTTTGTGCTCCGGATTTTATCTGTGTGGGGAAGTGTGAAAGAAGTCAGGTGTGTGTAATGATCAGTAATTGCCTGACCTTGCCTGACCATTGTATTGGGACATGTCAGGTATACGGCTCTGGTGTTAGTCCGTTGTTGCTCACAGTGAGCTGTCTGTGAGAACGTGTTTGTGTCGGGAAGCGCGGCGGAGGGGGTTGAGTTCCTAGGTATCCTACGTGGTAGGATGGGGAAAAGGTGTTACGGGGAAGGGGATACCACGTCTCACCATCCGGTAACCCAATTCCACTCCCCGAAGACCCCTCATCCAGGTGATCCTCCCACACTGGTCCACCCCCAGGAACTGGATCCGAAGGCGCTGGCCGTGTCCTGGACACCCTAATGACAGATCCCCCCCGTGACTAGCGGGTGAGACACTGTCAGGTTTCTCAAAGTAGCGAGAGTGATCGAAAGGGTAGGCAAGATGCAAAACAAGACATTCAAAGGAGGAATAGGATTAAATGGGTATGATAGAGGCAGGGATCTATTCAGGGAAGATTTATTTCATTTATTTTACTGACAATTTGTAAGGTGCTCATACATTAAGAAAAATGTGTTTCAAAGCGCTCACAGGGCAAGCAATGGGCACAAGGGAAACATCCAGATAATGGAATAAGCAAAATACAAAAAAAGCGGTCCTGTTAGGCCTTGTGAACATATGCAACGTGCAAGTGCAGGGAGAGGGAAGGGGTAGGGTAAGGGGGTAAGTGCTAGAGGATCAACAGGGGGGATAAGTGTCAGGGATACAGTTGCAAGGCAATCGGTAAGTGCAAGAGCTGGTTGGAAAGTCAACAGGTAGTGCTAGGCAGTGACCACTAGATGGAAGAGGGGTCACTAGCCCATACAATAAGTGCAGGCCTGTGAGGCAGCACAGGCCAAGTGGTGCCTGAAGGCAAGTGCTGGGGGAGGCCGGATGCTGCGGGCAATCGGACAGAAGGCCAGGGCCCAGAAGGACACATAAGGGCCCTTACTATCTAAAACGCTCTCTTCCCAAATACTCTCCTCCTAGAGCCCTCCGCTCGGCCTCCTCCAACTCTCTGCGGATGAGACGCTTTTCCAAACAGAGATTTGGGGGTAGATCCTTATCCTCTGCAGGTGCCACCCTCTGGAAGAGCCTACCTACCTCTCTCTGTCTTGAGCGTGACCTCCTTAAGTTCCGGAAACTCCTCAAGACCTACCTCTTCTCTTCCTCCTTCTCTCTCCCTCTACCCTGCTAACCGCCTTTCTCCTCACTCATTTCCCTCCTTCCTTCTCTTCCCAAACCTGCTCAGTTAGCTGACTGGTCGCCTGGTGCACCTCCAGAGCCTCACAGGTCCCAGACTCCCCCGCCAGTCCTGCACTTGCCTCCGGGCCTCCGCACTGTCACTACTGCAATATGGTCCATGTGAGGGGCACCCACTCTGCACTTAACCCAGGCCCGTGCTGGACAGGGTGAACTTATCCCCCTTCACCTCCCTCACACTTCCTGTTTTGTGCACTTGAACGTTCCTTGACCTTGAATGTTGTACTCCTTGCAAGTCTGTCCGTCCGGTCCTCCCTCTGTCTCCTCTCCCTAGCTTGGGCGTGCTTGAAATACTCATGCACAGGTGCATTGATGACCAACTACCAAGCAACCTGAAATGTAGCCAGGCCAGTACTGTAATTTATTCATCTGTATGCTCCTCTCCCTCTCTGCCCAACCCCTCTTCTCCCTCACTCTGTGTCAAGCATTTCACTAGTATAAATGCCTCTGGACTAGCACGCTAGCTATTGTTGTAAATCATTTGGAATCTTCGAAGCACTACACTAGTGTATAAGCGCTCTATAAATAAATAATTACAATTACAATTACAGGCCACCAAACAAAGCTAGTGTGGGGTTTAGCACGGGAGGGAGAGAGGGAAGAAAGAAGAGAAGAGGAGGGTCTTGAAGTGTTTGCGGAACTTGAGGAGCACCGGCTCAAGACAGAGAGAAAGGGGGAGGTTGTTCCAGAGGAGGGAGCCAGCTGAGGAGAGGGAACGGCCGCTCTCTGCTTAGAGACGCGTTTGACAAGCAGTGAGTTGGAGCCGGAGGATCAGAGGGATCTGGCAGCAGAGTATTTGGAGAGAGCAAGTTGCAGATAGCGTAGTCCCCAGCCCCAGACAGCCTTATGGATGATGCAGAGGGATTTAAATGTGATCCTTGCAGCAACCGGGGAGATTTGAAGGCTGACAAGATACAATGCCTGGGTTTAAGGGCAGGGATAAGTCTCGCAGCCCAATTTTGGATTAGCTGGAGGGGCGGATAGAAGAAGGTAGTTTAAGGAAGAGGCTGTTGCAGTAGTCCAGCCTGGAGAGTACCAGCACTCTGGAGACATTGAGCTTCTGGGGGAAAGGGAGGAAAGTGAGGATGCCCCAAAAGAGGTAGAGTTTGAAATGGGCCTTCTTGGCAAGGTCCAAGATATGAGGAATGAAAGAGAGTGCAGAGTCGAAGATAACTCCCAGGTTTCTGGCCTCAGAGGAATGAGAGGGGTGGAGAGCCCATAGAGGCTGGCCAGAGTGAAGGGAGAAAAGAGGGGACAGGAGTCTGAACAGGAAGAATCTCAGTCTTGCTGGCATTGAGACAGAGGTGATTGGAGGTACACTAAGACTGGATAGCGGACAGGCAGTCAGGAATGCCAGCGGAGGTAAGAAGAGATGCAGCGGGTAGTCTGAAGAAGAGTTGGTGGTACCAAGGGTATCATGGAGCCGTTTTATGAGGATGGAGTGGTTAACCGTGTCAAAAGCAGAGGAGAGATCGAGTAGTATGAGAATAGCAGGTGAGTTATAGTCAAGTGATGCAAGCAATTCTTCATGGGGGTTCAGGAGAGCAGTTTCTGTACCTCTGGATGCTCTGAATCCAGATTGATGGTCACGCAGGCAACCAACAAGCTCAGTATGCTGTGTCAGTTGGGGGAAGACCAGTTTCTCAAGATGTTTCACAAGGAAGGGAGTCATAGAGATGAGGCAGTAGTTAGCTGGACACGAAGGGTCGGCAGAAGGATTTTCCATGAAGGGCCATGCAAGGGGGTGTGCTTGAAGGAAGAGGGGAAAGACCCAGAGGCAAGAGAGTGATTGCAGACATCTGCGAGTGCTGGGGCAAGGGAGCCCATATTGTCCTTAATAGTTCTGGAAGAACAGGGGGAGACCTGTTTGGAAGAGGCCTTCATAGAGCGGACAACTCTAGTGACTTCATCTGGTGTGATAGGAGAAAAGGAGGAAAGCGTGGAGGAGGAATGAGGGTGGCAGGCGCATGGGGATGGGGAGGTGGAAGGAGATGACGAGAGAGAACTCAGGATGTCCTGGGTTTTAGCAGCGAAATGGGTGGCCAGTGCAGTGCAGAGGGCCTGAGAAGGAAGAGGCGAGGTAGAGACTGCAGATGGATTGGCTAGTTCCTAACAGATTTTAAAGAGCTCAGCTGTGTTGTTAGAAGCTCAAGAGACACAGGCCTGGATGAAAGCCCTCTTCTTGGCGTGAATGGAGAGACGATATTGCCTTTGGAGAAGGCGATAGGCCAGTTTATCAGAGGATGAACTCGAGGTCTGCCAATTCCATTCAGCAGCTCTACACTTCTGTTTCAGGGCTGCTAGATCAGAGTCATACCAAGTGTTACCAAGGGCCACTCCGCCTCCAGACCAGTTAGGCTTGGACTTGGAGAGATCTTATAGCTTTCGGGAAGAAAACTATCAAAAGCAGTGCCAGACCTGGTATTCCACCACGTCTCGGTGAAAGCGAAGGCATCAATGTCAAAGTCGTCCAGGAGGTGACAGATGTCAGAGGAGTGTTTGACAGCAGAGCGAGAATGGAGGGTAGCTAAGTGAAGCTGGTTGCCCCTTTAAAAGGTTTTCTGAGGAGGGGTACAGAGATGAGGTTCCACCGCTGGACAGGCAAGGAGGAAGGGAGAGGTGGTAGAAGGGGGGGGGGTAGCAGGAGAAGGGAGGAAGTTAATGAGAGGCAGAAGGCACCTGTCAAGAAGGAAGGGTTGGGCTGGGAGCCCTGGGCCATGATAGTGTAATTCAAGTAGACATTGATGAGGCACCTGGATGAACGGAAGTCTACCAAGAGCACATCCCATCTGGTTCCACCATTAATGGGTGAAGAAGAGAAAGGGGAGTGGACAGAAACCATATGGGGAGTCCATAGGTCCAGAGAGGGAATGACAAAGAGAATGTCAGTAATAGTCTACTTGGAGAGAGCATTGACATAGGTGTTAGCTATAGGCAGACCTGGGTTCGAGATCAGGCCTTCTTAAACATGTTCCTTCCAGGTTTTGAAAGAGAGGGAGGATAGGTAATAGAGTAGCAGTTAGAATATATAGGGGAGATGGAGAGCACCGTAGAGGGTAGGGTGGAGAGGAATGCCCAGGGAGGAGAGAGAGACAGCGAGCTGCACAGTGCATGAGAGAACTCACCAAGCGGCCTAGCAACCAAGTAGGTACAGGAAAGTAGGTGCTTTAAATGTGATTCTAAAAGGGAGCTGAGATTAAAATGCCAAGATTTGAAATTCACACAAACATGAGCATGCCAGCAATTCAGATACAGGCAACAGGGTGTAAATACACCAAGATTTGGATTTCCAAAAGCAGGCGAAATACAACAATTCAGATACGGGCAACAGATACTTCAATACACCCAGATTTGAAATTCACAAACATGAAAATACAAGCAATTTAAACAGGGCAACAATGTTTAAATGCACCCAGATTTGGAGTACCAAAGGCAGGCAAAATGCAGCAATTCAGATACGGGCAACAGATACTTCAATACACCCATATTTGAAATTCACAAACATGAAAATGCCAGCAATTTTATTTTAAAAGTGGCAGCATGTTTTATACTAGCATAGCCTTTGGCATGGGCAGAGGGATTAGGTTTTTGGATAGCTAGTAGGGCCTGCAGAATCAGGTTAACAACTTGGTTCACATTAAAATATACAGTTTTGACAGAGTAATTTAAGTGAGAACACACTGAATACAGCGCATCAGGGGGCGGTTTTAAAACTTTAGATTTAAAAAGCAGCTTTATTTAGGCAGGCTGATTTGGAGCAGGCAGGTTAATTATATAAATAGAAGTGAGCTGTGGCACACGTTTAACTGCAGCTAGCACGAAGATTACGAATAAACAGATGCAAGGATGCAGTATCAAACAGCCTGAGTAGAAAGAGTTCAATGCAGCCGATCAGCACGGCAAGAGGGAAGTTCTAGAAAGTCCACAGGCGCACTTTAGTCAGGGGAGGACACAATGAAGTTAAGTCGGGAGGGTAGGGGGCTGCACCAGATGGTAAAGATACAAGTGCTGCCAACCAGAGCAGTACGTGGATCGAGGTGCGGTAGGATGCTAGTTCAGTCAGGCGATGGGACTGGCTCCTGGTTGGGGGAGCAAGAGCGAAGTATCAACAATTCAGAAGGTAATCAGGGAAGACACATGGAATGCATTGGGGAGTCAGCACAGCAGAGGATGCCGCCAGTGAGGTTGGGGGTCGGGAGTTCTTCATACGAGGATATTGTGTGGCCACAGGGGGATGTAGGATCGCAGCAGCAAAGAGGAGAGCATGGGACTTACCAGTTAGCGTGTAATAGCAGTAGTAGCCCCGGCAGCGGCAGACCGAGTGGGGGACGCAGGGTGAGTCTCTGTCCTTTGAGGCAGCCCTTAGAAGGGGCTGGCACCACCTGCCAGCTCCCGGGCATGGGTGGGACTAGGAGGCTCATTCAACCAATCAGGCGGATTCCAGGCCTCACAAGGTGTGCATCAGCACAAAGAACTTACCCGGCGGCCATGCTTAAGAAGGCCCGGGTAAAATCAAGTCAATAAGAATTCTTCTGGCCGCAAGGGCCTGCAGCTCGATGTAACTTCTGGTCAGACTGGCTGGAAAAGAAGCCCAGACAGTGTGAGCCTCCACCCTTTGAGTTGGCCCTTAGAGGGGGGGCAGCATCAGCTCCCGGGCCTGGGTGGGACTAGGAGGCTGATTCAAACAATCAGGCAGATTTCAGGCCTCACAAGATGTGCATCAGCACAAAGAACTTACCCCGTGGCCATGTTTAAGAAGGCAAGGGTAAAATGGGACAAGTCTCAACATTGCCAGGGTTTCCGTATCGAGTTCACAATATATGGGTTAGTGTCCTATCACCAAAAGTCTCAAGGGGTAGTCTTTCTGGAATTCTTCCTGTTTGTCTTTGGTTGTGGGTGGGATACTGTAAATATGGGGGTGCAAAGCCCTCAATGCAAGAGAAAATATTGTCTGCCTGATTGCTATTAGCAAAAGGGTCTTAACATTTTATTGAATTAGGCCTTGTTTCTGCATCACCCTCGAGAGGCTATGGACTGTCAAGTATGTGACAGCGTGAACTAGATGCACATTTACTAACCATTGTATCCAGAAGTAGGCCTCTCAACGTTCAGCTATTTTAGTTTAGTGTCTCTGCCAATTTGAATTAAGTTTCCTTTAAACCCATCCCAGAGAACCTTGGAGCTGCCAAATATGTGGAAGGATGGCCAGGCATTGGGTCCTTCCGAAGGAGTTCAGCACACTATGAAATCATGGTTGTGGCCTTGGGATAGGCAGACACAAATGCGATAGCAACACTGGCAGGCTTTAACTTGGGAGAGCTGCAGGAGCGGGAGTGACACAGATGCCAAGTATCTGGTCTCACAGAGGAGAATGGCCATTGCATTTAGTTTATTGCTGGGGATGGCAGATTTCGCTCCTCCTGCTGACTGCATGATTAGGTCACCTGCTGGGGGATGCACATCAAAATGTAACATGTTTTTGTAATATCCAATGGGAGTGGGGAAATACCTACTAACCAATGAGAATAGGCAAATGTTCAAACTTATTAGAATACGACAATTTGGGCTGACTTAGGTTTTATACAGGTAGGAGCCAATAGGATGCTTGAATGTAGTTACAAATAATGTTCATATTATATGCAAATTAATTCTAATCATGTGGTTTTTGTCTTTAAATACTGGTAACTAATGTGGGTGTGGTGAGTTCTCAGCTTTTTGGTCGCACGCAACTGACTGACCTCTCCCGGCCGTTAGTTCTTTGTAGTAAACCTGTGTTTTCTCACAACTCGTGCTTCTCATCAGTGTTTCCTGGAAATCACTAAGGGTCTTTGCTTTCATCTGCTGACCCCAATGTGATCTCCAATGCCCCCTGAGGATGTAGAGGTCCTGCTGCATGCTCCAGCACCCACCTTCAAGAGAGCTTTGTGTGCGCAACAACGGAGAGCTGGGCAATCGCTGTGTTTCCTTAAAGGCCTGCCTGGTTTCGGGCTGTGCTGTGCAGGCTGTTACAAGCATGCAGTGTCGGAAGGTCTCAGCGATCGCCTAGAGCACGGGTTGGATAGGATACACTGTTTTTTTCTTCTCTCTCTCTCTCACTCTCTCTCACACTCTCACTCTCTCTCACACTCTCACTCTCTCTCACACTCTCACTCTCTCTCACACTCTCACTCTCACTCTCTCTCTCACTCTCACTCTCACTCTCTCTCTCACTCTCACTCTCTCTCTCACTCTCTCACTCTCTCTCTCACTCTCTCTCTCACTCTCTCTCTCACTCTCTCTCTCACTCTCACTCTCTCTCACTCTCACTCTCACTCTCTCACTCTCTCTCGTGAGTTTTGTTATTGTATATGTGTTGAAGAAGTATTGGGGAATCACCTCTTTATGGGGAAAGACAATTTTGTGTATAAAGTGAGCGTCCTATTATAAAAGGGCAGGATATCCCTAGGTTCCGAAGTGTGGGGGAAGTCTAGGTGGTTTTAGTACCCTTGTCTCGAGATAAGGGGACAGAGGAAGGATCTACATCGTTGTGTAAATACATGGCTTTTTAAGATGTGTTATTAATTGTGTACATAAAGGTGTTTGTTTTTGTCCAGTATTGGTAGCAATTGTCTAGACCAAGGTACTTTGGAATCAGATAGTTGTAGTAATTCTGCAAACAAAGGTGTTTTTATTGTCAGGCGTGGTTAACAGTTGTGTGAGTAAACCGGCTCTATTGTTGGATTGTGAGTACTGGTGATATGAACCTTTGACGTTTTGGTGGAAGGTGTATCCATTAGGCCATGTTGACAGAGTTTTGTGATAAAATGGACACACCATTGGAGCAGATATGTAAAGCGCTCCCGCATTATAAAGACCAGATTTTGAAGTACCACAAAGAGTGGGCGTAGGGAACAATAGGGAAAATGTTTACATCATGGCCTGAAGAAGGCACGCATGATAAAGGTTTATTGGAACATGTGCATACCTATTTGTTATTAACATATAAGGGGAACATATTTAGGAATTGGTAAAGTATTCTGAATTTAGGGAAAATGTTTGTAGAAGGAGAAAATACCTTTGACACGGTTAAACAGGCAAGCGCCCTACCACTGCCACAGAAAGGCATCCTGCCACCGCCATATTGGTCCTTCCTCCTACGACCTGCTGTAGGATACACCAACCCCACATTACTAGAGGGGAGGAACACAAGGTCTGGGCAATCAGGGGGAGTCAACGGAGATACAAGGACTGCAGAAATTGAAGACCAGGCTCGCTGGCAGTTACAGGCACAATACAAAAGGCAGCGAGGGAGCTATCACAAACAAGGGGTAATGCAAACCGGCAACAGGGACAAGGGGAGGAGCTATGTACGCCTTTATGTGCTGATGAATGGAGGAAAGGACAAATTCTCCTTAAGATCGATAGTAAGGAGATCAACGACATGTCCCTAGACGATATGGGTAGTGTGCGCAGCGCAGGCGAGGGATCAGAGGAAGGGGATGTTGAGGAGGACAGAGACAGGAGTTTTCAGGAACAGGATGAGGACAACAGAACTGGGCAGGAATCCGAGGAGGTAAAGTCATACTGGAGAAAGCTCTGACTGCTGCACAGTCAGATGCCCCTAGCTAAAACAGAGAAATGGTGCAGGTCGCCCAACCCAACCAGCAGGGGGCAGTTACCATTGTTCCAGAAGGGGCGGGGGAATGCAGTATGTGCCCTGGCCTCACATGGACTGGCAAAACTTAATTAACGTCTTGCCCTCCTTTACAGTGGGAGCGGGCAAGTGGATCTATGCCAACGAGAAACATACTGCAGACTTCACCTTAGCTGTGGGAGACATGAAACATATGTTTTCCTCCCTGTAAGGGTAACTAGCGAACAAAATGTATAAAAAGGTGGGGTATCCAAGGGTACCGCTGAATGATACGCTCACGATGGCGCCCTGTTTAATAACTGCGGAGTGCACGTGTGGAGAGTGTTGAGGAACATGTACTTGTATAGACCCGACATGCATTCTATCATGGCTCACACAGTGAAAGGGCATGAGGACCCTGCAGTTTATCTACACCACATTTAAGAAATGTGGCAGACACAGACATGGGAGGCATGGGACATGATGTACAAGCAGATTTGAACACAGCTGTTGGGTTAGAAGCAAAGGAACGCCCAGAAATACAGGCACACATAGTAAAAGGAAGAGGCAAAATTGATGTACAAAAAGTTCACAAAGATGAGTGTGGAAGGGGCTGTGATAACCAGCATGGAGGGAGGACAACATGAACAAAGCCAGGGATGGACAGAGGAACCGAGAAATGCTAGGAGGGACATTGGAGGTTTTCAGAGAGGAAGAGAACGTTTCCAGCAGGGTGTCAGGGGGGTGGGGGTCTTGGTTCCCTTTGCACGAGAACGTAGGAGAAAACCAGCAATGCCCTTCAACCATAACATCCCAGCGTATCCCCTGGTTTTTCAGCACCAGGCCCAGTATAACACACAACCACTGTTCGCCCCACAGACCCTGGACCCTGTTGTCTATGCCCCAGGCCCCAGTACTACAGCAGGTGCAACCCCCGCCAAAACATTTCACCCATTTACCTGCCCAGCCGTGGGATAAAAACACTGTGCTACAATGCACAACTCACTACAAGGGGGCAAGCGTGTTAGAGGGCAACCCTTTCACGCTCCCAGGGTCAAACACATTGGGGCTCATTACAACTTTGCAGGTCCGGAAACAATAGTGGCGGTAAGCTTACCAGCATTGTTTCCGGAAACGGCAAAGTACAAGTCTGCCTGCCGGAACCGCTGTGCCTGGCAGGTCTGACCCTGCCGGGCACAGTGGCCACGGTAGTCAGACTTTCACGGAAGCACCAGCACCGTTATTAACGGTGCCAGTGCTTCATTGGTCCCCCTTCCCATTGAGTCCTGTGGGACTCAATGGGAATGGGTATTTACTATTTACCGGCGCCTGACTTTCCGGAACGCCGGGGTTGTAATGCCTGGTGTTACCGGCAAGCCAGGTTTTACTGGCACGGTTACCGCCAGACTTGTAATGAGGCCCATTATCTCACTAGGACAGCCCACAGGGAGATCTGGTGTACCCAGTAGTATCAGTAACTAATGACCGGGATGAGGAGCCCAGGGCAGGAGGGAAGATATGGGGTTGAACATTCTCCTTTTTGGTCGACACAGGAGCAACAAAATCCTGCATTAAGAAGGGGAAGTTCCCTATGCCCGATAAAATAATGGACACAGGGATTTTCGGGGACTGTGGTATCGGTTCCTTTCACTGAAGAATTACCTGTCACCGCGAGTACACACAAGATTCCAACACCATTGTTGGCCAATCTCCTGGGCAGAGACTTGATGAGCAAGTTGAATATGATAATCTCATTTACGGAGTAAGGTATAGTGTTTTCCATACCAGGCATGTACCACATGAAGGTCACCACAGTCATACAAGCACTCTGGGCCCTCTGCACCCTTCAAGGTGTACCACTCCATCTGGATCTGTTCCTTTATGGCGTGCCAGTGATACTAAGTTAGGTGCCAGGGATTAAGGACAACATTTTGCATGTACCTGCGGAGTTCCTATTTATCAGGACTGGACGGCGGGTACCATTCTCAAGATATATTTGGAGGCCGGTATCTCCAAGAATGACATGGTAATCATGTCCGGTTTGGATGAGGAGGATCACAAATGGAGACGTTTTATACATCGACCCAACACAGCAACGGAGGGATGTGTCTGACGAACGGCTGTTCGAGGACACTGAAGATAAGGGGGAAATTATATTTGAAATTTCTATACACTGCCAGGGAATAGTGGAATACTGTCATGATGCCTGCCCCCGGAAGACCAGACCAGGCCCAGCAGCCCCGGAAGCAGGCCTCATGCCACTTGGAGCATGCCCAAAAGCCCCAGTTAGGGGCTGTTTGGGTGCAGTCCTGGCGCCTATGGCGCCAGGCTCATAAAGATAAAGTCAGTCCTGGCGCCATGGGCGCCAGGCTCATTATTGATAACTTACCTGAGGCAGACCATGCTGCATGAAGACTCAATCCAAATGAGGCTTAGGAGGGACTATTTTGTTACTTGGGTGGGGCTGTGGAAGAATACTTACCGGATCTTCTTCCCAGGCTATTTAAACCATGCCCGGACAGCCACACGTGCTTCGCGTTATTCTGCTTGCTGCAGCGTAACGCTCACCATGTTTTCAGCAGCTCCAGTCTTCAGCCACGCCCGCTTCAGTCCTGGGACTCCTGAAACAAGAAGAAAAGAAGGATAAAGGTTAGAACAGGAGTTTTAACTTTAATCCTTACCTGAATCCTGATCCATTTCGCCACGGAACTGAAAGACAGAAGTCTTTGAAGCATCGCTTCGCATTCCTACGGCGCCGCGCTGAACTCCTTGGATTTATTCTTACCCCGAGAGGAATCCGGATGGATACACGAAAAGTGGATGCCATTCTTAATTGGCCTTCGCCAAGTTCAATCAAAGGAGTTCAAAGCATGCTTGGCTTTGCCAATTTCTACCGCAGGTTTATCCCGGACTTCTCGCACATTGTACATCCCATTACAACGCTATTGCGAAAAAACAAACGCTTTGTGTGGACAGAGGAAGCCGAGAACGCCTTCCAAGAGTTAAAAGCTAAATTCACATCTGCTCCCATATTAAGACACCCGCGCCCCGAGCTTCCCTACATAGTGGAAACAGATGCATCCAGCTCAGCCATGGGAGCAGTCCTTTCCCAAAAGGATCCCGAAACTAACCAGCTTCACCCAGTGGCGTTTTGGTCAAGAAAATTTTCAGCCCCCAAATTAAACTATGCCATAACCGACAAGGAGCTGCTGGCCATCAAGTCAGCCTTTAAGGCTTGGCGGCACCATCTACTGGGTGCCAGACATACCATCACGGTCATCACCGATCACCGCAACTTACAATACCTAAAGACAGCCAAAGCCCAATCTTCGCGCCAACTCCGTTGGGCATTGTTCTTCGCCGAGTTTGATTTTGTAATAACCTATCGACCATGTTGTAAGAATGGTAAAGCAGACGCCTTGTCCCGGATTGGAATGGGAGAAGCAGAAATAACTTTAGAACCCTTACCCATAATTCCGGAACAGAGAATCCTTGGCCTGACATCTATACAGACACTGGAGGACATTCAAAACAAGATCCACCAACTCTTTGATTCCGTTGCCGTACAGGACTGGGCAAAGAAAGGTCCAGAGTACTCTGTCATCGATGATTTACCTTATTACCAAGGTCGGCTATTTTTACCGCAAAAAGAACTACAGGAACTTGTCATTTCCCATTACCATGACACCTTAATAGAAGGGCATCCGGGTATTGCAAAAACCGAAGCTAAAATTAGGAAGCAATTTTGGTGGCCCACCTGGCGAAAGGATGTCAAGTCATTTGTCATGTCTTGTGGCATTTGCGCACAAAATAAAGGGCAAAAGAAAAAACCTGCTGGATTATTGCAACCATTAGACATACCGCCTACCCCTTGGCATACCTTGTCATTAGACTTTATCACGGATTTACCCCCGTACCAAGGTTACAATACCATTCTAGTTATTGTAGATCTTTTTTCTAAAATGGCCCACTTCATTCCTTTAAAAGGGATACCTTCAGCTTCAATCCTGGCCAAGGAATTCCTTGAAAATGTTGTCCGCCTGCATGGCTTTCCTTCAGTGTTAATTTCAGATCGGGGCAGTCAATTCATTTCACATTTTTGGAGGAAATGCTGTCAACTGGCACAAATTGATGTTAGGCTTTCGACCAGTCACCACCCTCAGACCGACGGTCAAACGGAGAGGACCAACCAGACTCTTGAACAGTACCTCCGTTGTATGCTACATCAGTCTGAGGGGAATTGGAAAGACATTCTGTGGATCGCAGAGTATGCATACAATAATTCCGTACACTCAGGAACTGGACAAAGTCCTTTTTTTACCATTTTTGGGCACCATCCTCGAACCTCGGATTTGGACTCACCCCAGCATTTAGAGATGCCCGCAGTGGACCATCTCCACGCTGTTATTACACAAGCCTTTAAAGAAGCAACCATCCATTTGCAAAAGGCTAAGGAAAAATACAAAAAGGATGCGGATCAGCACAGAAGTGAAGCTCCTCAATACCAAATAGGGGACCAAGTATGGTTAGCCACTAAGCACTTACCACTCAAGGGGACTCGGACCTTTAACCCCAGGTATTTGGGACCTTTTTCTGTCAAGGCAATTATTAACCCAGTGGCCGTCAAGTTGGACCTACCTGCTCATATGCGAATCCATCCCGTCTTCCACGTGTCTCTTTTGAAGCCAGTGCAACCAGGAACTAGGCTAACCACTCCACCTGAACCTATTCTCATAGACGGGGAGCCCGAGTTTGAAGTCAAGAATATTATGGACTCAAAAAGAGTGAGATCAAAACTCTTTTACCTAATTGACTGGAAAGGTTATGGTCCGCAGGAAAGGTCTTGGGAACCTAGTGACCATGTGCGTGCACCTCGTTTAGTGAAGAGGTTCCATCAGGAATTTCCAGACAAACCACGGCCAAGTGGGAGAACGACTTTAGGAGGGGCCTTGAGGGGGAGTACTGTCATGATGCCTGCCCCCGGAAGACCAGACCAGGCCCAGCAGCCCCGGAAGCAAGCATCATGCCACTTGGAGCATGCCCAAAAGCCCCAGTTAGGGGCTGTTTGGGTGCAGTCCTGGTGCCTATTGCGCCAGGCTCATAAAGATAAAGTCAGTCCTGGCACCATGGGCGCCAGGCTCATTATTGATAACTTACCTGAGGCAGACCATGCTGCATGAAGACTCAAGCCAAGTGAGGCTTAGGAGGGACTATTTTACTGAAGGGACTATTTTGTTACTTGGGTGGGGCTGTGGAAGAATACTTACCTGATCTTCTTCCAAGGCTATTTAAACCACGCCCAGACAGCCACACGTGCTTCGCGTTATTCTGCTTGCTGCAGCGTAACGCTCACCGTGTTTTCAGCAGCACCAGTCTTCAGCCACGCCCGCTTCAGTCCTGGGACTCCTGAAACAAGAAGAAAAGAAGGATAAAGGTTAGAACAGGAGTTTTAACTTTAATCCTTACCTGAATCCTGATCCATTTCGCCACGGAACTGAAAGACAGAAGTCTTTGAAGCATCGCTTCGCATTCCTACGCCGCCGCGCTGAACTCACCTGCTTGGCGGTACTTCAGCATTCCATCACGCTCTCTCCATCTCGCGGCTGCCCTCCGACACCTAAGGAGACAAAGACAGCAAGGTGAGCAAGGGGACTCTCTAAGGCTATACAAGCTACCCCCAAGGACTTACCTGATTTACCACGGGAGGTACTCACCTCATCTCGGGTCGGCGCAGTCAACTCTGCTTCATCGCCGTACCCTTCATCGCCGTACCCCGGCCCCTAAGGGGAAAACCACAATAGACTTACCTGAATCTTACCAATTGCCATTTGGAAATCTTCGAGTGGATTAATCGGCAACCTGCAAGGAATCGGACAGAGTGAAGATCAGACATTTGAACTCTTATGAACAATTGGACTTTAGAGTCAATACTGAAACTCACCAATTCCTCTACGCCAGTGAAGTAACTGGTCATCAACGCGCCCCTGCAGTCGACGCAGGATGGAGAGCTCATCCCTCCAAACCATCAGGTGAGACTAAGGAGGGGACATCAAGAGTGATCGGTGGGAAGACAACGGGAGTGGGGAAGGTGGGTTGACACTCAATTCCACGGGTCGTTAATTCCTCTTCTCCTTTGCAGAAGAATATTCTTGCGAGCCAGACAAACTAGGCTGAGCGGGCCAGTCCAGTCAGTCATCTCGGCGCTACACGTCACGTTGGTGGAAACAACAGCGGCCCAGTTCCGGTCGACGCCCCCGTGGGAACCAGGTGAGCGTAACAAATATAGAGAAGTACCGCACACCTTGCTTGTTAACACAGTATTGTTGCGTTTGCAGAGAGATTTCAAGTAAGTTGTGAACCAGTGGCTCACACAATGTAGGGCTGCTAAAAAAGCACAGGAGCAGTTAGCATCAAATTGAAACCAGGAACAGTTTTGCCCCGAGTATAGCAATACCCCATGTCAAAATAAGCAGAGGAAGGAATTTACTCCACCTTAGAAGTATAATGGCAGTAGGGCATAATACAGACATCAGAGTCACCATGTAACACAGCTATTTATCCTGTGAAAAAAGCAAAAGGGTCAATTTGGAGGAGGGTACAGGACTAACGGCCACTGAACAATATTGTGGAAGCAGAATTCCCAGTGCTCCCTAACCCTGCCACCATCCTGTGTAATATACCCATGGAAGCCACTATTTTACTGTATTAGACCTCAAGAATGTATTTTTCTCCTTTCCATTACACCCGGAGTCCCCTCCCCTTACAGCGTCTACCTATAGGGGGCCAAAGATTCCAACACACTTGTTTGCCCCAAGGGTACTGCGAATCCCCAAGTATTTTTAACAGAGTATTGCAAATGGATTTGGGGAACTTATAAACATGGAGCACAGTGATTCAGTATGTAGCTGAACTTCTGGTCTGCAGCACCAAAAAAGAGCTATGTAGGGAGGACCCAGTAAAACCTTTGACATTATTGGCGGAAAAGGGTTACAAAGTGGACAAGGCTAAACTGCAGTATTGCCAGCAAGAGGTTGTGTACCTAGGAGAGATAATATCAGCAGCAGGCAGAAACATGCCCCACCCCCCGCCCTGAGAGGACCACAGCAGTGCAGAAAATACCACAGCCTACCACGGTCAAGCAGATGCAACAGTTTCTGGGTTTATGTAACTATTGTTGAGCACGGATACTTGATGATTCCACATATGCTAAGCCCCTATTGCAAGGTAGTGCAGAAAGCAAAAGGTCCCATTATCTGGACAGATTAGATGATCAAATCATTTCAGCAGCTTAAAAACGCGATCAGCAGTGCCCAGTTCAGGCCACAGCAGATTATAAAAAACTATTATTTTTGTTCTCACCCTCTAACGGTCAAGTGATGACAGCTATCCTCACACAGAAGACCTCAATGGGACATAAGCCTCTGGCTTATTTATTTAATTTATTTAAAGGCTATTTATAATGCACCTATACAGCAAATGGCGTTTCAAGGCGTCACAAGACAAAAGAGGGGTTTGTGGGGACAGGGACGAAGAATAACAAAAGAAATGGTCTTACTAGGCCTTGTGTCATTCGGCTCATGCAAGTGCAGTAACAAGAAGGGAAGAGTGGAGAGCATGCAAGTGCTGGGTGGAAGATGGAGGGGGGAAGAGGGCCCATGGGGTAGGCAAGTGCTACAGAGAGGCCAGATAGGCAGGTGCCAGGGGAAACCGGGGAGTGCATGGAATAAGGGTCCACATGCTAAGTTCGTGGACGGGCTGGATCGGGCTCAGTAGGGGTGTAGGGCCACCAGGCTAGTACAGGGGGAGGGAGCCCGGTAGGACAAGTGCAGGCTTTGTGGCAGGGGGTCAGGGGAGAATGAAGTGCTGGGGTAGACTGGGCGAGGAGGGCCTGGTACCATGTACGACTCAGAAGAAACCAGGCAGCCAGTCAAAATGCAGCAGAGGGGGAAATTAGCAGGGGAGTGGGGCAGGGAAGGAAGAAGAGAAAAGGAGGATCTTGAGAAGCTTCCGAAACTTAAGGAGATCTGGCTCAAGAGGACCAGGGAGGCCATTCCAGAGGGAGGCTCCTGCAGAAGAAAGATCTACCCCCCACTCTCTGCTTGGAAAAGTGTCTGATCTGCACAGAGTTGGATCTAGAAGACCAAAGGCCACTAGCACGGAGGTATTTAGGGAGAGAGAGTTGGAGGTAGCGGGGTCCCAGACTCCAGAAAGCCTTGTGAATGATGCAGAGGGTTTTGAACTTGATCCTCGCAACAACCGGGAGCCAGTGGAGAGATTTTAGGGCTGGAGAGATGCGGTCCCTGGGCTTGAGTCCAAGGATAAGTCTTGCAGTCCTATTCTGGATTAGTTGAAGGGGGCAATGCAAGGATTTAGGCAGATTGAGGAGGAAGCTGTTGCAGTAGTCCAGCCTAGAGAGGACCAGAGTTCTGGAGACAATGGCCTCATTACAATAGTGACGTTAAGGCAACAACGCCGCCACATTCCGAGTTCTGCTCGCGGGGGCCGCTCTGCACGCCTTGGCACCCGCGAGCAGAACTGGATGGTAGCAACCGTACCGTTATGAACGGTACCGCTGCTACCATCCACCCATTACCATTGAGCCCTATGGTGCGCACTTTAAAAGGAACAAGTTACTTACCTGTAACTGTTGTTCTCCAGCATGGGTCTGGCATGGCTTCACATGCTCATGAATATTCCCCGTCGTCAGGCTGGGAATCCTCGGTAAAGAAAAAATCAGTATCAGTTTTGTTTCTGATCTGTCTTTCGTAGTAGTAACCAATCACTGATCTCTGCGTCATACTGACCACAGCCAATGACTGCCCTCTACCTAAGCCCCGCCTCTGCCAGCCATCTTCAGATTTGGTAGCACGTGAAGAGGCAGTATGACCAAGTGAAGAGCCGCAGAGGGGTAGGCGGGAGGGTTCGCATGTGAATCCATGCCAGACCCATGCTGGAGAACAACAGTTACAGGTAAGTAACTTGTTCCTTCTCCCGCATGGGGTCTGGCATGGATTCACATGCTCATGAATATAAGAATAAATAGCAGTACACACATGCACAACCACGGAGGGTGGCAAAAGGCTCAACATTAAGCAATACAAAAAACTCAACATTAAGCATCTCTTACCTCCTCACCAGGCTCACCTTAAGCGAACAGGTTGCGCAGCACTGCTTGGCCGACCCTGGACTCCTCCCTGGAATCCTGATCGACGCAGCAGAATCTCGTGAAGGTGTGCGTCGACCTCCACGTAGTAGCCCTGCAAATGTCCAGCAGGGGCACACCAGATAAGAACGCCGCAGTAGCAGCGATCGCTCTGGTCGAATGGGCTCTCGGACGGCCTGGCAGCGGTCGGTTAGCCAACCGGTGGCAGTGCATGATGCAACCAGAGAGCCATCTGGAAATAGAAGACTTCGAGAGAGCCTTCCCTTGATTCACAGGTCCAAAGTTCACGAACAGCTGTGATGTCCTCGTGCGGTTCACGTAGAACTTCAGCGCTCTGGCCACATCCAGCGAGTGCAAAGTCCTCTCGCCGGCGACGAAGGAGACGGGAAGGAAACAGGTAAAACCAAGGGCTCGTTAAGATGGAAGTCCGATGGCACCTTGGGCATAAAGGAGGGGTGCGTCCTAAGCACCACCCTCGAGGCATGGAAAGTCAAGTACGGTGCTTTGCAGGATAGGGCCTGGATCTCTCCCACTCGTCGTGTGGAGGTAATGGCCACCAGGAATGCAGTCTTCCACGACACAAACTTCATCGGTGCGGAGTGCATCGGCTCGAATGGGGGCCCCATGAGCCTGGTCAGCACCACGTTAAGTTCCCACGCCGGGGCCGGGGCCTTCACCGGCGGGAGCGACCGGAACAGTCCTTTCATAAACTCTTTTACCAGTCGATGGGACCACAGGGACGTCCGTCCTGTGGTTCTGGTATATCTGGAGATAGCCTCCAGATGAATCTTAATGGAGGCATGGGCTAGCCCAGCCTTTGCCAGCGATAGCAGGTACGGCAGCACTTGAGGGGCCGTAATCCGTAGGGGGTTGATCTTCTGTGCTCGGCACCAGATAGAGAACCTCTTCCACTTATGACCGTAGCATTTGAGAGTCGAGGACGCCCTGGCCTTTGCAAGAACCTCTCTGCAATCGGCCAGTATATCGTAGCCTCCAAACTCTAGCGTTGCAGGAGCCAAGCCTGCAGGTTCAGCGACGCCGGGTCGTGGTGGAAGATGGCGCCTCCTTCTCTGGAGAGAAGGTCCGCGTCCGCCGACAGCTTGATGGGAGGGGACGTTGACAAGTCCAGAAGGTCCGGGAACCAGATCTGCCTCGGCCACGCCGGTGCGACGAGGATCATCCTGCACCGGGACCTCTTGAGCTGGCTGATGAGTCGAAGCAGCAACGGCAACGGAGGGAACGCATACAGGTATAGGCCGTCCCAGGGGAACGAGAACGCATCGCCCATGCTTCTCGGCTGGGGAAACTTGCTGGCGAACCTCTTGCACTTCGAGTTCGTTGCTGTTGCGAACAGGTCGATTTGGGGTTTGCCCCATCGTCGGAAGAGTTGATCCACCTGATCCTGGCGCAGTTTCCACTCGTGACACGCGCGCAGCTCCCTGCTGAGCGAGTCGGCGATGGTGTTGCTTTCTCCTGCCAGGTGGAAGGGAACCAGGAACATCCCCTGGGCGACCGCCCAGTGCCACAGATCCTGTGCCTCCTTGGATAGGGCTGGGGATCTGGTGCCTCCCTGCTTCCGTATGTGAAACATTGTCGTGGTGTTGTCCGTGAAGATCTGCACCACCTTGCCCTTGAGCGACGGGAGGAACGATTTGAGAGCCCAGAACACGGCTCGGAGTTCCAGGACGTTGATGTGCAGGAGCCTCTCCTCCAGGAGCCAGAGGCCTCTTGCGTGGAGATCTCCAGTGTGGGCGCCCCAACCTTCCAGGGAGGCGTCCGTCATCACCGTCTCCTGGTACGCCGGCGTCTGAAAGTCCTTGCCCGCCGTGAGGTGCGCTCGAACGCCCCACCACTGAATCGCCCGCCGGAACACCTCGTTGAGGGGGACCCTGTCTTCGAAGGTGCCCGTCGCCTGCATCCAATGGGCATCGAGAAATTCTTGAAGAGGGCGCATCCGTAGTCTGCAGAGGCGCACCAGGTAGATGCAAGAGGACATCATCCCCAGGAGGGACTTGATGGACCTCACCCTGGCCACGTCCGTGGCTAGCAGGCGCTGCACTTTGCCTAGAATGGTCTTCGTCCGTTCTTCCGACGGGGCCGCCAGGCGCCTCACTGTAACGAGCTTCGCTCCCAGAAACAGGGCCACCTGCGACGGCACCAGGTGGGACTTTGGGTAGTTTATGGCGAATCCCAGGTCTGTGAGTAGCTGGACGGTCCTCGCGGTGTGTTCGACGGCGAGTTCCCTCGTCCTTGAGCGGATGAGCCAGTCGTCCAGGTAGGGGTAGACGTGAATCCCCTGCAGGCGCAGCCGCGCCGCCACTGGTGCTAGGCACTTGTTAAAGACCCTGGGGGCCGACTTCAATCCGAACGGCAGTGCTCTGAATTGGTAGTGGCGTCCCTGGACGACGAACCTGAGGAACTTTCGGTGACTTTTGAGGTTGGGAACGTGGAAGTATGCATCCTCCAGGTCCAACGACGATAGAAAGTCGCCTTCCTCCAGCTGTCCCAGTACGTGCTGGAGGGTGACCATCCTGAACTTTTGTGATCTGATTTATTTGTTCAAACGACGAAGGTCCAGGATGGGGCGCCAGCCGCCCGTCTTCTTCCTGACGAGGAAGTACCTTGAGTACACCCCGGAGCCCCGGAGCCTCTTCGGGACAAGTTTGATGGCGCCTTTCCTGAGCATCGCCCGTATTCCAACAGCAGTTGCGGGACGTGATTTTCCTTCCTGGCCACAGGTGGAACGTGAGGGCACTTCTTCAGGAATTCGATAGTGTGTCCTCTTGCCAGGGTATCCAGCACCCAACGGTCGGTGGAGATGGACTTCCACACGCTGACGAAATTCGTCAGCCGCCTCCCACCGGGGTGCTTCGGTGGGGGCCCGAGACCACGGCTGGTTCACTCCTGCTTGGAGGTGGTGGCCTTGCTGCCCTGGCCACCTTGCCGACGGCGGCGAGGCGCTCCCTGCTTGCCGCGACCCCTGCAGGCCTCCTGAGACGAGGAGCGTGCCGCCTGGCGGTAGGAGGACGAGCCACCGCTGGATCCCTTGGAGGCACCCTGTCTGCCTCCGGAGCTCCGAAAGGGCCGTCGTTGCTGAAGGGCTCCTAGGGCGCGGGCCGTCTCTGTGTCCGTTTTTATGGCTTGGAGGGATTCGTCCACCGCCTTCCCGAACAAGCTGCTGCCGTCGAACGGCATGTCCAACACCCTGGTATGGACATCCTGAAGGAAGTCGGTCGCCCGGAGCCAACCCTGTCGTCGTAGGCAAACACCGTTGCCCAGCTGGCGGAACCCGGTATCGGCAATATCGGTTGTCACCGTTATGGCAAGGTCCGACGCCACCTCGCCCTCTTGCAGTATTTCCAGGGCCTCGGACCTCTTGTCGTCCGGCAGGAAGTCCAATATGGAGGCCATCTTAAACCAGAGCTCCCTGTCATAACGAGCCACGATCGCCAGGGCGTTGGCCGCTTTGATCGACATTGCCGCCGACGAAATGACCCATCGCCCCATGGCGTCCAACTTCTTTCCCTCGCCGTCCGGCGGGGAATTCGACGTCGAGGCTCCTGACCCCGCCGCTTTCTTCTTCGCCGCCGCTGAGACGACCGAGTCTGGCGTTGGCTGGGCCCTGAGGCACAGGGGAGCGGTTTCGGGGACCCGGTACTTCTTCTCGTACTGGTCCCGTTTGGCTGGTGCCAATAAGGGGTTTTTGAGAACCGACAGGCCCTCCCCCCAGATGTCATCGATTAGAGGCACCGCGATGACAGTCTTCCTCTTGGCCTCCCGGCGCTGATAGAGGAAACCTTCCTTTTTCTGCTCCTCCGGGCAGAGCTGGAACAATTCGGACGCCCTGTCGATCATGGCGTGGAATGAGCCAATCTCGTCGGGCGGCGAGGCCCGTGCGACGGGAGACCCGTTCCGTCGTCATCGCCCTCAGAACCCGTCGTCGAGCCCAACGCACCGTCATCTCCCGACTCGTGGGAGGATGAGGAGGGAACTGTAGGCCGTACGGGGCGAGCGGAGGAGAGGGTTGGGTCCTCTGTCGTTTCTTCTGAGGACTTCCCGACGGGCCAGGTTGCGGGTCCTCCGGCCTGGGCCGTGGGAATGTCATCCTTATCTCAGAGCATAAGGACTGGATTGCAGACAAAATCGCCGCCGAGTGTAACGCTCACCTGATTCCCGCAGAGGCGCCGGTCTTGACTGGGCGAATACCGTATCTTCAAAGGTGATGTGTAACACACGGTTGGCTCTTTGGGTTGGACCTCTGTGCACTGTATGTCTGACTCGAAGAGTAAGATGTCTGCAGATAGAAAATATGGGATTAATGAACTGGGGTTATTGGGTGTCTCTCTCTTCTTCCCCTTCTCTTCTCCTGTAGAACCCCAAAGGTTAACGCTCTCACCTTAGGTAAGTGAACGCCGAGCTCTCCATCTGCCTCGGGGCAGGGTGCCGTAACCAGTTTCTTCACTGGATAAGGGTGCAGGCCTCTTGACCTCAGAGGACTGCTGTCCGTCGTTTACTGCACGAACGGTAAGTTCCGAGTATTTCAAATGTCTTTAAAAGTCTTTTGTAATGATGTCTCTTGTTTTGCAGGGTTCCGGCGATGGCGGATGACGGGCTGAAGTGAGTTGAGGATGGAACCCGTGTGAGGAATAGAAGCGCCTGGAAGCACGTAAGTAAGCGCTTGTTGCCTGCTTCACGATGCGCACTAACTGTCCTTTTATCTTGCAGGTACAAGTTCGGAGCTGCTGAAGGGTGCCGGAATACCCACTGGGTTCGGCGTGGGAAGGAGTACTGGCACGTGAGTAATAAAGTTACCCAATGTCTTTAAACGCACCTTCTTTTGTCTTTCAGATGCGGGATGCAGCGCCGAAGGCCTCCGGAGCGTGCGAAGAGTTGGTAAGCTTTTGTCTTTCAGATGCCGGAATGCAGTGCGAAGACCTCCGGAGCACGTGAAGAGTAGGTAAGCCTTTGTCTTTCAGATGCCGGAATGCAGCGCGAGGCGTTGGTGACAGCCGATGGACCAGGCAAGACAAGCGCTGTCACTGAAGACCGTAATGCTAACCTGTTCTTTCTTGTCTTTATAGGTGTTGCTGAAGACTGGATTCAGGATGGTAAGCCTTTTTCCCTTAGGCCCAGGATCAGATGCAGAAGACACGATGAGCGTTCTGCTGCAGAGGATGCAGAATAACACAAAGCAAGATTCATCCATCGGGTGTGGTTTAAATAGCCTCCTGTAGTGCTTAGGTGTCTCCTTCCACAGCCTCGCCTAGGTAAGAAAAGAGTTCCTGCTTTCCAGAAGAGTTCCAGTGTTCTGAACCTACCATTCGCTAGGTATTGATCCAGGTATTGTCGGAGGTGAAGGTTCTCAGGCTCGGTGAGGCTCAACTGGCAGGTAAGTAAGCAGCATGGTCTGCTGCAGGTAAGTCCACCCAAGCATTATGAGCCCGGCGCTTCCAGCACTGGGACTGGGCATATTTATGAGCCTGGTGCCACTGGTGCCAGGACAGGGTCCAAAAGGTCCCAATTGGGACTGGTTGGCACTCGGAACCTGGGTTATGGGTCTGCTTCCAAGGGAGTTGGGTAAGTCCTGACCTTTTGGAAGCAGAGATCATGACACCGAGCCATCCTGAGGCCTAGGTTCCGGCTGCGCCGGAAGGGAAGGCTGCTCTTCCTCGCCATCGTCGTCTTCCCCGGTTATCTCCCGAGGATCTTCCTTACGGGATCAAACCTTCTCGAATTGGACTTCGAGGATCCTCACGGCCTCAGTCAGTTCCTCCTCCGAGGCTGACTCCAAGCTCGAGGAGGCTACCGTGCCCCCCCTCGCTTCTTCCATCATGGCGGCCACGACGATGGGCTGAAAAGAGGATTCCCTCCTTGGCGGCAGGGAAACTCTAGTCCCGGAGGCAGTCTTCGCTGGCGGGGTCTCTGCCGGCTTGGCCAGAGTCGCTGCGATCGCCTCGATAGAGGCCTTTGCCTGCTGGGTAGGGGCCTTCACCACCTTCAGTGCGACCGGGCCTTCTCCTTTGGGGGAGGGGCGACGCCTCGCTCCCCCTCTTCCGAGATCGGACGGGGCTTCTCCCGAAGCTTACCCAGGGTCTCGGACTTCCTGTTCCCCGAACCGGAGTGCTGGCTCGTGGTTGATGGTGCCGGGGAAGGTGCGCCCTGCCAGGCGACCGAAGAGCCCGACCTTTCGGCGCTCCCAGAGCCAGCGGACTCGCGGCGCTTGGCCTGTTGTTGGGCCCCCGTCGCCGGGGCACCCACACAAGACTTAGAAGCCCGCTCGGACCCTTTCTTCTTCTTCTCACCCGTTGAGCCCTTCTCCAACCAGCTGACGAGACGGGATCGACGGTCCCTCATGGTCCGCTCCGACAAGTTCTTGCAGAACTGGCAGTCCTTCTCTACATGAGTCTTGTCCCCATGAAGACAGTAGAGGCATCGCGAATGTTCGTCTTCCTTAAACACATTCTGCAGCCCACATTCAGGGCAGCTGCGAAACAGCTTGGGTCCGGGCGACAAACTCGCATCCTGGGCCATCTCGAAGTAGGCCGCAAATCTTCTGGAATCCTCCAAGAAGTTGATTCGACGAAATCTTCACCCTTGAGGGGCGTAGGAAAATCCTGCAACGGGTAGCTGTTAACGGGAGTAGAAACGGTGGAGCTTGAGGCTCGATTAACCGAAAAAAATGTGAAAATTCACCTGAAAAAGCGTGAAACACGCAGTAAAAGCTCGAGAGCTAAGCACGAGGACTCCCAACACTTGAACGTGCGGTAAAAATCTGAAGATGGCTGCCAGAGGCGGGGCTTAGGTAGAGGGCAGTCATTGGCTGTGGCCAGTATGACGCAGAGATCAGTGATTGGTTACTACTACGAAAGACAGATCAGAAACGAAACTGATACTGATTTTTTCTTTACCGAGGATTCCCAGCCTGACGACGGGGAATATTCATGAGCATGTGAATCAATGCCAGACCCCATGCTGGAGAAGATGAGTTTTTCTTTATGAAGAAGGAACTATAGATGCGGGATGGTTACAGCGTTACTCAGGATGAGAAAAAGTTAAAACGTAGGTTCGCCAATTCAGAGTAACTGCAACCTTCAAAAGTGGAGCGTGGTAACAACTGTGAGGTGATAACTTGATGAAACTTCAGGTACGTAAGCGCATTAAAAAACGTCTTCTCTTTTAGTCTGTTAAGTTTGTTTTTATCATTAAATACTTTTTGTGTTTTCTGCAGGGTTTCGGAACGCTGAGGGAAGACCTTCGGAAGATGCTGCGGCTGTGAGTAAAACTTCGGACTGAGGAGATACTGCAAACAAACAAATATTCTTCAACGAAAATGACAGCGGCGGAAGAAAACTTCTGTCAGATAAGTCTTATCTGTGGTCTGTGATGCTCCGTAATTGTCACAAGAATTAATATTTCTCTTATCTTTGGTTTCTTTAGATTCTGTGAGGAGAAACGCTGGTAGTGTTACACCGCTGTCAGCGGTTCAGACGCAAAGCGCGTGTTCCAGCGGTGGCGGGGCTTAAGTAGCTCCCTATGACAAATGAATAGTCCCGTGCTGCTGCTTGTGAATGGATCCCCCAGGCGGCCATCTTAAGAGTATGGAATTACTATTGAAACCCATGGGAGTCTATGGGTTTGGATGCTGTGAATGGTGTAAATGCCATATGTGCCAGGCTAACACCCACCTTTGATCTGCTGATTGCTGCAATGTGTTCTGCCTAGCCTGAATGTCTGAGTGAAGACTAGGTTTTCTGACTGGGATCATGACACACCATCACTCCCAGTGGAGTATTTGTACCTTGAATTCGAACTTACCAGAATTAGTTTCGATGCAATAGCGAAGTCCATTTTGTTTTTGTGACAAATTGTTCAAATCAGAACCTGATAGTATGATAGGTGCATTTGTAGAGGCATTCTACGAAATTGACAACTATCATACTATGGGCAACTTGGGGAAGATGCTCAGAACGTGTTTGTAATGGCAAGAAGGATGCTGTGGCGTGTTGCCCAATGGGGCAGTCTATGTGAAAAAGGCCTGTCTTAAATCTAAACTGCTGCTGCATAGTACAGAACAGTACCTTGTCAATGTATTGTCTGTTAACCACAATAATGTCTTTTGTGAGTTTTAAGCCTGCCGTGATACCAAACCCTCTTATATGGAACAAGTTACTTACCTGTAACTGTTGTTCTCCAGCATGGGTCTGGCATGGATTCACATGCTCATGAATATTCCCCGTCAGGCCGGAAAACCTCGGTAAAGAAAAAATCAGTATCAGTTTTGTTTCTGATCTGTCTGTCTCAGTAGTAACCAATCACTGGTCTCTGGGTCGTACTGCCCCCAGCCAATGACTGCCCTCTCCCTAAGCCCCGCCTCTGGCAGCCATCTTCAGATTTGGTAGCACGCAAAGTGGCAGTATGACCAAGTGAAGAACCGCAGAGGGGTAGGAGGGAGGGTTCGCATGTGAATCCATGCCAGACCCATGCTGGAGAACAACAGTTACAGGTAAGTAACTTGTTCCTTCTCCAGCATGGGGTCTGGCATGGATTCACATACTCATGAATATAAAAATACATAGCAGTACACACATGCACAACCAGCGGGAGGTGGCAAAGGCTCAACATTAAGCATTACATCAAAAACTGAACATTACCAATTCTTACCTCCTCACCAGGCTCACCTTAGGCGAACAGGTTGCGCAGCACCACTTGGCCGACCCTGGACTCCTCCCTGGAATCCCGGTCGATGCACTAGAATCTCGTGAAGGGTGTGCGTCGACCTCCACGTAGCAGTCCTGCAGATGTCCAGCAGGGGCACACCAGACAAGAACGCTGTGGTAGCAGCGATAGCTCTGGTCGAATGGGCTCTCGGACGGCCAGGCAACGGTCGGTTTGCCAACCGATGACAGTGCATGATGAAGCCAGAGAGCCATCTGGAAATGGAAGCCTTCGAGAGAGCCTTCCCTTGGTTCACAGGTCCAAAGTTCACAAATAGCTGTGATGTCTTCCGAAAACTCTTCGTGCGGTCCACGTAGAACTTCAGCGCTCTACCCACATCCAGCAAGTGCAAAGTCCTCTCGGCCGGTGACGAAGGCGACGGGAAGAAAACAGGTAACACCAAGGGCTCGTTGAGGTGGAAGTCCTACGGCACCTTGGGCATAAAGGAAGGGTGCGTCCTCAGCACCACCCTTGTGTTGTGAAAAGTCAAGTATGGAGGCTTGCAGGATAGGGCCTGGATCTCTCCCACTCGTCGTGCGGAGGTGATGGCCTCAAGAAACGCAGTCTTCCACAACAGGAACTTCAACGGTGCTGAATGCAGGGGCTCGAATGGCGCCCCCATGAGCCTGGTCAGCACCACATCGAGCTCCCACGCCGGGGCAGGGGCCTTCACCGGCAGGAACGATCGGAACAGTCCCTTCATAAATTCCTTCACCAGGCGATGGCACCACAAGGACGCCCGTCCTGTGGTTCTGATGTATTGGGAGATTGCAGCCAGATGTATCTTGATGGAGGCGTGAGCCAGTCCAGCCTTGGCCAGCGACAGTAGGTACGGCAGCACTTGAGGGGCCGTAATCCATAGAGGGTTAATCTTCTGTGCACGGCACCAGACAGAGAACCTCTTCCACTTATGTCCGTAGCACTTGAGAGTTGAGGACGCCCTGGCCTTTTCAAGGACCTCTCTGTAGTCAGCCGGGATATCGTACCCTCCAAACTCCGGGTCGTGATGAAGTATGGCGCCTCCTTCTCTGAAGAGAAGATCCACGTCCGTCGGCAGCTTGACTGGTGGGGAAACTGACAAGTCCAGAAGGTCCGGGAACCAGATCTGCCTCGGCCACGCCGGTGCGACGAGGATCATCCTGCACGGGACCTCTTGAGCTGGTTGACGAGTCGGAGCAGCAACGGCAACGGAGAGAATGCATATACGAACAGGCCGTCCCAGGGGAAAGAGAAGGCATCGCCAATGCTCCTCGGCTGGGGAAACCTGCTGGCGAACCTCTGGCACTTGGAGTTCGTCGCCGTCGTGAACAGGTCGATCTGCGGTTTTCCCCATCGTCGGAAGAGTCGATCCACTTGATCCTGACGTAGTTCCCACTCGTGGCACGAGCGCAGCTACCTGCTGAGTGAGTCGGCGATGGTGTTCTTTATCCCTGCCAGATGAAATGGGCACTAGAAACATCCCCTGGGCGACGGCCCAATGCCACAGATCCTGGGCTTCCTTGGAGAGGGCTGGGGATCTGGTTCCTCCCTGCTTCGTGGTGGTGTTGTCAGTGAAGATTCTCACCACCTTGCCCTTGAGGGACAGGAGAAAGGACCTGAGGGCCCAGAACACTGCACAGAGCTCCAGGATGTTGATGTAAAGCGGTTTCTCCTCCGGGAGCCAAAGGCCTCTCGTGTGAAGTTCTCCGGTGTGCGCTCCCCACCCTTCCAGGGAGGCATCTGTCGTCACCGTTATCTGGTGGGATGGGGTCTGAAAGTCTGCCCACCACCAGATGAGCGCGGGTGCCCCACCACCGGATCGCTCGTCGGAAGGTCTCGTTGAGCGGGATCCTGTCCTTGAAGCTGCCCGTCGCTTGGATCCAGCGGGCGCCGAGGAACTCTTGCAGAGGGCGCATCCAAAGCCTGCACCGGCGCACGAGATATATGCAGGAGGACATCATCCCGAGGAGGGACTTGATGGACCTCACCCTGGCCACGTCCGTGGCCAGCAGATGCTGCACCTTGGCCAGGATGGCCTTCGTCCTTTCCTCCGACGGCAAGGCCAGATGTACCACTGTATCGAGCTTGGCTCCCAGAAACAGTACGGCTTGCGACGGGACCAGGTGGGATTTGGGAAAGTTGATGGAGAATCCCAGGTCTGTGAGCAGCTGGACGGTCCTCACTGTGTGATCTACGGCGAGCTCCCTTTTCCTTGCTCGGATAAGCCAGTTGTCCAGATAGGGGTAGACGTGGATCCCCTGCAGGTGTAGCCGCGCCGCCACCGGTGCGAGGCACTTGGTCAACACCCTGGGTGACGATTACAATCCGAAAGGGAGGGCCTTGAACTGGTAGTGCCGTCCTTGGACCACGAACCTGAGGAATTTTCGGTGTCCTTTTAGTATGGGGATGTGGAAGTACGCATCCTCCAAATCCAACGACGACAGGAAATTGCCCTCCTCCAGCTGTCCCAGCACGTGCTGGAGGGTGACCATCCGGAACTTCTGTGCTGTTCAGTCGTCGCAGGTCCAGGATGGGGCGCCATCCTCCCGTCTTCTTTTTTATGAGGAAGTACCTTGAGTATACTCCGGAGCCCCGGAGCCTCTTCGGGGCGAGCTCGATGGCACCTTCTTTGAGCATCGCCCTTACCTCCAAAAGCAGTTGAGGGACGTGATTTTCTTTCCTGGCCACTGGTGGAATGCGGGGGCACTTTTTTTAGAAATTCGAGGGCGTGCCCCTGGGCCATGGCATCCAGCACCCAACGGTCAGTGGAGATGGACTCCCACATGCTGACAAACTTTGCCAGCCGGCCTCCCACCGGGGTGCTTCGGTGGGGGCCCGACACCGCTGTCGGTTCAATCTTGCTTGGAGGACGCCTTGCTGCCTTGGCCTCCCTGGTGACGACGGCGGGGTCCACCCGACTTGCCTCGCCCTCTATAGGCTTCCTGAGACGAGGAGCAGGCCGATTGGCGGTACGTGGAAGAGCCACCGCCGAATCCCTTGGAGGCGCCCTGCTTGCCTCCGGTGCTCCGAAAGGACGGCCTTCGTTGCCGGAGAACGCCTAGGGTCTTAGCTGTCTCTGTGTCCGCCTTGATGGCTTGGAGGGACTCATCCACTGTTTTCCCAAACAGATTGTTCCCGTCGAACGGCATGTCCAAAACCTTGGCTTGTACGTGCTGGCGGAAATCCGTCACCTTGAGCCACCTCGTCGTCTAAGGCAAATGCCGTTGCTTAGCTGGCGGAAACCGGTGTCTGCAATGTCCGTTGCCACCGTAATGGCATGATCCGACGCCACTTCGCCTTCTTGCAAGATCTCCAGGGCTTCGGTAGGAAGTCCAACGGGGGGTGATCTTGTACCATAACTCCCTGTCGTAGCGGGCCACGATCGCGAGGCCGTTGGCCGCCTTAATCGTTGTTGCCGCCGACAAGATAATTCGTCGTCCCATTGCGTCCAGCTTCTTTCCTTCGCCGTCCGGCGGGGAAGTTGACGTTGAGGCCGATGCCCCCCCGCTTTCTTCTTGGACGCCACTGAGATGACCGAGTCAGGGGTCGGTTGTGCCCTAAGGCACAAAGGGGCCGCGTCGAGGACCCGGTACTTTTTCTCATACCGATCCCTCTTGGCAGGCATCGTAGACGGGTTCTTGAGAAGGGTGAGACCCTCGTTCCAGATGTCATCCAGCAGAGGCACGGCGAGGACTGTCTTCCTCTTGGCCTCGCGCCGTTGGTAAAGGAAACCTTCCTTCTTCTCTTCGGGGCAGAGCTGAAAAAGCTCGGATGCCCTGGCGATCATTGCATGGAAAGATCCGATCTCATCGGGCGGGGAGGCCCGGGGTGGGGGCGATGGGAGCTCTGTCCCGTCGTCACTGCCGTCGTCTACGGTACCCGTCGTGGCCGTGTCCGTTCCCGTGTCATCCCCATGGACGTGGGTAAAGGCTGAGCAGGCCGCGAGGGCTGAAAAGGCAGGGCTGGATGGATCCGTCTTCTCTTGTTCAGGGGGCTTCCCGCCGGGCCTGGTTCTGGCTCTGGCTCCTCCGTCGCGCCTGGTTCCGGATCCTCCGTCGGTGGTAAGGGCAATCTCGTCCTTATCTCTGCACATAAGGATTGCATCGCCAACAAAATGGCCGCCGAGTTATCCCCCGGCTCCGGAAGCGACGGGTGACTAGGACCCTCGCCGGTGCCGCCGTCACTCTCGTCGTCACCTTCGTCGGGATCCCTCCCGTGGGGACGGGCCTCTTCGACGCCCTCGTCGAGGCCCTCTAAGACTTCTACCAGCTCCTCCTCAGATGCTGTGTCCGTGCCCACAATGGCCACCACCCCCTCTTTTCCCGCCGGGGTCTTCACGGGGGTCTTTTCGATGGGTCTGAAAGAGGTTTCCCTCCACGGAGGCAGGGAGACTCTGGGCCCTGAGGTCGCCTCCACTGGTGTAGCTTCCACAGGCTGCGCCAGGGCTGCCGCGACTTCCTCGATAGAGGCCTTGGCCGGGTGAATCAAGCCCTTTACCACCTTGTGTGGGCCTGTGGCCTTCACCTTGGGGGGAGGGTCACCGCCTCGCTCCCCCTCGGCCGGATCCTTTGAGCTTGATCGGGGCCTCTCCAGAAGCTTCGCCGGGTTCTCGGCCTTCCTCTTCCCTGAGCCAGAGCGTTGGCTCGTGGTTGATGGCGCTGGAGAGGGTGCGCCCTGCCTGGCAGCCGAGGAGCCCGACCGTTCGGCGCTCCCGGTGCCCGCGGACTCGCAGTGCTTTGCCTTCTGTTGGGCCCCCATCATCAGGGTGCCCTCACAGGACTTAGAAGACCGCTCGGACGACTTCTTCTTCTCACCTGACGGGCTCTTTCCTTCCAGCCAGTTGGAGAGATGAAGGTGTCGGTCCCTGATGGTCCGTTCTGACATGTTCCCGCAAAACGCACAGTCCTTCTCCACGTGTGTTTTGTCCTCATGAAGGCAGTAGAGACATTTCGAGTGCTCGTCCTCCTTGAAAACATTCTGCAGCTGGCATCCAGGGCAAATCCTGAACAGCTTTCCGGGCGTCGAGCTTCCTTTCTCCTGGGCCATGTTCGGGTAGGCCGCAGAAACTTCTGGAATCCTCCAAGAGGCGTAACTCGACGAAATCTTCACCCTTGAGGGGCGTAGAAAAATCCAACACGGTTCCCCGTTAATCGGATGTAGAGACGGTGGAGCTTGAGGCTCTATTTGACCGAAAAATTAGAAATTTTCTTTGAAAAAGCGCGAAAACGCAGCAAAAGCTCGAGAGCTAAACACAAGGCCTCCAAACACTTGAGCCTGCTGTAAAAATCTGAAGATGGCTACCAGAGGCGGGGCTTAGGGAGAGGGCAGTCATTGGCTGGGGGCAGTATGACCCAGAGACCAGTGATTGGTTACTACTGAGAAAGACAGATCAGAAACGAAACTGATACTGATTTTTTCTTTACCGAGGATTCCCGGCCTGACGACGTGGAATATTCATGAGCATGTGAATCCATGCCAGACCCCATGCTGGAGAAAGTGGCTTTTCCGAATAGTGTGATTGCAAGGCAATATCTGAGAATTAAATTTAATGTAAGCATTGCACTCATGACCAAAGGTGCCCGACTTAGAATCTCGCGCCATGCGCGATTTTGCAGGCTTTGTGGAGTTGATGATCTGGAAACAGTTGAACATCTATTACTGGGTTGTGAAAGTCTTGAGGGGTTACGATTGAGGTACTTGAAAGCGTACAATAATAGCATTAACTTGGAGGACCTCCCATTGATATGATCTGACTTTCTAAAAGGTTGTGATACCAATTAGATATTTTACCTTGTTACATTCTACTTGAAGTGTGCGGCAATCATGAATATTCTAGTGTGATATAGATTTTTATGGATCTTAAAGTATCCCTGTAAGCTGAATGTTCATACTTCCTTTTTTACTGTTTTAGTCCTATTTATATATATGAATGTTTTATCG
Source organism: Ambystoma mexicanum (assembly GCF_040938575.1). Classification (NCBI taxonomy): domain Eukaryota; kingdom Metazoa; phylum Chordata; class Amphibia; order Caudata; family Ambystomatidae; genus Ambystoma; species Ambystoma mexicanum. The sequence continues at coordinate 1,472,499,452 of NC_090935.1, forward strand.
TGATTGATATGGAATTAGTTTCATTGTTTAAATTGATTTTAACTTGTGATATCATGTGTATTGTAATGCTGTCTGTATGTTGTATATGCAAAGCCAAATGGATGATTGTATATTAAATAAATACATAAATTACTGCTGTCATACTGTTTCATGTTCCCAGATTATGGGTCCTCTCCCGATTAAAGGCGTGGGGTATTTTAATGAGCCCATGTGACTGTACCCTGGTCGAAGCTGGGGATTAAGTTGTGGTGACCAGAGGATCCTCCCCATACCAACCCTGGGCCAATCATCCACATGCTGAGAGAGACACCCCTCCCCTTTGGGTCATCCCCCACTAGATGTCCCCAAAACTAAGCAGGGACTTCAACACACTGTATGTTTGTATTCCACACAAACAGTGGCTTTTGCATGTCAGGTTTTCCATTAAGGCCCAATTCCAAAGGACGGACCACGCAAATGCTAACAACATAGTACCCATCACGAACTTGGACCCAAAGAGCAACCAGGCCACAAAGTGTTGTCATTGGGCCGGATCTTGCTGGGTCTGGGATCGGCAAAAAATGTCTTCCTGGTTCTCAGTTCCCAAATCATGTGAAATCCATGTGTACTCTACATATATGTATTTGAATGCTGCAGTTGTCAATGTGTTAGTTTTGTACTAGGTCAGGCTTGGGATTTTAATCGAGTTTCCTAGGTTCAGAGACAAGACACTTCCCCACAAGACCACTGAAATCCCTTGTCAATGTTGCACTGCACAGGAAACATTCATGTGGATTTTTTTTGGGTTTAAAGGTATGCACATTTTGTACTTTGCTGACAACAGTAAAAGAAATGGGGCTATTTTCCAGATGTTCGTGATTCATCTTCTGGGGGGCTGAGAGGCAGATGTTTAAAGGGGCGATTGAAATACCCCACAACCCTTCCCCTGCAGAACTCTGCCTCATTCCCCTCCCCCAAGCACCTCCCCCTCCACGGTAGGTGGGATCCCCCAGTAAAAAAAGTAAATTTCAACCACTGATGCCACAATCCTTGCGAACCAGAAAAAATAAAGACATGGGACATTCAGGTCAGCCTCATTGGCCAGTGCAGCGCACCTGCACATAAAGCTGAAATCAAGGATATTTTGGAGATCAGCCAAGTCATTCTCTAACAGCAGGACCTATGATTTCACTCCAATGGCTGACTAGAACATTACTGTTTCAGCCGAGCGAGAAGCCCACAAATTCTCAACTACAGTCCCATCCTTTACTAATAGGCTCAACCTTCAACATACTAGAACTCTTTCTCTACACACACAGGGGGTGGAGGGGCCTCTGTACTAACAGCTACTTTATGCCGGATAGCAACAATCCATCATGTTAACCTCTGCAAAGTCATTCAGAGTTTACTAGATGGCCAGCTATATCTTTAGCTGTATCAAACACATAGCCTCCCACTCCATCGATACCAGTCTTTCTCCTTGTGGCCTAGCACTGTGTCACAGGACTCCCTGTACCCAACAAGAATGCCAGGGCCATACATACAATTTTAATTGTAAAATAGTTTCAAAAGGGGCAACGTAAAGTAGAACCTGGATCTTCCCAAAAACCAAAATGTCGGGATGGCTCTTCTCCTTTGGCATAACTGGACCTCTTTGCCTTCAAGGGACACCCAAAATGTCCTCTCCATTTGTTAGGCAGAGTTTTTATGCAGTACCTTTTGGGAACACTACACACAACTATGACTACAGGTGTAAGCAAAACCAACCTTTGGTATAAGTCTGTACTACACAGTTTTTGGTAGCGGAGCTGAGCAGCCAGGCTTATCTCAAGAGGGAATGTGAGCTGTAATGATATTACACAGATGTCTACAATCACAGGTATTCAAATAAACACTTACACTCAAGGTTTCTTGGTTAAACACTTATTAATTTATTCAACAGTCAGATATAAAACATTTACTAGAAGGAAGCAGTTAAATATCACACACAATATGAACTCATTAAGTTTCTGAGGCATTCAGACTACTTTGAAGGAGGAGCAAAAAGGAATAGGTTCAAAACATAAAGGAATTACAAGTTTCTTAGACAGTGCAGATACTTTGAGTTCACCAGAAGTGTCAATTCAATTCAATAGGCTAGTCCAAAGTCAATGGGCTAAAGTCTTGGATAGGATATTAACGCTTCTGGTAAGTAAACGGTAAAGTCTCTGTAGAAGTTCTCAGAAGTAGTTTGTAATGAGAAGAATTATATGTTGGTCACAAGGTGATTAGGCCTGCTAGATGCGAACGTTCCAAACACTTGCACCGCGAGAGGTAAGTACTCTCAGTCTCGTTTCGCAGTACCTTACAAATGAAGACAAAAATGCAGCTGAAGACTTCTGTTCCTGGCAGTTACTGCAGATCTCCCTGTTCCTGAGCCTCAGTCGTGGGGACAAGAGGGAGGACTTCGAGGGACTACTGCACTGGGACTGGTCAAAAAGCTGGCACTGGCAAATCTTCAATTGCGGTAGCTGTAGTAAAGCACACAAACTGGTGTCCCTGTCCCTGGTTATTCGGTTTCCTGCAGCACTCTGAGGAAAATACAACCAGTTCTGATTTGATTGGTCCCACCAACTCAAAGGGAGAAGTCGTCCTTGTCGAGATGAACTTAGCAATTCGGACCTGCAGCAGTGCTTCACCCGACAAACCAACAGTCCAGGAGTTCCAGCAGCCGTCCTCTTCAAGCTCGTCTTCGGATCTTTCGTTCCAGTGGTCAACTCTGCCTTCCAAGCCAAGAGACTCGCCTTTTATTCAGTTTTCTCCCATTCATTCCAGCCTAGCTGCCACTCACCTCCTCTGACCCGATAGTGGCACTCACATAGCAAGTCCACAGACATCAGCAGCAGACCCTGCCCAGCACTCTGCTGCTCTCGGGCTAGGTCTGTGCTGGAATAAATAAACTACAAATACACCTGGTTTTCTTACAGCACTCACACAGTGAATCAGCTTGACACACCTATGCCATGTTCATTTCTCAGCAGCATCGATTCATAGAGCTCAAACGGGGAAACAAAACAGAATTACAAAAATGCTATTACTTTGCACATCTGCATGTAATACATCTACAGAGCAGGAACACTAGCTCTTAAATAATTGTTTTAAAAGGAACTTTAGGTCAAAGTAGCAAGCAGCACGCCCATAGTCAAGGAAAGTGAAATCTGAAATGGTGGATCAGCCCTATGAAGGATTTGGTCCCAGAAGACCAAATAAAATACAGGTGAATCAATTAAAAGGAGCCAACCACAAGCACTCGCCCATTCACCTCCACAGGTGCAGACTCACACATGAAGCCCATCCCGAGACAAAGGGTTACATGGATATGTAAGCTCAGAATCCCCACCTGGCCTTGTGGGTGTTTCGAGTAGCAGCTGTCAGTCAGAGTTGGGAGCACGCTAGAGAGCAAGGACCTGAAGATTTATGCAGACACCTGTAACATCACTGCTACTTAGTCTATATATGGGATACATTACTCACCGTAATCGTATTTCTGATGCTTGTATCTGCTTAGATTCACATGCTGTGCATAGGCCGACATCTAGTGGAAGCTGCGGAGTATTACAGTTTGTTTTTCGAAACTCGAAAATGGGCGTCGACACAGGCGTGCCAGTAATACTATCCCTAGTGTGACGTCCACTGTACCCAAGATCCCTCACGCGTCTAAGATCCTCAGATTGTATTTTTTCTGACATGAGGAAGCATGAGGAGTAGCGTGAGTACAGATAATCCAAGCAGATAGACAGGAAGGTAAGACTACAAGCAATCATGCGCCTTCTCTCGGAGGGGAGGAAGGGTGGGTCGCATGTGAATCTAAGCAGATACAAGCATCAGAAATACGATTACGGTGAGTAATGTATCCCTTCTGAGGCTTGTGGAATCTGCTTAGATCACATGCTGTGCATAGATTAGCGAGCAGTACCAGAAGAAGGAGGTGGGATGTGAGAAGGGTCATGAGCAAACAGGTGTCTTAGAACCGCTTGTCCCACTTGTGTATCTGTCTTGGAATGAGTGTCAATGCAGTAATGCTGAGTAAAAGTGTGAATAGAGCTCCAAGTAGCTGCTTTACAAATGGTTTCGAGGGGAACATTTGCAATAAAAGCCAGAGTGGCCCCAATGCCTCTAGTAGAATGGGCCCTTGGCGTAAAAGGCAGAGTTTTTTCAGAAAGAGTGTAACACAGCTGTATACAGTTGATAATCCACTTCGAGATCGCGCCTTTAGAGACGCGATCCCCTTCTCTGCCTGTAGCTACGGAGACAAACAGTTGATCTGTTTTCCTTAGCGGTCTGGTTTTATTTACATAGTAGAGGACCGCCCTACGCACATCAAGGGTGTGTAGTTTCCCCTCAGCTGAGCTTTGCGGGTTCTGGAAGAAAGCCGGAAGCTCGATGGACTGGTTTACATGGAACTTAGATATAAATTTAGGTGTGTGCGTAAAACCAGTTTGTCTTTGTGGATAGTAAAGAAAGGATCCTGCACTGACAGAGCCTGAATTTCACTGACCCTTCTTATAGAGGTAATGGCTACTAAGAAGGCCGTTTTATAAGTCAGGTGTTTGAGACTACTTTTATGCATGGGTTCGAAAGGGGGGCCCCATGAGCTTAGCTAGCACCACATTGAGGTCCCATCCTGGCAGTGGGTTCGAAATAGGAGGGTGAAGTCTCTTTACTCCTTCCATGAAGGCTTTAACTACTGGTACTTTCCACCACGATACTTTGTTATGGGATGTGGTGTAAGCCGAGAGGGCTGCCAGGTGTACTTTCAGAGAGTTAAAAACCAAACCTGCGTCCAGCAGGTGGAGCATGTATGTTACAACGGTGGAAGGAGTGCAATCAACTGGGTTGATTTGTTTATTCTGGCACCAAATAACGAATCTCTTCCACTTGTCAAAGTAACAGTGCCTTGTGTTTGGTTTTCTGGACTCTTTTAGGATGTCCATACACCTCTGTGGTAAATTGAGATGGCCAAACTCTATGACCTCAGGAGCCATGCTGCCAGGTTCATTGAGTTGGGTTCCTGGTGCACTGTTTGACCTTGTTGCTGGGACAGTAGGTTGTACCAGGCTGGGAGTTTGATGGGCTCGCACACCGCCATCCTGCGTAGGTGTGGAAACCATGGTTGTCTCGCCCATATGGGAGCAACTAGGATGAGCGTCATCGATTCCTTGTTCATCTTGTACACCACCTTCCTGATGAGAGGAGTTGGTGGAAAAGCGTACGCAAACATCCCTGACCAGTTCATCCACAGGGCGTTCCCTTGGGAGTCTGGCTGGGGGAACCTGGATGCAAATCCTGGGCATTGTTTGTTTTCACTTGTGGCGAATAGGTCTATAGTGGGGAAACCCCACTGAGAGAAGAGATCTTCTACGATATCTCTGTGAAGGACCCATTCGTGTTCTATTGGGAGGGAGTCTCTGCTTAGGGCATCCGCTAGGGAATTGAGCTCCGCTGGAACATGTTGTGATGACAGGAAGATGTTCCGTCTGAGTGCCCATATCCAGATTTTCTGGGCAAGCTTGGACAGATTTGGCGAACGAGTCCCTCCTTGTTTGTTCAGATAGAACATGGCTGTCATGCTGTCCGTCCGGATCTGCACCGACAAGTTTAGCAGATGGGGCTCGAACGCCCGAAGCGCTCGGAATAGTGCCAGAAGCTCTAGCAGATTGATGTGGTTCTTGGCTACTGAGTGAGACCAGAGACCCTGAGCTGTGTGGTGGAGGTGGTGAGCTCCCCACCCAGTCAGGCATGCATCTGTAGTCACCACTGCCTGTACTTCTGGATCGTAAAAGGGTTTTCCCCTTGCGAGATTCTCTCTTGTCCACCAGTGTAAGCTCTGTACGAGTGTTGGCGAAACGACCACTAGATCGTCCCACTGACCACTTGCCTGAGACCACTGTTTCGCCAACCATTCCTGCATGGGACGCATGCGCAGACGCGCGTGGGGGACCAGGTAAATGCATGACGCCATCATGCCCAGTAACCGCATTGCTTTGCGTACCGTTATTTGTTGACCTGACTGATAATGTGGAATTTGCAGTAGTATATTCCGAATTCTCTCTTCCGAAGGGAAGGTCAACCCTTTCTGAGTATCTAGGATTGCTCCTAGGAACTGTTTTGAGGTGCTTGGCACCAGACTTGACTTCTTCTCGTTGATAGAGAAGCCTTATTCGTGGAGGAGGTCGATAGTCCTCTGAATGTTTGACCTGCAAATTCCTGGGGTTTCCCCCGTTATGAGCCAGTCGTCCAGATAAGGGTACACTGGGATTGCCTCCCTGCGTAGGTGTGCAGCTGCCACCGCCAGTACCTTGGTGAATACCCTTGGTGCTGAAGCTATCCCGAAGGGCAGTACCTTGAATTGGTAGTGGCGACTGTCCACCTTGAAGCGCAAGTATTTTCTGTGCGCTGGGAGCATGGAAATATGAAAATAAGCATCTTTCATATCCAAGGTTGCCATGTAATCCCCCTTTTTTAGGAGGGGGATTACCTCTTGTAGCGTGGTCATACGGAATTTTTGGGGCTTGACATACTTGTTGGCAGGCCGTAAGTCCAATACTGGGCGCATTGTCAAATCTTTCTTTGGCACAAGGAAGTAAGTTGAATAGATACTCTTGTTTACCTGGTGTCCTGGGACGAGTTCTATCGCGTCCTTTTCTAGCAGAATGGCGATCTCCTCGAGAAGGATTTTCTGATGTTCTAAGGAGTGTATTCTTTGTCGTGGAGGGTGGTTCCGGGGACGCTGCAGTAATTCTATACAATATCCTGTGGACACTGTTGACAGCACCCATCTGTCTGAGGTGATCCCTTCCCAAGCCTGGGTGAAGTTGGAAATGCGTCCCCCTACTGGGGTTGCGTGAGAAGGGACCCTGAACTGAGCGTCACTGCTTTGGTGGAGGCGTGCCACCTCCCTTGTTGGGGCTGCCTCTGCCTCTTCCACGACCTCTCTTGTTACCCCTGCCGTAACCTTGGGTAGACTGCTGGTTGTTGTTCCATTGTGTACCCTGTCCTTGGGCATAGTTGCCTCTTTGTGAATTTTGGCCGCGTGGGCGACGAAAATGACTGTTCCCCCTCTGGTTAGGGGGTTTGTTGGTAAGCTGGCCAAGGGATTTGAGAGTCTCGTATTCGTCCTTGGCATTCTTAAGTGCGTCTTCGACCGCTTTCCCAAACAATAGATCGGGTTCCCACGGCTTGTCTATTAATGAAGCCTGGGTTTCTGTTTTGAACCCCGACTGCCGTAACCACGCATGTCTCTTGATAAGAGTACCTTCTGCTATCAATCTTCCTGCGTTGTCCGCGGCGTCGAAAGTTGCTTTTAATATGCAACCAGACACGGCTCTCCCTTCTGCCGAGATCCGAGCCAACTGGCCCTTTACCGGTTCAGGAGCAGAGGCTATGAGCGCCGCGACCTCTTCCAATTGATGGCAGTTGTAACTTGCCAACAGGGTGGTGGAGTTTGCGATCCTTGCTTGGTAGGCGGACGTTGAGGCTACCTTCCTGCCAAACCCGTACAGTTTTTTGCTCTCCTTGTCGGGAGGAGCTTCTGACGACGATAAGGGTGTCCCAGCCCTCTTCCGAGTGTTGGTAACCACTAGGGAGTCTGGTTTAAGATGTTCTCTTATATAAAGAGGGTCAGACTGGGCTGCCCGAAAAAGTTTTTCGACTCTGGGGTTGACGGCTCTGGTGAGGTTAGGATTCACCAGGGATGGATCTATTCTACGTTGGATGGATTTAAGGATAGGGATGGTCTGAGCGACCGGCCTCCTCTCTCCCACCAACTCTTCTGCGAAGTCCCTTTCCTCCTGGTACACCGTGGGTGTCGATGTGAAAATGTTCTGCTGCGCGAGCGAGAACTTCATTAAGGAGGGGCTGGTTATCAACTGGCGAGTCGGTAACTGGGGCTTCGCTCTCTACCGGGGAATCTACTCTGTAAATTTCCTGCTCATCTTCTACCTCCTCCAGGTCCTCATCATCCGCATAGTATTCAGTCCCGGTTTGTTCCTCCATAATTTCAAACTCCTGGTCCCCTTCAGGGAAAGGTTGTCCTTGGTATCTGGGGTGTGGAGTAGAGTATGGAGTAGAGTAAGGCTGTACCTCGAAGGGTTCAGGTCTTTCGAACCGGGCCTTTTTACTTAGGGGGATAGGATCAGAGGAGCCTGAGGGTGTGGCCCCATGAGGGTCATAGGAAAGGAAATGTTCTGGGTTTTTGTCATAAAAATCAGCTAAGGAAGACATCCTTGACATGACCCTGTCTATGTCTTCACTGGACCATTCTTTGGAACAGGGTATGACTTTAGTGGGCAACTTAGAGGACTTATCAAGGGTACCCTTGCTGGATGTTGATGTCCCAGTAGATTTGTGTCTGTCTGTCTGCTTAGGGTGGAAGGATGGTCTTACAGGAGTGGAAGGCTGTGCTTTCCGCTGTTTCCCCCCCTCTCCGTGCGTGGAAAAATGTTTTCCCTGCCCCTTGGAGGCCCCAGAGACTTTCGACGCCTGGCGTCGAGGGTCTGGAGAGGTATCTGTGTGTTTCGAGCGTGGGGCCTCGCTGGTGTTAACTGCGGCCTCGGTCTCCTGGAGCGCGGCCTGGGGGTGGAAATCGTCTTCTTCTTCCGACGATCGAACTTCCGTTAATCTAGGGAGCGAGGCACTCTTGGCAAGAGTGGATGATTGCCTTGCGTCATGAGGCGATCTCGATCGAGAGCGCCCAGAGGACACCGAGTCGGACCGTTCTATCTGTGCCTGTTTCCGAGAAGTCGACGTCGTCGAGGTTCGGTTGGACTTAGTGTGCTTAGTGTGTGTAGGGTGTGTAGCGCTTGCGTCGCCGGGGGTCTTCCCCATAGCCGCTCTGCCGGACAACCTTCCGAGGTCGGGGACCTGCGCTCGGCAGTCTTTCGACGCCGTAATGCCCTCGCCATCCGAAAGTACGGCGTCGCTGCCATCGCTGAAGGCGCCCTCCGCTGCCATGGCCGCCTGCCTGGCGTGGTGGGCCCAACGCTTTGTCGAACGGTCCTTAAGTGTCTTAGGCTTAAACCTACTACACGCTCTGCAGTTCGCTTCGGGGTGGTCCCTCGGCAAGCAGAGATTGCACGTGGCGTGCCTGTCGACCCAAGGGTATTTGCGGTTGCACTTGGGGCAGAATTGGAAAGGGGTACCCTCCATACGCACCTTGAGGCAGCGGGCTGGTAAGTGTAGGAAATATATAAGGTGTACCTATATACCAAGAGTGAAGAGTATGTACCACCCCCCACTCTCCCTACTTGCAGGGCCGAGGCCAGCGGCCTACTAGGCCCGGGCCGAGGCCAGTGGCCTTCCGAGGCCCAGATCCGTCGTGCAGCAGCCGACGGTCGATGTCTTCTCCAGCCGTCGTCGAGTGTCGAGGGTCGACGTTGGGGTGGGGAAGGATGTTAATAAATAATTTTAAACTTCAATAATTAGCAAAAGTGTGGCTAAGGCCAGGGGACTCCGCAAGATGCTTCCGATCAGTATGGCGGAAAAAAACAATCTGAGGATCTTAGACGCGTGAGGGATCTTGGGTACCGTGGACGTCACACTAGGGATAGTATTACTGGCACGCCTGTGTCGACGCCCATTTTCGAGTTTCGAAAAACAAACTAATACTCCGCAGCTTCCACTAGATGTCGGCCTATGCACAGCATGTGATCTAAGCAGATTCCACAAGCCTCAGAAATATATATATATATATGTAGCATTACTTAATGTTTTGTATATTGCTTGTTAATCCTCCTTTTAAGATATAAGATGTAAGTTGACCAAGTGTAATGTAGACACCAGGACCTAAACATGTTCACTGAGTCAATCATAGAAGGAAAACAAGCACTGGAAATGACAGTTTGGGCTTTTGTGTAGGCTTGGGAAAGACACTTTCCAGGCACTGCCGTAGTGGTATTAACTGGCCACTGATGGTAGCAGGTGCAAAATGGTGCAATTTTTTGGTCATCTAACAGCAGTGCTGGCAAATGCCTAATACTTACACACAAGCCAAAACTGTTGACTTTGTCAATGCTTTGTTTTTAGCAGGACTTCAATAAAGGACATACCTAGTTATTATAAATCAAGCGCCTGACGGCACAACTGGTTAAAGTATTTTTATTACACCAGTAGCATACTTACAGCTCCAATCAAGTCATTAACTCTCTGATGACTGCTTTGAAAAAACACTGATAAGCACTTTGAGTGCAAAGTATGACGGTAAGGCTTGATTAAAGCGAGCTGAAAGAGTTCCCATGATGAAGTGTTTTGGGCAGGGATGAGGGAGCAACTGGGTGGGAATGGCCATAGGGATTAGCATGGCCACGGGCAGTCAATGGGTGGGCAAATAACCAAACAGCACCTACAAGCTGTGTGTCCCTCCTCATATGTCATTTCTCCCCATCTGTACTAATGCAATAGTTTTGGCTTATAGGTGGCGCTGTGGGAAAGTGGCATACATGCACAGGTTTCCTGTCATCATGCTGGCACAACGGAGAGAGATCTTACTGGCCAGAGTGTATGTGTGTTTGCCATTGTTAAACGAGTCTTCATAAGATCGTTGGTTACCTTTTCTTCCTGTAGACCGTGGAGTTGAGGTTGCCAGTATGTCGGTGTATCTATAGCCGATGAATGGGTAGCGCGAGAAATTAGCCCAATCCCCTCCTGACGATATAAGACAGGACGGCACTGAACCAACTCCCAACGCCACGGGTGGCACTTCTCAGAATTTGCGTGACGTCGGGACAGTGTTTCCACTGGCTGAGAAGGCTTGATGAAGACACCGATGAAAGCGGAGCTGAACACAGGAACTTCCAAGAAGGCAGTAAGGCACAGGTACCGGCAGGGCACAAGACAGGCAAAGGAGAACAGACTGCAAGGAAAAGCAATACAGACAGGGGGATCCCCACTTCCTAGCAGATAAGAAGATTCTAGGAACCCAGACAGGACCTCCCCTACCCTAAACCAGGAGGCAGGCAAGGACCCAGCAAAACACCCTAAACCAGGAGGCAGGCCAGGGACCAGCAAAACAGGGAAGCAAGGGTTAGGAGGACCAAGGAGCAAGAAGGGGATAAGGAGATGAGGCAGGGCTAGACAGAATAAGGCAGAGCAGGGAACTGGAGGGCTGGGGCACGAGCGCCAGGTCTCCAGCAGCGCATACACAGTAACAACCGCGTTGAGACGCGTTGTCCCTGCGTATGCGGTGCCCTTTTAAGGCCCGGGGTCAAAGCGAGGCTTGGAACGCATGTTCCGACACTGCGCATGCGCGGGACGTCGAATACTGACGATCCGCGCATGCGCAGATCCTCGCAAGATGGCGGCGTCCACGGAGCCCATCCGGACCGCGGGTCGGCGTGAGGAGAGACGTCACCGCGGGTACAGCCTCCATGAAGGAGGAGACTGCTGCGGCCGTGGAACAGGGACCCCAGGAAAGGTAAGTGACGCCCGCGAGCGAGCGCGCGGCGTGACACCATACCCCCTCCCGGACAACCCCGGAGCACCGGGTTTCCAAGGATAGCGGAGATAGAAGTCCCGAACCAGGCGCGGTGCATGCACGAAGGAGCGTGGTTCCCAAGTGCGGTCACAAGCAGGATAACCCTTCCAGCTGACCAGGAGCTGCAGAGCACCCCGCCAAATCCGTGAATCACATATCTCCTGCACCTCAAATTCAGGAACCCCCCGAACCAAAACCGGGGCAGGACGGGAACAGGTACGACCCATAACATCGGGCACATAGGGCTTCAAAAGGGAGACTTGAAAGACAGGATGGACCCTCCAAGAACGAGGCAGAGACAAACGAAAGGCAACAGACGAAATACGCCCAATGATGCGAAAGGGACCAAAAAAGCGGGGAGCTAATTTCACAGGTAAGTTGCGTACCGGTAGATTCTTGGAGGACAACCATACCCTGTCCCCAACATGAAGAACAGGCTCAGGGCTCCGTCTCTTGTCAGCCCGCTCCTTCATATGTGCTTGTGCCACTGCCAAGGTACCGGCCGCCAGACGATGTTGATCGCGGATCAGGGACACCAGGGCATCTGCAGATGGTACGGCACTGGAAGATGTAGGATGAACTGGCAGCAGTCTGGGATGAAGACCAGTGGAGCAGAAAAAGGGGCTGAGTCCGGTAGCGGAATGAACAGCGTTGTTGTAAGCTGCTTCCGCGGTGTCCAACCATTCCGACCAGTTGTCTTGGGTAGCATTGGCATAACAACGTAGGTATTGCTCAAGGGTCTGATTGGTGCGTTCCGTCTGCCCATTAGTCTGCGGATGATAGCCGGAACTCAGGGCTCGCTGAATGTCCAAATGCCGACACAGTTGGTCCCAAAAGGAAGAGATGTATTGAGACCCCCGGTCTGATAGAATCTTCTCCGGAAGACCATGAAGACGATACACCTCGTGTAGAAAACGTCGTGCCATCTGGGAGGCAGTGGGCAGCTTAGGAAAGAGCAAGAAATGAGCAGTCTTGGTGAAACAGTCCACCACCACCATTATACACGTGAAACCACCAGACAGGAGCAGGTCAACGATGAAATCCGTGGCGATGGTATGCCAAGGGTACGGAGGCGTAGGCGTGGGTTTCAGGAGACCAATGGGCCTTTTGCGAGGAATCTTGGTCTGGTCACATACAGGGCAGGAGTCCACGTAGTGCTTTACCAGAGTGGCCCATCCAGGCCACCAGTACTGCGTGCAACCAGTTCTTGTGTTGTGCGGACTCCACGGTGACCACAAACGACGGAATCATGGCAATTCTGTAGAACGATTTTCTGGAGTTCCAAGGTGGGAACGTACAGACGGTCCTTGAAGAACAACAAGCCGTCACGTTCTCTGATGTCAGCGCGTTGTAGTATCTGTGATTTTGAGGGATCCGTATGTGTGGCCTCTATCAACTGTTGGAGCTGGGGAGTCGCCATCGATAGAAAATGTTTTGACGCTATCAGAGGTTCGGTTCCTTGGCACCTTCAACATTGTTTTCCAGAGACCGAGACAGGGCATCAGCCTTAGTGTTCTGGGAACAAGGAATGTACGTGACGGTGAAATCAAACTGCGAAAAGAAAAAGGCCCAACGAGCATGACGGGAGGTTCTGCATTGCAAAGAGCGCAGGAACTGTAGATTACGGTGATCTGTACGAACCACCACCGGGTACCTCCCACCCAGCAAGTGATGTCGCCACTCCTCGAAAGCAGCCTTTATCGCTAGTAATTCCTTTTCTCTCGAAAGCAGCCTTTATCGCTAGTAATTCCTTTTCTATCACCGCATAGTTTCTCTCGCTCACTGACAATTTCCTTGAGTAGTAAGCCACCGGGTGCTCTGTTCCCGTGATTGCATCTTGCTGTAGTAAGACCGCACCAATTGCGTAGTTCGAAGCGTCTGTTTCAACCACAAATGGCTTTTCCTCATCTGGATGTCTAAGAACAGGAGCCGACATGAAAGATCTTTTCAATCCCAGAAATGCCTCCTCGGCCTGCGTGTCCCAGAGAAACGGCACCTTGGTACTGGTCAGGCGGGTTAGGCTGTTGACCAGTTGAGAAAAGCGTGGAATGAAGCGTCGATAAAAGTTGGCGAAGCCCAAGAACCTTTGAAGCGACTTCACGCCATGTGGCGGTTTCCATTCTCGTATAGCTTGCAGTTTCGCGGGATCCATCTGCACTCCTGTGTTGCTGATCACATAGCCCAGAAATTCCATGCTTTCCCTATGAAATTGGCATTTTTCTATTTTGGCATACAGGCCGTTATCTGTTAGTCTACGGAGAACTTCCTGAACATGCGCAACTTGTGCAGTACTAGTGTCAGAAAAAAACAGAATGTCATCAAGGTATACCCATACAGATATTCCAATAAGGTCCGAAAAGACATCGTCCATGAACCGCTGGAAGACGGCCGGGGCCTTGCAGAGTCCAAACGGCATCACCCTGTACTCGAAGTGACCAATAGGTGTTTTGAAGGCCGTCTTCCACTCATCTCCCTTCTTAATCCGCACCAGGTGATAGGCCCCTCTTAGATCCAGCTTGGTGAAGATTTGTGCGGATTTCAGGGATTCGATGATGTCCCGGATGAGTGGTAATGGGTACCTGTCTTTCCTCGTGATCTCATTTAGTTGACGGTAGTCGATACAAGGGCGCAAAGTGCCCTCTTTCTTCTTGGCGAAGAATAACGGGAATCCTGCGGGGGACTTGGACGGCACTATGTAGCCCTTGTTGAGGCAATCCGTAATGTACTCCTGTAGGACGCCTTTCTCGAGTTGAGTCAACGAATAGATCTTGCCGTGGGGAATGACCGCACCAGGCAGGATGTCAATGGAACAATCAAAGTGCCGATGGGGTGGTAATGGTATGTCCTCAGGCTTGGAGAACGCCTTGTGGTATCCAGCATATTCTTGAGGTACCGATTGAGTGGCACATAAACGGGCAGATACGTCAGCAGGATTGAGGGACTCCAAAATTGCAGGAAAGGTTTCGTGAAGTACACAGTCCCGAGGACAACGTGTCGAAGAGAACACCAGGGAACGAGCGGTCCAGTCAACCTGAGGATTGTGATATAACAGCCATGGTAAACCCAGCACCACCGGAAATGAGGGAGACTTGATGACGTCCAATGAGATTCGTTCGAGATGCCCTTCCACAGAGAGCCACAAGGGATCGGACTGTTGGCAAACCGGACCAGAAGACAAAGTAGAACCATCGATCACCTCGACCACTGTTGGTCGTTCCTTGTAATGTAAACGGATCCCATTGGCAATCGCGAACGAGGCATCGATGTAGTTGCCGGATGCTCCGCAATCCAGAAGGGCCCAGGTTTTCATACACTTCCCTAGCCAGGCAACATCGACTTTCAGGATCAACAAGGGTACCGGGTTCATGGGAGGAAGGTCAGATTCAGAAAGGCGGCCCGCTGCTGCCTTCGCCTCAAACAACGGGCCTGTTAGTTTTCCTGTTTCTTCAGAGGGCGTAGCGGACAGGTGCCTAGAAAATGGCCAGAACCACCGCAATACAAGCACAAGCTTTTCTGTCGTCTTCTTTTCTTTTCGGTCTCGGACAACGGGCCTCAGATGGCACCCAACTGCATGGGTTCTGGACCCACATCGGTAGGAACAGCCGGTCCGGGGTTCTGTACTGGAAGGACCGGTTGATACCTGTCAAATCTGCGACGTTCACTCCGTCGTTCGGTTAACCTGTGGTCAATGCGTAAGACTTGTTCCACCAATGCAGGCAACGTTTCTGGCTCCGGAATGTGCAGCAATTCGTCTTTGTACTCTTCTCGTAGTCCCCGACGAAACAAGGTTTTTTGAGTGATTTCGGGCCATTGTGAATCGGTTGCTAATTGTCGAAACCGACTGATGTAGTGGATTATGTCACCTGACCCTTGCTTGATCTCCATTAATTGATTCTGGGCCATGGCTGCCAAATTGGGCGGTTTAAAGACGTCCAAAAAGGCTTTCTCGAAGGCAGCGAAATCACCCAACAGAGGACTGTTGGTAGAGACCAAAGGCGCGGCCCAAGCAAGTGCATTGCCGGTTAGGTTTCCAAGGATATACCCGATCTTGGCCTTGTCTTGACCAAAATGAGTTGACCTGAACTGGAAATGGATCCGACAGTGTGTACAGAACTCTGCCACTCGACGCGGGTCACCATCATACTTCATCGGAGTAGTGTAAGCCATAGAGTTCTCAGGCGGTGTAGCTGGTTGTGCGGGATTAGCCAAACACCGGTCCAACGCTTGTCTGAGGGTGTTGTTCTCCTGGCGGAGGGTGGTCATTTCAAGACGCATGGCATGCATTTCTTCACGGAGTTCCTGCATGTCGTCCATGTCGAGACTGGGGGAGAGGCGTCTCAATCTGTTAAACGAGTCTTCACGAGATCGTTGGTTACCTTTTCTTCCTGTAGACCGTGGAGTTGAGGTTGCCAGTATGTCGGTGTATCTATAGCCGATGAATGGGTAGCGCGAGAAATTAGCCCAATCCCCTCCTGACGATATAAGACAGGACGGCACTGAACCAACTCCCAACGCCACGGGTGGCACTTCTCAGAATTTGCGTGACGTCGGGACAGTGTTTCCACTGGCTGAGAAGGCTTGATGAAGACACCGATGAAAGCGGAGCTGAACACAGGAACTTCCAAGAAGGCAGTAAGGCACAGGTACCGGCAGGGCACAAGACAGGCAAAGGAGAACAGACTGCAAGGAAAAGCAATACAGACAGGGGGATCCCCACTTCCTAGCAGATAAGAAGATTCTAGGAACCCAGACAGGACCTCCCCTACCCTAAACCAGGAGGCAGGCAAGGACCCAGCAAAACACCCTAAACCAGGAGGCAGGCCAGGGACCAGCAAAACAGGGAAGCAAGGGTTAGGAGGACCAAGGAGCAAGAAGGGGATAAGGAGATGAGGCAGGGCTAGGCAGAATAAGGCAGAGCAGGGAACTGGAGGGCTGGGGCACGAGCGCCAGGACTCCAGCAGCGCATACACAGTAACAACCGCGTTGAGACGCATTGTCCCTGCGTATGCGGTGCCCTTTTAAGGCCCGGGGTCAAAGCGAGGCTTGGAACGCATGTTCCAACACTGCGCATGCGCGGGACGTCGAATACTGACGATCCGCGCATGCGCAGATCCTCGCAAGATGGCGGCGTCCACGGAGCCCATCCGGACCGCGGGTCGGCGTGAGGAGAGACGCCACCGCGGGTACAGCCTCCAGGAAGGAGGAGACCGCTGCGGCCATGGACCAGGGACCCCAGGAAAGGTAAGTGACGCCCGCGAGCGAGCGCGCGGCGTGACACCCATAGACCCTGCCATCTACATGTTCAATGACATGCCCCATTTTCAAGCATTTGGGACGGTTGCTATAGAAACATACATGAAACCTCTACACAAACACCCCAGCTGTTGGTTTATGACCTGTACTGTACTAATGCTAAAGTCTTCCTTACCCGTGTTCATTCTTCCCTTATCTGTATTTAATAGGACACCTGATGCAATGATGCCATGCAAATTTTTCTACATCTGGCCTACTCTTTGCACAGCAACAACTCTCAACAACATGTGTTTTTAACAAAAACTTCAAATTTAGTTTGCTTAAGTTGCAAATGCTGTTAACTACATTACGTAGAGCAGGATATTGAATTGCACATGTTTTTATTTCCATGATTAGCAAAAAGTACCCATTCTCCGAATGGGTTCTGTGGACAGACATGACAACACTCATCAATTGTTGAAAATCAATGATCCTGCAGGTCGCTGTTCCGATTCGCTTATCGTTTGACGTGATTTGCAATCTGAAGCAAACTGCACTGAGAATGGGAGCGTTTGGGTAGCTGACATACCCTGGAGCAGACGTTGGGAGGAGGCGAGAGTTGGAGTGCTGCTGCATAGTTGGACCTTCTGTACTCTTTCCCCACCTGTTGCCTTACTCTGTCAAGGTGCAGGTCATTGCGGTGCATTGCGGTGGAAATATCACGGAAACCGTGCATCCTAGGGCCTTGAAACGTGGTTTCCCAGGTCCCATAGGGACTTTGAGTTTTGTTCCTCGTGTCGAGACCGGTCCTTCTACGACCACATTGATGTTTCACTGATTTCAGGCAACCGTCTCGTGTGAAGGTGCTGAAATCCAGGGAAAGGGGTTGGGTGTCCAAGTGTCATGTAGCCAGTAATGTCCGGAGGGTCCTAACAGGTAACTATGCAAAATTTGGTGCAGATTGGTGAAACGGTGTGGAATTGTATAAGGAACAACGCTGTGCTAAGCACAAAGAAAACCCACAGATTTTCACTTTTATAAATCTAGATTAAGCTAATATCACCTATGTATGCAATATGACATGTTATCTTGCATTTGTATAGTGCCTACTGCCATGGTTCATGGCGTCCAAGAGAGGCAAAAGGAGTCTGATAGAACATTCAGTAACGGTATGGTGTAGCAATGTCAGGTAGGTAGTTGGGATGAGGGCGATGGATAGATAAGATGCTCAGGAAGGGATGAGAAGGAAAAGGTGAAGAGGCTATGTGTACAATTGGACTGAATTTATTGTGGAACTCAACTGTATTCTATGGGGTACTGCGCCAAAAGGAGAGCTAGCTGGAGAAGACATGTTCGCATTGCCAGGGGGTATATCTGACATTTACTCATGGCATGTTGTGCCTGGGTATGTGGTAGCCATGAACAAGAGAAGACAGACGGCAAAGCCCTTCTACTTACTTCCCTGGACCCCAACAACACTTGGGAGTGGTTAAATGCCAGAAATCCGAATTTGCCCAATTTTCAAAAGCTCCATGAAAAGCGAGCAACAACGCCTCACTTTTTTGGGGGTTTCCTCATTTACGTCATGGTTACCAACACCGTGCGCTGTCATACTTTTAAAACCTCCACTCTTTTTTAAAATGAGAGTTTAAATATACATTCAGCACTGAGAAAACCAATGGAGCTGGTTTAGCAATACCACAATGAATACTCCTAAATTGATTTTTTAATCAAAATCAAAAACAAAATTGCCATAGGAAGTATTTATATTTCTCCAGGCATGATACTGTTGATTAAAGGTAGCCAGACAGACAAGAACAAGGCACCCTCAGGCTGGGTATACATGGCGCAGACAATTAGATTACAAAATTGGTTAAATAGATAACTGGGCAGCGGCAAACACAGTAGGGAGAATAAACATTACAGAGCCAGACCTTCATGCAAACAGAGGCAACTTTTGCAAAGCAGATATTTCATGCACGCTGGAACCAGGAAACCAGATTGATGAAAACTATATGGAGAAGCAGGATGACATGCTCTATGTTAAAGATTGGGAACTGCAGTGCGGTGCGGTTAGAGAATGGAAACATAAATATGTCTATTCCACCTTTCAAACAGTGTAAGAAAGGCACACACATACTGAATACTCACATTGGCACAAGAGCCTCAAGAAGCAGAAAGACGATCGTCTGAAAGTAGCACTGAGGATGAGCTTCTTTCAATGGCCCTCATTACGACCCCTGCGGAAATCGAAAAACGATGGCGGAAATGCAATACCGCCATCGAATAGCGCTCGGTGCGATCATGACCCGTCACCGTAAAGTACGATGCCATTAGCGACACCGTAGTGAACGCCAACGCTAACTGCACCAAGTACGCGCACGCGCGCCATGCCAAACCGTAATTACCACCATGGCGCAACGGTACGCGAAATTCTGACCCTAGCGGACATGCACCTAACGCCATCAAGCACGGCGGAAAGTACCATTCCGCCATGGTGAGAAGTACGGCATCGCGAACCAACCGTAAACGGCCCTACTGAGTGCCTGTACACCACTCCCTGGCCACATTGTACAACTCCTCGTAGGTGCAATGAAGTCACACAATGCAACCAGTGAAATGTACAAGTCATCCATGCCTGCCAACGAACAAATGAATCCAGGGGCTCCAAGTGCCTTGTGAGTGGCCATCCATAATTGCCATGGCACCATTGCCGCACTGATGCAGCACAGGCATGTGAAGGGTCAAGTCCAGCAACATGAACAGAAAAATGACACAAACAAAAACAGGCCCCCCCATCGACTGACACCAGTGTAAGGCAACATCAAAAGCAGTATCCTGAGTGAGACTGCACCAGCCCTGTACTCCTGCCAGTAAACAAACCAACCATCAGCATAAGCATGTACCACACAAGTTGGCAGAGTGACTGAGCAGCCAGGCTCATCTCAAGAGGGGCCAATGGGAGCTGCAGGGCACAGATGGCACGAATACAGAAGCTATTCCAATGGACATGACCTCAGTCTCCCTCCAAGAAACGCACGCAAACACAGGCACCTGTGACCAGCCATATCCTGATAATCACATCATTTCACCAATCCACCTGGCTGACCGGCATCTGTTACACAAATGCTAATCCAACGCCCCCGAGCATGACATCATTAAAACAGTCATATTGGCAGCCCCTATCCCTGACCTCACTGGGCTTCGTAGGCAAACGCGCCCAGTACAGTACCACGCAACTATACTCAGAAGCCGGAACCCAATGCAGATCTCCTCACAATACATCGCTCCACAAATAGGAATATGCTACATCACTTGCAAAGAAGAACGCTACACGGTTCATATCAGAATAGAAATTTAATGCACAACAAAATCACCAAGCCCATACAGCCATTGGGTCATGAACTCCAAAATATATTTCATCATTGTGGGCTGCATCCGCAATAAATGACCAGCTTCTTCTTGTGTGACGCCCTGTTCCTTCATGGTACACAGGGGCTACATTCACGTTCAAAAAGGCAACATGGAAGCGCCTAGAACCGCAGGGCCGTCCCATTAGGTAGGCACTAGTCCAGCTGAAAGGCCGAAATGTTGCTCCTAGCCACTAGTACTGCGTAAGGGCATGTGGCCCATTGGCGATCGTCCCATAAGATCGAAATGGTGCTCCACTGATTAACACGAAGCAGCAGGTGTCGGGAGTAAAATCCATCTGCAGGAGTTGGCAAACAGATGGCAGTGGCAAAAGGGGAGGAGATACCTGTCACCCAAATGAAATGAAAAAGAATAGTATGGGCATCCGAACTTCATTTGAATTACTCACTTCAATGATCACACTAAATCCACAGCCATATGCATGCTAGCCCACTCCAAAGGATTATTTCCACCCAAAAACCACTTGCGAATCATAACTATATATATCGAGGTGAAAACACTATTACAAACGAGTGTTTTTGTGCATGCGTCTGTCAAAACAGAATCCATCAGATGGGATTAGTAACGTGCATAGACACAAGTGTTTGAAGGCGCGTCGAGACAGGGAGGGTACAACAAGGGCAGATAGACGATGGTCCCACTATGGCAGCACTGCATCACATAGCGCAGGGGAGGTGGATAGATTCCATAAAGCCCTGTACATGGCAAACTCTGTATTAAATCATCTGTCCATGCATCCATACATCATTCCCTCATCCCGTAATGAAAACGCCTGATTTCATACTCACATAACATGTGAAATTTCCATTGAGTCTGTGCGTTATGCAGTCTGCAAAATCCACTGTGCTCCAGCCCGTAATTCCAGTGTTGTGAAGTAACATGTATTTGGGAACGTCCGGCCTCATCGTCCACTATGCTATTGCGCATCCCATACTATTCATATCAATCATTGCATTCTCGCCATGGCCCCTGTCCCAAGGACATTGAACAATAGAACGTTATATTTGCAGTCAGACCTGTGGGCATCTCCTCGCCGCTAGCTGAAAACCGAAAGCGCCGTCCTTCGAATTCCTCATTTGCAACATCACGTCGAAAAGGCAACTGTGACCGCTTGAAATCACAAATTCATCCATCTAGTGCGGCAGTGTGTGAAAATGGCAACTGGCTTCACTCACAAATGGGACGCCCCGCCCGTCGGTGAACCTCGGTACAGTGTTGCATGAGGGTCCACCGTTACTCGAGTACTACGTTCCACTGACCCTTCACAAGTCTGTTCGCGACTGCAAAGATAGTATGTGAAACAATGGGACCATAGCAGAATGAACATATCAACCAATATTACACTGCCATCGGGAACAAATACATGATTGTAATAGCAAGATGCCATTCGTCGAATTGCAGCGTTGTGTGCGGGACGTGCTCGCCCAAAGGGGATTGCAGCTTGCACAGGTGGAATGAATCACCACAGGTGGAGGCTATACAGCCTGAAAACACATAAATTGCACACCCAACCCCCTCCCACAACCACACCCACTCCGAAATGCTACCGGCAGGACTAGCGATGTTGGCCCTGGGGGACCTGATAGCACTGCAAGTACTCCAACTTCAAGAAGAAGACGAACCCCAACTACTACAACAACCGGCCGCACGGAGGAGACGCAGGAGGAGGAGGAGGGCAAGGCTGGGCCAGCAAGGGCCGCCAGCACAGCCACTACCACCACGCAGGCAGCCCGCAATCCCACGCCTCCGAGCACATCCGTTCAACCTCACTGATGAGCAGATCCACACCCTCTACCGTTTGGACCGGGACACCATAACCGCCATTGTGGACATGACACAGGCTGACCTTGTCAGCATGATAGATAGCCCAACCGCCATCCCACCCCTACTGAAGGTGGTGTCTGTACTCCACTTCCTGGCCACAGGCACCTACCAGCACACAGTCGGACAGTTGCATGGCATTTCACAGCCACTGTTCTCACGGACACTATTGCAAGTGCTCGATGCCCTCCTGAGGCACGCAGACGACTACATCTCTCTACCACGCTCGGAGCAGGAAATTACGAACGCAAAAGTGGGATTCCATGCACTTGGCGGCATACCGGGTTGCATTGGTGCCATCGACTGCACCCATGTGGAATTGGTCGTCCCACATGCCATGGAGGCCCAGTACCGCAACCGAAAACAATTTCATTCTCTGAATGTACAAATGGTGTGTGACTCCAACAGGATCATTACACATTGTTGTGCCCGATTTCCTGGATCAACCCATGATTCTATGGTCTTGAGGAACTCTACAATACCACGCTACATGGAGCGACACGCAGGGAACAGATCCTGGCTACTCGGTGAGTCTCATTTCATGCATGATAATGTGGGGTATGTGATGCGGCAATGACCTGGCAGGAAGAGGGGGGGTGCGTACGTAGCAATGTCATTTCACAAACATCCTTTATTGTCCACATACAGGTGATGCCGGGTATCCACTGAAGAGATGGCTCCTTACACCACTCCGGAACCCACAGGACCAGCATGAGGAGGACTACAACCATGCCCACTCACGTACCCGTGTAGTCATAGAACAGGCATTCGGCCTACTGAAGACTCGTTTCCGCTGCCTCAGCAGGTCTGGCGGGGCACTCCTGTACCGCCATGAGAAGGTTGCAAAGATGGCATGTGTCATGCTACACAACATGTGCGTACGTAGAAATGTGCCCATGCCCCCTGACGCAGAACTGCAAGCACCTGAAGATGGCCATGATGAGGGTGGGGATGTGGCAGCACCTCAAGGAGTCTGCGAGGCACAGGAGGGCCGTGACATTCGTCAGCATATCATAGATGCATGCTTCTAGCACTCACGCCTGGTGGCTGATACATGGACACGGGACTTGTGGCACTGTGTGTGTCTGGAACATGCACAATATGGACTGTACGCCTATAATGGCCTCGTACACAAAGATCAATGTCCACACATCTCATTGGATGATCGTGCATTGTTTATGGCATATGTGAAATCATGTTACACACCCCATCGACCCGCCACCCAAGTGAGCCCAACACACCCCCTCCACCCTCCTACCTCCCCCCCGAACACCAGTGTCCAAAGATGCTCATTGTCAGTGGGCAGTCGCTATTGCAAGCCCCCTCTCCGGGTATCAGGGGCACCCCTGCCTGTGGAGCGCAGGTTCCTCCCAGATCTACGTTGGGGGCTGCCCTGGACGGAACTTGCAACGGATGATGTCTCTGCCTGCTCACGTCCATGCATGTCCCTAAGGGCTTGTGAGAGCTCAGTGAGCACACGGCGCACAGCGGCAAGTTCAGCACATACGTCTTTGGACGTCGCATGCAGTTCCCCCCTCAGGCTCTCGGTGCTTCTCTCCATTTGTACTCTCAGGCTCTCGGTGCTTCTCTCCATTTCTACTCTCAGGCTCTCGGTGCTTCTCTCCATTTGTGCCCTTAGTGTCTCTGTACTTCTCTCCATTTCTGCCCTAAGTGTCTCAGTTGATGTTTCCATGGCTGCCTTAGTACCCCCACATTCATCAGCATGGTCCTTGAGGAGCGTGGCCAGTTGCTGCTGTTGCACGATCACCTGGTCGAGGGACTGTTGCCTCTGCTGTGCCATGGCCATTTGCGGTGGTGTCACAGAGGGGCTGGTCACCTCATGTTGCCTTGCCACAGGGCTTGTGGGGGATGGCCAGTCGTCGTCTTGTGGGTGCCCCTGCGTGGTATCCTCATGGTGTACGGGATGGAACAGACAGGGGGATTGAGACAGGTCATGGATGGATCTTACTTCGACATCCCCGTTTTCTGTGTCGGAGCATGCTGCCATTAATGCAGTGTCACCTATGGTGCTGCTGCCACCAGAAGCAGTGCCTTCTGTGGCATCCATTGGGGGGACCTGTGGTGGTGCTGTTGTGGGCATGCTGGCTGCTGGGGTGCCTGTTGAAGTTCCCTCCTGTGTGCTGCCACTTGATTTGTGCTGCTGCCGTGTCTTGATGCGTGCAGCTGAGGTGGAGGGTCTTTGGCCGTTGGTCTTGGCCCTCTTTGCAGGTGTGCTGGTAGGGGTGTCCTGGAGCTCGTCGTTTGAATCGGACCCTGTGGTGGAGTAAAGGAGGGCGAGCGTTATTAATGGGTCTGTGGAAATTGGAATGGCAATGTATCACATGCATTGGGGTGGTACCTGAGGGTGATTTGGGTTGGGGCCTTGGAGGTGGTTTCATTTTTGTGTGGATTGAGGATGCAGTTGTTTTGCAGCCTGCAGTTAGGGTGTGCCTGCTGCACGTGTAGAGGGTGTTTTTAGGATTTTTAATTATTTATGTATTTAATGTGACTTTTAAAGTGTGCTATCAGGCCTATGTATGTGGACGTTCTCCTGGACATGTGTTACTGTTGCACTATGTGGACACATGGTACTTCACATGATTGGACATTGTGGATTTAGCATTGTTTTATTTGGCCCACCTACCTGATTCTTCGGATGTCTGCACTCCTTTCTCCATCCCTCCGACTCCCTCTATACTCTCCATTCCAATGGTGGAGGCACAGATTTCTTCCCAGGGGGTCAACTTGATGGGTGATTCCGATCCTCCCCCGGTAGCTGTGGCAATGTTACGGTTGGCGGATAGTATGCTCCGTACGCGTATCCGCAAGTCGTCCCATCGCTTTCGGCATTGCTGTGGGTTGCGGGGTGCGGCCCCCACCGCACTTACCCGCT
Organism: Ambystoma mexicanum; assembly: GCF_040938575.1. Lineage (NCBI taxonomy): Eukaryota > Metazoa > Chordata > Amphibia > Caudata > Ambystomatidae > Ambystoma > Ambystoma mexicanum. Next base: position 1,472,524,318 of record NC_090935.1, read on the forward strand.
GTGCCACCAGGGCCCATATGGCCTTCTTGTTCGCAAGTGCCGTCCTGGTCATTTGCGTCGAGAAGACGACGGCAGCATTCTCCTGGAGGGTCTCTGTGAGCACGGTGAGTTCCTCACGGGAGAAGTGGACCTGCCGCTTGCGGTCGCACGCTTTCTTCGCTACTTTTCCCATTTTTCTTGGTTTCACTAGGGTGGATGACGGGTTGGGATGAGTCTCAGGGTAGTATTTTTAATGGTTGTGTGGGAATTGTGTTTTTATAGGTGTACGGCGTGCTGTTTCCCGTTCCGGGACCATGTTTTTACTTCCGTTTCCGTATATTTACGGTCACCGTACTTTCCGATTGCCGCTCATTGCGGTGACCGCTAAGATGGGTGGCGGAATTGCACCTAGGGCGCCGTACGGCGGCGGTGTGGGCCGTTTTGGGGTCATTTCCGCCATCGCGGACTTTGCACTTCCGCCATGGCGTGGTGCTCGTGCCCGATGGGTCGGAATGAGCCGCACTTTGCTCCGTCGTGCAATGGCGGAAACGCTATTTACGCTATGGCGGTCAGGTCAGTCACTTTCCACCAGGGTCGTAATGAGGGCCAATGTCTTTTTCGGAAATAAGTCGGTGGGTGGCCTTATTCACAAGGTGACCTGTGCGTTGCCAGGGGGCTATGTGCCAGTGAAAATGATCATGTCCTGGCCAGCCATCTTTCATATATCAGTGTCGGAGAGGCCATCATTCTGTATGACTGCTAGACTTGCATGCAAGGCTGCACAGGTGACATCGATGCTGTTCTACTTAAAACATCATCGCAGGCTTTTATTTTGTTCCTTAACATTTTTTGTTCTTTCCCTTTTATTTTTTATACTTTGGGTGTGAGGTCACATGTACAGTGCAGGAGTGGGAGGAATCGTAGAGAGAAGGAACGAAGGGCGTTATGCAAAATGGAGGGGTTATGGGTACAGGAGCGTAATCGAGTGCCAATTCGATGTACACAAATAGTCTCAATATATTGCACGGACCGCCGGACAGGTGTTATACGGGTATAGGTGATGGCTGAAGTAAAAATAGTGTCCATGAATGTCCAGGGGCTCAATTCACCCAGAAAGAGGAAACGTGTTTTTATCAAAATTAGCTGAGCGCAAAGCGGACATTGTTTTTCTACAAGAGACTCATTTGCTGAGCCGAGATGATATTAGAATGAGATCTCGTTGGTTACCTCATCAATATTTTGCCTCATCAGCGACCAAAAAGGCAGAAGTGGCCATCTTAATAGTGAAATCCCTAGAGTTTGATCTGGTGAAGATGGTAAAGGACGCCAAGGGGAGATATATAGGTGTAGTTTTACGTGTAGTTTTTACGCATAGGTTAGAAAAGACCTTACGGTGGTGTCAGTATACAGTCCCAACCAACAGCAAGGACAGTTTTACGAGGACCTATTCCCCCAAATAGCACACTCTCAGGAAGTTAGTGATGTGAGGAGACTTAAATGTGGCACTGGAAGGGAGCATAGATAGAACAGGCCCAGAGTCATCGGCTGAGTCGGTGAAGGCGGCTCCCCTTAAAAGAGCTATGGCCGACTGTTACACTCAGCTGGTCTCTGCAGAGGCGTTGGGGCACGGTTGCAGCCCTCCCGGGGGTGAGGTCGCTTGGGTCTGACTTCACCCTCTGCTCTTATGTGGTGACTGGTGGTAATAGGTGATGCTGCTTGAGACTGCTCCTGCATGGAGAATAGGGGGCATGAGTATGCCAGCTTGTGCGCCTGATCCCCTTCCAGACCACTTCTCCCAAAGTGTGGTACCCGTGGGTTGTACTGTCCCTGGAAAGCTCACCTGTTAATTAGTTTTGGCGAGCACTCCGCCCTGCTGCTTCTGACAAAGCCGCTTGTATGATCTGGACCAAGTTCCTTCACTGGTCCCTTGCACGTGGTAGTCCAGTCCTGCTGCGACTAAGCCACTATACTTCAGGTAAGTGTTCCTGTTTGCCTTTGTCTTTCCTCGTCTGTTTTTGTTGTATTGTAAAGTTTGTTGTCTTGTATTGCTGTCCGTTCCACTTTTGATGTTTGCTCTTTTGCTTTCTTCCCCTGCAGGTGATGGTGCCGGCAGAAGCTGCAGAGCTCGACGCGGCAGACAGAGGGAATGTGGAACGAAGCTGCAACGGTACAGTAGCTGGTTAACTAGGGGGGCGCGCAGGGTTTAAATGCAGCGTGGCCCTAGGACGGATGTTCTAACCATGTCTTTCTTCTTCTTTACAGGGTCCGAGTTTGTGGATGCGGAGTGCGCTGCTGCGGCGTTGGGATCAAGATCACTGGATGTCAGGAGATGAGTCTGCAGATGAAGCAATGAAGCACCGGTTTCCAGGAGGTCAGTATGCAGGAGAACGCCTGGTTTCAAAGGTAAGTAAACTGGTCCAAGCGGCGGTGAGCGTCACGTTGCATGCGAGTGCACAGTAACGCGAAGCACCGGCCTGAAGGATGGAGCAGCTTATATAGCTGAGCTTCTGAAGCCACGTCCACCAGGTTCAACCTGCCTGCCACACCGTGCCCACTTGATGAATCAGCACATGAAGACCAGGCCTAGGGAACCACACCCGATGAGTCAGCACATGAGGATGTTCTCTGGAATAAAGGCTTTCAGCTCCTAGAAAGTTCTTGTAAAATAAAAGCACTCCTGCACTGAAATAAAGTAAAAGCACTCCTGCACTGAAATAAAGTGTTCCTGCTCAAAGCTCTATATGAGCCTGGCGCCAAAGGCGCCAGGACTGAGTCCAGTCAGGGCCCCTGTGTTTATGGGTCCCGAAGGGACATAAGTGAGTCAAGTGACCCATTTCCCCCATCACTAGATGGTGTGTTTTTTGTGTTCTGGGGCCTGTGGCCATGACAGCACTCCCCCTCAAGGCCCCTCTCATGGGTGGTTTCCCCCCTGGCCCTGGTTTAGTGGGGTTATTGCGGTGGAACTGCCTAATTAATCGTGGATCGTGGACATGCTCACTGGGTTCCCAGGTCCGATCTTGGGGTCCATAACCATTACAGTCTGGAAGGTAGTATAACTTGGACCGGACCATTTTAGAGTCTAGGATCTTTTTAAATTCGTATTCTGGTTCTCCTTCAACTATTTTGGGATCTGGTGGAGTATCGATCCGCGTACCTGGTCTCAATGGTTTTAGGAGGGAGACATGAAATGCCGGGTGATCTGCATGTGGGACGGTAATTCTAATTTCATGACCGTAGGGTTGATCACAGCCTTAATAGTCTAGGGTCGCATATATCTGGGACGGAACGCCCGTGGTCTTTTCAGGGGGATGTTTTTGGATGCTAACCAAACCTTGTCTCCGACTTGGTAGTTGGGAGCTTCCCTTCGGTGTCGACCGGCAAACTGCTTCTGTTTCTCTTTGGCTCTGGCAAGATGCTCTGCTGCTTCCTTAAAAACCTGGGTGATGGTTTTGTGTAAGGTCGTTACAGCGGGCATTTCTAATGATTCCAGTAGGTTGAAAACGGATGTCCATGGATGTCGACCGTACACTAGGTAGAATGGGCTTTGTCCCATACTGGTGTGAATGGAGTTGTTATTATGTGTATTCTGCTAACCAAAGTATGTCCTTCCAAATTTCCTTGGTTTGTTGCAGCATACACCTTCTGTATTGCTTGAGGGTCTGGTTAGTCCATGCGGTCTGGCCGTCGGTTTGTGGGTGATGGCTTGTAAATAACCGGAGGTCGATTTCGGTAATTTTACAACACCTTTTCCAGAATGCAGAGACAAACCGAGTTCCACGGTCTGATATCAATATTGATGGGAACCCGTGTAGCCGGACGATCTGTTCCAAAGACACGGTAGCCAGAGTAGAAGCAATTGGGAGACCTTTCAGGGGAATAAAGTGGGCCATTTTGGAAAACAGATCTACGACGACTAAGATGGTATTGTATCCGTTACAGCAGGGAAGGTCTGTAATAAAATCCATTGATAGCATATGCCAAGGTGCTGGGGGTACTTCTAAAGGACGTAGCAGACCTGCAGGACTTTGTTTTTGGGACTTGTGTTGTGCACAGGTTACGATGAAATGGACAATGTCCTTTCGCTAAGTTGGCCACCAGTAACTGTTCTTTATTTTAGCTTGGGTTTTGGCTATTCCCGGGTGCCCTTCTACTAATGAATCGTGATAGTTTGCGATGATTTGATTCTGTAATTTCTTATCCGGGATGTACAATCGTCCTTGGTAGTATGGTAGAATGTCCACGATCGTATACCGGTCTCCCTTCCATAGCCATTCCTGTTGCGCTGGTGGAATCATCAAGTGTTGCAGGTCACATTTTAAGTTGTCTAGAGTGGTGGTTGCGGCAATCATGCCTTGGATTCGTCCTTCAGGGATGATGGCCACGGGGTCTGGTGTAGTGAATGCCTCTTCTCCCTCACTCATGCAAGACAGGGCGTCCGCTTTTCCATTGCGTACTCTGGGTCTATAGATGATGACGAAGTCGTATTCCGCAAAGATGAGAGCCCAGCAGAGTTGGCGTGATGATTGCACTTTAGCAGTCTTCAGATATTGTAGATTGCGATGATCCGTGACGACAGTGACTGTATGTCTAGTTCCCAGAAGATAATGTCTCCATGCTTTGAATGCTGCCTTAATTGCTAGCAGTTCTTTATCGGTGATTGCATAATTCAATTCAGGGACTGAAAACTTGCGAGACCAGAATGCCATGGAGGAAAGGAAGCTGCAGCGGTACAGTAGCTGGTAAGTGTTTAACTAGGTGGTGCGCGGGGTTCAAATGCGGCGCGGCCCTAGGATGGATTGTCTAACCTTGTCTTTCTTCTTCTTCACAGGGTCCAGTTTGTGGATGCGGAGTGCGGTGCTGCAGTGTCAGGATCAAAATCACTGGAGGTCAGGAGATGAGTCTGCAGCTGAAGCGATGAAGCACCGGTTTCCTGGAGGTCAGTATGTAGGAGAACACTGGGTTTCAAAGATAAGTAAACAGGTCCAAGCAGCAGTGAGCGTCAGGTTGCACGCTAGTGCACAGTAACTCATAGCACCAGCGTTAAGTGTGGAGAAGCTTATATAACTGAGCTTCTGAAGACTCGCCCACCAGGTTCAACCTGTCTGCCACACTGTGCCCCCGATGAATCAGCACATGAAGACCAGGCCTAGGGAGCCATACCCGATGAGTCAGCACATGAGGATGTTCTCTGGAATAAAGGCTTTCAGCTCCTGGAAAGTTCTTGTAAAATAAAAGCACTCCTGCACTGAAATAAAGTGTTCCTGCTCACATCTCTATATGACCCTGGTGCCAAAGGCGCCAGGACTAAGTCCAGCCAGGGCACCTGTGTTTATGGGTCCCAAAGAAACATAAGTGAGTCAAGTGACCCATTTCCCCATCACTAGATGGTGTGGTTTTTTTGTTCTGGGGCCTGTGGCCATGACACCGACTTACAACTGGTTGATGCTTGGCAGAACCTTTACCCTCAATGTCGAGATTTTTCCACTACTAAAAGGTGCAGGAGTTAATGAAGATTCTAGTAAAGGAGAAGAAAAGAGCTCTGCAAAATGCATGCAAGAAATCCAAAGCACAAGTCTTTCACGGATAGAAATTGCAACCGACCAGGGCTCTGTGAAGAAGAAAAGCTGCCAATGTCATAAGGCTGTGGTACATGCCAGTCGCCAAAGCTAATCGCCCTTTCTGGAAGTCGCGTGAACAAATTGCGTTAACTATACTGTAAAAAGAAACTCTGTATGCATATTTGTTCATGTAACCTAAATGCCATGACTGCAACAATTGTTGTCCACCAAGTTAAGCGCCTAGATACCTCTGAGTTCAGCGCGCTATATAAGCAAATAAACTAAACTTGTATGTGTATCGCACATATTCCAGAATTGATTACTTCCTGGTTTCCCAAGCACTAGTTCCTGATATTGCGACAGCCACCATAGAGGTGGCTTTCGTATCAGACCACTCTCCCATCACATTAGGCTTATGAATGCATGTGATGAATCTTTTGCTACACATTTGTAGAGAAAATGGTTCCCCAAGCCACTATTCAAATTATTTTTCACACAGTGCAACAACTAGGATTTGTGAATATGGGTCACTTTCTTTAGTGGTGCCCGGGTCTGTTTTGTCCCAATCTAATGCTAGATATGACCGGCAAGTGAAACTGGATATCATATTGACTCTGAATCACCATAGGGTGATTATCCATTCATACATTTGCAGAATTGCTTACCACGATTCTCTTCGGGTTTCAGATGTGAATCTCAAAGAGATGTACTTTTAGATGGAGAGAAGGGTCTCTTTCTCAAGAGCACCTTTGTATGAATTGTTTCAGACCATAGCCCAGTAATTTGCAAATGCATTTGGAGAAATCATTGCTAGTTGTATAACTTTCCATTATAACTAACTCTGCTTTTTTGGGCATAGGTGCAAAATAATGAGGCAATTATCTAACAGAATAGTTTCAAGCTTTCTTCCGGAGTCCATGGCCACTTCATAATTGTGTACAACAGTAACTAGCACAGACTTAACACAAATGATCTACACATTTTTTATCAATGACTTTCAAAACTGTCTGCCAAATATTCAATGTCTCGTGGGGATGCGGGCTGGGGATGCTGTCCCTATTTAGAGAAAATCACCCTACAAGGCATATACGGGGGACTTCCAATTGTTCAGACTGTCGTAGATTCTCACAAGGGGTTTAGTAGGAAAGTTGAGGTATATAGTCCTCCCTAAGGCTGTGTGAGTGCCACAATGTCATCGCCAATGGCCTGCAGCATGGTCTACTCATGCACCCTATGACGGATGCAAGAGCAAAGTTATTGGAGCCGCCATGAAGGGGAAAGGACCTTGGGGCCCCAAAAAATGGTGGACATCCAGGCTGAGGTGCATGGATGGCAGAGAGGACATGGGCGGTTAATGTGGGATTCCACCCTAATTTCTCATCACCTGATTGGGCAGTACCTCTCCCCCATGCGCTAATTTACATTTGGCTAAGGGTTACATTGTTCAACTTGAATGTCTGCAAGTTACGTTAGGAACTGTGTGTTGCATGGCATGTTTTGATTCTTCTCTCTTAAGAAATAGACCTTGCCTGTCTATCATTGTGGTTTGGAACAACATGGCCATGTTTTTCAGATTCTTTGAAAGTGCCCCTAATATATGCCTCATGTTACATTTTGTAATGACACCTGGATATAGGCCTTGTGTTAGACAACAGGTCAGAGTCTTTGGGTTTAGGAACTTGGGCCTCATTAGGAGTGTGGTAGTGGCAGTAGCAGAATCAACGCCAAATTCTGACTTTGTAGGTAACCGTGAGGAAAAGCCTCCAGCACATGGCTGGAAGGTTTTTCCTCAACTTTACCTAAATAAATTGGAGGAATTACTGGGGGCGGAATTACCACACCTCTATTTCCGACAGAATCCCCATGAAGCCCTAAAATACTCCAAGAGTGAGGACTAACACTGCCTTAATGCCACTCATAATCTGGCAGATTTACCTCCAGACCAAGCAGCGGTAATAGTAATTGAGTTTGGTGCCAATTGTACAATTCCACAGGAACTCGGAATGAGGCCCTAAGTCTTGTTTAGCGCAATGGTTTGTAAATCATTGTTTTTACCTAGATGTGGTGCGCTAAATTAGCTGGTTGCATTATTATTTACAATTTACTGTTACTGCAGGTTTTTAACGTCAATTTACGTATTAATATTATGTGCACTGTTATTTGTTTGTACTACGAATCCATTGGCCAAATTAATATTTTTGCATAATGTAACTAATATCTTCACTTCTGCTTCATACTTTCTCAATCCACCACATTTTGGTGCACCTCCTCTTACTCTTCAAAGATAAATATGGCAGCTCAGTTCATTGATGGCACTTCCAAGGAAACCGCACAGCCAGCTTCCCTAGGTAATCATTTTGACTATTTTGTTTTTTGGAGCTTAAAGGGATAGTCCAGCAAAAAATGTTATTTAAAAAATAGATAGGCAACATTAAAAAAAAAATACTAGCACTTTTTTTTTAAACTTCCTATGCAAAATTTTGAGCTATTCAAGCTCAAAATTCGCAAAAGCAAGCACATGGGTGCATCCATTTCGTTAAATGGATGCCCGCCTGTGCTGGCTTTTGCGGCACTAATCAAGGAAAAGCCAGCCAGCTGTAGTAAACAAAAGCTACCGCTGGGTGGCTTTTCTTTCATTGGTGCTGTACGCGGAGGACGGGGACCGGAGACCAGAGCAGGAAAGCTGCAGCTGAATCTCGGTAAGTGCTATTTATTTAAAAAAAAAAATAAGCACTAACTGCGTTTTTTTTCCTAAGTTTTCCGTGCTGGAGGAGCTTTAAAAATGTTGTATTTTTGAAGCGACCGCAAACATAAATACAACGTTGTGTTTGAAAACGCTGTGGTTTTTCTTTCCAAGTTTCTCAGGCTCCTCCGGCTCGGAAAGCAGATTTAGGCAGAAACACAACTGCGTTGTGTTTCTGCCTGCCTTGGCCTGGAGCGCCGGAGACCCAAAGTGATAGCCACAGCAGGCAGAAACACAACGCAGCGTTTTCAAACACAACGCTGTATTTATGTTTGCGTTCGCTTCAAAAGCGACCGCAAACATAAATACAACATTTTTAAAGCTGCGGTTTTATTTCTAAATTTTCCGGGCTCCTCGAGCCCGGAAAACTTAGAAAAAAAACCGCAGCTAGTGCTTATTTTTTAAAAAAATAAATAGCACTTACCGAGATTCATCTGCAGCTTTCCTGCTCTGGTCTCCGGTCCCCGTCCTCCGCGTACAGCACCAATGAAGGAAAAGCCACCCAGCGGTAGCTTTTGTTTACTACAGCTGGCTGGCTTTTCCTTCATTAGTGCCGCTAAAGCAAAAGCCAGCACAGGCGGGCATCCATTTCACAAAATGGATGCGCCCATGTGCTTGCTTTTGCGAATTTTGAGCTTGAATAGCTAAAAATTTTACATGGGAAGTTTAAAAAAAAAAAGTGCTAGTATTTTATTTTTAATGTTGCCTATCTATTTTTTAAATAAATTTTTTTGCTGGACTATCCCTTTAAGCATTACCCACCTAACAGAATAATATTGCATAATATGGCCTTGGCCTACTAACTGGCATAATCCAATATCAAATTAAATATTTATTTGTTAATCTACCCTCACAGAAGACATCTAAATATTTAACATACTAGCAGGTGTACCCGTGCTTCGCACAGTAATTCCTAATTCATTCCTAGTTTGTAGTTTATTTAATGAACTAAACCAAGGCTTCTTTGTAGACAATATTGCTAGTCTTTCCTGTAAGTGTGAACAAACTGTCTTTGTTTCCAACCCTGGAGCAATCCACATATAGCTGACCATGGTAAAAGCATGAATCCCATAAATCGGTTCCAGCTACTCTGAGTTGGAGCGTTGAGATTGCGCAGCAACATTATTGGTGTCCCGAACTACAACCGAGGCGGCAGCAACCTCAACATAAATGCTGTACGTGTAGCGTGTAAGCTTGAACTGCTGTATCCATACGTGTACGGCTAAAGCATGTAAGCTTCATACTGTTGAGATGGCATACATTAATAACTTCCGTGGGAAATGAAGTGTCTGTAATTATCATGAGATATTTGCGGACAACGTCACTGCGGACACTATTCAAGAGACTTGCATCGTTTCCTGTCACCTACATCACTACAAAAGCACTGTATTGTGTCACCCGCATGATTTCAAAAGTGAGTGCCGCTAATGTCAGATAGAATGCTGATAGTGAGGATAGTTTAGGAACAATGGACTGCTGATGTTTTTCATGAACTGCTGAACTTTAGGAACAATGAACGTAGAACTACAGCGCAAAGAGCCATATGGCAGGGGTAAGCATTGAAGACCGCTTTAAAAATAAATTGAAAAGGGTATATTTTATACTTGTTACATTGTCTGCACCACGGAACCTAACCACAGGCCAAATTTTAGGTTAGAAGCATGCTGAACATTTCAAACAGACACGCACCCAAATCCACACAATTCCCCTTTTATATATAGAGAGAGTTAAGCACAAAACATCAAATCAAACCATATAATAAAAGGCCCAAGGCATGTTTGTTCGATGCAGTAGCTTCACCAGTTGTCACCACTAGAGGGAGCCATTGCCTCAGGATACAAAGAGACAATACCAATTTGCATAGCTTCGCCTGTTGTCACCGCTAAAGCGAGCTGTTGCATAAGATATGTAGTGGCCCTACTGTGTCAATGAAAATCTGCACTTTGGCATGTGTAGACAGGCTCTTACATTAGTCTGTTACACAATACAATGCATACAATTAAGGAATTGTATCAAAATGCCTGCAGGTTGTGTCAAATCATATGTGTTGGTCAATTATATGAGTAAAAAGTATTTTTAAAGTACAAGCATTTGTTCTCAAGGATATCAACTGCAATAACGTCATCTGCTCAAATAAATGTTTTGGAGATATACAGATAACAGGGGATATGTATTGTACAGCCCCATATTACACAGAGGCAGATTACAATGACTGGAATACTCTTTCATGCTTCTCCTACAGAATAAATATAGATCGCTGCCAGTTTAAACTTTAAAAAGAACCCCCCCAAACCAATATCATACAATTGCATCAAGTATCGTTGTGGTTACTCAGACATCAACGTAATCCTTCCCTCTAAATTCTGACAAGGAGAACAGCATTTCAGATCAGAAACAAAATTCACTTGAGATCTTTTTCTTTATCAAACTTTCCAATATATTTTCAGACATAACATTAAAAGTTATGTCTACTTTAGCCAAAACACTTACTGGAGCAAATTTTAATGTTATCATCAATGATTCTCCTTCATATTGAAGAGGTAATTCTTCTTTCATTCTTTTCTCCTCAACCGCTGGCGGCAACCATAATATTAGCACACCAATTTCTTATAACTTTCCCCAATTTTTAATATATAATACTTTGCATACATAACTCACGCTGAGGTAAACGGATGGGAGTCAATTAGCTGAGGTGCAAAAAAGTTATTGTGTTTTTTGTCCAAGATTTCTAGGTTCAAGAGTATTTTTTATCCCACACAGCACACAGTATACATACTATTAAGAAATGTTGGGGTAAGATTCGACTCAAATGCTTTTCTAATGATATTAAACTTCTTGAGTTTTGATTAATAAAACATATTTAGGTAGTGCTGTTTACATCTCACTTTGAGAGTTTTTAAATGAGATTTCACTGCCAAACCACATAGCAAGATAGAAATATTCCTGCACCTGCTCTAGCACGTTCGAATGTAGGTGCTGATTATAGATTCACTTTTTCTCACTGTTAGTGAATAGCATGATCTTAGTTTTTGAAATATCAATTTTCAAACAATATCAAACACAATATTTCTCTATGTCAGAGAGAGAATGTTGAAAACCAAACAGCGTTTGATCCAGAACTATATCATCACCATCAGACACCACTTGCAAATTTGCTGTAAAGAGTTACCAAGGGAATGCTCTCACAGATTGAAGAAAAGCAGATGCATTTGCACTATATATATATTTTTTTAAAGAATGTGGAGCTATAATGCAACCTTGTTCTAACCCCTTATCTGTGTATATTGTTTTGGTAGCACAATTGGATGACCCTATCTATACCTGAACCCAGGTATCTGTGTGAAACACAAAAAACAATTAAAAAAAAGAAATTGCCAGTATATCCCATCAGCTAATTTAGTCCACAGAATGTCGGCTTCTACCAAAGCAAAAGCAGTTGAAAAACCAATATAGGTATAGTACAGAGTAGCCGTTTCCTATTCATAGATGTCATTCCCAAAAAGTTACTCAAAGTGGATTGCACTGCATTTAATTGTGAGCAGTTGTTTATTCCCCCGCTACTCCTGCAATATTTGTAATACATGACGGCAAATAATGTTCCGGTTGTATTTAAAAAGGTTATCATTCTATAAAAAAACAAGTGAACTCTGCAAAACATTTTTTATGGGAAGGAAACTACCTCACTAGATTTTTGGTATGGGATTGCCTAAAATCCAAGAGTTGAATACTGGAACTATGGCAGCCGGCAATTCATCTTTGAAGGACTGCAGCTGATACTTAGGAATTCCTTTCGAGCCCCCGAGTACAAGAAGACTTCATTAGCTTAACAGGTCTTGTTAATTTGCCCACAGTAATAAGCTTAAGATATACAATGGGATCCTCAAGAGTTTTAAATGTATTAGCTATATCAGCATACTTCAATCCCCGAGAATATCATTTTGAAATGTATGGTAATATTAAGTGCATCTTTCCAGGGAGACCTCCGACTACACAACACGCAAAATGTAAAGGGAGTTGTTTCCATTATGAGTGCTGGAGGACAGTGAGACGTAACAATAAATTGGAAATATAAATGGAGGCACCCTCTAAAGGATGTTAGAAATGTACGCCCCCCCACCCCCCACTCTCCCTACTGTGTAGGCCAAAGCCTGACAGATGGTAGACCGTCGGTGAGTCTCTTGGATCTCCAGACGGTGGGCAGGTGTCATCGAGTCACAGGATGCGTCGAGCGAACTTACAAAGGGCGAGAAATAAGTTATTTTAGTCTATAATTATTAGAGGCTTGGTGACGAGGAGTAACTCTGAAACTGGAAGAACATGAAATTCAACCAACCCAATGGTGGAAAAAAACAATCTGAAGACCTCGACGGATGAAGGACCATGTGTACTGTACACGTCACAGTAGGGAAAGTATTACAAAGAAGTCTCACAACCAGCTGCACCTCCTCAGAGGTATTCTTAATTTCCTCTCCTTCCCCCAGAAGCTCACTGTCTCCAGAGCTCTGGTTCTCTCTAGGCTGGACTGTTGCAACAGCCTCTTTCCAAATCTGCCTGCTTCTACTCTCCACCCTCTGCAACTCATCCAGAACAGGACTGCAAGACTTGTCCTTGGCCTCAAGCCCATGGATTGTATCTCTCCAGGACTGAAGAGTTCAAAACCCTCTACATTGTCCATAAGGCCTTCTGGGGCCTGGGGCCTCAATACCTTCAACTCCCTCTTTCCTCGGCTGGAGCCTCTCTCTGGAACAGCCTCCCTGAAATTTAAGGAGAACCATCTCCGGTTCTGCAAGCACCTCAAAACCTTCCTCTTTGCTTCGGTTTTCTCTTCTCCTCTCCACTGCTGGATTTCTGGCTGAAACTGTACTGGTTACGTGGCCACCCTTTGATCTCGGGCCCAGGCCCCTCCCCCGCCAGTTACACAACTGCGCTGCCTCCCTGGCAACTCCCAAACTTGAGGACTGTTTTCTGTATCCCTACAGTCCCCCACCAGCACTTGACATCCAATGTCTGCACTTACACTTGCACTTGCCACCAGCTGGCCCTACTTCTCTTATTGTTTATTTATTCTATCACCCCATGTACTGCACTGTCCCCTCCCACTCTGCACTTTTCCTCTTCCCCTGCACTTGCGCGATCTGAATGACCCTTGGGTTAGTAGGATCGCCGCGTCTGTCTTCCCTCTGTTCCCTCTCTCTTCCTGCGTCGTGCCTTGAAACACTTGTGTATAGGCGCGTTATAAATGCCATATCATATCATAAACACGCCCTGTCGCCGTCCCTTTTTGATTTCGAAAAACAAGTCATGTAATACTCTGTACCAACCACTAGATGTCACCCTTACAAAGAATGTGATTTTAAACAAGTCCACAAGTCTCAGAAATGTATATATATATTATAAGATATTTGTGATGTCATCTTTGATGTCCTGGGTGTTAGTCTTAGCAGTGCACGGTGGTGGCGCGTGTTATGGTTGCTTACCTTACCATAACTGGCGAATTTCAGTTTTTTTTTTATTTTACATGTAACCATAACGTCCTTTTAACAATGTTTTTTCAGTGAATTTCATAGGTTTTTATTAGTGCAACTTAACCATAACGTCCCTTTAACAAAGTTTTTTCATTGAATTTCATAGGTTTTTATTAATCCAACTTAACCATAACGTCCCTTTAACAAAGTTTTTTCTGTGAATTTCATGGGTTTTTACCAGTGCATGCTATTTTCCTACAATGTTTGTGTCTAATTTACAAAGTGTCACCTTAAAAATCTGCCATTTCCCACCTTCTAGAATCATTTTTAACACTTCTATACACATTTTGCAACTATTTCAACTAGTTTTGCATCCACAGACGTCTACGAACATCTGACTTCATTGCGGACCTTCCGGACAGTGTCACATGACCATACGCTGGCGCGCGGCATGATGACATGTCTGAGAACCTGTCCGCACTTCACGATAAGATCCGTGCTTCGTGGACAGTTCGGAACTGCATTTTCTGATCTAGGAACTGTCAACTTAAAAATTTCCCTTGCTCAGCTCCAACACCTATTCCTACTCATTATCCATTAACAATCTAGTACACAGAAAATACTTTTGGCAAAACTGCTATTTATCTTAAAATGGCATCAGCTATTGCCATCCCTCCTCCCCAAGAGCGACCACCACTGCTGTAATCAAGGAGCATAAGAAACACTGCCCCCTACCTTAGAAATAACACATGCGCAACGTTTTCCCCTGTCCACCTGCCCCAAATAGCAGCAGAAGCAGCGAATCCCAAAAAGGCACAGTACACAGGTCCAAGAAAAACCACGATCAAAGTCACAATCCGGAGAACAGCCGTTAAGGAAGTCCGACGTCAATAATCCAGGTAATCAAAAGCACAATCCAAGAGGACTAAACCAGCACCACGGATTTCATCTGCGGGGCCGGCTACCTTTCCTGATTCTCTTTGTTTTTCTAAACATAAGTCTCTGTTGTTAGAAAGTGACATCACAAAGTAGCAAAGATCACATATGTATGGCATCTGTTTTCTCTGTGAGCAGTTAGGTGATCCGGCCTCTAGCACAGCAGCCAGCTGAAAGGCTCCTTTGAATGAAAAGGGCAGAGCCTGCATGTGACAGAGAAGTTGTGCCTAGTGTGGCGTCTTTATGAGGTACACAATCAGCAAGAAGAGAGGGGTTCTGAACTGTGCTGTCCTGTTGGCAGTCAAACAGCGGAAAGCGCAATGAAGAAGGCTGAGACACGTAGGCCTACTAGATGTCGTACACAGAGCTGCGGAGTATGGATGCTTGTCAAGTCTGTTATAATGACACCTCCTGGTGTCAGTCTTCTCTCATCCCACACGGCACTTTATACAAAATAAGCACGGATAACAGAGTTGTAACACATCTTTACTTCAGCATAGTACCAATATAAATAAATCCCTTCCCCTTCCACCACCCCCACTCCCCGTGCCTTCTGGCTCCCTCCCGCCCCACATGACCAGGATCCTGTGTCACTTATGACACCACAACCTCCCCCTTTTTAAACCAACTGTCAACTTTTCAATCCATTTCCTTAATTAGTTTATGAGGTCTATTCCTGGCTCTCTAAGGCCGACCAGCATTATTGCCCTGGACCCTCTCTGGGATGGAACCTCCCAGGGGGTGAGGGAATTCCTAGAAGTCGCTGCTGGACTCTTCTCCATCTCCTTCATATGGATCTTCAGATTCCTCTGTGTCTGCCTCCTCATATTCTGCTCTCAAGCTCACAGTCTCAGGGAACTTCTTGAAATGTGAGGAATTCCTTGTTATTTTCCAGTGTCCATCACCTGCAGTTACTAACAACCCCTTAACTCGGTGCACTGCTGAAGGTTGCAGTATGTTTGTGGGTGTGAGTTTGTCTGACTACTCCAGTATCCCGTTTATACAGATTTGCTTCTCGAGCTTGTCTTCGTGTATCAGCGTACCACTTCATCCCTTCTTTGGCGTGGGAATCTTGTGCTCTCGGGTCCTGATGTTCCGGGTAAGTTTCCTCAGGCAACGTGACATGGGGCAAACATGTATGGATGTTGCCCCCGAACATTATTTCTGATGGAGCCTTGCCTGTGGTGCTATGGGGCGTGTTTCTAAAGTCCATCAATCGCTGGTAAAGCATCTTTTCCACTGGTTCTCCGGTCAGGTGAGCGATTTGGACAGTTCTTTTGATGTTGCTTATAAAGCGCCCCACCGTTCCCTTTCCTTGGGGCCATAAAGGGGCTTATTCTGTCTGTGTTTGAACCCCATGTATTCTGCAAAAGTCCAGAGGTCTTGCCCTGTGAAAGGGGGCTCATTCTCAAACTTCACAACTCGCGGGACCCCAGATTCAGTGAACATCCTGTCGGGGGCAAGGATGGTGTGATAGGCTGCTGCATTTGTGACCAATTGTATCTCTGGGTATCTGGAGAACTCTTCCATGGCTATGTGCACATAGTCGCACACATTTGACAGACCGAGGTTATTGACTTGTATTTTTTTCTTGGAACTTCATGCAACAGACCTCTTCCGAACACTGCCCACAAAATCGTATTAAATGTGCAAGAAGGTCCCTTGTTTTACCACTATTCATCCAGCTACTGACCCTAGATGCATGTCTTAATCCAATTGTATTTAGACCTACTACAAAGAATATTGTATAAAAATATTTTCCAATTTTATTTTCTCATATAAAAATATACAATCTCTTCTTTTCCTTTATGCAAGAGACATATTTCATTACATATAAAAATAATCACTTTTTTAACAATTATTTTACCAATTGGTACATAAAAACAATAGTTAGCCTACCAGACTGACAATCATTTTCTATAATACATTTACCACCAACAATTAATTTTTAATCTAATGTGTTGTTGCTTTTAATCACACTATGGGATACTTCATCACCGGTATCTGTTTTTCTAGAGTGCCGTGAGTATATCCATTATTTTATACAGATGGTTCCTCATTCATCCATTCTTTCATTCCTCAAACAAACACACCCAACATGTTTCATTCCTCATTACCAACTTACACACTCAATTACAGGAAATTCTTCAGGGGAAAATAAACACACTAGATACATAAAAAACAACTTTTGTTTTGAAAAGTCCCTTAGTTCTGGGATTTCACCAAACTTCTAGGTCTCCTTTCTCATCCCTTTAGATTATTGCTTTAGGTCAATTTCTGGATGACGTTCTATAGAGGGGATGGTCTTCCTGCTGTAAGTAGCTGTAAGCTCTTATCCTACCGTCTCTATATCTCTCCTCAATTGGACACCCGTGGGGTTGATTGTTGACTAGCCAGTCCCTCTTATTTAGCATAGATCTGTGTTTTCCAGATGTCACGGGTTTTGTTCAAACGAGGATGATCGATCTCTCAAGTCTGTCAGGCGGGACTTCTCATGGTGGCTTTGACCACAAGATATGTTTTGCTTGTTGAAGTGGATATCACTCTATTACGTACATCAATGTCCTTAGTACATAGTGTCGGTCATTTGACTCTTCTTCCCGCGTAGTCTTCCGCGGTTCCTGGTTGTTCGCTCCGACGTTCTTTCCAGGTGTCGCGTCCTCATTGCAATCTCGTCTGTTTCTTCAGTAGAAACCTCCTTCTGTCCTTGCATCAGCTGGCCGGCAACGTCCGATTATCCCACCTTACATCTCTGTACATAGTCACCACCATCCATGGGACCAAAGAAGTCAATGGCGATTTTGTCCCATGCTTTCTGAGGGAGTTCTGTCATTTGCAGAGGTTCAGGTCTGGGGTGTGGATTAAGGACGGTACATGTGAGACGATCTTTGCGTAGAGCTTCAACCTGGTTATCAAGGTGGGGAAACCAGATCTTCTGTTGCAGGAGCCACTTTGTGGATTCTATGCCGCTATGTTCCTCATGTGCAAGTTCCAGCACCTTCCTTCTCAGTGTCCAAGATATTACCATCTTGGTCCCAATCAATAGAAGGCCTTCCACGGCCCACATTAGTTGCTCCTTTACAAACAGTAGTCTCTCAATGTCTCACTGCACCTTCTGGTATGCAACTTTCCCCAGTTGCTTAGTTTGCTGCCATCTTTCTGATTGCAAGCATTGCAAGATGATTTGAATCGCTTGGCCATTCTCTGACTCCTCCACGATTTGCATGATGTCGACCCGTTGTGGGGTGGCTGCTTGAACTACATAGTGGATGTACTGGTCTGCAACTGTGGAGCTTGTCTCTGCAGAGGTGATTGGGTGGCGAAATTAAAAAATCTGCAGGATTTTCCTCTTTCCCAGGATTATGAACAATGTAAAAACTATAATCCTGCAGTCGTAGGCCTCATCTCGCAATCGGGGGAGGCATCTTGGCTTGTGGGTTTCCAAATATAAACAGAAGAGCCTGGTGGTCTGTCACAATGGTGAAATGATTTCCGTATAGAAATACATGAAAATGCTTGCAGGCCCACACCACGGCCAGTCCTTCCTTCTCGGCTTGTGAGTACACCTGTTACGTTTAGGAGCGGCTTCGGCTAGCATATGAGATGATGTGGCGCTTGTCTTGTGACTCCGGGTCTACTTGAGCCAAGATTGCCCCAAGCCCCACTGGGCTGGTGTCTACCGTCAGCTCAGTGTCTCTGGCTGTGTTGAAATAGGTCATGTTTTCCAGTGAAGAGATGCGCTGACGAATGGCTTTGAAAGCTTCCCGACAGGCCTCTGACCATACAACCAGGACTTGTTTCTTTGTGAGCATGCAGAGGGGTTCACTTAATGACGCAAAGTTCTGTATGTATTGTGTGCAGTAACTGGCTAGCCCCAATAATGACCGCAGGTTAGATACATACTTTCTCTGGGTCTGGGGTCTAAAGAATTGCAGAGTTCGCATTTTTCCTTATTGTGGGTGAGATGCGCTGCTTCCAGTGGCATGCACACCCTTGCCAGTGTGCTGTCGTGCTGGTCTTGAACTTTCCCAAACAGCAATATGCTGTTACTATAGTTCAGGTTGTTGGTAATGCGTTTGTTGGCATTGTAGATGTTGGGATGGTCAGGAAGGGTCCCCACGAGAACGAGGGTTTCATGTTGCGTGTGCCATGTTGATGACTGGGGGTGCGGCAAACTGAGCCGATGTTGCAATTTCATATGTATCGAGTGTAGTTAATTATGGATGGGATATGTTACTTTTAGTGTTACTTTTTTGTTCAGAACTGATACATATTAGAATTGCACGCGCATAGAAAGATAAAATGTTAAAACCGCCAAATAAAACATGAACACGATTCACACATGGGATGCTTTGAAGTACACAGACACTGGATGACGGAGGGTTTCAATGCACATGCAAAGGGGGAGCCTGTCCCAAAATCCCACAGTAAAGTAGGAATAATATTTATAGGACATGCACACGGAGGAACATATAAAAGCTGTTTAATAAGGAATTTATATAAATCTGCATGTAGTGGGTTTTTGTGAATTCATTAAGCTAGCAGTGGCATGATGAATTTCAGGTAAACTGGGAAGTTCTGGTTTTGCAGGCTTGGGGGTTGACAGAAGAATAATGAGTAGAAGGTCAGCCAGTGAACAGGACACAGTGGTTTATGGCTTAACAGTTGTGTAAGGAACAGATGTAATCTTGCCCATTGCAATGAAGTTGCGCAGAGGGGTTTGGCCATTTGCTCGGGCCGACAATAAAAATGGGCTAAGATGGCGCATGCGGCCATGTGTCTCAGGGAGGAACTGGAGGCTATACGCGCTGGAGTGTTAGTCGCATAAATCAGAATGACTTAAGTGGACCCAGTAATCTAGGGCGGATGAGATAGTAATCGGTAGAAATCCTGTTTGCTCAGCTTTTCCTTATGTTGCTAAGATATCCGTGCGGACCATGGGCAATCACACTTAAGGTTAAAAGTCCGTAGGCCAGTTGTTGTTAGTAATGAATTATGCTTGTATGTGAATGGTTTATTATGTGATGATGTCACGACCTACCACGGACCAAACCCCAGCGAAGGTGGACTTTGAATAGGATCTCAATATGGTACTAAAGATGGTCGATGACCAATGAGAAAGAAAGAAAAGGAAAAAGATGGAACTTTTTGTATATCTTTTGTCCAATCAGGTGTGAGGTGTGGGTTGTAATAAAGTATCTGGGAGTGTTAACTGTTGCAAAAATGTATAAAATGTATCAGCTGATGTACAATAAACTTGCTTTACATACAAAATGTGCACTCGTTCCTCGGGTGGTAGACCCGGTTTGGGCTGAGGTAATTAGGGGTCTGCCCCAACATAGATCTTGGTGGCGGAGACTTAAATCTGAAAAGTCCTAGGTGTGTGATGAAAGTTGTAATATATCTGTATTCTTCACTCAGCTCTAGATGGTGGTATCCCTTCTTCAGGTCCAGCTTGGAGAAGATTTGAGCTGTGTTTAGCAGATGAATCATATCAGTGATTCTCAGAGCTTGATGCCTTTCCCTCATGATCGCCTTGTCGGGCCTACGCATGCTGGCGCAGATCTGGAAAGGACCTACCTACCCCCCACCCATGGGGTGGGTCCTGTCGCTGGATCAATGATGTCCTGTGCAAGTATCTTGGCCAGCTCTTCCTCCACCTGCAGTTGTATGTTCACAGGTATGACGCTGAAGTGTTGTGGTGCGGGTGCACCTCTGAGTCAATGTGTAGTTTGATCTGTTTATTCTTTAGTTTTCCAAGTCCTTTGCAAAGTTTGGGGAACAACGGTTCCATTTTCTTGGTGGCATCTATATACCTGTGTGCCATGAGGCGATACAGGATGTGGATCAGTCCCATGTCTAGAGCCGCCTTGAAGTGCAAAATACATCGATTTTTCACTGCTCCCTCTAGCACATGGATTGGTAGTGTCTTGGCCTGCCTCCCGTATTTGGACTCAGCCATGAAATACCCTTTACATGGCAGAGGTATGTTTGAACCGTAGATGTAGAAGTTCACCTCAGCCACTTTGAGTCTGGGAGCACGTGGCATTTTGCAGTCATGCGTGTGTCTACTAGAAACTCTGCCAACAGCCAGTTCACTTGGAGCAACAAGATGGGGCTGTGTTCTTTGATGTAGGATTACCTAGTGCATCTAAGTACCCCTTTCTTTTAGGTTCTTTAGCCGCTGAGTGCTTGGAGATGCTACTTTTGCTTGGTTTTCATGCCTATGAGTAGCTGGTGCCACTGTCAGAGGCAGATTGCTCCACCAGGTATCGAACATAGCGTTTGTGTCTCCTGTGAGGCCACAAACTGGATTCGTGCTGAGAGTACAGGCTTTCCATTATAGTGTCCCTCCTTTCATTCTTTGTGTCGTCTAGGTGGGGGCTCATATGGTGTCGACGTCCCCATCAGGGGTGCGCTTTTTCTGTCTTTTGGTTGTGGCGTCCTGGTACTTACTCCTTCCACCCTCGCCTGGCTGCGTGAAACGTGGCATACAACCTTAAGTGGTTTTCTCTCCCACATAATGCACATTGCTGACCTAGGGCAGGGCACGTGCTCTCATGCGGGAACTCATATCCGCATCAGTAGCAAAAAGTATCGTTTTTATGTTGATGCACCGAGGACGACATCACTTTGTGAATGGCTTCCAATGGTGGGACAAACACTTTAATGTTGCTCATGGCTTCGACTTGTAGCTCCAGCGCTGTCGGATCAGACCAAATGCAAAATCTCATCCAGCGACCTCTGTGTCTGAAGAAGGTGTTTGCAGTACACCAAAGATTCACATCCCAAGATGATCTGGGATCGCAGCGCCTCCTCACTGGAGTAATTGTTGAAATCACAATGCTTCATGCGGACGTGCAGCTGCATCACAAACGCATTCAAAGAAACTCCCTTGTTCTGTTTTGTCGTGTGGGACATGTGGTGCTCATAGTCCACGTTGGTGTGCGGGGTAAAGTACTGTGAGTGCCACCATTAAACATGAGTCTGTGGCATCCAGTAGGAGCTCAACGACAATGTCTCTCACATTGGGCCCTATAGTTAGTGATGGCAGACTGTGCTTCTTGTCATCAGCTAAAGGGCCTATGGCCTAATATAGACGTCAAAGTCTTTGGCTCACCTGCTCCATCTGGGCCTAGATTGCTGGTCTCCATGACATCAAAATGGCTGGGTAGTTGCATGACCAAATTGTCCTGCAACCGTGATGGCAGGCCTCCCCGAGGTGCAGCAGGCAGTGCAGCAGGTACCATGATGTTGTCATGGTCTGACATGATATACTGGTTGATTTCATACTGGTTGATTTCCAGTGCTGCACAGATGTACGGTCCTTGCCATTCTTGCTGAAACCTGGTACGATGACAGTCTTTGCCTGGGTGCAGGCCTGTCTAGCATGACTGCTGCTATGTCCAGCTGTGTAGGTGGCCTTCTTTGCCTTTTATCCGCGTCTACTGGAGCCTCACACTCTACTTCACCCTTAATACATAGATAGAGTTTGTGGTATAGGGGCCTCACCACTTCCAATGGCTTCCCCAGCACTCCTACCAGCCACACTGGTGCCTGTGGACCGCCCCTCGCAACGCCGTACCTCTGCCACTATAGAAAACTTGCTGTGCTTCACCAAGCGCTAATGTGCAACCCTCTGTGCTCCATGGGCCTCTGCTGCTGCCTAGATGCGCGCTGCCCTTCACCACACGCACCTGTGCAGACCCCCATTTTCACACGGCCTACCGTGTTGATGCGAGCTGCTGTGGAGCTCTGGTACCGCCACCCGCTGGCAGATGACGAGCGGGACCTCCGCTCCATCTTCGTTGCCAGTGTTGGGTCTGTTATAACGACACCTGCCTGTGTCGGTCTCCTCTCATCCCACACAGTGCCCTATACAAAATAAGCCACAGACAACACAGAGGAGTTGTAACACGTCTTTACTCCAGCATACTACCAATATAAATACATACCCTTCCCTTCCGCCCGCCACACTGCCTGTGCTTTATGGCTCCCTCCCGCTGCACATGACCAAGATCACGTTTCACTTACGACACCACAATGATGACAAGGAAAAACTGTCCAGAGCTGAATGTGAGCGAAGGCAGTGACTCAATGGGGATAAACGAAGGTGCCAAAGCCATCCATAAATGACGACCCAAGAAGGAAAGTGGAGCGAGAGAAACAAAACAGGCCATAGTTAGTGCTGGGTGAAAGGAAGAGGTCACGGATGTGTGCCTGACACTATTGTGAGCTAAAGGAGTGGAGGAGCAGGAAAGTTCAAGAAAACAAACTAAACCCCAATTTGGGAGCCTTAGGAGTAACACTGAACCATGGAAGGGGAAGTGATAAACCCTAGATCACTTTTTAAGAGGAAGAAATTAGGAAGCCACAGCAAAAAGAAACAATGTATGCTGGGAGATAAAGTGTAAACTCTTAAATTGTACTGAGACCACCACACAGAGCTTCAACACTGAATACTGGACATAGTGTGTGTGGAAGCTAATGGCAATTTACTTTAGGTCAGTGGATGAACATGATCCTCGGATGTGTAGCATGGCAGCCATCACTGAGGTAATGACGTGGAAGCCGTAACAGGTATGTGTACGTACAGGCCCCACATTAGATCATAAAGGCAGATTTAACAGGCTGAGAACTGGAACACCTATCACAAGATTGCTGAGTCCATAATTTTGTACCATTAGGTTTAAGGGAAAGCTACCGAAGAAGAGGTGGTCTATGTCACGTTGGTAGGCTGAGCAGTATAACATGGAGCTTGGAAGGTTCCATAAAGCCATGCCCACCAGGAAGTACCATTAGGCAGTCCATTGTTAATGTAACAGAATTAGGGGAGCTCGTTTTCTTTGGGGCGGAACATCAATGGAAGATGTTAAAGCTTTGCGCAAGGCCTTTACACCTTCTATTGACCTCACACCTCATTTTCATTCAATTGTATGGCAGATAGGAGGGGCGGAACGCAACTTGCGTTTCCACCGCCTCTCTTCCTCTCTGCCATACAAATGCCCCAGCATTTGCACTGGCATGCATTGTCATGCTGGGGATTCCTATGGAGCCTGCCAGCTTTATCTGCCATGCAAATGACAAAAATGTGGTGCAGGGAGCCACCTAGACATAATGGTTACCCCATCGCCAAATTACGTATTAAGTATTTTTACTGAATTTTCTCTATGAGGCTCATTGTGTAAAACTGTATAAAAAGTTTCTGAGCTCGGAGTCAACCTTTTTGGGATGGGAAAACTATGGGTTTCTGGACCCATTTCTGCACAGCTGCATGGCAATAAACCCTGTCTCTACCTTTGCTGCATGCCTGCCCAGTGGATTATTTGGTGATGTGGTGCAGGGATCTGCAGGCGCATAGTGCTAAAGCACGCTGCAAATTGCATCGTGAAACTTAGGCCTTTTCTCCCACTATTGCAGGACTCTCAAATTTGGGTGTGTTTTCTCCCGTTTAAATTGCATTGTGAAAGTATTAAAAATTGCATCGTGAAATCTAGGCCTTTTTTCCCCACTATTGCAGGCCTCTCAAATTTGGGTGTGTTTTCTCCTGTTTAAATTGCATTGTGAAAGTAGCGCCGCTCCCCTAGCGAGGTGCCCATCTAGTGAACCTTCTACCACTACCTAAGTGTCTGTCGTGGTGTCAAATTGTCTACTTGTCTCTTCTCCCCTCTGTCTTGTCCGCGTGCATCCTGCCCTATGTCCTTCCCTAGTGTTCAGCCCCTACCCCTTCCCTCTCCCCTCCTCCTCTCTGCTCTCCCCACCTATTCTATGGTACTCTCTGTCTCTCCTATCTTTCCTAACTGCTACTCTATCGACTATTCTGCTCTCCTTACCAAATCTGGTAGAAAGAAGTTTAAAAAGGACATCCTGGTCTCCAACCCAGGCCTCCCTATCGCTGACACCTATACCAGTGCCTCCTCCAGGCAAACTTCCACTGACATCCTCTTTGTCGTTCCCTCGCCGGACCTATGGACTCTACATATTGTCTCTGTGCTTTCTGCACTCTCTTCCTCTCCCATTAATGGTGGTACCGGTGGGATGTCCTCCTGGCCTTCTTCCACTCCTCTAAGGTCATCATTAATGTTTACTTGAATGGTACCGTCTTTCAAGGACGGCAACCTTCTCCATATTGCCACTCTAAACTCTCTCTCAGCTGTCAAACACTCATTTAACATCTGCCGCCTCCTGGAGGAACTTGACCTCGATGTCCTCGTTCTCACTAAGACATTGTTCACGCCAGCTCTGTCACAAGCTTTGACACTTTCCTCCCTGATGGCTACAAGATCCTTTCCACGCCCAAATCCAACCGTTCCAGAGGGGGTGTAGCCCTGATCTTCCCTGAGTGGATTGCTGCCTCTGTTATTCATACGCAGGTCTACTCCTCTTTTGAATGCCTCGTCTGCAGGCGCACTCTCTCTCTCTCTCTCTCTCTCTCTCTCTCTCTCTCTCTCTCTCTCTCTCTCTCTCTCTCTCTCTCTCTCTCTCCAAGCCATTCCCTTACTGTGGCTACCATCTTTCGGCCACCTGGTCAGAGATCTCCCCCTTCCTTTCTGAGTGGGCGGACCTCTCCTCTTCCCTCCTGCTCTCAACCACGCAACTCCTCATTCTTGGAGACTTCAACATCCACCTGGATGCTTCATGTCCTTCCTATGGACTCGCGACCTCTGCAACTCTCTCGCTCTCTCTATTCTCCCCTCGGGCCCGACTCACTCTGCAGGGCACACTCCGGATGTTCTGATTTCTTCAGACCTTCCCTTTTCAGTCCCTCTCACCACTCCTCACTCCTGGAGTGATCACTTTCTCCTTTCCTCCCATCTCACTCTCTCTACCCCTCAGGCCAAGCCAACTCCAGCACTGCCACCTACCTTCTCTGTCATCCCTCCCATGACGCGTGTGTTAGTTGAGGCTTTCGCTGCCACCTTCTGACCTCCTCCTCCGGCTGACTCACATCCTGACACAGCCCTTTCCATGCTCCACTCTGCTATATCTGATACTATTGATGTTGTTGCCCCTGTCATGAGGATCTGCTTGAAATCCAAAGCCAAGTGCAACTCTTGGTATGACACAGACCTCGTCACCCTTAAGCGCAAGTGCAGGGCGGCCTAGAGGATTATGGCGTTCTTCCTGTACATTCTCTGACAAACTGGTCTGTCCTCTGCTCCAGAGGCAATACCGGCTCTCTGTCCGCACTAAGAAGAGAGCCCACATCCGAGCCTGCATCTCCGCGGCATCTAACAACTCAGCCAAACTCTTTAAAATCTGCAAGGAACTGGCCAATCCTGCTGCAGTCTCTACCTCTCCTGTCCCGTCCCAGGCCCCCTGCACAGCTCTGGCTTCTCATTTCATCTCTAAAACTCGGGACAACCTGTCCTCTCTCTATTCCCCCCCCCTCCCTCTACTCCATGCTCTTCCTCTGTCTGTTCTGCAGCAACCTCTCCTGCCTCCTTTTCTGCCTTTCCCCTGTTCTCCTCTGACAAGGTTTCCAGACAAGTCCGATCAATGAAAGTCTTGTCAAAACAGGTTCACCCCTGTTCCTCCAAAACCATGAAGGACCACATTGACACCCTGGCTCCTGCTCTGGCTGATTTCTACAACCACTCCTTTGCCACTGGAGTCTTCCCCTCCCCACTGAAGCACTCCCTTGTACACCCTCTTCTTAAGAAACCCTCTGCCAACCCTTCCTGCCCGGCTAACTATCGTGCAATCTCCATCGCTCCTTTCTTGGGCAAACTCCTGGAAAAGCTGGCCATCTCCCAGTTTAATCTTCACACTGAATCTGTTGGCTGCCTCCATGACCGTCAGTCTGGCTTCAGAAATGCCAGAAGCACGGAAAATGCTCTCCTGAACATATGTGAAGACCTGCTCTCCAACCTGGATTCTAACAAGCCCTGTGTCCTCATCTTATTTGAGCTCTCTTCTGCCTTTGACACGGTCAACCATGCCATCCTGCTCAACCGTCTCCGTGATAACCTTGTTATCACCGGTCAGGCCCTGTCGTGGCTGACTTGTTTCCTCTCTGATCGACCCTCCCAGGTTCAACTTGGGTCCTTCCTCTCCTCTATCTTTAGCTCTACCTGTGGTGTTCCCCAGGGGTCTAACCTCTCTCCCTGGCTTTTCAACCATTACCTGGCACTTGTTGCCCACCGCATTGCTGCTCTCTGCTCTCTATGCGGATGACACCCAACTCATTTTCAGGCTACCTTCAGCCACTTCTTCTCCCTCTCTCATCTCTGAATGTCTGTCTGCTATCCAGGAGTTGTGTGCCACCAACGATCTCTGCCTTAATGCCAGTAAGACTGAGATTCTCCTCATCGGCATACCCGCTCCCTCATTTCCTGTCACTCTCTGGCCGGCCCTCTTCCTGCTCCTACCTGTGAGGCTAAAAACCTTGGGGTCATCTTCGACTCCACACTTTCCTTCTCTCCTCACATCTCTGACGTCTCTAAGAAGTCACACTATCAGCTGCACCTCCTCAGAGGTATTCTTCCTTTTCTCTCCTTCCCCCAGAAGCTCACTGTCTCCAGAGCTCTGGTTCTCTCTAGGCCGGACTATTGCAACCCCTCTGCAACTCATCCAGAACAGGACTGCAAGACTTGTCTTTGGCCTCAAGCCCAGGGATCGTATCTCTCCAGGACTGAATTCTGTGCACTGGCTCCTAGTGGCTGCGAGGATTAAGTTCAAAACCCTTGCATTGTCCACAAGACCTTCTGGGGCCTGGGTCCTCAATACCTACAACTCTCATTTCCTAAATATCTTCCTTCTCGAACTCTTCTCTCATCTGCCTCCAACTCCCTGAGGGTCAGTAAATTCTCCAAGCAACGAGTTGGGGGTAGATCTCTTTCTTCGGCTGGGGCTTCCCTCTGGAACAGCCTCCCTGCCTCCCTGAAACTTGAGGAGAACCATCTCCGGTTCCGGAAGCACCTCAAAACCTTTCTCTTTGCTTCTGCTTTCTCTCCTCCTCTCCCCTGCTGAATTTCCTGGCTGAAACTGAAACTACACTGGTTACCTGGCCACCCTCTGATCTCGAGCCCAGGTCCCCTCCCCCGCCAGTCACAAACCTGCACTGCCTCCTGGCAACCCCCGCACTTGGGGGACTGTTTTGTTTTTTTCTGTATCCCTACAGTCCCACTACCAGCACTTGACACCTGATGTCTGCACATACCCTTGCACTTGACACCTGATGTCTGCACGTACCCTCGCACTTGCCACCAGCTGGCCACACTTTTTTACTTTTGGTTTATTTATTCTATTATCCCATGTACTGCACTGTCCCCTGCCCTTTCCCCCTGCACTTTTTCCCCTTCCCCCTTCCCATGCACTTGCGCGATCTGAATGACACCTGGCCTAGTAGGCTCGTTGTCTCCGTCTTCCCTCTGTTCCCTCTCCCTTGCCTCGTCGCACCTTGAACCACTTGTGTATAGGCGCGTTATAAATGCCATATCATATATCATATCACATCATATCATAAATGTCATAATGACTGGAATACTGAATGCTAGGAAGGCCAGAAGCATTCCAGAAAAAGCAATTTCAATACAAATCCTTGAATACAGGAATTCTGAGGGGAGGTTCCTAGAAAAAACATAGAACGCTTTATTGACAAGAAACATTGCCATTGCATCTTGGTTCTTGAAGTGAAAGTTTCTAGAGCAAACTGAGAAAGTTATAATAACAAAAAAGATTGTAAACCAGAAACTCTGGAGTGCAAGGTCCTGGGGTAAATTACAATAAGAAAAGACATGCTGATCAACAACACTGCATGCTGGCACGTCGAATGCTGATTGCTGGATATTGGAGTTGGAACTCCTAAAGCATCTGAGAAAGAACCATATGAGAGCCTACATTGCATGCTGGATACAAAAGTCCCTACTTTTCAAGCATCCAAGAAGGCAACTTAGGTATGGATCTGTGACGACACGACTCTGGAGAGAAGGCCCAAGCCTGACAACATCATAATGAAAACTTTTTAAAAAAAGATTGTTTTAACATTCTTTTCCAAGGTCTTTATATTGAGTATGTGACAGTGTTCACATTTTATTTCAGATATTTTCATTCTTACGATTTTTTCCATCCCTCTTTTGTACTTTTTCTTTTCCATCCACTTGCTTAGCATCAACGTGCAATATATCTATATTTACTAATTTTGTTAGCCACCAAGATAATTCCATAGAGTCTCCTCTCCTGCACTAGATGGCATCTAGAATTATGTATTTATTTATTTTGCAATTGGTTTCAAAATCAAACCTTACAGAAATAACAAAAACATGCATACATCATATATACAAAGACAGGACGCACATACATTATATCAAGCCAATTAACAAGTCAATCCATAAAAGAACATACATAGCCTATTTCTTATACACTAAATAGAGAATCTTCATGCAATATTAACATTTCATTTATACATCTCACCTTTCACAATATCAAGGAAACCTGATTTACAGCTAATATCTCATATAGAGTTTGCTCATATATTCTCATATAGGGTTCGCTCATATAATCTCCTTTCCTGCAAAAAATCTTTAAAGTGCTTGTATCTAGGTTAACAGGTTTTGCGCCATTCGGGTTAACAGATGCTTCAACGTTTCCACTACCCCTTTGGGCTTAACATTACCTACACCTTCTACTTTTCCTTGCAATATTCACATGAGCTTCCTTGACCTCCATTGTGGAAAGTAAATTGAAGCGAAATCTCATGAACACTTTTCTCCATTTTGGGCTCGGGAATTTCATGACGTACATTTCCGGCCTATACAGGGGTTTGTCATGATTAATCATATTTGGATATAAAACATAGTTCATAATATTGTATCTCGTCTAACACCAAACTAAATCCTGCAAAGGCCTTTTTACCTTGCATATTGACATCATTAACTTCTCCTTTGACCGCTCCAACCCCTTCAAGACTCACATTCTTTAATCGATCCAGAGAAATATGTAGCACTCCCATTTGTCATTAAAGAGCAATTTATTTGGCGAATCAAGATTTTCTTATAGAGGTAGAGTGCTTTCCACTTGATTCGGACAGCCACAGAACGTAATCCAAGCTCATAATGGATCACAGGAACTGGCACACATTTTGGCAAACTCAAAACCTTATGCCATATTGGCCCTTCCAACAATTGCCAAGCGGAATCTTTGATGGTAAAAATGTTACTTTCACCCCTGCTGTGGGGGGTGGACATGGCCTTTAACGGCACGCAAGCGTTCAGTGAGGCTGTGGGACATTAAAGGCCATGTCCGGCCCCCACAGCAGGGGTGGAAGTCATTCGCACCCAAGGTTTATCCAGGGTGCGTTTTTGCTTTTTTTTTCCCCTGGGAGATTAGCGTCGCTTGCTCGGCTAATCTATATAGGAAAAAACGATGAAAAACAGATGACCGCCACCATTTGCATTTCTATGGCAGCGGCTGGGAGACTGGCTGGAGGAGCACTGGGACCAGAGCACAAAGCTCCTGTCCATCAGGTAGATGGGGAAGGAGGGAGGGGATGTGGAAGGGGGAAGTATTGTTTGGGGGCGGCTACAGGGAGAGGCTGCCTGTTGCCTCCCCACATGGAAAAAAAAGAAATGGCGTCACACCGGGGAATGGCCTTGGGTGGCTGGATGCAGCTGGCAGAGAATGTGTATTCTCGCCCACTGTTCCAGCCACCTGAAACGCTAAGCATCCACCCTGGGTGCAAATCTTCCATAAAAAGGAGTATTTTTTCTTCCCCCCTGAGCATGATATACATTTAGATTTCTGAGGATTAATAGACAGATTGTAACATTTCATGTATGAGGCTAATGAATCCAAGGAACGCTGCAGCCCTATCGGAATCTGGTAAAAAATGACCAGGTCATCTGCATATGCTAGATAATTTAGCACCAAAGTGGCCAGTCAAGGAGGGAAGGCTTTCAAATGTTTTAAATGCTCGTCCAAGTCTGCCAAATACAAGTTGAACAAAGCGGGGGCAAGGACACAACCTTGATGTACCCGCCTATACGTATTCACAGGTTCAGACATAAGGCCCTTCCCATCCAAGCAAACCTGGACTCTTGTATCAGGGTGAATGGCCATAAGGATTTCAAGCAGCGTATCTCGGATCTCCCACTTTCTACGTTTCTCCCACAAGATAGACCTATTCAACTTATCAAAAGAAGAAGAGAGGTCTAGAAACACCATGTATGATGGCCTCTTTTCCTGCCTTTTAGCTTTCATCAAGAGGGTGAGCAGAAACCAACCCATTCAAATGAGTACCTTGACCCTGCCAGAACCCCACCTGATGATTGTCTATTCTATTTGCCTCCATGGCCCAGAGATTCAAGGCTCTCCTCAAAATAATGGATGAGAAGATCTTACCACTCATGTCCAAAAGAGCAATTGGGTGGTAGCTAGAGCGGGCTGACCTATCCACTTTCTTAAAAATAGGAATAAGAAAGGCAGTTTTTCCAGGACTCCGGGATGGTTTTAGTTTCTCCTACGTTCTGCAAAAAGATCAATAACATTTCTGCACACAATTTGGGGTTACCTTTCAAAACAAAATGAGAACAGTATACTTAACATTTTTTCACATTCTAGGTAAGCGATTCAAGCTTTGTATCCCTTCAGCCAGTTTTAAAAGATTGTCTTGCTAGTTTCATTTTACGCCCAACCTCCTGACAGGAGGTGTCTCTCTTGAGTGCTCATAGCACCCATGTTTTTGGTCATCGCTATCACCACTATACTTCAACATCTACCAGACTCCGGTTATCCAAATCTTCAAAAAGTACATTACATGCTACAACTACGCAGATGATACCCAAATCATCTACAAAATCAATGACACCCAAGCTAATCATTCAACCCTAATCAAGTGTCTAAAAGAAGTCTTCAACTGGATGGCTGCCAACAACCTGAAAATCAATCCAGGAAAGACAGAAATCATGATCATATCCAAAGACCAAGAGAACGAAATCACCATCCCCTGGCCAACAGAAATGGGAACCGCACCATCACCATCTAAGGTAGTAAAAAATCTGGGCGTCCTGATGGACAACACACTAACCTTAGAACCACAAGTAAATGCAACAGTCAAGAAATGTTTTTTCCTCCTCCACATGGCAAGAAGAATCCTACCTTTCCTCTCCTTCACGCATAAAACACTCACTATCATCGTCCTCATAATGTCAAGTATCGACTATGCAAACAGCCTCTATCTCGAAATTCCTCCTGAAGAAACTACAACGTATCCAAAATGCAGCAGTCGGACTACTCCTCAAACTATCAAGAAGAGAACACATCACCCCTGCCCTAAAAACACTACACTGGCTCCCAGTAAAACATTGCATCCCCTTCAAAACAATATAATATATGATATGATATGACATTTGTAACGCGCCTATACACAAGTGTTTCAAGGCGCGATGAGGCAGGGAGGGGGAACAAGGGGAAGACAGACAACGATCCTACTAGGCCAGGTGTCATTCAGATCGCGCAAGTGCAGGGGTAGGGGGGAAGGGAAAAAGTGCAAGGGGAAGGGGAGGGGGGGGAAGTGCTGAACAGGGTAAGTAGAATAAAAATAAATAAATAAATAGGGCCAGCTGGTGGCAAGTGCAAGGTAAGTGCAGACAAGTGCTGGGAGGGGGGAGCTGTAGGGATGCAGAGACAGTCCCGCAGAGCAGGGGTTGCCAGGAGGCAGTGCAAGTGGAGAGTGGCTGGGCCAAGGACTGAGGTTGGTGAGAGTGGCCTAGGTGCAGGTTCAGTGCAGTTTCAGTGAAGAATTTAGCAGGGGAGAGGGAGAGAGAAAGCAGAAGCAAAGAGGAAGGTTTTGAGGTGCTTCCGGAACCGAAGATGGTTCTCCTCAAGTTTCAGGGAGGCAGGAAGGCTGTTCCAGAGGGAGGCCCCTGCCGCAGAGAGAGATCTACCCCCAGCTCGTTGCTTCGAAGAATGGCTGACCCTGAGGGAGTTGGAGACAGATGAGCGAAGGGCTCGGGAAGGAAGATATTTAGGAAGAGAGTTGAAGGTATTTAGGCCCCAGGCCCCAGAAGGCCTTGTGGACAATGCAGAGGGTTTTGAACTTAATCCTCGCAGCCACTGGGAGCCAGTGTAGAGATTTCAGTCCTGGAGAGATATGGTCCCTGGGCTTGAGGCCAAGGACAAGTCTTGCAGTCCTGTTCTGGATGAGTTGCAGAGGGCGGAGAGTAGAGGCAGGCAGATTAAGATAGAGGCTGTTATAGTAGTCCAGCTGTCTAGAGAACCAGGGCTCTGGAGACCGTGAGCTTCTGGGGGAAGGAGAGGAAGGGAAGAATGCCTCTGAGGAGGTGCAGCTGGTAGTGTGACTTCTTGGAGACGTCAGATATATGAGGAGAGAAGGAGAGTGTTGAGTCGAAGATGACCCCGAGGTTTTTTGCCTTGCAGGTAGGAGCAGGAGGCGGGCCAAGAGAGCTGGCCAGAGCGCTGCAGGGAAGGAGGGAGTGGGTGTGCCGATGAGTAGAATCTCAGTCTTACTGGCATTAAGGCAGAGGTCATTGGCGGCACACCATTCCTGGATAGCAGACAGACAGTCGGAGATGAGGGAAGGAGAGGAGGAGGAGGCCGAGGGTAGCCTGAAAATGAGCTGGGTATCGTCCGCATAGCACTGAAAGTTGGGGCAGAGGGTGGCGATGCGGTGGGCAAGGAGTGCCAGATACTGGTTGAACAGCCAGGGAGAGAGATTAGATCCCTGGGGGACACCACAGGTAGAGAAAAAGATGTCGGAGAGGAAGGACCCCAGTTGGACCTGGGAGGGTCGATTGGAAAGGAAAGAGGTCAGCCACGCCAGAGCCTGACCAGTGATACCCAGGTTATCACGGAGACGGTTGAGCAGGATGGCATGGTTGACAGTGTCAAAGGCAGAAGAGAGATCGAGCAGAACGAGAACACACGGAGTGTTGGAGTCGCAATATGCATAACGCACAGGGCAATCAGTGGACAGGGAGCAGAATTCCTACAAAAGAAAATAACAATCTACAAACCAACAAGACCCCTCAGGTCAAGCAACGAAATCCGTCTGGAACCTAAACCATACCTCACGAAGAAACTGGGAGGCACCTCCTTCTACCACTTAGCTGCAAAAACCTGGAACAACATCCCAAAAGACATAACAAAAATCACCTAAATTTAGGAAATTACTAAAAACCTGGCTCTTCAACACCACAGACTCAAACTGAAAACCGAAACAGAAAGGAAAGGGATGAATAAACTGGACACGGACAAAGCCAGTACAGACTGTGGACATATCCCTATGTGAAGAAGCTCCCAACGCACCTGGACGAAGGACGCCGGTTAGAGGGGAACACAGGCGACACCCAAACTGAGATGGAATCAACATCCCACCCTAATCCCACCCAACAACTGCACTTGTCCGTAAATTGCCACCGGGTACCACAGTATAGTGGAATTATCGGGATATTAGCAATCACCACACTATATGAGCCCCGGACATGGGCAGTTGCGCTAGCCGTACGAGTGGGAAGGGGAGAAGGGGGGCAGATGTGAAAGGGACCTCGAAGGCCAGACGAACCCAGATCAGGGGAGATTACAGAAGCCCAGCGCCTCAATTTAGGATAAAGATGCTAACTAACCAATTGCACTAAAAAAATTCCCCCCTCTGCATACACCTCTCAAACTCCAAACCAAACACAATCACAAACCTACAGCACAACAAACAGCAAACACTTCACTACATTGCAACAACAAAAACAAAAAACACACAGACTCGCACAACAGTACACAACGACTACCGGCCGCAAAACACCCCAGGCCCAGCCAACGGACCCACCGGGATGAGGCCGCCAACAGCACATCACTGCTCTCTTGCACTTTTCCAGCTACTTCCCACTAACCACCCCTTCCCTTCTTCTTTCAGAGCCGACAGAGCGCCAGGGAACCACTCCAGTGGTGATAGTGCGCGGTAGAAATGTCCTTTAACATTAACATTGCTTCCAAATTTGTCAATTCTTTCCAGAAAAAATAGAGAGAAGTTAGGAGCAGAAAAATAATCAGAAAACTGTTCAATATCATGAGAATTATATGTATACTGAAGATGTTCATGAAACCTCTGTACAATCTGAGGTCTCCAAATCAAGCGATTTTTTGAATTATTAACAAACGCATTTGGTATAACCATGTTTCCCCTCTCACCATAAGGCATAGCAAATATACTCCCTTAAAGGCAGTGGTTGCTTTTCTATGTATTAACAATCTTAAATTCCCCACATTTATCTAGCATAGATTCTGAGACAAAAATGTGGGTGGAGGAGTACTTATGCGATTTCCATGTAGATTCCAGGGCAGGCCCTTTTGCAGAAAAAATAAGAAAAAACCCACCCTTCCATAAGACCCAACCATTTGCAAGCATTAGTATTAGATGCACCCTGAGCACTCGACTTGTAGCAAGAGGTGTGACTCTGCCTTTCATATTTCCAGTTGAAATCACCCACTATTATTACATTTGCTCCTCTCTCAAAACTAAAAAACTCCTGTAGCAGGTCAGCCACACTGCTCTACCAAATCCCCAGAATTTTCCAATGCATGATGCCAGTAGAGGTCAATCGATAGGAGACCTCTTCTTAAGCCATGTCCCTCCATAGATTGTGTAAGAATCAGTGCTAAGATCCATGTGTGCAGGGAATTTAATTGCCAGCTAGTCCAATTCAGTTAATTTGTTACTGCTGTATTTAGACACCCGATGTGCGCCCTGTTGGTGGGCCAGTTTTAAGAAAGTCTTACACCCATCCATTGCCGGGGGCCTTCTTAAACCAGACTACTTGCAAGTTAATAATAAGACATTTCCCCCATAGGTCTAAATCCTTCCCAGCTGCAAGAAGGTGGCTGTAGCCTTGGGTGTTCCAAGAGGCTACACAAACCATAAGATCTGAAAGAATGAAAGCGTATCTCCCCAAAGTTCTATACGAAGCCAGACATGCCCAGTCATTCTCCCTCAGTCCCTTGGTGCCTATTGGTTCCTCCAGAAATACCATTCTACTCCCCACAGAGTCCCTCAAACTCTTCTCTGTGCATTTGTTATGACCCTCCCTTCACACAATCTGCTCCCTCAGACTTCTGCTCCTTAAATAAATCACATTTCATTATTAAAAAAGCCTCAATTTCAAACAACATAAATTCATGAACAAATTTTAAACGTATGTGAACCAAAACAAAAAAAAAGTCTTCTGTCTGTCCAGGAAGTCAATAAGTACGATATCACTGGCGTACACATCCCTCAGAGAGGGGATTTTAGCCATAAGGTCCAGCACATTTCATCTATTTAAAACAATATTATGACTAGATGTTAAAATCAATTCAAGCACCAAAATTCCATGTACTCCTCTTGCTTCAAGGCTTTGTGCGAATCAGAGATCTCAACATGACCCCCATCATTACTCTTCAAAGGTACCTCCTTTACCAACGGGTTCATAGACTTATCTTGAGCGGGAGAGAGGACTTTATGTATCACTAATGGTTTTGAGAGGATGGCAGCCAGATCCAGTCCATCCACCAGTAAAGCTGACGTATCACTCTGAATAGAGAGCAGAGAGTCGAGAGCACACTGCTCCTCTTCCTCATGCGTAATGACCTCATCTATCATCACAGCCGAGTTACACCTATTGGCTTTTTGTAAAATTTGTAAATGGTCCCTGCTGTAGGTCTGTCAAGGCCCTTCATATTTTCTTTATTAAGCAACTTCAACTTCTTTGTTGTTTTGCTCCTTTTGTTCTTGGCTTTTAGAGGGAGCTTTCAGGCAATATCTCCTCATTGTTCCTCTACATCTGTGAAGAGGCCAATTAAGATTGCAACTTCCATAGAAATGTTCTCGAACCACAGTTTCTCCTGGGCTTAGTACCTTTCATATTCTTAGGTTTCTTCACCTGGGGACCCTGAAAATTACTCCGAATTTGACGGGACCCCCCTACCCAAACCGCAAGGTAGCTTTATCTTGCCTTATTGCAGATGTATCAGGTGCATTGCTTGTGGGGACAACCATTCCAAGAGGATCCCTCTCCTTAAATCCGTAAGGAGACGTCGCTCCCTCTCCCAGTCGGACAAAGGTTGGACTACCTCCACATCAATGATCCCCTCATCGCACACTCTGGCCTCGACAGAAACCTCAAGAGGCACATACGCTCTTCGAATGTCAAACCTTGAAGAGGACCTTGGGTTGACAGAATCCCTCCCAATTCCTAACTTTTTTGCTGTTATAAAGCATTCCATAAAGTTCAGCTTTGAATTCATCGCTCTTATGTGTGTTTTTACATCTCTTAGATCATAATTTATGTCTTTGTATACTCTTACCACAGAGTTTAACACAAAATTCATGCAGAGATTGTCGACCCAGCTTCCACAGCTAGCATTACAAGGTGTGAGGAAGCTCTGTAGTTATTACCCCAAGTGTAAGGCAAACTCCACACTCTCCACCCGAGCACATGCATGCCTTGGGGACTCCCCCGACTATGCATAGTAATATTCCTTATTAGTCATAAACTCATTATTTCAATCACACTCAATTCAAGGGTTAGACATACTAAAACCGTCCAGTGATGTTTCCCTTGAATACCTAGGATTAATAGACTTCACAACAGTAGTTTCTCTCAGCTCTTCCAACTCATGGCTGATGGGTGCTTGCAACCACAACTCAGTTTAAGACTCCTCCAACGACAAATCTGAGCCAAGGAAAGGTGAACCCAGTATGCCAGCGCCTACTAACCCACTAGGACCAAAATAGACATGTCGAATATAAGGTCCTCCCATGAACTTCTCCTGTGTACTTCCACTTGAGTCATTTGAGGGTCCCCTTTAGGGCATGGTCCTCAGTATCACCTGGGATCCCCCTGGCATTGGCTTTGTCCTTGGAGGGCTCTTGCCTATCATCCATAATTTTTGGGAAGTAGTTACTAATCTTTTTCCCCTCTCCATCTCTTGGTAACATTGAAAGGGACTTTCTTCTACTCAGCCGTGGTGGGTTCAGATTAACCTCTTGGCATTCCTCATGTGGACCGTTACCCTCCTTTAAGTGAGTGGCTTGTTGCCCGCCCACCTTACTTCTCAGGGCATAAGAGGTCATAGGTGCGTTTCACTTACCACTGTGTCCTGATGATCATTATGCCAGCTGTGCCAACTGAAACAACTTCACTTCGAGTGCACTACGCAGAGCAGAAAAGTTTATATCTGCTTTCTGTTCCTCCTTTCAGTGTGACACCGACAGCAACTAAGTACACCTGGTAGTTCCCAGGGAAGAAGACACGTCAACAGCAGCCCGTTGTGGGCCGTCTCACCATAGCCTTCCAGCCAGCTTCACAAAGCAAAGAGAACCTCACCCTGCAGCAAATACACTTTGAGTGCACTTCGCACATGTGGAATTATGAACAAAGGCCCATCGTTTTTACAACTCTGAAGTGCTGCTACATTTATTGTATTTACAAGTACAGACACCATGAATAATGAAATAAATGCATGATTGAAACTTACCTGAAACCAGGAATCTGTCTGACATAAACATTCACTTGCATCCGTTTTGCTGCTCTTACAAGAATACCAGTCAGCTGTGAAACAAATGTAATAGCTTTACAAAATGAGGGTATTGTACTTAGTATTTAATGTATGACTCATTATTGCCTTAAAACCTTTTAGCTACCTTGGTATTTACAATAATGCTAATTTACAAACACATTTCCTTATGGAAATCTTATTAAAATACACTTCAATCAAATAATGCTATGACAAAATCTGTGTCTCTATTCTGCTCCCCAGCTCACAAGTTGCAAACATATGTATACACATCAGGAGTTGAATATAAACAAAATTATTACTATACGCTTTATATTAACATATAGCATTGGTATAACAGTTTGATGTTACAATGAGAGATATAGTAGTACTAGTGGTACCACCCGGCGTTGCCCGGGACTGTAGCTGGCATGCACAAGACAATCTGCTATAGCCTTGTGGATGTTTTATTGTGTCCTAACTTCCTATTTTCGAAAAATCGCAAAAACAACAATCTCCCGAAATCACCTATACTGATAGCACAGGGTTGGACCATGTGCTATCAGTATAGGCGCAAACGGGTGCGGTTGGTCAGATTTCACTATCACCAGTACACCCCAGACTGGTATGCTGACCGTGGGCCAACATATCAGCCCACCAACTGTTGTGCGACTGGAGCCAACAATCAAAAAATCAGCAATCTCCCAAAATCTCCCATACTGATAGCACAGGGCGGGACCCCAACCTGTGCAGGACGAATGGGCGGGGTTGGTCAAATTTAACTATCGCCAGTACACACCCCAGACTGCTATGCTGACTGTGGGCCAACATTTCAGCCCACCAACTGTTATGGGGCTGGAGCCAACCCCGAACATACAAACAAACTTTCACAAATATATATATATAGATCAAAAGTATAAAGTAGGAGTGTGACGCGGCTTCTCTTCCCAACCTTTTTCCTCTGGTTCCACATGGCTTGGGGCCTTGGCTCCTTTCCTGCTGCCATTCCGCAGGAGCCTGTCATCTGTTTCTTGCTGCAGCTGGTCGTTCCTGCACTGGCACCCTCCTACTCTTGAGTCTGTCCAGGCCTGGGTCTCTCCAGTCTGTCTCCCGGCAGGGCTGCCGTGCGTTGCACAAGCGTGTCAGTGCCTGGATTGGCACACTGGACGTGTGCTTCCAGTCTCTTGCCACTCCTCCCAGATGGAAGATTTCCCGACCTCTGCTGCTCAGCTCCTCAAGTCTGATTGAGTTTTATTTTTCTCACATCAAGGTTGTGTGTATGTTCTTTGGTCACTTTCTTTAGATGTGAATGGGGCCTTAAAGCAGTCAGAAACCACACCAGCCCTTTGTGTATACAGTTGCCAGTTATCATGAAGGTTATCTCCCGTATAACCAATAAGGCTGTTTGTTTCTTGGGACGACAAGGGAGGATAACATAGATCCCTATTTAGGGATTGCCTGTCCTCTAAGAGAGGGTCACCCCCACTGGGATCTCACTTCCCCTGTACCCTATGGGGTGTTAAACTTAGCTGGCTCACTTCCTTGGTCCAAAAGGGGGTTGCTCCCCCATCGGTAGAGGGGACAAATTCCCTTGATTCCTACACAGTTCCTACCAAAATGCCTCAAGACAAAGCACTAAGAAGGAAGCAACTCTTGCTACAGCAGGGAAGACCCTTGTCACACAGCATAGCAGGGAGGTGCTGTCTTATTGAAACTGGCGAGATCGATTGATCGGGAACAGATATCGAAGGGTAGTCAAGAGGAAAGTGAGAAAGAGGGAGTTGTCATCAGGAGGAGAAGAGTTGTGACGCATTGGAGGACATGGGCCATCAGAGAAAGAGAGAAGGTAGGGGAAAGATTGATACCGCCTGGAAAAATGAGAGAGAGAGAAAGAGAGAGAGAGAGACTGTGGAGGTGTTAGGAGGAGATAGGAAATAAGAAGCTACTTGTTAGGCAAGATTGTATGCAGTACCCTGTGGGAGACTGCACCAGCCTTGTCTTCTTGGCAATAGTTAACCCAACCTTTGGTATAAGCATGTACTACACAAGTTGGTAGACTGACTGAGCAGCCAGGTTTATCTCAAGAGGGGTCAATGTGAGCTGTAGGGTTGTAACACAGACCTTTACAGTAACAGCTATTCAAATAAACACTTACACACAAGGTTTCCTGATTAAACAATTATGAATTTAACAGTCAGTTGAATAAGCCTTCTTTAGAAGGGAGCAAACAGGTAACACAAAAATATACTTCAATAAATTCACACTCATTTTCTCTAAATCAGTAGATACCCATTGGGGATGGCACACAGACACTTCCTACACTCTGAGGTGACTTAAATAACCAGGACACTCTGGACATTGATTTATCACAGGCACATTTAGAGCAATACTGAGTTTGGTGTCAAAAGGAAAAGATTATAGAATAAAACAATGGTCAACAAATATTCAAAAGCAGGTAAGTACTTTTTGTACCCCCCCCCCAATGCAAAGTAGATTAACCCTTTCCCAGCAACACAAGTTATGGAAAGTGTGACTTATTGGAGGGACAGATTAAAACACCAAGTCAGAGGTTAGAAGAGTCTATCAGGGAGCCAGGACAGCAAATCTCACTTAAGCAAAATCTAGGAGAGCTGAAGTTCTTCTTGCAGGCAGGTAAAAAAGGTCTTGCACAATATTTTAGAAATCTTTGTAGAAATGAAATCACTGTAGGGCCACTAGCTGGGAGGCTTGTGAGGGGCAAAGCTGCAAGAAACTCTATGAGAGGGCAAACAAGACAAGTCTCAACTGAGAGCTAGCAAGGCTACACCACAAGAGGTAAGTACCCCTTAGTTTACAGTACCTTAGCTCTGAAGAAATTGGTTCTAGTTGGCTTCTGTTCCAGTAGTAGTATGGCAGATCCTGTTGTTCCTGGGCCTCAGTCGTGGGGACAAGAGGGAGGACGCCTGGGGACTCCTGCACTACGGTTTGAAGGACAGCGGCAGCAATGGGCAAACTTCAGATCAGTGGCACTTCGCGGTTTCACATTCTCGCAAATAGCACCACCGCGGTTCTCAGATACCTTATGGACCACAAATTGTGATACCCTGTGCCCTCTTCGCACAGGCTTTCTAAAATGTACTCAGGGGTGAGCCCACATTGTTGGAGGGGATAGTGTTACAGGCACACCCATGTTGACATCCCCTTTCGATCCTCGAAAGACAAGATGCACTACTCTGCGGTTCCCACTAGATGTCGGACTATATGCACAGCATGTGAGTCTAAGCAGATTCACAAGCATCAGAAACATTATTAAACATTTTGAAAGTGGTTCCAGTGCCGCTGACTATTTATGATAAACAGATTGGTGCTAATTGCGAGGGAGCAGCGCTAAGGGGGATACGCAGGCCGCGGGAGCAGGGAACAGGTTACGTGGGGCCGCAGGCGCGAGGACTGGGGAACTGGGTCTAAATTGCAAGTGAATGCACATGCCACGCAAAAGGCAAGGGGAGCGGGGCCTAGGTTGTGAGGGGAGCATGAGTGGTAAGGGGAGAAGGGCGGAACGCATGGCGGGAGAACCGTGGAACAAATGCGAGGGGGGACAACTTGTGTGCAGGAGGGAGAATGGGACAGGCACGCAAGGTCAGGGGGTTGCATGGAGTGTAGCGATGTTACTAACCTTCCCGCAACTTCTTACCTTGCGGCCACAGATGAACGGTGAAGTCAACCGCGCTTACAATCTGCGCAGCAACCCCATCGCCGCCAAACACCTGCACCGCTCAACACTGCAGCCTTGTCCTGCTAGGGCTTTGAAGCAGAGGGTCCGATCCCTGTTTCTTAAAGGCTAAGAGGCGTGGAAGTAGCGTTGCGTGCTACGTATCATTGGGCAGCGTCTCCTGCGCACCTGCGTCACTCTACACTGCGGCCTTGTCCTGTGAGGGCTTTATACACTATGGGCCTGATTCACAGAAACATTTTATAATGGCGGAATACCATTGGAAAACGCTCTGTGAATCAGGCCCTATGGATTTAGAAATAATGATGCCTGCTTTGAATGTAGTAGTGATAGATAGTGAGTAAGGTGCCCCTGCTGTGAATTCAGGCTATGGGAAGCACACATATATTTTGTGACTGATATGGTTTCATGTTAAATCCGTCACTGTCTGGTAGAACGGAGTAGCATGTGAGGAGCACTGTTTTCAAATGCTCAAATTTTCATGTTCTGCGATTTTACTGTGTCTTATCAACTTCCTTTCTTCTCCTGCTACTCCTATCTACCCCTCTCTCGCTCCTCTAACGCCTCCTTCCTCCGCCACCTCTCTGGCACCCTCTGCTGCTTCTTTGGCCGCTCTGCCTTCTCTTCCTTCCGCCACCTCTCCAGTACTCTCGTCTTCATCTATGACTACCTTTCCACCTCCTCCTTCCTCCTCTGCCCATTCTCGGGCACCTCTAATACTTCCGCAGGGCGTACCTCATGCCTGTACCAATGCACGGAAGTCTTCCAAAGGTGGAAATCTGTTCTACACCGCTACTCTTAACTCTCGCTCTGCTGTCAAACACTCATCGGACATCTGCCATCTCCTGGAAGAGCTTGATTTGGATGTACTCGGCCTCACTGAGATCTGGTTCACAGCCAGCTCTATCACAGGTTTTGACACTCTCTGCCTGACGGCTACAAGATCCTCTCTGAACCCAGAACTAACCGGCCTGGTGGGGAATAGCCCTGATCTTCCTGGAGTGGATCCCTGCTTCTGTCATTCCTACGCAGGCCTACCCCTCCTTTGAATGCCTGGTCTGCAGGCTCTCTATCTCTCCTAGCCTCTCTCTCACTGTGGCCACCATGTGGCCACCATCTACAGGCCGCCTGGTCAGGTTGCACTCTTCCTCTCCGAGTGGGCAGACCTCTCCTCCTCCCTTCTTGCCTCTACCTTTCAACTTCTCCTCTGAGACCTTAACATTCACCTGGATGCTACCAGCCCATCCACAGAGATCTTTCACGACCTCTGCAACTCTCTATTTCTCTCTCTATTTCTCTCTCTCTATTTCTCTCTCGCTCTATTTCTCTCTCTCTCTCTCTCTCTCTCTCTCTCTCTCTCTTTCTCTCTCTCTCTTTCTCTCTTTTCTACCCTCTGGCCCAACTCACTCTGCAGGGCACACCCTCAATGTTCGGATCTCCTCAGACCTCCCCCTCTCGAACCCCCTCACTACTACTCTCTCGTGGACTGACCACTTTCTTCTCTCCTCTCACCTGTCGCTCTCTGCCCCTCAGGCTAAGCTGTCCCCAGCACTGCCACCCACCTTCTCGGTCATCCGGCCCATGAGGCGTTTGTCAGTGCAGGCTTATGCCACTACTTTTTCTTCTCCTCCTACACCTTTGGCTGACTCATACTCTGACACAGCCCTTTCCAACCTTCATCTCTCTATCTCTAACACTCTTGATATCCTTGCCCCTGTCATGAGGATCCGTTTGAAGCCTGCATCCAAGTGCAACTCTTAGTATGATTATGACCTCGCCACCCTTAAGCGCAAGTGTAGGGTGGCAGAGAGGAAGTGGAGGGCATCAACCACATCCTATGACAAACTGGCCTGCCACCTGCTCCAAAGGCAATACAGACTCTTGTCCTCTCTAAGAAGAGAGGCTACAACCAAGCCTGCATCTCTGCGGCCTCTACCAACTCGGTCGAACTTTTCAAAATCTGCAAGGAGCTGGGCACTCCTGCTGCAGTCTCTACCTCTCGTGTTCCCTCCTAGACCCTTGTGCACGTCCTTGGCATCTCATTTCACCAATACAAAACTGGACATCCTGTCCACTCTCTCTTCCTCTACCTCCTCTTCCATTCCAGGCCCATCTCTGGCCACTTCTCCTCTTCCTTTCTCCTCCTTCCCCCTGTTTATTCCCGACAATGTTTCTAGACAAGTCCGATCTATGAAAGTCTCATCAAAGCAGGTGCGCCCCTGCTCCTCCAGAACCATTAAGGACCACATTGACACTCTGGCTCCAGCCGTGGCTGATTTCTGCAAGAACTCTTTTGCCACAGGAACCTTCTCCTCCCCCCTTAAGCACTCCCTTGTGCACACCCTTCTTAAGAAGCCTTCTGCGATCCTTCCTCTCTGGCAAACTATAGCCTGATCTCCATTACTCCTCTCCTTTCCCGGGCAAACTCCTGGAAAAGCTGGCCATCTCCCAGCTAAATCTAGACACAGAAT
The DNA here is from genome assembly GCF_040938575.1 of Ambystoma mexicanum. Classification (NCBI taxonomy): domain Eukaryota; kingdom Metazoa; phylum Chordata; class Amphibia; order Caudata; family Ambystomatidae; genus Ambystoma; species Ambystoma mexicanum. Next base: position 1,472,568,666 of record NC_090935.1, read on the forward strand.
CTGTTGGTTGCTTCCATGACCACCAGTCTGGCTTCAGAACAGCCAGTAGCACGGAAACTGCTCTTCTGAACACCTGTGAAGATTTACTCTCCAATATTTCAATCGTTTCCGTGACCTGGGTATCTCTGTTCAGGCCCTGGCTTGGTTGACCTCCTTTCTCAGCGATTGACCTTTCCAGGTCCAACTTGGGTATTTCCTCTCTTCTATCTCTTTCTCTCTACTTGTGGTGTTCCCCAGGGGTCTAACCTCTCTCCCTGGCTATTTAAACACTATCTGGCACCTCTGGCCCACTGCATCTCTAGCTTCTGTTCTAACTAACAGTTTTATGCAGATGACACCCAGCTCTCCTACAGGCTCCTCTCAGCCTCTACTGCTCCTTCTCTCATACCTGACTGCCTGTCTGCAATTCAATGGTGTGCCACCAACAATCTCTGCCTTAATGCCAGTAAGACTGAGATCCTCCTCATTGGGACTCCTGCTCCCTCCTTCCCGCTCTTACTCTGCCCGTCCACCCTGGCCCCTCTACTTGCTCCTTCCAGTGAGGCTAAGAACCTTGGGGTCATTTTCGACTCCACCCTCTCCTTCTCTCCTCACATCTCTGACATCTCTAAGAAGTCACACTTTCAGCTGCACCTCTTCAGAGGTATTCTTCATTTTCCCACTTTCCCGCAGAACTCACTGTCTCCAGAATCCTGGTCCTCTCTAGGCTGGACTACTCCAACAGCTTCTTTCTAAATCTGCCTGCCTCTACTCTTTGCCCTCTACAGCTTATCCAGAACAGGACTGTAAGACTTGTCATTGGCCTCAAGCCCAGCGGCCGTATTTCTCCAGCTCTGACATATCTCCACTGGCTACCTGTGGCTGCGAAGATCAAGTTCAAGAAGCTCTGGAATGTCCACAAGGCTTTCTGGGGCCAGGGACCACACTACATCCAACTTTCTTATCATAAGCATTTTCCTGCTCAAGCCCTCCGCCCATCCACCTCCAACTCCCTCGAGGGTCAGACGCTTCTCCGCCTCCAACTCCCTCGAGGGTCAGACGCTTCTTCACGCAGAGAGTGGGCGGTAGATCTCTGACTTGGGCTGGGCCAACCCTGCCTCTCTCAAACTTGAGCAGGACCACCTATGGTTCCGGGAGCAACTCAAGATCATTCTTCTCGCTTCTGCTTTCTCTCTCCCTTGCTGATGTCTCTGTCTGCTGCGCATACTGGTTACCTCGCCACCCACTGAACTTACGGCACCAGGCTCCTGCATGACCGGTTGCCCTTGTACTGCCTCCAGGCCTCCCATCGACTTAAGGGACTGTATCTATAACCCTACATTCCTCTGATTCTCTGCACTTAGGAGCCACCTACCGGCTGCACTTACTAGTTACTTTGCACTCTCCCATCCCCCCACCCAAACCCACCCACCCAGGCAGTTCTCCCCCTCCCATGTGCGATATGAATGACACAAAGCCTAGTAGGATCGTTGTTTTGTCCTTTGTAAGGAACCCATGAAGACAACAGTAAAGACAGACACAAGTGATCACAGTTCAAGGGTGTTTATTACACTGACACCTAATCTAAACCTAAATCTAAGATGGGAGCAAGCTACGACCATCAAAAAATAATAAGGCAGTCCCAGTGGCATCTTGTAGAAATAAAAAGGACTTATAGTAAGAAACCTATTGCCAATCCTTATAACTAAGTTACACAATAGTGAGGGGTAATGCTTTCAAGAAAAGAAAGAAGTGTTCTCCAAATGATAAGTCAGGATGGTATGGCTGGTGTCTCACTTCCCCACGGTTTTAGCACGGACCCAGGCAGGATATTTCAGCACAGCACACTCCTGGGCCTCGCCAGCACAATGTTACAGTTCCTTTCAACGATGCCAGGACCTTCTGGGGCCAACTCGCTTTCCTGCAAAGTCTCTTGCCTTAGAAGGCCTGCTGAACGATAAACAATAAACAAAACAAAAGTTCCTTTGGAAATCTTTCATGTTGGGCGATTGCTCTTCGCCCCTTGCATCCCCCTCAACCAGGCTCTGATCCTTCTTGTAACGTTAGCCTTCCTCAATCGGGTTCACTATAGCCTTTCACTCAAAATCGTATCATTCAAAAGTCTAAATGTCTTTTTCAATAACTATTCATTGTGGACATCCCTCAGCCGGGTTCACGCTTGTCGCCACAATGCTCACGGGTCTATCACTGTTTACCCTCAATTCGTAGGCATCCCTCTATCGGGTTTACATTTGCCAATTTCACAGTTCAATCAGTTTTCTCCAATGTGTCAAAGACTTTCGAGTGTACAAGGGGTTTTGCTCGACCCTCGTAGGACCACTTCGACACTTCACACCGGCCTCTCCTACGGCCTCTTGGCTCTCGTAGTTTCAACAAAACAACATAACCCAAAAAGGCTTCAGTCAGAGTCCTTCCAACGAGTGCCCCCGTGACGCCGGACCACTCTGCTCCTGAACCTTTTTACTGGGGTTTCTTTAAAGTTCAATTACACAAGTTATTTGTTCAACACGGTTGGCGCCTGCAACCTTGGGCCCAGCACGGTTCTGTTTTACTGTCTTTCTCTGACTCACTGGCTGTGCTGAATTGTTGGAGTTTCTTGTCTCGGGAGTCAAGGATGACACCACGGTGGCAAGCGCTTCTCCCTGCTTTGGCTATCAGCATGGGAGGGCCCCGTGTGTCGTTGAGACCTGTCACAGCACACACCAGTTGAACTTCCCAGTCTTATGATTTCTCTTTCGGAGGCTTCGCAGGTCTGAGTTGAAAAGGGCAAGGGCAATTCCCTCCTTGTCTTCACACCAGGTCTCTCCGCCTTTCTCCTCCGTTTGAACTGCTGGTATGCAATAGCTGCCTCCTCGTGCGTTCGGCCTTGCTAGAAGTGTGCTTTCGTGCTCCGCTTTTTATCCCTGTGGGGAAGGGAAAGGGCCATCAAGTGTGTGTAGTTATGGTCAATTGACTCACTCTGCTTGACCCTTGTGTTGGGACATGTCAGGTAAACGGCTCTGGTGTTCAATCGTTGTCTGTCACAGTGTAGGAAAGTGTTCATGTTGGAAAAGGGGGTGGGGCATAGGACTTCTGAATATCCTAAGGGGTAGGATGGGGAAAAGCTGTTATAGGGAATGGAGTACTGCGTCTCACCCATCGGTGTGCTACTTCCACTCCATGAGGACACTCCATCCAGGTGATCCTCCCGCAATGGTCCACCCGTAGCAATTGGATCCAATAGCGATGGCCGTGTCCTGGCCACCTGGATGACAGATTCCCGGGGACTAGCGGGTGAGACACCTTCAGGTGTCTCAGACCTCCTTCGGTCCTCCATTCCTTGTCTTGTCACGCCTAGAAACACTTGTGTATAGGTGTGTTATAAATTACTTATCATATCATTTGCATCAGTAAATTGAGGCCACACGGCACAAATCCTGCTGCCCTAGTGGTGTCAGCACAGTGCTTCTCCCCATTTCATCAGTTTTTCTTTTACAAATTGCCCAAATGAAAATCTCCTTTCTGGAGCTATTTGGCAGCTTTGTCTTGCTGTATGTGAGTTGCTTCTTTGTGCTTAATAAAAGAGATCTGAAACAGGAAACAGTTCTGCTTCCCAGGCTTGTTTCTTTTTATGCATTTATAGCAGCTTTCCTCGACAATTCTATATATGTACAACTTTCACAACTCATAAAACACACATATAATTATAGTATTACAAACAATGCATTTTCTACCATTGTTAAAAAGGCAATTAAAAAGCAATTCACCACAAAATCAATTTCAATTTACATCACTACTATTTTCTTCAACTTACAATAAGCATATAGAATACAATTACACATAGGATACAGTAGCCACAACTATACAATATAAAGATATTGGAGATGACTTGCTGCAATATCCTTTTTATGTACAGTGGGTATGTTATTTCTTATAATGAACAGTCACAGGAAAAGCGCCTTTAATTGTCAGTCTCCTGCTTATTTTAATGCAATAGATTTTCCACTTGTTGATACATGTAATCAAAGTAGAATGGTTTCATATAAAAAAAACTAATAATCAGCTTGCACTGTTTTGCACAAAATATTTTAAGCAGTTTAATACAATTCATTTTAAAGCAATTTTGTGGTTTAAAATATGTGATAACATGCATATTCATTCTAGCTTTCCTAGGTTTAACTTTAGCATTATACACAATAAACATACTTACAAGCAGTTCCTTTTCAATTGGTGGATAGAAGCTGTTAGAGAAAGGTATTTTGGAAGAAGGTAATCTGGAAAGATAGTCACGGCTTTAAGTTTACAATCCTCCCGTTTGGGTTGCATAAACCTACTGTCACATTCCAACAGTTATTTTCAGGCCACATTGATCTTTAAGTGAGGTTTATCTAGATAATATCAACATCTACAGTAATACCTTGGCCCAACACATGCACCATTTATATGTAATCTTATGAGTCATTAAATAGGTCTCACCGCAAATCTTTTAACATGCCATCTGGCCTAAAATGCTGTGACTTATTTTGGGTTCTTCAAGGGAAATGGGTTAGTCCGACCCCGAAAGAAAAAGGAAGTCTCTGTAAAAGATACTCTTCCACCAGCTAACAGGAAATATCTTAAATCCTTTTTACGTCTAAACACGTCTAAACAGGTACTGTCGGAGGTTTATCCATGTATTTTCAACTATAGCAGCCCTATTAATTGAAAATTCAACAAACATGAAGCCATGCAATTTACCTGGGAAAAGGAAGACCAAGAGGCCATCATAAATTAAAGGAGTGTGTCTGTATGCAGGGTTCCACGTTAATGAGGACCCGTTGGTACTCGGTATGCCTTCAGAAGATAACCTCTGTTGATGGTCTAGTTCTCACCCATTTCATCCTTGCACGCCAGCCTTGCATGCATACGTTATCACGCCTTGCTTCCCGGAAGCCATACCATCTGTTCGATACTCCAAGCACTCGCATAGCAGCTTCTTCTCTCCCGTTGCAAGTATGCTAGTTCTTTCTGTTCCTGGCTGCATTTTCTTCTGTTCCTTGTCCCACTTCGCTCACCTTCTGAGTTCCAGCCTCCTGATTCTGTTCCTCCACTCCGAGTGCAGTCTGCTCATCAGTCTGCTGCTCTGCTGCTCTGTGACCAGCCTGCTCTCCTGCCTGAATTCTCTGACTTCCTCTCCAGTCCTCTCCACCTTTTTCTCTTGTTGTCTGTCCTGTGTTGTTGAGCTGCCATTCCTCATGGTTCTCAACTCCTTGCTGTGACGCCTTTCTCTTGTTCTTGGACCAATTGGAAACCTGTTATCCTCAGTGCCAACAGCCCATCTTCATTCCTGTATACAAGTTACTATCAGTGGTTGTCTTCCCCAATGTTTCTCCTGAGAATTTTGGATAGAGTAGCATTCAACCAGATCTCGCTCTTCCTTAATAATAATCAGATTCTACCTAAATTTCAATCTGGTTTCCGTCAATACCATGGGACGGGGACAGCTCTTCTAGCCTTAAAATCCCACTTACAACAAGGCATGGATGAAGGTCAAACAGCCTTATTGATGATCCTTGATCTCTCTGCGGCTTTCGACCTGGTGGACCATTCCATTCTGTCCACCAGGTTGAGGGAAATTGCCAACTGCTCACCTCAAGCCATCCAATGGATCTCTTCTTTTTTAAGTGGTAGGCGGGTAAGGATGGCAAGTGATTTGGCAGAGGCCAATCCAGTCCCTTTATTATTTGGGGTTCCATAAGGAGCCTGCATATCCCCCTGTTTTTATAATATTTTTATGATTCCATTTTTCTTTATGTTAGACAAGAAGGGATCATCTTTGCCAATTACGCCGACGACACGCATCCCTTTCTTGGGAACACATTGCAATGATGAATTATTCATTAATCCAATTTATTTGAAAATCCAAAAGTGGATGCAGGCTAATGGCTCGACTCTTCACAGTGCCAAAACCGAACTTATGCTCGTTGGCTCTGACTCCAAATTGGACAAGTTAAGCTCTATGTACACACATTTTTGTATAGATAAATGTGTCACCAAGGGAAAAGAGCAAGGTTAAGACATTACGTGTCATCTTGTATAAAATCCTCAGTATGAAGGCTCCGGTGAGCAGTTTGGTGTCTTCGTCATCTTATTCTATTAAGCTGCTACGTCACCTCTGGCTTCTTTATTTCCAAGAAAAATACTGAGACACTGACAAAAGCCATTATCTGCTCCAAACTGGATTACTGTGGCAGCCTTTTGACAGGCATCACCACGACAAATGTCCATCATCTTCAGGTGGTTCAGAGTGGGGCAGTGAGGGTCATCAAAGGACTCCATCGCAGAGGTCATGTGTCAGAGGCAAGAAGGAGCATGCATTGGCTACCTGTACAGGCAAGGGTCCGCTTCAGGCTCCTGCTCATTAAACATAAATGCATGAGCGGTCACATGCCATCCTACCTAATGGAAGATATTGTTAATAAACCCAGTACCCGTATTATAAGATCAGCCAACACCAATTTGCTGAAGACGCTGCGTTGCAAGACCAACATATCATGTAATTGAGCTTTCACCATAGCGGCCTCCCTCTCATGGAATGTCTTAGGTCCCACCTTGAGAAATACTGTCTCGACAGTAGATTTCAAGAAGAAATTAAAGACGTCCCCCTTTTCTTAAACACTGATAGTTAACGGTCGGCCAATACACTCCCGCTGCTGAGTAATCTTGTTTTATGTTATGTCTTTTGTTTTATGTCTGCACCCTTAAGCCCTCGGGTATCGGGTGTGCAATACAAGCTGATAATTAAATAAATAAATAAAAATCCTTGGGCTGTCCTTTGGGGTGGGTCCACCCAGAGTCTGGTGTTTCATTCAGCCACAGGCTGGCCTCTCATAGACAGACCCTTCCTCTACAAGACCAGGAATCCTGACAAGGGTAAACAGCGAATATCCCTGGAGAGAACCAGTCCAAGGACTGATGGTCTCCCAACAAACAAGGTGCGATTCATGACACGGTAACCCACTGTTATGAAAGCCAGACTTTGCAAAGCATTTTTTGTCAAAGATTAATGCATCTGAGGTAGGTTTAGGAAAGGTGTTGTCCCAAGTGTACAACAATAAAGAACATCCAATCCTTTACAACAGTCGCAAGCTCTTTACAAGGTAGAGAAATTATGCAGCATTTGAACTAGAGGCCCTTGCCATCAAATGGGCTATTGAAAGACTGCGGTACGATCTGGAAGGAAGAACGTTCACCCTTAAAACGGATCACGCTCCTTGGTATGAATGGCTCAACATAAGGATGCCACTGCCAGAAAAATGCCCTAGTTCCTTGTGTTACAACCTTATGGGGTCGATTCATGGAATTAATGTGCACCGAAAATTCCCGCGCAGAGGTGGCAAAACGTGTGATTCGCAGTAAAAGTGCGAAAATCGCAGTGCAAGTGCAAAAATCGCAGGGAAACCAGCGCACATCAATTCATGGAAGCCCGTGCGCGAGAAAAACATTGGATGTGCGCTGAAAAAGAGCGCCGCGCACGCCGGCGCACAGGCCATCCAACAGCGTGCGCCACGGCCACTGCGAAATCGCACATAGCGCGGCGCACATCACAAAAGTAGGCGGACACGGGACGTAACACTCGGAATGGGGAACAACGCGTGAAAATATGGGCGTCACGGGGGAAGTACAGGAGGCAAGTGCGCGGAACGCCCACACGCTCGCCTACAACCCGTATTCATGGAATCGCATAGGACAAACCAGCGCACAGTGAAAGACACGCACAGGGCCAAACAAGTACGCCACAAGAAAGCAGGCGGTAGCGTCCCTGCGCCTGAAATAAATGTCCGCCAAAATGTGCGCTAACAAAAAGCACCCATATACAGCCATGATGAATGGTCCATTCAGTGGCCCTCTAGGACAAATGAGGTGCAAAGGGGTACCGAAAAACACGGACACCCGCTGTGTGAAAAATAGCGTGTGCATGTGTTTCTGGGTGCGTGGGAAGTTCCACACGCGATTAGCCTGGGTACGTGTACTTCGGGGTGCGCGGGAAGTTCCACACGAAATTAGCCTGGGTACGTGTGTTTCGGGGTGCGCGGGAAGTTCTACACGCGATTGGCCTGGGTACGTGTACTTCGGGGTGCGCGGGAAGTTCCACACGTGATTAGCCTGGGTACGTGTACTTCGGGGTGCGCGGGAAGTTCCACACGCGATTAGCCTGGGTACGTGTGTTTCGGGGTGCGCGGGAAATTCCACACGCGATTGGCCTGGGTACGTGTACTTCAGGGTGCGCGGGAAGTTCCAAACGCGATTAGTCTGGGTACGTGTACTTCGGGGTGCGCGGGAAGTTCCACACGCGATTAGCCTGGGTACATGTACTTCGGGGTGCGCGGGAAGTTCCACACGCGTTTGGCCTGGGTACGTGTACTTCGGGATGCGTGGGAAGTTCCACACGCGATTGGCCTGGGTACGTGTATTCCGAGGTGTGCGGGAAGATTCACACGCGATTTCAGCAGGGTACGTGTATTTCGGTGGTGCCGGGGAATGCTACACGTGATTTGGCCGTGTGGGTCCTCCCAGGTGTTCCTCTACACCCTCCACAGCCCCTGCAGGCAGCCCACACCACAGGGGACTACCCTGCACCCCTGCTCATGTCCCACAAGCAACCCATCCACCATGGCCATGCCCCTCAGCCAACCCACATGTCACCTTGCACTACTGATCACCCCCACCCCCCAGCATCCAGGGGCACCCTCCACCAGGCCCCCCACTCATGTCCCCCTGCACCCCCACCGCCCCAGCAGTGCAGGGCACCCTCCACCAGCCCCCCACTCATGTCTCCCACCACCCCCACCCCCCAGCATCCAGGGGCACCCTCCACCAGGCCCCCACTCATGTCTCCCACCACCCCCACCCCCCAGCAGTGCAGGGCACCCTCCACCAGGCCCCCATTCATGTCCCCCTGCACCCCCACCCACAAGCATCCAGGAGCACCCTCCACCAGGCCCCCACTCATGTCCCCCTGCACCCCCACCCCCCAGCAGTGCAGGGCACCCTCCACCAGGCCCCCACTCATGTCCCCCTGCATCCCCACCCACAAGCATCCAGGGGCACCCTCCACCAGGCCCCCACATATGTCCAACTCATGTCTCCCATCACCCCCACCCCCCAGCAGTGCAGGGGCAGCCTCCACCAGGCCCCCACTCATGTCTCCCTGCACCCCCAACCCCCAGCAGTGCAGGGGCAGCCTCCACCAGGCCCCCACTCATGTCTCCCTGCTCCCCCAACCCCGAGCAGTGCAGGGCACCCTCCACCAGGCCCCCACTCATGTCCAACTCATGTCTCCCATCACCCCCACCCCCCAGCACTGCAGGGGCACCCTCCACCAGGCCCCCACTCATGTCTCCCACCACCCCCAACCCCCAGCAGTGCAGGGGCAGCCTCCACCAGGCCCCCACTCATGTCTTCCTGCACCCACAACAGTGCAGGGCACCCTCCACCAGGCCCCCACTCATGTCTCCCACCACCCCACCCCCCAGCAGTGCAGGGGCAGCCTCCACCAGGTCCCCACTCATGTCCACCTGCACCCCCACCCCCCATCAGTGCAGGGCACCCTCCACCAGGCCCCCACTCATGTCCCCCTGCACCCCCACCAGCCAGGGGCACCCTCCACCAGGCCCCCACTCATGTCTCCCATCACCCCCACCCCCCAGCAGTGCATGGGCACCCTCCACCAGGCCCCCACTCATGTCTCCCTGCACCCCCAGCAGTGCAGGGCACCCTCCACCAGGCCCCCACTCATGTCCAACTCATGTCTCCCATCACCCCCACCCCCAGCACTGCAGGGGCACCCTCCACCAGGCCCCCACTCATGTCTCCCACCACCCCCAACCCCCAGCAGTGCAGGGGCAGCCTCCACCAGGCCCCCACTCATGTCTTCCTGCACCCCCAACCCACAGCAGTGCAGGGGCAGCCTCCACCAGGCCCCCACTCAAGTCCCCCTGAACCCCCACCCCCCAGCAGTGCAGGGCACCCTCCACCAGGCCCCTACTCATGTCTCGCTGCACCCCCAACCCCCAGCAATGCAGGGCACCCTCCAGCAGGCACCCACTCATGTCCAACTCATGTCTCCCATCACCCCCACCCCCCAGCACTGCAGGGGCACCCTCCACCAGGCCCCCACTCATGTCTCCCACCACCCCCAACCCCCAACAGTGCAGGGGCAGCCTCCACCAGGCCCCCACTCATGTCCAACTCATGTCTCCCATCACCCCCACCCCCCAGCACTGCAGGGGCACCCTCCACCAGGCCCCCACTCATGTCTTTCTGCACCCCAACCCCCAGCAGGGCACCCTCCACCAGGCCCCCCTCAGGTCTCCCACCACCCCCACCCCCCAGCAGTGCAGGGGCAGCCTCCACCAGGCCCCCACTCATGTCTCCCACCACCCCCAACCCCCAGCAGTGCAGGGGCAGCCTCCACCAGGCCCCCACTCATGTCTCCCTGCACCCCCAACCCCCAGCAGTGCAGGGCATCCTCCACCAGTCCCCCACTCATGTCCAACTCATGTCTCCCATCACCCCCACCCCCCAGCAGTGCAGGGGCACCCTCCACCAGGCCCCCACTCATATCTCCCACCACCCCCAACCCCCAGCAGTGCAGGGCACCCTCCACCAGGCCCCCACTCATGTTCAACTCATGTTTCCCATCGCCCCCACCCCCCAGCAGTGCAGGGGCACCCTCCACCAGGCCCCCACTCATGTCCCCCTGCACCCCCACCCCCCAGCAGTGCAGGGGCACCCTCCACCAGGCCCCCACTCATGTCCCCCTGCGCCCCCACCACCCAGCAGTGCAGGGGCACCCTCCACCAGGCCCCCACTCATGTCTCCCACCACCCCGAACCCCCAGCAGTTCAGGGGCACCCTCCACCAGGCCCCCACTCATGTCTCCCTGCACCCCCACCCCCCAGCAGTGCAGGGGCAGCCTCCACCAGGCCCCCACTCATGTCCACCTGAACCCCCACCCCCCAGCAGTGCAGGGCACCCTCCACCAGGCCACCACTCATGTCCCCCTGCACCCCCACCCCCAGCAGTGCAGGGGCACCCTCCACCAGGCCCCCACTCATGTCTCCCATCACCCCCACCCCCCAGCAGTGCAGGGGCACCCTCCACCAGGCCCCCACTCATGTCCAAACCATGTCTCCCATCACCCCCACCCCCCAGCAGTGCAGGGGCACCCTCCACCAGGCCCCCACTCATGTCTCCCACCACCCCCAAGCCCCAGCAGTGCAGGGCACCCTCCACCAGGCCCCCACTCATGTCCAACTCATGTCTCCCATCACCCCCACCCCCCAGCAGTGCAGGGGCACCCTCCACCAGGCCCCCACTCATGTCCAACTCATGTCTCCCATCACCCCCACCCCCCAGCAGTTCAGGGGCACCCTCCACCAGGCCCCCACTCATGTCTCCCTGCACCCCCAACCCCCAGCAGTGCAGGGGCAGCCTCCACCAGGCCCCCACTCATGTCTCCCATGACCCCCACCCCCCAGCAGTGCAGGGGCACCATCCACCAGGCCCCCACTCATGTCTCCCTGCACCCCCAACCCCCAGCAGTGCAGGGGCAGCCTCCACCAGGCCCCCACTCATGTCTCCCTGCACCCCCAACCCCCAGCAGTGCAGGGGCAGCCTCCACCAGGCCCCCACTCATGTCTCCCTGCACCCCCAACCCCCAGCAGTGCAGGGCACCCTCCACCAGGCCCCCACTCATGTCACACACCACCCCCACCCCCCAGCAGTGCAGGGGCAGCCTCCACCAGGCCCCCACTCCTGTCTCCCTGCACCCCCAACCCCCAGCAGTGCAGGGCACCCTCCACCAGGCCCCCACTCATGTCCAACTCATGTCTCCCATCACCCCCACCCCCCAGCAGTGCAGGGGCACCCTCCACCAGGCCCCCACTCATGTCCCCCTGAAATCCCACCCCCCAGCAGTGCAGAGCACCCTCCACCAGGCCCCCACTCATGTCCCCCTGCACCCCCACCCCCCAGCATCCAGGGGCACCCTCCACCAGGCCCCCACTCATGTCTCCCATCACCCCGCCCCCCAGCAGTGCAGGGGCACCCTCCACCAGGCCCCCACTGATGTCTCCCACCACCCCCAACCCCCAGCAGTGCAGGGGCAGCCTCCACCAGGCCCCCACTCATGTCTCCCATCACCCCCACCCCCCGGCAGTGCAGGGCACCCTCCACCAGGCCCCCACTCATGTCTCCCATCACCCCCACCCCCCAGCAGTGCATGGGCACCCTCCACCAGGCCCCCACTCATGTCTCCCTGCACCCCCAGCAGTGCAGGGCACCCTCCACCAGGCCCCCACTCATGTCCAACTCATGTCTCCCATCACCCCCACCCCCAGCACTGCAGGGGCACCCTCCACCAGGCCCCCACTCATGTCTCCCACCACCCCCAACCCCCAGCAGTGCAGGGGCAGCCTCCACCAGGCCCCCACTCATGTCTTCCTGCACCCCCAACCCACAGCAGTGCAGGGGCAGCCTCCACCAGGCCCCCACTCAAGTCCCCCTGAACCCCCACCCCCCAGCAGTGCAGGGCACCCTCCACCAGGCCCCTACTCATGTCTCGCTGCACCCCCAACCCCCAGCAATGCAGGGCACCCTCCAGCAGGCACCCACTCATGTCCAACTCATGTCTCCCATCACCCCCACCCCCCAGCACTGCAGGGGCACCCTCCACCAGGCCCCCACTCATGTCTCCCACCACCCCCAACCCCCAACAGTGCAGGGGCAGCCTCCACCAGGCCCCCACTCATGTCCAACTCATGTCTCCCATCACCCCCACCCCCCAGCACTGCAGGGGCACCCTCCACCAGGCCCCCACTCATGTCTTTCTGCACCCCAACCCCCAGCAGGGCACCCTCCACCAGGCCCCCCTCAGGTCTCCCACCACCCCCACCCCCCAGCAGTGCAGGGGCAGCCTCCACCAGGCCCCCACTCATGTCTCCCACCACCCCCAACCCCCAGCAGTGCAGGGGCAGCCTCCACCAGGCCCCCACTCATGTCTCCCTGCACCCCCAACCCCCAGCAGTGCAGGGCATCCTCCACCAGTCCCCCACTCATGTCCAACTCATGTCTCCCATCACCCCCACCCCCCAGCAGTGCAGGGGCACCCTCCACCAGGCCCCCACTCATATCTCCCACCACCCCCAACCCCCAGCAGTGCAGGGCACCCTCCACCAGGCCCCCACTCATGTTCAACTCATGTTTCCCATCGCCCCCACCCCCCAGCAGTGCAGGGGCACCCTCCACCAGGCCCCCACTCATGTCCCCCTGCACCCCCACCCCCCAGCAGTGCAGGGGCACCCTCCACCAGGCCCCCACTCATGTCCCCCTGCGCCCCCACCACCCAGCAGTGCAGGGGCACCCTCCACCAGGCCCCCACTCATGTCTCCCACCACCCCGAACCCCCAGCAGTTCAGGGGCACCCTCCACCAGGCCCCCACTCATGTCTCCCTGCACCCCCACCCCCCAGCAGTGCAGGGGCAGCCTCCACCAGGCCCCCACTCATGTCCACCTGAACCCCCACCCCCCAGCAGTGCAGGGCACCCTCCACCAGGCCCCCACTCATGTCCCCCTGCACCCCCACCCCCAGCAGTGCAGGGGCACCCTCCACCAGGCCCCCACTCATGTCTCCCATCACCCCCACCCCCCAGCAGTGCAGGGGCACCCTCCACCAGGCCCCCACTCATGTCCAAACCATGTCTCCCATCACCCCCACCCCCCAGCAGTGCAGGGGCACCCTCCACCAGGCCCCCACTCATGTCTCCCACCACCCCCAAGCCCCAGCAGTGCAGGGCACCCTCCACCAGGCCCCCACTCATGTCCAACTCATGTCTCCCATCACCCCCACCCCCCAGCAGTGCAGGGGCACCCTCCACCAGGCCCCCACTCATGTCCAACTCATGTCTCCCATCACCCCCACCCCCCAGCAGTTCAGGGGCACCCTCCACCAGGCCCCCACTCATGTCTCCCTGCACCCCCAACCCCCAGCAGTGCAGGGGCAGCCTCCACCAGGCCCCCACTCATGTCTCCCATGACCCCCACCCCCCAGCAGTGCAGGGGCACCATCCACCAGGCCCCCACTCATGTCTCCCTGCACCCCCAACCCCCAGCAGTGCAGGGGCAGCCTCCACCAGGCCCCCACTCATGTCTCCCTGCACCCCCAACCCCCAGCAGTGCAGGGGCAGCCTCCACCAGGCCCCCACTCATGTCTCCCTGCACCCCCAACCCCCAGCAGTGCAGGGCACCCTCCACCAGGCCCCCACTCATGTCACACACCACCCCCACCCCCCAGCAGTGCAGGGGCAGCCTCCACCAGGCCCCCACTCCTGTCTCCCTGCACCCCCAACCCCCAGCAGTGCAGGGCACCCTCCACCAGGCCCCCACTCATGTCCAACTCATGTCTCCCATCACCCCCACCCCCCAGCAGTGCAGGGGCACCCTCCACCAGGCCCCCACTCATGTCCCCCTGAAATCCCACCCCCCAGCAGTGCAGAGCACCCTCCACCAGGCCCCCACTCATGTCCCCCTGCACCCCCACCCCCCAGCATCCAGGGGCACCCTCCACCAGGCCCCCACTCATGTCTCCCATCACCCCACCCCCCAGCAGTGCAGGGGCACCCTCCACCAGGCCCCCACTGATGTCTCCCACCACCCCCAACCCCCAGCAGTGCAGGGGCAGCCTCCACCAGGCCCCCACTCATGTCTCCCATCACCCCCACCCCCCGGCAGTGCAGGGCACCCTCCACCAGGCCCCCACTCATGTCCCCCTGCACCCCCACCCCCCAGCCGTGCGATTTGCCTGGGTACGTCTATTCCATGGGGTTCGCGGGTAGTCTCCCATGCGATACCATCAGGGTACGTGTATTACGGGGTTCGCGGGAAGTTCCACACGCGATTGCCCTGGGTACGTGTATTACGGGGTTCGCGGGAAGTTCCACACGCGATTGCCCTGGGTACGTCTATTTCAGGGTGCGTGTGAAGTTTCACACGCGATTTTGCAGCGTACGTGTATTTCGGGGTGCGCGTGAACTTCCACACGCGACTGGGCCTGTGAGAGTGGGGTACGTGTATTCCAGGGGTGGGCGGGAATATTTACTCGCGACTGGGCCTGGGAGAGCGTGTTACGTGTATTCCTGGGGTGGGCGGGAAGATTCACACGGTCGACTACAATGCGCCAAAAAATAAATGGTCCAATCCTGAAACACGTACGCCAGCATGAAGCAGGCGTACGTCGACCCGCGCAGCATAATAGTGCGCGCAAGCAACAAATAAGCTCAGACGCCAGGATGAATATACCGTTCCTAGCAGCAGTGGCTGTGGGTTACCAAAGGAGGAGGAGGAGGATAGTGAGGGCCCGAATTTTCACTCACAGAAGCAGTATTTTTGGGATGCCTGATGACCAGGTGTATGGGAGGTACAGGTTTCCACCACACATAATACTGGACCTGGTCAGTGAGTGGGAGGATGACCTCACATCACCCACCCTGTGCTCCCAAGCACTCAGCCCCCTGGAGAAGGTCCTTAATGTACTGCACTTCTTGGCCACAGGATCATTTCAGCGGACAAGTGCCATAGTGGGTGGGGTGTCACAGGCCACGCAGTCACGCTGCCTACACCAGGTCTTGAACATCATCACTGCACGCCCATCAGTCCGCAGGCACATATACCTGGCCAGGACACCTGCAGAAAGGCAGGCTGCCGCCCTGGATTTCTACGGTGTGGCACAATTCCCCAAAGTGCTAGGTGCCATTGACTGCACCCATCTGGCACTACGTCCCCCCAGGGCATCTGAGCACATCTATAGGAACCGCAAGCACTGGCATTCCATCAACGTGCAGGTAGTATGTAATGCCAAGGGAATCATCACCTCAGTATATGCCAACTATCCAGGGTCCACCCACGACAGATTCATTTACCGAATGTCTACCCTAAGCCGGGACCTAGAAGCTGGGCGGCATGGCGATACATGGCTGCTTGGTGAGTATGAATGCCACTGCAACATGCATGCATGTCAGATGCAGAGTTATGTCACTACCCCACTAATTATACCCATCACCTCCTCACCAGGGGACAATGCCTACCCTCTGAGCACCCACATGATGACGCCAATTCGGAACCCCATCACGCCTCCCGAGGTAAGATACAACACAGCCCATATTGCAACCCGGGGCATAGTGGAGCGCACATTCGGAGTGCTCAAGTCACGCTTTCGGTCCCTTGACCATTCTGGCGGGCAGCTGTTATATGCGCCCCCAGTAGTGTGCAGGATCATAGTGGCAGCATGTGTCCTGCACAATGTTGCAACACGCCGGGGCCTGGCTGTGGACATGGTGGTGCCCCCACATCCCCAACCACATGCATGCCTGCTGCGCATGGGAGGGGGAAAAGGGCACGGGGTGAGGCAGCCCGTACGCAGCTGGTGGCTAATTACTTCACATAGAAATCACACCCCTGTGGAGTGCACACAGCCCTGGCACATACCATCTGATAAGCAATGATGACTCGACCTGACAATTATGACGAACAAAGGGACAGTCAACTGTCAGAACCATAGCAGCCTGAGATTGTTCATGTGGAAGTGTCACAATGTGTGCATCCCTACCTACACAAACACCACCAATGCAGTGTCATCAAAAGACACACTTCCATGCTGCAGAAATGAATACCCACTTGCAAAATACTACATGAGAACAGTGCCATGTGACCCAACACCTCCCCGGCACAGCCACACAACACACCATGGCATGTCATACAATGTGAGAGCAAACAATTTAATCCCCACAACATGCCCCAAGTGTCACCAACTACAGTGTCCCTAATGGAAACATGGCCACAAATGAAATGCTCACAGTAATGCAGGACCTACAACACACATTACCAAATACTTACCAAGAATAACAATCAATCACCTACACAACCTCCAACCTACCTTAAACATGACATTACAGACTTAAAAAATTGGTAGCCTCACTACCTGATAATGCCAGCACTTCGAACACTTCCAAGTATACAGTGTTAGCGCCACACAAGAGTGTAGGTGCACTGCTTACAACATGGACTCCAGTTCCAAGGTGGACCGCCTTGTGAAGACATGAGAAATGGACTTGCAAATTAGGAGGATGAGATGGATGCAGAGGCACATATCAATACACCATGTAGTGTACAATACAACAACAATATGCACTATGAATGTATACACAGTATTGACTACAGACTGCCCACACATCAAATGGGAGTCCAACGTCACCATGTACGTCAATGTCACTTGGGCACACCCTTTGCAAGCCCATGGAAACGGGAAGCAGGAGGGGTGTGTGTCACACAAAATCAAACATTTGAACCAAATTCATGACAAGCCTGCATGTGCCCAGCCACAATACAGCGTATGCCCACGGGAGCCACACAAGGCAACACACTGTCCAAAAAAATTAAAAAAAAAAAAATAAAAAGAAAATCAAAAATGCCCATTAATGGGCCTGGGGGGTGGGGGAGGCCACCCAGGAGGTCCGAGGACAGGGTGCACACCAAAACACACCTGTGTGGATCCTGCGAAAAAAAAAACACCTCCATGGGCTCATGGCCTGCACGGCTACCCTATTGTGAGAGAATCACTGCTGTCGCTCTCCTCACCCTCTGCAGCTGCATCAGGAGGTGGTGGCACTATGGGAGGCAGCCCACGCAAACCCCTGGTCTGTTCCTCCATGGCTGCAAGCATGCGGGTGTGGAAGGTCTCGTTCTGGAGGATAATTGTGCATAGGTCCCCATGCAACAACTCACGGGATGCCCGGACCTCCGCCCTAGTTGCCTGCATCTCAGCTGAGAGCGTACGTGTGAGACGCTCCAGCTGCTGTTCTGTCCTTCTGTTTGTTGAAGCCTCAAGCTCAACAAGAGTCGTCCTGAGGTGAAGGAGTTCCACCCTCAGGGCTTCCCTGTGGCCCTGGGACTCTATTAAAATGGCTTCCCGCCGAGTCACCAGTGCCGCCCGCCTGTCCCTGTCGGACGCCAACATGTCCTCCCTGTGTGACTGGCAGATGGAGTCTGTTGCCTGCTGTAGTCGCTCCATCAGCCTTTCGGGGGGGACAATGGAAGTGGCCACCCTATCAATGGCCTGAGCCATCATCTCTGATGATGCTGCCTGTTTGGTTGCCATACCGTATATGGATTGCTTCCATGCGGTATTGCCAGGTGGTGGACCGCCACCACGTTGGCGGGCACCACACCTGTCTGGGGCAAGGCGAACTGCGCCTTGCTGTGCCGGCACTGCCTGAGGCTGCAGGACTGCATTCCCCCTCTGATCTGCTGGCCCAGGAACAGGATCAGATGTTGCGGAGTGTGACCCTGCATCCGTAACCACCAAAGGCGTACCTGCCTACACTGACATCCCCATTGAGGGTTCTAACCCTGGTGCAGGTGGGTCGGACAGAACAGAATCCCTCCCAGGAACACTCACCTGCGACGGCACATAGGTCTCATCATCCGAATCGACACCTGAATACAGCTCGGAGGAGGTGCAGCCAGAGACACCCCTTGAGAGCACGACCTGCAGCAGCTGTGGGTTCTCACCCACCACCACACCACGTCCCTCACTGGTGGTCGGTCGGGCCTGAGACCCCTCCTGGGTCTGCACCATCTCCACAACCCCAGCAGTATCAAGTGCGTCATCCCCTGCAAAGACATAAAAGAAAACAAATGGAAACAGGCATTAGCACTATGGCACACAATTAGGGCTGAGAAGCTACAGAAACAGTACTTGATTGACACATGTCCCACATGACATAGTGAAGAGGGAGAGGAGGGCACCAATTGTTCATTCAGTCTAGTTTGCTCATGAAATTGATTTTTTCATTGAAATGGTTCAAATGTTTAACCTGGAGCTGCCAGTCCAAAATGGCCCTATAGCACAGGGACATGTCTAAACAAATCCTGTCCAGGGAACAAAGCCAGTCCACTGTAGCATAGCCATGTCAGACATGTGACAATCGGACTGAGAAATGCCTAGTAAAAGTGGTGGTATGCAAACAATCTTCCTGAACGAACAGAGGAAAATAAGCAACAATGTTGTGGCAAGATGACTCTTCAAGGGCAACTGGCGTGGAGTTGGGCTGGATGTCTAATGTTGGCAGAAGGGATACTGCTATACCCAAATGCTGGTGCACAGAATGTATTGGATGAGGCACATGGGTGACCCAAACCACTCAGGCACACACACCCTCACCTGGCACCCAAACAGAAGCCCTCACACACACACCATGCACATGGATGACACACACATGCATGTGCACTCACCGGACAATGCCTCGTAATCTGCCAGTTCTCCCACGCCTTGGATCTGTTCCTCCGTGACGTAGGTCCCAGCAACCTGCTCATGTGGAGTGAGTTCTATGTCCTCTGCTGGAGATCCACCTCCAGTCACTAGAGAAGCGGCATGACTTGAGGCCAGCTTATTCTTTGCCCTGCGCTTCAGGTCATTCCAGCGCTTGTAGCATTCACTAGCTGTGCGCCTCACGATTCCAAGGGCACTTATGATGTCCGCGATGGTCTGCCAGTGTGCCTGACGTTGTGCAGGTGTGGTCTTGGATCCTGCAACAATCACCATTTTGCGGTCATGTGCGGACACATACTCTACAAGTGCATTCAGTTCGGCCTGATTGAAGCTGGGCTTACTTGACGGGCCGGACTGTGTAGCCGTATCTGGGGCATCAGCCTGTACTGGACAAGCACTCTTCCTCTTGGAAGGTGGTGGGGATCCTGAGTGTCCTACGCCGCTCTGGACACTAGGGGCAGGAGCCCCGGTGGACTCTGTACTAGGAGTGTGGGATTGCACACTCAGCATGGGAGTTGGTGCAGGCATTAGCTCAAGTGTGATGGTGTCAGGGGGAATGTCAGCATGATGGACTTGGACCGACACTGTCCTGGCTGGGTGTGTGAGAGGTGGGGTGGATGGAGCCGCAGCTGCCCCTGCAGCCTTCCCAGCCTGCCTACGCGGGGCAGCAGATGACCTGGCTGCCCCTGATCCACGTGGCCTAATGACACCAACGTGCACCGGTGCACGTGGCCTAGACCTGCTGACCTGGAAGTCAGCCATGGAGTCACCCTGTGCCAGGTCTGGTTCCACAGTGGGCTGTTCCAACAAGGGCTGAGCATGGATGGTGTCAGCCACATTACCCTCAACCGGGGGGGGGCATGGGTGTCCCTGACTGCTCCTCCACACATGGGGGGCTAGGGGCACCGTGCAAGTCACGGCCACGTCCCCTAACGGATCCACCACGGCCACCACTTGGGGCTCGGCCACCTTTGCCACCCTTACAGCTTGTTCGCCTCCCAGCCATGGCACTGATGTTATTGTGCGTATGGGAGTCGATGTGAACTATTGTCCTGGGCGATTGGGGGTCAAAGGGGTTGGGTACCAGATGGTAATCGTACCCTAGTGCTCTAGCAAGGCTGTATGTCACCGCTGGGGAAAGATGACGGGTCACGCAACGCACAGGCACCCCAAAAAAGGGAAGTAAGGTGCACGCAACCCCTCCTAGACCACGTGTGTGGAAAAATAAACATGCACTACGCTGTGGCACCCAGAAACACAAGAATGAATGTATGCGTGCCACACGTAGCCTAGAATGACCTCTGAAGGGGTATGCGACACACGGAGCAAGCACAGATGTTAAATACGTGCGCGACTCCCCGCCTGCAAGGAACAAAAGGGTGAAAAATATGCGCGTGCGAGCGTTGGCAACACCCCCGCCAAAAGAAGAATTGTACGCTGTCTGAGGAGACAGGACAACAGTAGAAGGGAACGCTGTTTGAGGAAACAGGCCCAGGAAAAAGAGGAAAAGAGAAAAAGCTGTCAGAGGTAACAGGGAGTACGAACTTGAAACGCTGTGAAGTAAATCGCGTGTGAACCGACAAGAAGTACAGATTTCACCCACTCGCTCTCCACGAAAAGCACGTACAAGGAAATGGCGTTCTACACATACCTTTCATACACACGTAACAGACGCCCATACGCGATGAGGCCATTTCCACCAATTACACGCTTTGACACTCGGATGCGTATATTTTTTTTTACACGCGCCATGCTCTACGGCCATGCGCGTGACGTCATAGCTGCGCATGCGGGCCTTTGGGCCAATGAAATCGCGTATGCGTGCAGACGCGCTTACGCGCTAAGGGCCTTTCCTCGAATTACACGCAGACGTGCCGGATTTTCACGTGCCAAATCACTCCGTATCAAGCTGGCCACGCATAAGCACACGGAAGACCACGCTCCTGCCCAGAAAGCCGATTTACTGCCCCCCAGAGCCCCAAGCACGCTCCCACCTGCCATCTGCTACTGCCTGCTGCCCACGTGCCCTGCCATTTGCTGCCTGCACATCAGCCAGGGGTGCTGTTGCTGTGACCACCCCTGCTGGAACCGAAGACTCCCGACTGGGATTCCATCGCTCCACAGCCTAACCCCAGGACCCAGTTGCCCACCCACTCCTGCCTCTGGGGTTGTCATGTCGGGCACTCCAACATCTGGCACCACTGACAACCCCCGGCTAGAGAGGCAGAGGGGCACCAGCTTCAGTGCCAGGGAAGTTGGTGTCCTGGTGGAGCAAGTCCTGGGGCAGTATGATGCCCTCTTCGGAAGTGTGCGCGCCAACAAGGAAGGACGGACTCGGATCTGGACGGACATAGTGACTGCCATCAACGCGGAGGGGGTGGCAGTCCGACTATTCCATCATGTCAAGAAGCGCTGGGAGGACTTCAGGTCCAGGACCCTCAACAAGGCCCTTTGCCTCTTGAAGGCAGCGGATGCTAAGGGGCGCCGGGGCCACTTGTCGGAAGATCAGATGAGGGTCCTGGAACGCATATCCCCAGCGCTTCACGTCCAGGTCCTTGAGAGGCAGACCCGTCTGGAGTCGAGCGGTAAGTGTACATGCATCATGATTGTAAGCTGTGCATGTGCTGATGTGCCAGTAGTGTGCCGGTTGCACATCTGTTTGTATGGGGCCGAGTATGGGCGGGGGTGTACAGGGCCGTGAGGCTAACACATGCGTGGGCTGTCATGTGTGAGACATGGATGGTGCTTGTGTGTGTAGGCTCGCATGCCAAATGCAGTTGTGTGGGCACACATGTTTGGATGAATGTGTATGTAAGTAGGCATGTTCGTGATGTCACGCATGTATGTTGTTTTCTGCTGCATGTATCAGCACTGTGTACATGTGCATGTGTGTGTATTTGACAAGGGTGCAACAGTGATGCAACATGGATGCATGTGACAGCGGGATGTGGAAGCCTGATTGGCAGATGTGACATGGATGCCCATCTGAACACTGCGACAGTTGGCTGAGGTGTACACATGCATGCAAGTGTGGTGGTGTGCGTGCATGTGTAGTGCACTCCCTGTGTTGCATGTGATGTCTGGCTCACCTTTGCCTGCTCATGCTGTTGTATGTGTATGGATGGTGCTGGCAGTTGCGATGTGGCTGTGGTATGGCTCATGTGTGCAAGTTGAAATGACATGTGTGTTGCCAATTGTGATGCCATGTCTGAGGTTTGCCAATGCCACTCATGTGCAACTGTCATGTGTGTATGTGTCCATTGTACAGTGCCCTGATGCCTGTGTTTTATTTCTCCATGTCTGCAGCGTCAACTGATGAAGAGGGCGGAGAAGGTGCTGTGGAGCACAGCGGCGGGGATCGCACCGCCAGTAGGAGACGCAAGGCCCGGCTCCCCTCCCAGGTTGTGATCTTGTCGGGAGTGAGGAGTCCGGGGCCACGTCCCAGGCCGCAGCTGCCGGGGGGAGGTCCAAGAGGCAGAGGTCGGAGTTGGACTCCTCGGCAGCAGAAGGGGCAGCTGGGACCCCACAGGGCCCAACGGGGGAAGATGGCATGGAGTCATCCAGGTTGGTGGGGGGTTTGGTGGAGGAGGAGGCTGTGCAAGCAACAGAGAGGGGGTCTGGAGGTGGGGATTCCACTGGTGCTAGTGGTGCAGTGCAGGACCAGGGACAGGAGGCAGCACAGGTCGCCGCGGAGGTGCCTCTGTGCAATCCTGTCCCTGATCCTGTCACTGCATCATCTTGCACCAGCAGGGATGCCTACGTCCAGACCCGTTTTCAGGCAGGGGATGCGCTCACGACAACTGGCCTTCCTCTGCCTGCGGACGTGGCTATCTGTGTCCGGATTGAGCCTGTCCTGACTGGTGTGGCGTTGCGTCAACGGGCCATGCAAGGTGACCTGCAGTCTTTTCATGAGGAGACTGCACGTCATCTCGAATGGCTCGTTGACCGCGTCGGCCTACTGGGACAGGTCACCCAGGCCGGATTCCTCCGTTTGATGGGGCTTGCTCAGACCCCCTCCTCAACTGAACCCCCTATGCGCCAGTCGTCCTCCGTGCCATCTTCCCACCCATTAGTCCCCTGGGTGCCCTGTGGAGCTGCCTTTGACGGTGCAGCCAGGCTGGTGGAGGAGGCATCCCTGCCACAGTCGGGAGTCGGACGTCCAGCAGGGGTGGCCACATCAACGACTGCACCCCAGCCAGCGGAGGATGTGCAGGCAGTAGGAGGCAGTGCACGGGCAGAGGCACAGCAGCAGCAGCAACGTGGTGGGAGCCATGATGGCTCGGGGCCTTCGACATTGGAGGGGCAGGCATCGGCCAGAGGGCAGGAGGACCCAGAACGGGTAGTGTCTTCCGTGTGGCAGCGATTGGGCCACGCCATAGATGCGGAGCGGCAGCGGGCGGAAGAGGCACAGGTCACGATGGTCAGGGCGGAGAACTCCATGCAGAGGGCCCTGAGGCGGGCCGAGTGCCTCGAGGCAATCCGCAGGGAGTTTGGGGTGAACATGTGGACGGCCCTGCGGACCCTCGGGGCCATGGAGGAGGACCGCCTCCGGGACATTGAGCAGGAGTTTGATGATGCCCTGTCCCGGAACATCCCGAAGTGAGCCGTCGGACTAGCCCGCTGCCCTTGTAAATAGTTCTGTAGTTAGTGTTAGGTTTCCTTTGGTTTTGCATTTTTTTTGGACCTTTGGGACAATGGGCCACATTTCTGCATATATTTTTTGTTTTTAGGCAGTGTTATTAGATAGGTTTCATTTCTTCTGTTGGGATCATGGACCCTGATTGTTTATCTGTATATAGTTGACTTTTGGATTTTCATTTTTTTTTTATGATTTACCCATGGAGCAATGGTTTTCGATTTTAATTTTCCATTGGATTTACTTTTGTGGACTGTGACTTTGGACACCTTTCCTTTGGATTATGATTTGTGGTTTTGCATTATTTGACGGACCTGCTGCTTTTTTTAAAAAAAAATTCCATTATTGTTTTTGATTCAATTTATGTTGATTTTAATACTTGTTTTTTCTTCAAACTTCAATGTGTAGTATCATCTCATTGGTTTCATGCATATCATGATATGGGTTTTTGACATTCAATGACACCCATTGGGTGTATGTGAGGGACATGTGTTCATTTCCAAACTTGCAATTGGGGTTCTATCATGTTATTGCCATTTCTAAGTGGGTGGTTGCAATACTCGGGTGGGTGTTTGGCATTTGGAGGCTGACCATAAGGGCCGGGGATCTAGATTGTGATGACATGTTGGCTGGGGGACATGAGTGGGGGCCTGGTGGAGGTTGCCCCTGCACTCCTGGGGGGTTGGGGGTGCAGGGAGACATGAGTGGGGGCCTGGTGGAGGGTGCCCCTGCACTGCTGGGGGGTGGGGGTGATGGGAGACATGAGTTGGACATGAGTGGGGGCCTGGTGGAGGGTGCCCTGCACTGCTGGGGGTTGGGGGTGCAGGGTGACATGAGTGGGGGCCTGGTGGAGGGTGCCCCTGCACTGCTGGGGGGTGGGGGTGGTGGGAGACATGAGTGGGGGCCTGGTGGAGGCTGCCCTGCACTGCTTGGGGTGGGTGTGGTGGGAGATATGAGTGGGGGCCTGGTGGAGGGTGCCCCTGCACTGCTGGGGGATGGGGGTGGTGGGAGACATGAGTGGGGGCCTGGTGGAGGGTCCCCCTGCACTGCTGGGGGGTGGGGGTGATGGGAGACATGAGTTGGACACGAGTGGGGGCCTGGTGGAGGGTGCCCCTGCACTGCTGGGGGGTGGGGGTGGTGGGAGACATGAGTGGGGGCCTGGTGGAGGGTGCCCCTGCACTGCTGTGGGGTGGGGGTGATGGGAGACATGAGTTGGACATGAGTGGGGGCCTGGTGGAGGGTGCCCTGCACTGCTGGGGGGTGAGGGTGGTGGGAGACATGAGTGGGGGCCTGGTGGAGGGTGCCCTGCACTGCTGGGGGTTGGGGGTGCAGGGAGACATGAGTGGGGGCCTGGTGGAGGCTGCCCCTGCACTGCTGGGGGGTGGGGGTGATGGGAGACATGAGTTGGACATGAGTGGGGGCCTGGTGGAGGCTGCCCCTGCACTGCTGGGGGGTGGGGGTGATGGGAGACATGAGTTGGACATGAGTGGGGGTCTGGTGGAGGCTGCCCTGCACTGCTGGGGGTGGGGGGGGTGGGAGACATGAGTGGGGCCTGGTGGAGGGTGCCCCTGCACTGCTGGGAGGTGGGGGTGATGGGAGACATGAGTGGGGGCCTGGCGGAGGGTGCCCCTGCACTGCTGGGGGGTGGGGGTGATGGGAGACATGAGTGGGGGCCTGGTGGAGGGTGCCCCTGCACTGCTGGGGGGTGGGGGTGATGGAATACATGAGTGGGGGCCTGGTGGAGGGTGCCTCTGCACTGCTGGGGGGTGGGGGTGATGGGAGACATGAGTGGGGGCCTGGTGGAGGGTGCCCCTGCACTGCTGGGGGGTGGGGTGGTGGGAGACATGAGTGGGGGCCTGGTGGGGGGTGCCCCTGCACTGCTGGGGGGTGGGGGTGATGTGAGACATGAGTGGGGGCCTGGTGGAGGCTGCCCCTGCACTGCTGGGGGGTGGGGTGCAGGGAGACATGAGTTGGACATGAGTGGGGGCCTGGTGGAGGCTGCCTTCCTTGCACTGCTGGGGGGTGGGGGTGGTGGGAGACATGAGTGGGGGCCTGGTGGAGGGTGCCCCTGGATGCTGGGGGATGGGGGTGCAGGGGGACATGAGTGGGGGCCTGGTGGAGGGTGCCCCTGGATGCTGGGGGGTGCAGGGGGACATGAGTGGGGGCCTGGTGGAGGGTGCCCTGCACTGCTGGGGGGTGGGGGTGATAGGAGACATGAGTGGGGGCCTGGTGGAGGCTGCCCCTGCACTGCTGGGGGGGTGGGGGTGCAGGGAGACATGAGTTGGACATGAGTGGGGGCCTGGTGGAGGGTGCCCTGCACTGCTGGGGGGTGGGGGGAGACATGAGTGGGGGCCTGGTGGAGGGTGCCCCTGGATGCTGGGGGGTGGGGGTGCAGGGGGACATGAGTGGGGGCCTGGTGGAGGGTGCCCTGCACTGCTGGGGGGTGGGGGTGATGGGAGACATGAGTTGGACATGAGTGGGGGCCTGGTGGAGGGTGCCCTGCACTGCTGGGGGGTGGGGGTGATGGGAGACATGAGTTGGACATAAGTGGGGGCCTGGTGGAGGATGCCCTGCACTGCTGGGGGGTGGGGATGATGGGAGACATGAGTGGGGGCCTGGTGGAGGGAGCCCCTGGATGCTGGGGGGTGGGGGTGGTGGGAGACATGAGTGGGGGCCTGGTGGAGGGTGCCTCTGGATGCTGGGGGTTGGGGGCGCAGGGGGACATGAGTGGGGGCCTGGTGGAGGGTGCCCTGCACTGCTGGGGGGGTGGGGGTGATGGGAGACATGAGTGGGTGCCTGGTGGAGGGTGCCCCTGCACGGGTGGGGGTGATGGGAGACATGAGTGGGGCCTGGTGGAGGGTGCCCCTGCACTGTTGGGGGGTGGGGGTGATGGGAGACATGAGTGGGGGCCTGGTGGAGGCTGCCCCTGCACTGCTGGGGGGTGGGGGTGATGGGAGACATGAGTGGGGGCCTGGTGGAGGCTGCCCCTGCACTGCTGAGGGGTGGGGGTGATGGGAAACATGAGTGGGGGCCTGGTGGAGGGTGCCCCTGCACTGCTAGGGGGTGGGGGTGATGGGAGACATGAGTGGGGGCCTGGTGGAGGGTGCCCCTGCACTGCTGGGGGGTGGGGGTGGTGGGAGACATGAGTGGGGGCCTGGTGGAGAGTGCCCCTGCACTGCCAGGGGTGGGGGTGATGGGAGACATGCGTGGGGGCCTGGTGGAGGCTTCCCCTGGACTGCTGGGGGGTGGGGGTGATGGGAGACATGAGTGCGGGCCTGGTGGAGGCTGCCCCTGCACTGCTGGGGGGTGGGGGTGCAGGGAGACATGAGTTGGACATGAGTGGGGGCCTGGTGCAGGCTGCCTTGCACTGCTGGGGGGTGGGGGTGGTGGGAGACATGAGTGGGGGCCTGGTGGAGGGTGCCCTGCACTGCTGGGAGGTGGGGGTGATGGGAGACATGAGTGGGGGCCTGGTGGAGGCTGCCCCTGCACTGCTGGGGGGTGGGGGTGCAGGGAGACATGAGTTGGACATGAGTGGGGGCCTGGTGGAGGGTGCCCTGCACTGCTGGGGGGTGGGGGTGGTGGTAGACATGAGTGGGGGCCTGGTGGAGGGTGCCCCTGGATGCTGGGGGGTGGGGGTGCAGGGGGACATGAGTGGGGGCCTGCTGGAGGGTGCCCTGCACTGCTGGGGGGTGGGGGTGATGGGAGACATGAGTTGGACATGAGTGGGGCCTGGTGGAGGATGCCCTGCACTGCTGGGAGGTGGGGGTGATGGGAGACATGAGTGGGGGCCTGGTGGAGGGTGCCCCTGGATGCTGGGGGGTGGGGGTGCAGGGGGACATGAGTGAGGGCCTGGTGGGGTGTGCCCCTGCACTGCTGGGGGGTGGGGGTGGTGGGAGACATGAGTGGGGGCCTGGTGGAGGGTGCCCCTGGATGCTGGGGGGTGGGGGTGCAGGGGGACATGAGTGGGGGGCTGGTGGAGGGTGCCCTGCACTGCTGGGGGGGTGGGGGGGATGGGAGACATGAGTGGGTGCCTGGTGGAGGGTGCCCCTGCACTGCTGGGGGTGGGGGTGATGGGAGACATGAGTGGGGGCCTGGTGGAGGGTGCCCCTGCACTGTTGGGGGGTGGGGGTGATGGGAGACATGAGTGGGGGCCTGGTGGAGGGTGCCCCTGGATGCTGGGGGGTGGGGGTGCAGGGGGACATGAGTGAGGGCCTGGTGGAGTGTGCCCCTGCACTGCTGGGGGGTGGGGTGGTGGGAGACATGAGTGGGGGCCTGGTGGAGGGTGCCCCTGGATGCTGGGGGGTGGGGGTGCAGGGGGACATGAGTGGGGGGCTGGTGGAGGGTGCCCTGCACTGCTGGGGGGGTGGGGGTGATGGGAGACATGAGTGGGTGCCTGGTGGAGGGTGCCCCTGCACTGCTGGGGGTGGGGGTGATGGGAGACATGAGTTGGACATGAGTGGGGGCCTGGTGCAGGCTGCCTTGCACTGCTGGGGGGTGGGGGTGGTGGGAGACATGAGTGGGGGCCTGGTGGAGGGTGCCCTGCACTGCTGGGAGGTGGGGGTGATGGGAGACATGAGTGGGGGCCTGGTGGAGGCTGCCCCTGCACTGCTGGGGGGTGGGGGTGCAGGGAGACATGAGTTGGACATGAGTGGGGGCCTGGTGGAGGGTGCCCTGCACTGCTGGGGGGTGGGGGTGGTGGGAGACATGAGTGGGGGCCTGGTGGAGGGTGCCCCTGGATGCTGGGGGGTGGGGGTGCAGGGGGACATGAGTGGGGGCCTGCTGGAGGGTGCCCTGCACTGCTGGGGGGTGGGGGTGATGGGAGACATGAGTTGGACATGAGTGGGGCCTGGTGGAGGATGCCCTGCACTGCTGGGAGGTGGGGGTGATGGGAGACATGAGTGGGGGCCTGGTGGAGGGTGCCCCTGGATGCTGGGGGGTGGGGGTGCAGGGGGACATGAGTGAGGGCCTGGTGGGGTGTGCCCCTGCACTGCTGGGGGGTGGGGGTGGTGGGAGACATGAGTGGGGGCCTGGTGGAGGGTGCCCCTGGATGCTGGGGGGTGGGGGTGCAGGGGGACATGAGTGGGGGGCTGGTGGAGGGTGCCCTGCACTGCTGGGGGGGTGGGGGTGATGGGAGACATGAGTGGGTGCCTGGTGGAGGGTGCCCCTGCACTGCTGGGGGTGGGGGTGATGGGAGACATGAGTGGGGGCCTGGTGGAGGGTGCCCCTGCACTGTTGGGGGGTGGGGGTGATGGGAGACATGAGTGGGGGCCTGGTGGAGGGTGCCCCTGGATGCTGGGGGGTGGGGGTGCAGGGGGACATGAGTGAGGGCCTGGTGGAGTGTGCCCCTGCACTGCTGGGGGGTGGGGTGGTGGGAGACATGAGTGGGGGCCTGGTGGAGGGTGCCCCTGGATGCTGGGGGGTGGGGGTGCAGGGGGACATGAGTGGGGGGCTGGTGGAGGGTGCCCTGCACTGCTGGGGGGGTGGGGGTGATGGGAGACATGAGTGGGTGCCTGGTGGAGGGTGCCCCTGCACTGCTGGGGGTGGGGGTGATGGGAGACATGAGTGGGGGCCTGGTGGAGGGTGCCCCTGCACTGTTGGGGGGTGGGGGTGATGGGAGACATGAGTGGGGGCCTGGTGGAGGCTGCCCCTGCACTGCTGGGGGGTGGGGGTGATGGAAGACATGAGTTGGACATGAGTGGGGCCTGGTGGAGGATGCCCTGCACTGGTGGGAGGTGGGGGTGATGGGAGACATGAGTGGGGGCCTGGTGGAGGGTGCCCCTGCACTGCTGGGGGGCGGGGGTGCAGGGGGACATGAGTGGGGGCCTAGTGGAGTGTGCCCCTGCACTGCTGGGGGGTGGGGGTGGTGGGAGACATGAGTGGGGGCCTGGTGGAGGGTGCCCCTGGATGCTGGGGGTGGGGGTGCAGGGGGACATGAGTGGGGGGCTGGTGGAGGGTGCCCTGCACTGCTGGGGGTGGGGGTGATGGGAGACATGAGTGGGGGCCTGGTGGAGGTGCCCCTGCCCTGTTGGGGGGTGGGGGTGATGGGAGACATGAGTGGGGGCCTGGTGGAGGCTGCCCCTGCACTGCTGGGGGGTGGGGGTGATGGGAGACATGAGTGGGGGCCTGGTGGAGGCTGCCCCTGCACTGCTGGGGGGTGGGGGTGATGGGAGACATGAGTGGGGGCCTGGTGGAGGGTGCCCTGCACTGCTGGGGGGTGGGGGTGGTGGGAGAAATGAGTGGGGGCCTGGTGGAGGGTGCCCCTGGATGCTGGGGGGTGGGGGTGCAGGGAGACATGAGTTGGACATGAGTGGGGGCCTGGTGGAGGGTGCCCTGCACTGCTGGGGGGTGGGGGTGGTGGGAGACATGAGTGGGGGCCTGGTGGAGGGTGCCCCTGGATGCTGGGGGGTGGGGCTGCAGGGGGACATGAGTGGGGGCCTGGTGGAGGGTGCCCTGCACTGCTGGGGGTGGGGGTGATGGGAGACATGAGTTGGACATGAGTGGGGCCTGGCGGAGGATGCCCTGCACTGCTGGGAGGTGGGGGTGATGGGAAACATGAGTGGGGGCCTGGTGGAGGGAGCCCCTGGATGCTGGGGGGTGGGGGTGCAGGGGGACATGAGTGGGGGCCTGGTGGAGTGTGCCCCTGCAAAGCTGGGGGGTGGGTGTGGTGGGAGACATGAGTGGGGGGCTGGTGGAGGGTGTCCCTGCACTGCTGGGGGTGGGGATGATGGGAGACATGAGTGGGGGCCTGGTGGAGGGTGCCCCTGCACTGTTGGGGGGTGGGGGTGATGGGAGACATGAGTGGGGGCCTGGTGGAGGCTGCCCCTGCACTGCTTGGGGGTGGGGTGATGGGAGACATGAGTGGGGGCCTGGTGGAGGCTGCCCCTGCACTGCTGGGGGGTGGGGGCGATGGGAGACATGAGTGGGGGCCTGGTGGAGGGTGCCCTGCACTGCTGGGGGGTGGGGGTGGTGGGAGAAATGAGTGGGGGCCTGGTGGAGGGTGCCCCTGGATGCTGGGGGGTGGCGGTGCAGGGGGACATGAGTGGGGGCCTGGTGGAGGGTGCCCCTGGATGCTGGGGGGTGGGGGTGATGGGAGACATGAGTGGGGGCCTGGTGGAGGGTGCCCCTGCACTGCTGGGGAGTGGGGGTGGTGGGAGACATGAGTGGGGGCCTGGTGGAGGGTGCCCCTGCACTGCTGGTGGTGGGGGTGATGGGAGACATGAGTGGGGGCCTGGTGGAGGGTGCCCCTGCACTGCCGGGTGTGGGGGTGATGGGAGACATGAGTGGGGGCCTGGTGGAGGCTGCCCCTGGACTGCTGCGGGGTGGGGGTGATGGGAGACATGAGTGCGGGCCTGGTGGAGGCTGCCCCTGCACTGCTGGGGGGTGGGGGTGCAGGGAGACATGAGTTGGACATAAGTGGGGGCCTGGTGGAGGCTGCCTTGCACTGCTGGGGGGTGGGGGGGGTGGGAGACATGAGTGGGGGCCTGGTGGAGGGTGCCCCTGGATGCTGGGGGGGGTGCAGGGGGACATGAGTGGGGGCCTGGTGGAGGGTGCCCTGCACTGCTGGGGGGTGGGGGTGATGGGAGACATGAGTTGGACATGAGTGGGGGCCTGGTGGAGGATGCCCTGCACTGCTGGGAGGTGGGGGTGATGGGAGACATGAGTGGGGGCCTGGTGGAGGGTGCCCCTGGATTCTGGGGGGTGGGGGTGCAGGGGACATGAGTGGGGGCCTGGTGGAGTGTGCCCCTGCACTGCTGGGGGGTGGTGGGAGACATGAGTGGGGGCCTGGTGGAGGGTGCCCCTGGATGCTGGGGGGTGGGGGTGGTGGGAGACATGAGTGGGGGCCTGGTGGAGGGTGCCCCTGGATGCTGGGGGGTGGGGGTGCAGGGGGACATGAGTGGGGGCCTGGTGGAGGGTGCCCTGCACTGCTGGGGGGTGGGGGTGATGGGAGACATGAGTGGGGGCCTGGTGGAGGGTGCCCCTGCACTGCTGGGGGTGGGGGTGATAGGAGACATGAGTGGGGGCCTGGTGGAGGGTGCCCCTGCACTGCTGGAGGGTGGGGGTGATGGGAGACATGAGTGGGGGCCTGGTGGAGGGTGCCCCTGCACTGCTGCAGGGTGGGGGTGATGGGAGACATGAGTTGGACATGAGTGGGGGCCTGGTGGAGGGTGCCCTGCACTGCTGGGGGGTGGGGGTGATGGGAGTCATGAGTGGGGGCCTGGTGGAGGGTGCCCCTGGGGGCTGGGGGTGCAGGGAGACATGCGTTGGTGGGAAGTAGTGCAAGGTGACATGTGGGTTGGCTGGGGGGCATGGGCATGGTGGATGGCTGCCTGCGGGACATGTGCAGGGTAGGCCCCTGTGGTGTGGGCCGCCTGCAGGGGCCGTGGAGGGTGTAGAGGGAACACCTGGGAGGACCCACACGTGCAATTCACGTGTGGTGCTCCCCGCGCACCCCTGGAATACACGTACCCTGATGGAATCGCGTGTGATACTTCCTGCGCACCCCTGAAATACATGTACCCTGATGGAATCGCGTGTGATACTTCCTGCGCACCCCTGAAATACACGTACCCTGCTGCTTTTGCGTGTGATACTTCCCGCGCACCCCTGGAATACACGTACCCTGATGGAATCACGTGTGATACTTCCTGCGCACCCCTGAAATACACGTACCCTGCTGCTTTTGCATGTGATACTTCCTGCGCACCCCTGGAATACACGTACCCTGCTGCTTTGGCGTGTGATACTTCCCGCGCACCCCTGGAATACACGTACCCTGATGGAATCGCGTGTGATACTTCCTGCGCACCCCTGAAATACACATACCCTTCT
Organism: Ambystoma mexicanum; assembly: GCF_040938575.1. NCBI lineage: Eukaryota > Metazoa > Chordata > Amphibia > Caudata > Ambystomatidae > Ambystoma > Ambystoma mexicanum. Next base: position 1,472,601,476 of record NC_090935.1, read on the forward strand.
GTTTTTGCGTGTGATACTTCCCGCGCACCCCTGGAATACACGTACCCTGCTGCTTTTGCGTGTGATACTTCCCGCGCACCCCTGGAATACACGTACCCTGATGGAATCGCGTGTGATACTTCCCGCGCACCCCTGAAATGCACGTACCCTGCTGTTTTTGCGTGTGATACTTCCCGCACACCCCTGGAATACACGTACCCTGATGGAATTGTGTGTGATACTTCCCGCGCACCCCTGAAATGCACGTACCCTGCTGTTTTTGCGTGTGATACTTCCCGCGCACCCCTGGAATACACGTGCCATGATGGAATCGCGTGTGTTACTTCCCACGCACCCCTGATGTACACGTACCCAGGAAAATCGTGTGTGAAACTTCCCGCGAACCACTGAAATACACGTTCCCCGCTTGGCATTTGCTGTTTGGCAGCCCTGTGAACTGGCCCAGGGTTAGCGCAGCCCTTTGCGATGATTTGGAAATTTTGAAGGCTTTTCCTTGCGCGAGGGCGTTCTTGGGGGCATAACTGGCGCTGCTAAAGGGTCGCTGCGCCACTCTGCGCCACAGCTGGTTTCGGAGGCTAAAATCCATGAATACGCTGTGCGATGAAAAGGATTTTTTTGCACGCGGCCGGCGCAGTGTATCGCATGGGGACACTGTGCGCCAGCCGCGTGCGCCACTTTTGTGCAAATTTCTATGAATTACCCTGTATACCTTTAAGGTAGACACACCAATAAGGGAAAGAAAAAGGTAATGTGGGCTCTCTAAGTGGACTCCCTCCAGAAACTAGGAGAGGCCAGAAAGAAAGAGAAGTGACACATTGTGAGTTGGAGCAACTTCTCATTCTTTTTCAGGAAGGATCTAGCGCACGGAGGACTAGGGTTGTCTGGTCACTACACTATTTGTCTCACAGAGGGTGGATGGGGCGGGATTCAGTGGCATTCAGAGACATGGGATTACCTTAATTCATCCAGATCTATCATTGCCTAAAAAGATTACCGGGGATTACAAGTCTCAACATGACTCAGGATGGTTAGACTCTACCAGTAATGAAGATGGCAATTGCAAATGCTTTGTAAACACGAACACGAGAACTGCATAAAAAAACAGAGTGCAAAGAACATTTATTACAAAGTTGAATTTAACCGCAACCCTTTAACAGACATGAATGCCAGGGGAAAGGTGAACTGCAAGAAGCCACCGAACTCTAAATGTTAGGACTGATATTCTATTCTCTGGCCGGGTGGACAGATGTATAGAAGGCTGACCTATATTGTGACATGGACAACTCTGGGGAGCTGTAACCACACCAGTCTGGGTGGCAGTGACTAGGCTAAGTTCTTCCGAAGTGGTGAGCTTGTAAAGGGTCCACAATGAGGTCGCACAATGGGAATCACAGATTACACTTAGATAGGATGTATAAAAATGCAATTATTATTTATTAGCCAAAACACACTACAGAAAAATGAATAGTAGAAAGTAGAGTTATCACACAACACTAACAAAAATAGATACATGAACTGGAGGCTTCCTGCCCTTTAAGATGAGGTAGCAATACCCTTTAGATGGATGGCGATGCAGAAATGATTCAAACATCAATAATCCAAACGACCCAGTAGTTGGCAAAGGATAACTGTTTTAATATCAATTATCTAAAACAGGGAGTACAACGGACATCAACAGACGTCTCAGGCTAAGTTCTCTGAATGCATCTAAAAAAAAGCATTCTTTTATAGCAAAAAATCATCATTGATGACGTCAAACTACGTATTACTAACGTCATCCTACGTGGCAAACTACAAAAACCTAGTGGCAATTGTGATAGGGTCTAACGGAATATCGAAGTATACGATCCATACTCGTCGAAAAGAGTGAAGAAAAGTGATAGGTTTCTTAAGATCAGGTGGGGCAACTAAGCCCTCCCCCTAAAACTGGTTACTATGAACGTCACTAAATACACAACCGCCCATTGGCTACACAAACTATAGGACCCTTAATCACGCGTCCCTCTACCATTGGTTGGCACGCTAACCTCTGTCAGTACTTTTCCACCTACGCTAGCAGCACGCAGACTTCCAGGTGCTGGTGAGCTAGTCTTCAACCATAGCTTCCCACCAATTAGCATAATCATCTATCATCACCTCAGTGGTCTGCTGTCAATTAGGGCTTTGAACTTGTCCTTGGGAGTGTTCTCTTGCTCTGGAGAATTCAGGGGAGTGAAGGCATGCTCTGCCCTCATACATAGGTGTGGTCGTCATGCTCGTCCAACTTCATCTCTCCACGTGACTGAAGACCACAAAATCGAGCTTCTGGTGCATTAAAATACTATTTTCTAATAAACCTCTGACGTCTTTCTTGTTTTTGTCCATGCCTCCTAAACAGGAGCTTCATTCGTTCACATGATTTGTATCCAATGTCTGCTCACCCCAGCCTGATATGGCCTTGGCTCATCCAGCCTCGCCTTTCTGAATTTCACTTCGTAATTCACTTGTTTTCTAACTGCGATACACTTCAAAAGAGGCCTTCCTTCTTTAGCCCTGCTCTGCTCTAACACGTAGTGGAAACATCCATTCTTTAGTCATTCCTATATACATGTATATGTTGGCGCATGCCGCAATCTATTCACTATAAAGCTAGCCTCAAGAATATTTCATCTGCTTGCGTTTCTTTGCATATGTACACGTGTAAAATTACTTGATATCTTCATTTCTGTAACATTATGTTCTTCATCTTGATCCCAAGATGCCACTTATCTTCAACACTTTCTTGATGCCTTATAGAATATCTGCATTCTCTAGCCTCTGCATCTCTTCTATGTGCATCAGCTCGGCTCCGTGTGACGTCACCATTCTTCTTTGCCATTCATTTTTTCTGCTTCTTCCGGGATTTCATTCAAATGGCCATCCTACTGTCTCGTATGCGGGTATGGTTTTCTCAATGGGAACCTTGCTTCCAGGATTCTCCTGGGTAACATTATTTTCACTGGTACCGCATGTGTCTCACACTCTGGTTCCCAACATATAGGCAATATGGGCGAAGTGGTTGAGGTGGGGGTACTTAGCTCCTTCTCTACATACATATATACAATCACTTATTATAGGGCATAATACATATCACAAACTCCTGCAACGGAAAGGTAAGATTAGTATTATGCACTCTAGGTCCACAGAGAATGATCCCTAACTTAAATTGTCCAGCCCTATGTTGTCTGGGGCATTTTGCCCAATAGTTCAGGTAAAAGTCCCACAGAATCTTTGAAGCAGGAAAAAACACGGTTAGGGTCTCTGCGGTCCAGTGAAGGGTTCCTAGCTTTAGAGTACAAGTTAAACTAGCTAACAGTAGTAGCCCCAACGTTCAGAAGTCTTGCGCAAGCAAGTAATGGAAAAGCCGAAAGTGTTAGAATAAAGGGTTATTATAAGCCCATTGAATTATAATGGGAGTAGGTAAGAAGTTCTGGAACTTACCCCCGGTATGCAGATTCTTCTCCAGACTTGGCAGGACAAAGAAGAGATTTCCGAGGTTGCTTTTCCCACTGAAAGTCGCAGTCCTCGAATTGCAGGGGTTGTATGTTCTAGCTGATCTCCGGTTGGTGTCTTTCACTGTTGCAAGGACTCTCGATGGAAGAATGCTGAAAAACTCGATGCAGGACTCCTCTCAGGACAGGACTCGGGTCAGGTAAGCGATTTTAGATGGTGGTCACCGCAGCACGGCGACGCAAAGGGACTTAACTGCCGCAATCGACTTTCCCTCCTATCTCGGATCCCCTTGGTGCTAGGATGCCGACATTTCGCAGAGGTTAGTCTCGTGGGGCCAGCCGAGGATCCCCCGAGCTCCAGGACGAAACTCAGAACGGTGATGCCGGCAGCACTGTAGCCCAAATTCAGAGCTGGCCAGCCACAGGACGATTCTGAAGGCTCTTCGTTGCAGGGTACCGAGCACACGTCAAGAATGGATGTTCCATCCACTGCAAGGGTGGCAGCTCCGTCGCAGGACTGCTGAAGATCTTCAGCAAGACAGGGCTCCTCCAGGACAGAAGCATAAGTTGGAAGCCAAACCTTCTTCCGACGGGTCTCTGGTTTCTTCGCAGGTCTCACAGCTGGATAGGATTCTTGGCTCCTTCATGTTTCTCCAGGATCTCTGAGGAATGGGTGCAGGGGTCCTCTTCTTATCCTAAAAGCCAGGTAAGAGCATCTGCCCTTACTAGCCAATGACAGGACTAGCCCACACACACACCCCAGCAGTGGTCCAATCAGGACCACTGGCAGGAACATTCATGCATAGCACTCAGACACATTGAAACTATTTTGTGAATTGGGACCAGACAGTCCCAGCCCACATCCTGCCAGCAAACAGACAAAGCCCTACAGTAGCCCGCCAAAAGCTTTTGCTTTCCCGGGCACTGGACGTCCTTATAAGGATTTTCCTGGCCTCTGATGGCAAAAGGACAAGCGAACAATCTCGTGGTACAGCCATGTTTGACCAGTAGTCAAAGTTAGTAGCCAAATGCGGTTAACGTGGTAAAGTTAAAACGAAAAGTCCCCAAAAGTGAGAAAAAGTCACTGCTGCCACCACCTTTTAGCACTCGTAGGGTAACCAAATATCCTCTGAGTGTTAGTCTAGGGAAAAACAAAAATGTACCCCATTGTATTGCAGTGTAAGCTGCATTGTACAATGATAAAAAGTTACCACAAGTGATACAAAGTAACCAAAAGTAGTAACAGTGTAACACGACCAAGGGAAACAAGGTTTCCCAGTACAGACAGTCTGAAGGACATGTCAGTTTCCCCATAACATATGAGCAAAAGCCAGTGCAGTAAATGAAATGTCAAGAAAGAGAAAACCAAACAGGAAACTTAAAACAAGCCACAATCTGGAAAGACCAATCCTGATCAGGCTTAGAAAGGCAACCATCAACCCAACTCTATAAAAAATGGTGGAAAAGTCAGAAGAGGGTGAAGATTGGGAAGAAGCAGAAGTGCTTGTCACCGCTCCAGGAATATATGTGGGCCACTGCGATCTGGGAAGAGAAAGTCCACCTGATATCAGTTGTGCAGCAGTTACTCTGGCAAGGGTATGCCAGAGGTCCTACCACAAGAGCTACTGGTTAATTGCGAAGGGAACCTAGGAACATGTTCTATCTCCCAACCTGAGACCAGAAGGAAGGCCTGTGGTGAGGCCTAAACAACGCATTTTAACAAGAGACCCTGCGGAAGGCATATCCATGAGCAGCCCAAGGAGAGTACGTTTGTCTTCTAGAATAGAGACAGACTTTGAAAGTAGGGGCCAACATTTCAAGTTGCATGCACTAGCCAAGCATAAAAAAATCACTCGCCACCTCATTTCTACACATACATAAAACACAGCATTTCTTACATGCCATGAGTCAATTATCACTAGCCAAAGGTTAGAGCATAGTGCATATTTTGAGCACCGAGTATAGGTTTATGAACATTTCTGTTGGCCAAACTTGGAGAACTTTGTGTTGTAGCTTAGGGTTAGCCAGGGGCTACATGCCAAAAAAATAGTTTTGAACATTTTAAGTTGCCCATTATCAATGGAATTTGGCTATTAGAATAAGGTATCCCTGGAATGACAGCAACTTATAAGAGTAGGCTTAAGACCTTTTATGTTAAAAGACATCATCACCCTGAGGTGCAGGGAGCACCTGGAAAAACCCAATTTTAGACACCGGTTTGTCAAGCGTTTCCTTAGTCTTTCAAGAACTCTTCCCCAGTACCCTCATCTAATACAAGGCCCCTCCATTGAAAATCTCAGTAAAGAATTTGGAAACTTCTTTTGTGTAGTGTATTGTGTTATTGCTCAATCTCCCTACATGGCATAAGTAGCGAAAATAAACACAGCGGCACTTTGGTAGAATATATAACGCAACACATTTAAACAAACACATGCCACACATTTCCAACTATGTGGTGGAACTTACCGGATTGATATCCAGAAACGTTTCATGATCTTCCTTGTTAGGATGCATCCCATCTATATCTGTCACAAACTTCTTGTCTGCTTGGTAAAAGTGAGGGGGTGATAAAATAATCGGTGCATCTGGATTAAAAGAAAAAGAAACAAGTTAGCACAGTGTTATCACACTTTAAAAAAAGAAAATGTTATCAACATTACGATGGGGATACACATATCCTCAAACAAAACAGTACAGGGTATACAACTAATACCTTCTTATTCAATATAATGTATCAGTGTTGTACTGATGGTCCACAGCAAAAGAACCATGAAAATAAACTAACCACAGATAGTTGTACAAATCTATGCAGAAACAATACATCACTCTCAAATCCAGAGGTCTTCAAACTGTGGGGCGCTCACCCCCAGGGGGCGCGGTCGCATCCCATGGGGGGCGCCAGAGCCCAGCATGAAATGTAAAAAAAATATATATTTTTTTTAGATTGGAGGAAATGGGAGGGGGCACCTCACATGGTCAGACTGGGCCATAAAACGGTCTTAGGCACCAATGAAAAAATGGCCAGCAGTTGCAAATGGATATTCAGTGTTTAGTCACAGACTGTTTGAACAGTACCCAAGGGGTTGTTTTTTGTTCAAATGTAAACAAATGGTGATATTTAAAGAATATTTATTCAGCAACAATGGTCAAAACTACTAGCTGCATAGTGAAGTAACTCCTCAAACTGGCACACATTGGCCAAAAAAGTGGCCCATTTTTACTGGCCTACACTAGCATTTTGCATTTTCGGTACAGTCATCACCCTATTGCCCTATAGGCCAGTCCAAGCCTTGCGGCTCATCCATAATGGGTGAGGGGGCGTCCACCCACTGGCCACCTCACCCATTATGGAGGAGCCGAAGAGCCAGCCCAGTGAAACACTGAGCACTCCCTCAGCTGCTTTTTCCAGCTGAGGGAGTGCTCCTGGGCTGGCTGAACTGTCAAAGGGAAACTCTGTTTGCCTTTGACAGTTCATTTCCCCAGCCGCACATGATCACTGAGCCATGCAACGCTGGGGGTGTTTTGCTTCGCCAGCCTTGCATAACTCACTGGAAATGCTGGCTGGGGCACTGCATGTATGTATGTGCGAGGGGGTGCTCCTGCGCCTCCTCGCACATACGGGCAGAGCAACCTGGAGCGGGGCATTTTAGCAAGCAAGCGAGGTACGTTTATGGCGATTTAGTTTTTATTTAAATGTGTATGGATGTGTGTATGCTTGTGTTATGGGACTGTGGTGGGAGCAGGATGGGCAGCAGCACTGGGATAGTGGTGGGAGTAGGGTGGAGAGAGCCCAGGGTCTGTACTGGGAGTAGAGTAGGCTAGGGAGTAGGGTACGGTGACGGCACGCAAAAGTTCATAGTGATTTCTACGTACTGTCCATCTGGCACTTTTGGGGGGGCCCGGCCTGCCCATACTTTGCTCAGGGGGGGCCCAGGCCAAAAAAGTTTGAAGACCACTGTCTAATCTATGAATTAATATAACATGTATTTAACATGATAATTCCAAGGTGGGTAAAAAAGTTAAACATTCAACCAAATATTTCTAAACACAATGGGCCTCATTACGAGGTTGAAGGTAGCCATGCAGTTTTTACCGGCATGGCTACCCCCAAATTCAGCTCCGGCTCTGGGTCCCACAAAAGGGGAATTACCGGGCCATTCTGACCTCGGCAGGCCCGGTAATTCCCCTTGCGCGGGAGCCGGAACGTCCCCATTCCCATTTGAGCCGCCATAGGGCTCTATGGGAATGGGGAGGATGATAGCAGCGGTACCGTTCATAATGGTACCATTGCTACCATCTAGTTCTGCTTGTGGGTGCCGGTACGGCCACCTGGTGCCGGTGGCTGCAAGGCCACCCTCGAGCAGAACTCGTAATGTGGCAGTACGGTAACAACGGTGCCGGTAGTACTACAAGCGCCGTTGTCACTGTATCGTCACAGTTGTAATGAGACCCAATGAATCATAAACATTTAATATATCAATCCCTTAACTGCGGAGGGTTTTCGCTCCAGGTGCAGAGCCCTTTTTTGGACATTTTACAAGTGATATCCTGGCCAAATTTGCACGCTTTTCTTCCCACATGTAGGCGGTCATAACACCACCAAGGATTAGTCGTTTGCTGTAGTGTGGTGTGAGAAAGTAACAAAAAAGTTACCAAATCTTATGTTGTTTCTGAAAATGCCAATAAAATGATGTACAAAGAAGGCTGTGATCTTTTTCTTGTAAGAGCGAGGTAAAAACGGTTTGCAGTTCTGAATTCGCTATTTCCCAAGCTTTCAAGAACAGGTTGAGTGGAAACAAAAAAAAAATGTTTCATAAGGTTACCATCAGTTTTGTGAGAGGTAGGCGATTTTTCCATTTTTTTTTTAATAGGACATGCTTGGACAGACTGGAAGAGGAAGGTAGAAAAGCTCAACGAGAACACAGAAAGACATACATTTCTGAAAAGTAGACAAAATTCCAAGTTCAGGAAGGGGTCATTTGCACAGGTCAGGTAACAACTATGTACCTAAAATTCCCATAGTTTGGGAAAGAATTGGAAAAGTGACAGAAATAAAGTACGTGCTGGACATGTTTGCACTTGTGAGATAATGGCTTCTGTGAATATTGAGAAAAGCAATGCACTGCTACATTCCCCAACTCTTCTAGTTAGGAAATCACACATTTTTCATAATGTTTCACAAAACAAGCAATACCAAGAGCCAAAAACGGAGCTATGGTACACGGGATGTGTAATGCCGACGGCTTAAACAGACACACTTAGAAAGTTAAAAATAAGTAAAACAAATGTGGTGAAGAATGGCAAGCATACATTTTTTGAAAGAGCACAGGCAGACCTTTTGAAGGATAGTTGACTTGCGCAGGTCACAAAAGCATACAGTGCCTAAAGCAGCGACTAAATGTAGATCACATTGGGAAATGTGTGAAAACGTTAAAAAGAAGAGAAAACAACTAATGTCCTACCTTCAAACATTCTCACAGGTGTCTCGATATAAATGGTACCTCGCATGCGTGGGTGCACTGACCTGGGCGCAAAGGGAAAAGGCTAAACCACTAGTATATCAAACGCAATGGGAAGACCACATTTCTACTGGATTTGGTCTTGTGGACAACCTACAGATTTGGGCATGGGGTGTCACAGCCACCAAGGAAAACAGGGTACCCCATGCATTTCTGAAAAGAAGACACTGTTCGGAATCCAAAAAGGTCTGACCTGCGCAAATGCACTAGAATCTATCACCCACAAGGCCTGGCAAAATCCAAAATGTAGGGAAACAAACACAGTTCAGACATTTGCTACCATGAAACCACCGAAACATGCCGGCAACAACACATGTCCTACCTTTCCACGTTCCCACACGTGTCCCGATGAAAACTCACATCCTCTTCTCACCACTTTTCCTCCAAAATCCTTCCTAACTCTCCAGCTCTCTCCAAACTCATGCGAACCCGGAAAACAACACACATCGTCTCACAGCACAGCGCGTCACAATTAGGAATATGAAACTGTACTTTAAAAGGAAACAGCAGGACTGTACAATTGGTTAAGTACATTTATTTCACATTAAATGTTTCGATAACATTCGGTGTCTGACATAATCGATCAAAATGGGACTTTTTTCCTTTGCTCTCGATCCGCAAATCTGCAAATGTTTATCGTGTGTCACGCGCTGTTCCTTTTTGGTACACAGGGTGATGGTTTTGTCTGAATGAAGCACTTCGGTCGCACGGTGAATTGCAAAGCTGGTGCATGAACTTGGCACTAGACCACCGTAAAGGTTGTTATATTGCTCCTTATCGCTGGTACCGTGTACGGGCATGTTGGACCTTGTCTGTCGTCCCAAAAGATGGTTAGGTAGATCCAGTGATTGACATGTAGCTGCAGCTGGCGGTTGAAGAATCCATCGATCTGGGGTCTGGAATAGATGACAATCGCAGAATGGCACGATGTACCTGTTTGCAAAACATAAAAATAGAAATGTGTCTCAGTAGCCAATCTTTATTACAATTAATCATTTTCTTTATTAGCGCAAAGGTGACACAATGTGAACTGAGAGAATACAACGTGGAATATCAAAGTACTCCGCTATTTGCTTCCGAGGATAGTGCAATGGAGTACGTTGAGCTCTAAACGTAATGCGTAAACCGGGGCAACAATTCGAGGTGCACAAACAATGTAATGATTTATTAGCGTAGAACCAGGGAAAACGAGTGGTGGTCTACATGCGTATCGATGCTGGCCTGCCCATGTGCCCGGTAGATAGCCCAGCACACAAAGATTGTACTAGCACTTCATTGCAATATGCCACACAGAACAAACAAGTAGAATGTGACCCAGTAATAACGGTCAGCGATTCGTATTTCGACTAGTTCTGGTATAAAATCATCTAAAGAGAAACTTACATTATATTCAGCATTTCCATTCTCTTGGCGTAATGCAGACCGTAATGCAGACTCCTCCATTCGTGTCAATGAATTTTCATAAACTGAACTTATATGTAACTAGGTCCAGTGTCGGAATGAGCAACCTTATCATATCATACGTTATTACAACCCTCCCCCCTTCAATTCAATTCCATTCGGAATGGTCCCTACCTCTCAAGGTCAAAAAACAATAGAACCTTATACAGTGCGCGGGACACGTGGGTCTCCCAGCTCCGAAGCAAAAATTCAAAGCTGTTGACCTTCACTCACAATGAACATACTTTCTTACTTTGCAACATCCAATGTCATCGCATCCAGGAGAACATGAATTTTGAAGCACGGGCACAGGATGAAAAAATTGGGGGCTGTCACTGGTCGTTGTTCGTGGCGCTGCTGAGGTGTAGGGGAAACTTGCCAATGACAGAATGCCCCCTACTCTCAAATTATAGTCGATGTAACACAAAAACTGAGTCGAAATGTGTCTAGTAATAGGCCCACCTCTGCTTATCTCATGGCCTCCTACCCCATGGCATGTTTTCGCAGTTAGTACTTCTTGCGTGCCTAGACTGTTTTGTAGCCTAGGTCTAATCCATACGAGCAGACATTCAGCTGTTTGGGGAACTTTATGGCAAGGCAACTGCCAAAACCCAAAGATTCTTACACACTGTTATCCATTGGTTATTTACATGAAAAATGAAGGTCCCACAGTAGCTCGACTAAACTGTGAAATGTGAAAGCAATCGTAATAATTGTACTATTTTTTTAAGAAAAGGACTATGAGGATAGATTTCAAAAGACAAATTGCATACTTTATTTGTACAGTTTCTAAAAACATTTTTGGCAACAATAAAAACAGGTGGTAGTCATTTGTACTGAGATTTGAAGGATTGAACGAGTTCTGCTTTGGGTGGACAGGACACGTTGGCAATGTTTTGTGGCAATGTATGTGTGCTCTGAACAGATTTGTGCGCAATTCCATGAATATGCATCTCTACGACATTAACAATAAGATCTTTCACAAAATCGAATTCCATTTTCTCATATACTGGATTGACAACCCATTTTTTGCTTCATTTCGTAAAGGCCATAGTGTAGCGAAGCATCCCCAAGTTTCCTGCAGTCCTAGATTGTTCACGGCCTACATTCTCGTTATGCGCTAATACCGCTAGTAAAGTCCTAGATTTCATCCCTTGGATGCCGAAATGCAATCTCTTTGGCCTGTACTTTAGGCACATATTGTGGAACACCTCCAAATTTCCTATGTGACAGAATTTTGTGAGCCCCTTCAGATCTCTTGATAGAGTTTTATCAAACACAATCTTCTCAAGGGCTTTGTGTGGAGGTGAAGATGGGATCAACCACTTCTTCCGTGCACTGCTCTGGGGACAAAGGGCCATGTTCACATTGGTGGAAATGTTGTTTTTTCTGTCCGTTTTCTGAACGTTGGAACAATGGTGCATTAGTGACCGCCATTTTTCCAGTAGAATTTCCACAGACCCATCACATGTTTTGGAGCTCCACCAAAGATGGTTGCTGAAAGACTGGGACCATTGTGAAATACTTTCAAAACCTTTTTTTTCCCCTGCTGCCGAGATTTGTTTATTGATTGATTTGGCAACATGCCATAAATCAAATTGATGTGTAATATTTGGATACTGCTCTCTCCATTGTCTTGGCTATTGAAACGGGTCTTTCCGTGGTTATAAGGTCGATTTGCATTCCCCTCGACTGTAGATTTTCCAGTGATTTCATAAAAGTTTCTCCATGGCCACTGAGGATTTACATTGGGACACCTGCACGACAACCGAACACACAATTTTCTTACTTTGCATGTCCTGAAAATGGTAGGTGCAGTACTTAGCAGAAAATCTGGGGCTGTCACACTGTCAATCGCCGGCTAGCCTGAACCGTTTGTCGGAGAATGTACCTTGAATAGCCAATTGTTCAATTTTCCAAGCTTAACTAATGGCAGGGAAGAGATAATCACGTTGGTATTTGCAGTATTGCGTTTTAGAAATTAAATGGAGTCCCGCAAATTGAAAGAAACTGGATAACTTCATGAAACTAGAGCCACTGAAAAGTAAAGCTGCTGCAAACAGTAGATTGCCAGCTGGCAGTTTCCCCAGCATCGGTTGAGCGGACCATGAAAATGTTTTATGGAACTTTTCACAGGTGGCATGTATTTTGAGGTTACTGCCTTGTGTTAGACAAGTCACGCTCACCAATGGCTTCCCACATACTACCCCTCCCACTGAAAGCACACATTTCAGCATCTTTATAATCTCCATGAAGCTGCTGTCGAATACTATGTATTGGGCCTCTTTTATTAGATTGTCATCCGGTACTGAACCGTTGTTGACATATCAGCCAAACTGGACATACTATAGTCGATATCTTTGTCTGGTTCGTCGGTCAATAGTGTTGATGCTTCAGTCTCTGTCATTTCAACATCTGTTACTTGACCATGGATAGGAGAAAAGATCAATGTGGACTGTTTTTTGGGGGCCATTTTTTAGGCGGGCGTCGATTGTGTCAAGTGCTCATCGAGTAATGTAAAACTATCTTCTATAAATTCACTTTCACCTTCATCTGGCGGAGCAGGCGCATTGTAGCAATGGTCCAAAAACACTGGATTCGCCGGTCATATTAAATTCATTTTCTGGCCATTGGACATAGGCATCTTGAGTGTGAATAAGCCGCGCCTCAATTAATAGTTTCTCCATGGTGAAAACAGTTTGGCAAGCAGCATCTGTCATTTGTATCGCTGTCTGTGTCTGCATAGTCCGTACACCATCAGGCAACTACAGGACAGATAGGAAAAAGGATGTTCAGTGTAAATCCAACATACAGTGTTGTACAATTTACAAAAAGCATATAATGAAGGCCTCAGCACAAAACAATTCCCAAAAATATAAAGTGTATATAACTAACCTTATTTTTATTTATTTTCTTTGAAACCTTCTTTACTCTAACATCACTATCCGCAAGCTGGCCCACCGACTCAGATCCACGTGCCTCCCGTTCAATATACGGATCTTGTATACATCCCTACAAAAAATAGTATCCTTTTAAAATAAGTCATTTGCATTACACATATAATTAGATCGACCTTCTTTCGTTAGATGGTACTGCAAGTACGCATACCTCTGGCTCCGGATCAAATGCAAGGTCTGGTTCCGGAACAACTACAAGGGATAATGTAATTGTAGAGGACGCTCCAGCATCTCCCTGAAACACAGTACTTGCATTAGTAAGGACGAAAATATTAGAAACTGGACAAACTGGACAAACAATTTGTAAAGACGACAAAGGTACATATCAAAAGTAAAGTACGAATGAAACATTGTGTAAAACAATTACACGATATGTAAATATTATCACATTATCTAGAATTCCGTGCATAAAACCAGTCTGGAACAGAATAGCTAGGTAAGATTACCTGATACGCACTCGAAGTGGTTGATGACCCCCGGCAAGACATGGATGTTGAATCTTGTTGCTTCATATTCGGTGGATAGTCATGGAGTTGTAAAGGGAAAGTATTATTCGATTTAGAAATTCCAACATTAAAAAGTGGCATGTTTGGAGACTGAATACGAGAAAATTATGCTTATGTAAATGCATAATATAGCATAGTTATCTGTCCCCATAAATCAATTTTCTATGTGGGTTCTCAAAAACAAGGACTGATGTTTAGCAAATTAGTCATTATTTAAACAGCTATTCAATCACAGAAATTTTGAAAGTATTATAAGTTACATTTACACCAAAAATACAGGCGTAAAGCTAAATCTGGAAGCGTGACTGACCTGTGGCGGCATGTGAACGAATAAAGTCGGAATAGCGTTTGGGAGCAATTTCCGAGTTGTTCTCAGTTGATTCCTCTTTGTGTACAAGGATGTGTCGTACATATCCGGGTTGAAGTGCAGGCTGCAGATGCGGTATCGATGACCGCTCTTGTCCTCCGAGACTTGTTTGACTCTAATTTCAAGCTCTTCCGGTGGATATCTGCAATATCTGACCCATTCTCTTATTCGATCAACAGTCTTAGGGAATACATGCATTGTAATGCCTTCGGATTTGTCATGGGTCTTCGAAGGGCAACCGAAAATAGAACATGCATGCATTGTTGTAAATTCTGCAAAATAAAGGTCATCATTATTAGAAAATTATTTTGCATAAAAATGTGAGAAAGAATGAATTGGACCATACATTGTTCATTGCACGCTTTCTTTTGGGCACCACAGCTAAACCAGTGCAGTGTGGGCGGCTGTATTATAGGATAAATGTCACAAACGATTTATTGATGTGTTCAAAATCAGAACATGTTACTCGTCCCTTGAATGTTCTATCATGCACGAAAAGGAAACATGCTCATACTATAGACACGGTCCGCGAAGGATGCAATACGATGCCAATTGACACTGATAAAAATGGATATATCGATAACATAACAAAAAGAAACTCCAGTCAATAGCAATGAGACAAATTAACATAGCACTACTGAGTATGTTACTTCTAAATAGATATAAATTTACAAATGAAGGAGATATGATTAGGATACATGCCCTTACCTGACCAACAAACAGTTGGATTCAGCAAGCAGAGTAATTAGTGGCAGGAGAACAGGGAGATGTTCACAGGTAGCACACTGACGAGTTCACTCGAAGCGGTCACAGAGTAGCACGTTCACGGAGTGCTCAAAGATGTTTCTCATGGTAAATATCAAGTGGTTTATAAAGAATAACAAAAAAGGGGTGTGTTTGTGAATGAATTAATGAAGCTCATCTGTACCCGAAACCGGGAGGAGCAGGAGCTCCCTCCATCCACTGCAGGAGCAGTAGGCAAGAGGATCGATGCCCGTGAGCCCTGCTTGATGTAAGGTAGGCCATATGCCTCCCCCAGCTGTACTTCCAAAATCAGCAGCGCAAATGCGCTTTTTTCGTGATTCCGCTGCGATATAATTAATTACATCCGTGCCTCTCCTGGCATTGGTGCTGCCCCATTCTCACCAGGATTTGCCCTCGATTTGCACTGGGAGTCCATCCAACCTCCATTCAAAGCCGCAAGGTTTCCCACCTTCTAAGATGGCTGACCGCCATCTCCACAACAACCTTCCTGGCCCCACAGCACTGCGTGCATTGTGATTGGCTTATCACCTACACTTGTAGCCAATCACAAGCCGGCAGGCTTGGAGCCGGCACACGAACTAAGGCACAGTGCCTGTCTTGAGCCTGTCTACGCCGTCGAGCCTAGGGCCATGACCCCTGTCCCTCCACCTAACAGGGTAAGCGTGCTGCTCTCCTCCATAATACTGCCCATCCCCTGCAGCCGGTGACCTGAACTTGTGTTCCTGCATTACCAAACTTTGCCACTTCCGAGTTCACCCCCCAGACACGGCACAAACTCTCTTCATCATTCGCCCCTGACTCCGATGCATTTGAACTACAGCTCGCTTATTTGTCTAGAAGCAATCAACATAGCGTACCACACGCTACTGCATCAAGCTAATCACTACATTCGCTGATCTAAGCCTAACAGTTCTATGCAGCTCCTATACCCTAGTGTCTTGTACCGCTGTCTTATTGCTCCCGCTTCTCTGCGCATTGTGCCCGCAAACTCTCATATAATGTCAACGTATAATTTGTATCTATTTAATTCTGCTAGATATTACTTCTGCGTGACCTATATTAATACTCAGTGGTTCTGGTTCTTGCACTGCATTAGCAAAAGCATCTAGCCTAGTCTTGCATTATATTCACTAATTGAAATAGCCCACTCTTGCATTATATTAGCAAAATTGAATTAGCCTATTTCTGCACACTATTAGCAAACTTGAATTAGCCTATTTTTGCATTGTATTAGCAAAATTGAATCTGCCTATCTCTGCCCACTATTAGCAAAATCGAATCAGCCTATTTTTGCATTATATTAGCAAAATCGAATTAGCCTATCTCTGCACACTATTAGCAAACTCGAATTAGCCTATTTTTGCATTGTATTAGCAACATTTAATCTGCCTATCTCTGCCCACTATTAGCAAAATCAAATCAGCCTATTTTTGCATTGTATTAGCAAAACTGAATCAACCTATCTCCGCATTCTATTACCTAAATTGAATTTGCTTATTTTTACCTACCACTTGTACAACTGAATAGCCCACTCCTCAGACCACTAGCATATTGAATCCACCTACTCTGCTAATTACAGTTTAAGCCAAACCTGCTTGTACCCACATACCTGCAATTGCCTACTGTGCTTACCTGCTTGCGCCCAGCCCACAGCCCCCCTAACCTTCCTAGCTTAACAGCCCAGCCCACTTCGTACTCACAATTATGCTCTCTTCGCTCATTCTCATCATGTTCCCTTTCTGTGTCATGAACAACAATACACCATGTAGCGGAAACAGCTACATATCATTCAGTAATGGACTAGCCAAACTTGGCTGCCCAAGACACCACCGCATCCCCTGTCCCACACCTTTCCTGCCCACCCTACCACCTTTCCCCCACAGTGTCTACAGACACCACACCGCAAAAGTCAGCGCCACACCAGTTAACACCCTACCCAACACTCCCAAACCTACTAAAGATGAGCACACTGATACTAACCCTAACCCTCCCAAGCCACCAGGATACCGGCCCACAGCCAACCCCAACCTCTCTACCCGCAATAACAGACTTGGCTCCAGACTCCACACTACACCCAGCAAGTCGCCTGCAACATCTATGACTAAGTCTACCAATAAGAATAGCACCATCGCCACTAAAACTGCATCTCTAAAAGGAGCCCTACTTAATGTCAGATCCCTTGTTGCTCATCCCACCGAAATCGCTGACATCATCCTCTCAGCAGATCTCGACTTCCTTGCTACTACAGAAACATGGTTACATGAGGCAGCAGGACCCTATCTAACCCTTGCTGTTCCCAACAATTACGCTATCCTCAGAGCTGACAGACCTAATGCTCGCGGAGGAGGTGTAGCATTCATATTTAAATCCCTGCTCGACCTCAGATCTATTACCTCCCTTCCACTAAAATCATGCGAGCATCTCACCATCAAAATACAAACCACCCCTAAGAGTACAATTACCTTGCAACTAATATACAAACCCCCAGGTCCCACAGGTACCTTCGAGGAAGACATTACCTCTCTAATAGCCGAGAACTCTAAGCCTCTTTCACAAAATATCATTCTAGGAGACTTTAATCTAGGGTACAATGACCCTAACGACACTCCGGCCTCCTCCCTTGCTAACGCCCTATCTGAGCATGACTATACTCAAGTCAATACACTACCCACCCATCAGAAAGGCAGAACCATTGATTGGGTTGTAGCCCATAATTGCAATATCACCTGCAAAGCCCCCCAACCTCTTGTATGGACTGACCATTTCCTCATACCATTTCACATTAGCATTAACAACCCTAACCCCAAACAGTGCCCCCACGCACCAGCCTGTCTGACCAGAAACAAGCACAACATTACTGCGGATACCCTCACACCACTGGTTCTCCCCTTCCTAAACACGCTCCGAGCCACTGCTGACCTCAACCTTCTAGTCAGCACATATAATAACGCCATGACTAACGCCATTGACGCTGTTGCCCCACTAAAGTTACGCAAAGGTAAACCCAGAGCTCATCTGAACTCTTGGTACACACCTGAACTCAAAACACTCAGAAAAAAGAAAGCCAAGATGGAAACCCTATGGAAAATCACTCCATCAGCTGAAAATAAAACCAATCTCACGACCAACTCCCCCTTTACAAAAAAGAGATAATCCGCACTAAGAAGGAAGCTTACAATGTCAGAATAAACAATGCAGGATCCTCTGCTAAAGAACTCTTTACCATTCTGAAGGAATTAGAAAATCCCAACCCACCGACGGACACTTGTGTTAAAGACAAACCTTGGTGCACTAGCATCCAAAATGCCCTTGTCAACAAAATCACTGACCTTCAAACCAAAATTGAGGCCAAACGACTACAACTGTCCAACAGTAACTCCTCCACTCCTAGCATATCCACCCCTACCAATACCACCTCTGGCTTCACGTTCAAAAAGGTCACTATACCTGTAGTCCAAAAAATTATAGCATCCCTCAAACCTTCTAATTGCAAAGGGGACAGCTGCCCCCCCCCCCCCCCAGATCATCAAAGATGCAGTGAGAGACCTATCCCCCTTCATCTCCAAACTAATAAACCTATCCTTCTCCACCAACTCTGTACCTAACAACTTGAAACATTCATGGGTTCTCCCTCTTCTAAAAAACCAATCCCTTGCCCCAGCCATTCCCACTAATTACAGGCCTATCACTATGGTCCCCTTCCTGTTAAAAATCCTTGATAGAGTTGCCTACCTGCAAATTCAGGAATACTTAGAGTCCAATCAATTGCTAGGCTTGCGTCAATCTGGCTTTCGACCTCAACATGGAACAGAAACTGCCCTTGTTGACCTCAAAAGTCAGAATGATGACATCAAAGACAAAGGTAAAGCTGCCATCCTACTCCTTCTAGACCTCTCAGCAGCCTTCGACTTGGTCGACCACAAAATACTCTGCAACCACCTCTCAGCTGCTGCCCATTTCTCCCCTTCAGCTGTCATGTGGATACAATCCTTCTTAGCCAACAGAACCATGAGGGTCTTTTCATCTGCGGCTGTAGCAGACCCCATCCCCATTACCTGCGGTGTCCCAAAAGGATCTTGTGTTCCCCCACCCTATATAACATCTTTACAAAGCCTCTCTTTGACAAACTGGACCATCTGGGTGTCACCTACACCAACTACGCAGATGACACCCAGATACTCCTCACCATCTCTGGCAACTACAATGTCAACGTCACCAGGATTAACAAAATCTTCTCCATCGTTCAGGCATGGATGGCCACACATGGCCTCTGCCTGAATGATGAGAAGACTGAGCTCCTCCTAGTCGGATCACCCAAAAACTTACAGAAACTCAGCCCTGACTACACCAACATCATCATCGATGGTAACACCATCCCCATCGTTAAAAACGTGAAAACCCTAGGCTTTTATCTCGACGCCAACACCAACCTTTCTAAACAAGTCAACATGACCGCCTCAACTACCGCCTACACCGGGAAACTAATTAGGGCCTGCAGACCATTCTTATCCACCAACAGCTGCCTCACATTGGCCAGGGTTCTCATACAATCTAATCTTGACTATTGCAATAGCCTCTACCTAGGTGCCAACCAAGCTATAATCAATAAACTTCAGGTTCTTCAAAACAATGCGCTGCGAGCAGCACTAAACATTCCCAGGCGAGAGCACATCTCTCCCATCAGAATATCTTGCAAATGGCTCTCCATTCAACAAAAAAATTACTCAAAAATTCTTTGCCTCACCTACAAAGCCTTAAACCACCTAGCACCCCCTATTTAACTAACAAATTCACTTTGAAGCCGAACACTAGAATTACTAGATCCTCCAATACTCTCTGCCTCACAGTGCCCAAATTCACCTCTAAAAGAGCCGGTGGCTCGAGTTTCACGGTCCTCGCCCCTCAACTCTGGAATACCTTGCCATTGAACATCAAATCGATCGAATCCTTCCAATTGTTCGGGAAACTAGTCATTGGTTGGCTACTGGATAAAACCAATCCCAATTCAGACTAAGCCCATTACAAACTGTATATACTGTACATGCCACACAAATGTTTAGCTGCGTGTTCTAACTATCATTGACTGTATATATTGTACATTACTTCTACAAATGTATAACTGCAAATTCTATATATATTGTACTTTTGTAACCTGTCCTTAAAGCGCCCTTTTACTCCTGGGTCTGGAGCGCTATATAAATAAATAAACAAACATATGTCGTGGTATTATGTGTATTGCAGGGGAGCGCCCTGCTTCAAGGGGAGCCTGCCTGGAGACACTGGGTCTGAGGAGGCCATGTGAACAATGGCCCCTGGGCGTAAGATACCTTTTGAAGTGTACATGGTGTTTGGCACCTTGGCCATTCCCGCCCCAGACAGCACCCCTTGCCAGCGCACATCCACTGGTGCGAACTGCCTTTGATAGTGGAGGGGGTATAGATGGGCCTGGGGCGTGCAGACAAGGCACCGGAACACTGCTGAATGGAGACACAATTATGTGTATTGCCGGGGAGCGCCCTGCTTCAAGGGGAGCCTGCCTGGAGACACAGGGTCTGAGGAGGCCATGTGAACAATGGCCCCTGGGCGTAAGATACCTTTTGAAGTGTACATGATGTTTGGCACAATGCCCGTTCGCGCCCCTGACAGCACCCCTTGGCAGCGCACATCCACTGGTGCGAACTGCCTTTGATAGTGGAGGGGGGATGGATGGGCCTGGGGCGTGCAGACAAGGCACCGGAACGCTGCTGAATGGAAACACACTTGATTCACTTAAAAACTGAAACAACCATTGATAAAAAATATGTCGGGTTTTATTTGGTTTCTTATTTTGATGGCACAAAAATACTACACATTGTAAAGGTCTGGTTGCAGCTCAGCGAGGGAAAATCCCCTCTACTGACCGCTGTCACTGGGGAAAGTTTGTCTAATGCACCAACGACACAGGCGGGTATTACTCGTTGAACGCGGTGTCCAAGCCTCCCATGAAGCCACCATGTGTACGAACAACAGGCCACCAGCCTGTACCACCTGTGAAAGAGAAAGATACAAACTGTTTTTAAATGACCAAGATAAGTGTATTAAACCTTAGTTGTCAATGACAATTCTTGTATGCAATGGCATTTTTGCCAGGACAAATGCTAACTAGACACTGCACAATATTGAACGACTTTTATGCGACTATTACTAGAGAATTGCAAGACTAAGTTGATATGACAATGATATGTTGAAGTTAGGAGAATATAGGGCACAACCATGAAATAGTAGTGGCCTAACTGACATCACAACCAGACTATACTTACTCATTACTTGGATTACGAGGGCGAACTGTTGCGCGAAGTTCGTGCATAAGCACCATCTAAATCCTCAACACGGACCGTGTGAGGCAGGCTGTCGTGAAGTCTGGCAGCTTGTTAACGCATTGCGGCTGTGGATCGCCTTGCGATATGTAGGACAAGCACCCAGAGTTTTCTCGGCAGCAGCAGTTCTCCTCCTCGGTTGGCATTAGCATGCACCGATTCCAGGTACAACAGGTGGAAACACCGTCCATGCGACTAGGCCGAGGCTCTTCATCTGTTGAAACGTCCGCCCAACTGTCGTCCAAAGGCCCATCGTTTACGCAGCTTTCTCTTTCCAGTAATTCCTCCTCAGAATACTCAGGCTCGTACAGGTAGGGCATTATTGTTGCCATTGTGTGGTAAACAAACGAAAATAATTTATAGCAGTGGTAATGCTATCTGTTCACACGGGCTACAAGCAACGAAGGTAGCTGACCAAAGCACTGAAACGAGTCACATAATACTCAAAGAAATACAGTGAGAGGAATGGAAAAGAAAATCTGCTGTTGTGTGTTGTGAAACGGTCTGTTTATACTTATCGAGGAAAGAGGCTTCCTGCCGTTTCCATGGCGACACGTCATTAGCTGAAGTGCAGAGAATGTTGACACGAGACGTGCTTTGGCGTTGTGAAATGGGCGGTGATGTCAGGCTCAGGGGCGGGGGATATGAGTTAGTGCCGCAAACGCAGGTCACCCAGGGCGATGTGATAAGATTATCACAAGATGGCTGCGCCCTGCTGCCTGATTTCGCTTGTGTTCAAGAGACGGAAACTCGGGTAAGATGCATAGGAAATGTTTGTACGATCGATCGAATTATGGTTAAAAACACATGGCCGAACCATAGGGACAATAAAATTTCTGACCGAACCATTCCTTTAAAATGATTTACCTGTGTTTTCTCTGGAACTGTGGGGCTAAATCATTTGGATTTGTTTTACCAATTGAGTGAATGTTGCTACGAGAGGCTTTCCAGAGTGTTTCCCCCGTTTTCCGGTGGCCAGGAGGTTATGCTTGAGCTATGAGGGAAATATAAAAAATGGGGAAAAAGCAAAAAGGATCTTTAAGTTTGGAGCCTGGGTGAGCAGATAAATGAAAATGCTGTCTGTTAAGGAAATGTATGCACTGTGTTATTGTTATGGGAAAGTGTGGTGTGCCTATGATGTATAAGAGAACTTCCTGTGCGAGTTCAGTAAGAATATGACATGCATTACTTACCGTAAAAGCACTTCTGATGATTGTATCTGCTTAGATTCACATGCTGTGCATAGTCCGACTTCCAGTGGTCATTGCATTTTGTTTTTCGTAGTCGAAAAGGGGACGTCGACATAGGCGTGTCTGTAATACTATCCCTATAGTGACGTGCAGTGTACCCAACATCCCTCACGCGTCAAGGTCCCTCTTATTGTATTTTTTCCTTGCCCTGAGGGAGCCTTCTTAGGCATGAGTGAGCACATAAAAGAGAGAGAAAGTAATAAGATGTCTATGTTCCTTCCATCCGAGCGGGGAGGAAGGGTGGGCGCGTGTGAATCTAAGAAGATACAATCATCAGAAATGCTTGTACGGTAAGTAATGCATGTCTTCTGATGTTTGTTAATCTGCTTAGAATAACATGCTGTGCATAGACTAGCGAGCAGTACCCGGAGTTCGAGGTGGGTTGTGAGAAGGAACAGTAGAGAAAAGATGTCTTAATACTGCTAGTCCCACCTGGGAATCAGATCTAGAATGGGCATCTAGACAGTAGTGTTTTGTAAAGGTGTGTACAGAACTCCAGGTTGCCGCTTTGCAAATGGACTCCAGAGGGACTTTTGCAATTAATGATATGGAAGCCCCAGTGCCTCGAGTAGAATGTGCTCTTGGCTTGAAGGGTAGTTCTCTCTTAGCAAGAGTGTAACAGAGAGTGATGCATTGGACAATCCATCTAGATATAGTGGACTTTGAAACTGCATATCCTTCTCTTCCTGCCGCCACCGAGACAAAGAACTGATTAGTCTTTCTCAGTGGTCTAGTTCTTTCCATATAAAACATGACCGCTCTGCGCACATCAAGTGTGTGCAGGCTTTTTTCTACCAAGTTTGATGGGTTTGAAAGAACGTTGGTAGTTCTATAGACTGGTTGACATGGAATTTAGAAATTAATTTTGGTGCAAACCTACGATGTGTGCATAGAACCACCTTATCCTTGTGAACTGTTACAAGGGGTCTAGTATAGAGAGCGCTTGTATTTCACTTACTCTCCTAATGGAGGCGATAGCTATTAAGAAAGCGGTTTTAAGAGTGAGGTTCTTAAGTGTTGCTTTGTGCATGAGTTCGAAGGGGGAGCCCATGAGCCTGGTTAGTACCACGTTTAGGTCCCAACCCGGGAGCTGGGTTAGATATAGGAGGGTGGATCCTCTTTACTCCCTCC
Organism: Ambystoma mexicanum; assembly: GCF_040938575.1. Classification (NCBI taxonomy): domain Eukaryota; kingdom Metazoa; phylum Chordata; class Amphibia; order Caudata; family Ambystomatidae; genus Ambystoma; species Ambystoma mexicanum. The sequence goes on from NC_090935.1 coordinate 1,472,625,237, forward strand.
ATGAAGGCTTTAATAACTGGAACTTTCCACCATGAGACCTTATGTTGAGACGTGGAGTATGCGGAAAGTGTGGCTTAATAGAATTAAAGACTTACCCTGAGTCTAATAAGTGAGTCAGGTAAAGAACAATCTGTGTGGGTGAGCAGTCAACAGGGTTGATGCTCTTTCCTCTACACCTAATGATGAACCGTTTCCACTTGCTGGAGTAGCAGTAACGAGTGTTCGGTGTCTTTAAGGATGTCCATGCATCTTTGAGGGAGCTGCAAATGTCCAAATTCTATGACCTCAGGAGCCAGGCTGCTAAGTTCAGGGTCTGTGGGCATGGTGCAGCATGTTGTATGGGCAGGGTAGTTTCACCGGTGGAGACAATGATATTTCCATTAGGTGAGCGCGCCAGGGTTGTCAGGCCCACATAGGGGCCACTAGTATCATGGTAACTGGTTCCTGGTGCATCTTGTGCACTACCTTGTTGAGAAGGGGGGTCGGGGGGAAAAGCGTAAACAAATTTCCCTGACCATGTTATCCAGAGACCGTTCCCCTTGGAGCGGTTCTGGGGGTACCTGGAGGCGTAATCTTGGCATTGGGTGTTCTCCAGAGTTGCAAACAGATCTATTTCTGGGAAGCCCCATTCGGTGAAAACGTCGGCGACAATGTCTTCTTGTAATCGCCATTCGTACTCTGTGGGCAGAGGGAAGTTTCTGCTGAGTTCGTCTGCTAGCAGATTGAGTTCCCCTGGTACGTGTTGTGACAACAGGAATATGTTGTGTTTGAGAGCCCACTTCCAGATGTTCTGGGACAGCTTGGACAGTCCTGGACAGTGATTGCCCCCTTGATTGTTCAGGTAGTACATGGCTGTGGTGCTGTCTGTGAGGACCAGTACTGTCTTCCCCTGCAGGTGAGGCTGGAAAGCTTTCAGTGATTTGAAGACCGCTGGTAGTTCCAGCATAGTTATGTGTTTGGACGCTACACTCGGAGTCCAAACTCTGTGTGCAGTCTGATGGGATAGGTGAGCCCCCCATCCTGTAAGGGATGCGTCTGTGGTTAGAGTGGCTTCCACTGCGGGGGTGGCAAATTGTTTCCCTATTACGAGGTTTTTCTTCGACCACCACCGCAGCGAGAGAACCAGGGTCTGCGAGACCACCACTAGATCGTCCCATTGTCCGCTGGCCTGACACCACTGGCTTTTGAGCCACTCTTGCATTGGGCGCATGCGCAGTCATGCTTGAGGTACTAAATATATACATGACGCCACCATTCCTAGCAAACGCAATGCTTTGCGTACCGTCACCTCTCGACCGGCTACATATTGAGGGATCTGAAACAGTATATTTTGGACCCTCTCAATGGAGGGGAAGAGGAGGTCATCCTTTGTTCAAATTAGAGCCCCTAGGAATTGCTTGACCTGGCTGGGGTCTAGGCTGGACTTCTTCTCGTTGATGGAGAAGCCCAGTTGGAACAAAAGGTCTACAGTCTTTTGGGTATTTGAGAAGCATGCCTCGTAGGAATCCCCTGTTATGAGCCAATCGTCGAGGTAAGGGTATACTGGGATGGACAACCTGCGCAGGTGGGCCGCTGCCACTGCCAGTACTTTCGTGAATACCCTCGGCGCTGATGCTCTGCCGAAGGGTAGCACTTTGAACTGGTAGTGTTTGCCCTCTATCATGAACCTGAGGTATTTTCTGTGCGCTGGCCACGTTAAAATATGAAAGTATGCATCTTTCATGTCCAGTGTTGTCATGTAATCACCCTGTGAAAGCAGGGGGATTACCTCCTGTAAGGTCACCATGAAAAATGTTTGAGGTTTGACAAATTTGTTCGCTGGGCACAGATCTAGTACAGGGTGCATGGTTAAGTCCTTTTTGGGTACAAGGAAGTACACTGAATAAATACCCTCCGTTACCTGTGATAGAGGCACAACCTCTATTGCTCCTTTTTCTAGTAGCAGTTGGACTTCTTGAAGAAGGATGTCGAGGTGCTCTGGTGATAGGCGTCTTCCCCTTGGGGGTCTGTACGTAGGGGACCGACTGAATTCTATGCCGTAACCGTGGGTTATAGTTGACAATACCCAGCGGTCTGTTGTTATACCCTCCCATTCTGGTAGAAAAGATGTTAGCCGGCCCCCGACCGGCGATGCATGGGAGGGGACCCGAACCTTCGGGTCATTTGGTGTTGTTAGCCGGGGAGCCTCTAGGAGTGGGGCCCTGACCTCTTCCCTTGCCACGACGTTGTCCTCTATGAGCGTATTGGCAGCTGGTTCCTTGAGTAGAGGACCAGTTGCCTGCTGAGGAGTATTGTTGTTGTTGTTGCTGTCGTTGGCCTCGAAAAAAGCGTCTGTTGCCGCAACCTCGCTTATTGGGAGGCCTTGGGATCTGGTCTAGAGTTTTTAGGGTATCGAAATTCTTCTTAGCAGTCTCTAGCGCGTCATCCACCGCTTTACCAAACAGGTTGGAATCCTCGATTGGTTTATTGACGATTGACGACTGGGTCTCTGGTTTAAAACCTGAGTTCTGGAGCCAGACATGACGCTTGAGAAGTATCCCCTGAACTAAAGACCGGCCAACCGTCTCCGCAGCATCTAGTGTGTTTTTGATAATGCTTTGCTTAACCAGGGTACCTTCTATTACAGTGGCTAACAAGCGAGTTCGTAGGGGCACAGGGACTTCTTCGAGGTCTTGGCGTAACTTTCCCCATTGGGCATCAGCATAGCTTGCCAGTAAGGTATTGTTATTGGAAATTCTGATGGAAAAAGATGCCGAGGCTGTAATCCTCTTTCCCAGGGCGTAAAGCTTCTTTCCTTCTTTGTCTGTGGGTGCTTTGCTAGCAGATAGCGGAACCCCTGCCCTTTTCCTTGTGGTGGTTACTACCAAGGAATCAGGTATTGAGTGACCCTTAATGTATAATGGTTCAGAGGGTGAGGGACTAAACAGCTTCTCAATTCTAGGGTTGACCCCTCTAACCAAGGCAGGTGTTGATAACGATGGAATAAGTCGTCTCTTGATTGAGGCGAGAAGGGGAATGGCCTGGCTAATAGGTGGTTTCTCCTTGATGATTTTTTTATACAAAATCTATTTCAGGAGTAATTTCCCCTGTATCAATCTCAAAATGTACTGCTGCTTTCCGTACTAGCGTATTGAAAGTAGGTTGGTCATCTATAGGTGACGGGTTTCTGACTGGTGTGGTTTGAGGATTGATTGATTGATATTCTATTTCTATCGCGCTCGTACACAAGTGTTTCAGAGCGCGACAAGGCAAGGAAGGGGAACAGGGGAGAACAAAACAGCGATCTTACTAGGCTCAGTGACATTGAGAATGTGCAAGTGCATGGGAGAGGGGGGGAGGGGAAAAGAGCATGGAAGGGGGAGAGGTGGAAAGTGCGCAGCAGAGGAGAAACAGATAAATAACAATAAATAAATAATAAAGGCAACAAACAGTGGTAATGCAGCCAGCAATTTGCAAGTGCTAGGTTTAAGGCAGCAGATAGGGTAGGTCTGATAAGTGCAGGAAGAAAAAGGAGAGAGGAGAGGACAGGTCCAGAACGTCAGGGTCTGTCGACGTTCCTGGGGACTGCCAAGGCTGTGAGCCACCTCCATCTGGGTCTTCATCGAAGCCCCCACCACCCATGTCTGGGTTTTCCTCAAAACCTTCTTCTTCTAGGTTTTGTTGATCTTCAACATGCTTCAACATTTAGGAACTCCTCATCCTCTTGGAAGTGAGAGTCTCCTTCAGTGAGATCATATGTATTAACCCCCTCTTGAAGTGGGTTACATAGTCTTGGGTATTTAGCACTGTGGTCTTCATGAAGTACCTCTCTTGATCTTTTTGGTGTTACATGTGCAGGGGTGGACATGAACCTATCCAGTTCATCCATACATGATTGGAATCTTTCTAAAGTCCATTGGGGTAGCCCAAAACGGTCTGGAGGCGTAAAGGGAAGCTCTTCCGCCTGTAGCCGTCTAGCTCTTTCATATAACGTCGAGGATAAACTCCTCTCGCCTTCTGAGATGCCTTCTCGTGGGCTAGGTCTTTCCTTCGACGTAGGAGTAGGGTCCTGCCTGCCTTCCGATTGTCTCAGCGTCTCCCTGGCTTTGCGAGCGGGGCTCGGCGAATCCTTCGCCACCCGTCTCTGAGCATCAGTGGAGACTATTCGAGCCAAGCTCTCGACGACTAAACTGTCTGTCGAGGGTTCATCTGGCATCGTGTCGGTTGGTGCCGAGGCCTTGTTGCCAACGGGCGCTCTCTTAAGAGGCACGTGTGTCGTTTGTCGTTTTGGTGGTAGCGCCCTTATCTGTGGACAGCCCAGTCGCAGGTCGCGGGGAGGGTTTACGACCTTTACGGTCGGCGGAGGCTGCCGGTAGGCCCGGCGTCTCCGTTGGCGCTAGGGCTTTCTTCGACTTCAACGAAGAAGTGCCATGGATTGTGTGTTTATCTTTATGTTTCTTGTGTGCGTCAGTGTCGCCGGGGTGTACATCCCCATAAGTAGGGCGTAAGCCGAACTTGTCTGGGCCGGGGACAGACGCGGAGGAGCGGGAGCTCTCCCTAGAGAGGTCTACAACCTCCCATACGGAGGTAGTGTTATCCCTGTCCTCGTCACATTCGGCGGCGGCTGCGGGTGAGGAATCAGCTCTTAACATAGCATAGGCTGCCCACCTCTTGACCCTGCGGTCCTTTAAAGTCTTTGGGCGAAGAAGTTTACAGGCCACACAGCCGTCCTCTTTGTGGTTGAGGGGTGAATTTGTCCTTACAGCGCAGGCAAAATCTAAAAGGAGTCCTCGCCATAGCTGAGGATACAGTTAAAAGTGATAACGACCCCGAAGGAAAGGGGGGTGAAAGAGAAAGGCATTCTTAGAAAGAAACAGAAGTGTCCCATGACCCCCACTCTCCCTACTGTACAGGCCGGCGAGGCCGGGCCACGTGTTTGGCAGCGCCGAAGGATCGCCTCTGTCGAAATCACCGCCGTCGAAGGTCTTATTCGGCAGTGAACAGCTTAGCTGTCGATGGAGGGATTAAGATTTAACGTAATTTTGAAATAAAAACGACCAAGGGTCGAATAAATGGTATTAGCAATTTGTCTCTAACGAGCTCCGCATTAGTGCGACCAGATCCTGGGCGGAAAAAAACAATCTGAGGGACCTCGACACGTGAGGGATGTTGGGTACACTGCACGTCACTATAGGGATAGTATTACAGACACGCCTATGTCGACGTCCCCTTTTCGACTACGAAACACAAAATGCAATACTCCACAGTGACCACTGGATGTCGTACTATGCACAGCATGTGATTCTAAGCAGATTAACAAATATCAGAAGTAATGTTTCTCTTCTGTCCTTAATCTTCTAGGCATGGGAAAGGTAAGGGTGGCATACGTGATCGCTTTCGAGGGGACACCTTCCTTTATTTCAGTGGGCACAGTTTCAGTGTCTTGCCCCTGTTTCCAGCGCAAGCATGGGGTCATTTTCGGTGGCTTGCCCTTGTGTTGCTTGAGTACTTTTGCATGTTAAGGGAGGCCCTGGGAAGTACGCGCCTCCTTCCGTGATATAAATGGGGGCAGGAAAGGTTCAGGAGCTAGCGACGGTTGGCGGCATAGCGTTCCTCAGTCGCTGCTCCCATTCCATCCCTGCCTCAGTCCTTCCCGGTCGGTGGGGCTTTTATAAAATACAAAAATAAAAACATGGTATACATTGATCTTGATATTTTGTCAAGGGCGGTCTTGTAAATAAAACACTGCACCTATCTTTACCTGGGGGGCTTGCCCCATATTTGCTGCGGGTCCCCTCCTCCCTTCGTCTGTTTTTACTTTAGGTTTAAGGCCAGGGGTTTTCCCAGTGTCTTGCCTGCCCCGGCAGGCTCGGTCCTGCCCTTTCAAGTATTTCCCAGTGGGGCGCCAGCTAATTTACCTTGTGGGTATTCCTGTTGTAGTCAGCGTGTGCACTAGGCCGGGGATCCTTTCGGCTTCTCTGGTTCCGTTACTTAAGAACAACAGTTGTTTTGCTCCCCGTGTGAATATAGAGCGCCAGGAGCCGCAGTGGGGGTATGGGTAATTTAAAAATAAATAAAAAAGGAGCACAATTATAGTGCAGGATAATTTTGAACTCGTTGTTTTGGACAATAGGGCAGCCGACCATTATAAGTTTGATGTTCCTGTTCTGCTCCTCTGTAGTACAAGGCGCCTGGTCATTTTGGCAATTGGGGGATTTAGGCTATTGGGGGACTTAGTTGGTGTGGGGATTTCCTGTAGTTTGAGGGGGTGAAACAAGAATAAATAGGAACTTGTGGATGCATAAACACATTTAGAATGGTCATGGTGTACTTAGGATAGGTGCCCTTGTGTGCTTCTTATTAGTGTTGGGAGTTACCACAGTGGGGTTTTCCAGTGTGGTCACTACTGGTTTGTGTATAGGTTAGGGATCATTATGGGGATTTTGGTGGACACTCAAGCGTTACGTGGGGGCTTGAGCATTATCAGCAGGGCATCCAAAGCCCACCTGGAAGGGGTAGTACAAGAAGTTACGGGGAGAATGGGCCCAGTGGTGGGAGGACACAGCGCAGAGCAGCTTCAGATGAAGCCCTTGCAGCGGTGGTGGCATGCAGCCTGTTGCCGGGAAGCAGAGAAGTATGGAATAAAGGGGCAAGGAGGAACAGGGGGGATAGTCCTCGAAGGGCGGTGACGAGCAGGGGAGCTGAAGGTGGTGGATCAAGGTGTGGGCCTGGAGCATATGGGTGGGGGTGCAAATGTAGAGGGAGTAGGGGCGAAGGTGGGCGCTTGGTGAGTAGGTGAGGGCGGTAAGGAAGGGGCGGATGGAGGGGGTGCTGCGTTACAGAGGGGAAGAGGTGAGAAATGCCTGCAGAACAGTGCAGGAGGGAGAGGAGGACACTCTCCCAGGTGGATAGAAGAGACAGGGGAAGGTACAGGATGCAAAGCGGTTTGGTATGTGGAGGGAGCGGCATGCCTCCCGTCACTGTAGAGGTCGAGGAAGCAGAGGGTTTTAGAGCAGTCACTCCGGCAAGAAGAAACGTGCAGCTTAGAGGGTGCAGTACAGTCCCAAGCATAAAGGAGCACAGGGTGGAGGAGAGAACACCTTGCCAGAGAAGAGAAGAGGAGCAGGAAGGGATTGGTGCGACCCCACAGAGTAGACGACACAGGAGCATCAGGGTGGACGACCAGTGCTGGCCTGAGGAGGATCGGCCAGAGCGTGCGCTCGCAACATGAATAATACATGACTGGGGAAGATGAATTTGGGGAGGATTATTGGTTGCAGTGGGAGGAGAGGGAGAGCGGGTTGGGAGAGAAAAGGTGCAGTGGGGTGTAGGTTTGAAGGGGAAGGTGGGGTAGGGGGAAGCAGGAGTTGGGGAAGATGGCCTGGAGACTCTGCTGATGTTTTTTGTCCTGGCAGTAGGAGCCTGTTGAGAAAAGAAATGAGGAGTAGCGGTGTGGAGGCCAGGATGAGGCGGCAAGGTGGCGGACGGAGGGTAAGGGGGGAGCAAGAAAGGCAATGGCTGCGGCATGGGTCAGGTTGGGGAATAGGTGGGGGACACAAAGGTGGGGTCGAGGCACCTGGGGCAGGGGATGAGAATGAGAATATGTCGGCAGGGGCATTGGTGAGGGCGAATGGGCAGACAGATTTGGCGGCACAAGGGATGAGAGATTCCCACAATAGTACAGGTGAGTGGAGAGAGGATTAAGAAGCTACCCTATATGGGTATTACAAAGCTGTTGGGAGCGCATTTGATGGTGGCTTAAAAAGAGAGAATCTGGGCAAGGGAATTTGTAATAATGTTATGATATGATATGGCATTTGTAACGCGCCTATAAACAAGTGTTTCAAGGCGCGACGAGGCAGGGGGGGGGAACAAAGGGAGACAGACAACGATCCTACTAGGCCAGGTGTCATTCAGATCACGCAAGTGCATGGGTAGGGGGACTGGGAAAAAGTGCAGGTGAAGGGGAGAGGGGAAGTGCAGTACATGGTTAGTAGAATACAAGATAAATAATAGGGCCAGCTGGTGGCAAGTGCAAGGAAAGTGCGGTACATGGTTAATAGAATACGAGATAAATAATAGGGCCAGCTGGTGGCAAGTGCAAAGGTAAGTGCCGGGAGAAGGGGCTGTAGGATACAGAGACAGTCCCGTAGTGCATGTAGGCAGTGCAAGGAAGAGTGGCTGGGCCAGGACATGGGATCGGTGAGTGGCCCAGTTGCAGATTTAGTGCAGGTTCAGTGATTTTAGCAGGGGAGAGAGGGAGAGAAAGCAGAGGCAAAGAGGAAGGTTTTGAGGTGCTTCCGGAACCGGAGATGGTTCTCAAGTTTCAGGGAGGCAGGAAGGCTGTTCTAGAGGGAGGCCCCTGCTATTATAATAATAATAATAATAATAATAATAATAATAATTTTGCATTTATATAGTGCTACGAACCCTCAGGCATCTCAGCACTGCTTATTATCACCCACCGTGTGTGATGCTAATTTATGGACCTCGGAAGGCTGAAAGGCTGAGTTTGGCCCTGCCGGGATTCGAACCTGCGTAGGCAGGCTCTGCACCGATGTCACAGCAAGCGCTCTACTCACTATTCTATCCTACCAGCAGATGTGTTCAAGCTATTAGATAGGGAGGTGAGGGCCAAGGAAGGGCCAAAGTAGGAAAAGAGGGAGCTAGCGTCAAGACCAAGTGTACTGGTTACCATTGAAAATTGGACGTTGGCATTTATTATATATGCCAGCGTTTACTGTGAGAAGTTCCCTGAGAGGTGTGTGGCTTTGCTAAATTATATGGATGTGATTAGGAAAGCTTTTACACGTTTTGCGGGGTTCGCTTGTGTGAGGTATGATGAAGAGTTCAGGGCAAGGATGAGTGAGGACAAGCAGGCGGTATGTAGGGAGATTGATATGGATTTATGGTTGCAATTGATGGCATCCATGTGCCCAGCCCCAACACTTCATACAACGAGCGGTTTATCAACCCTTTCCTGGTCGCCCCGCCTTCGATGGGGTGGGGGGAGGAGGCAGGGGTCAGCCATCAGCAGCTTGCTGGGCCTTTAATAAAGAGGGCTGCTCTAGACCGGTATGCAAATTTAGACATGCGTGCAGCAGATGTGCAGGACGGCATACCGTTACACAATGTTTTGCAACAGGAGACCGAGGGAGGGGGTGTGGGGCAGGGCGAGGAGTTGTGGGGAAAGGCCTATACTCCAGTTAAGGTTGATGCGTTGGAGCAATGGCTCCGTTTTTACCCGGACAGGGAAGAGGCTAGGATTTTGGGTGAAGGTTTCCGGGAAGATTTTAAGTTGGGATACCAGGACCTGAGGATGCAGTGGTGGGCGGAAAACTTGAAGTCAGCTAGGGAGAATTTGGAGGTGGTAAGGGTAAAGCTGCAGAGGGAGGTGGTGGTGGGGAAAGTGGTTGGGCCGTTTCTGGACTTGCCAGGTGACTTGGTGGTGTCTCCTTTAGGGGTTGTGCCCAAGAAAACAGCTTTTAGAATTCAGATTGATTCATCATTTATCATGGCCAGAGGGCATGTCCGTGAATTATTTCATTGCACCAGAGGATTGCGGGGTGTCCAATGCAAGTGTGGATCAGGCACTGGGTTTGGTGAGGAAGGAAGGGTGTGGTGCTTTTATGGTCAAGTCGGCTTTTCGTTTTCTACCAGTGCATCCAGAGGATTTTCGGTTGCCGGGAATGCAGTTTGAGGGTCAGATTTATGTTGACAAAGCATTGCCAATCAGCTGAGCAGTTTCATGTGCATTGTTTGAGCATTTAAACTCTTTTCTTCAGTGGGTTTTTACTTATTAGGTTTTGAGGGAGTTTTGCATTATTTGGATGATTTTTTGTTCATCAGCGGGGTGGGCAAGGAGAAAGAGTGCCAGCGGATCCTGACGTGTTTCAGTCATTGATGCTTGAGTTTGGAGTGCCATTGCCGGAGGATAAGACTGAGGGGCCGGCAGTGGTTTGGACTTTTCTAGGAATAGAGCTGGATTCATTGGCCATGGCCCCACGCTTGCTGGACGACAATGTGAGCAAACTTGTTGAGTAGCTGGAGCGGGTGATAGCAACCCATAAAATGATGCTGGCGGACATGCAGAGACTAGTAGGGTATCTCAATTTTGCGTGTCAGGTGGTGGCTCCGTGGCTCACTTCATGCAGGAATATGACACGCTCCATGGCGAGGGTGAAGTACCAACATCACAGGGTGAGGATGTCAGGAGCCGTCAGAGAGGATTGTAGGGTATAGCTGAGATTCTTGGAGGAATTTAATGGAGTGTTGATGTGGCACAGCAAGGGAGCCCAGCGGCAAAGGGAAGTGCAAGTCCTGCAGCAGGTGCTGGAGGATTTGGAGTGTACTGGAGGGGTAGGTGGTGCACTGAAAGGTGGCCTGAGTAATGGAAGAAAGGGGGGAGTAGTATAGCCTTTTTGGAGTTTTTTCCCATTGCTAGTGGCACTGGATTTGTGGGGCAGAGAGTTGCAGAATAAAAAAGTAAATTTTAACATGGAAAATGAAGCAGCGGTCAACATTGTGAACAAGCAGTCAGCTAGGGGCCAGAGGATAGCAAGGTTAATGAGAAAATGTGTGCTGTGGTGTCTGAAGTGGAATGTGGTGTTTAGAGCAACTCATGTGCCAGGGAAAGATAACTGTATCGCTGATGCATTACCTCGTTTTCAGTAGCAGAGATTCCGTGGGCTAGCACCCGAAACAGAGTTGAAAGGGCACCGGATCCCAGAGGAGCTGTGGCGGCTACGAGATTGAGAGCCCAGCATTTAGTAGAGGGTTCACTAGGCACAGCATCGCGGGCTGCATATAGGAGAGCATGGTTGTAGCTTCTAAAAGGGTGAGCGTGCAGTTGGAAGGGTAGCAGAGGAGAAAAGTGGGGAGGATGTGATTGAGGTGTGTGGACAAGGGCTGGTCTAGGGCAACAATATCAGGGAAGTTGGCGAGCATTGCTTTTTATTGTAACTGGTTTTTGGGCTTTCAGCCCAGTGTGGGAGAAATGGCAAGTTGGATGTTGGAAGGATAAGCAAGAGAAAGGGAAGGACAGCAGGAGGCCAGTATCAGGGGCTCTGTTTGTGAAGTTATCCAAGGTTCTTGAGGGCGTGTGGTCGTCATCATGGGAAAGAGGCGAAGGAGGTCTGCTGTGTAAGGACGTCTAGCTGTCAATTGACAGCGTGGATATAAAAATGTGTAAACCAAAAACAGATCAGAAGGGCAACGGTTTCTGGGTGCATCTGGATAGAGGCAGTAAGGAGTTGTGTCCAGTGAGGGTGGGAGCAATGCGGCAGGAGAGATGTCAGGTAAGCAAACGTTTGGTTTTTCCGCACGAAAACGGGTCAGAGGTGACAGCTTCTCATGTTTTGGGAGTGATGACAAGAGCTCTGTTGGCGTTGGTTGAGAAGGCAGAGGATTTTGGGACTCATTCTTTTAAAATGGGCGCGGCGTCCGAAGGGAGCAGGCTAGGTCTGTCTGAAGAGAATGTGAAGAGTTTGGGGTGATGGAAATCGGCAAAGTACAAGGATCAGAGATCTGGTAAAAGGGGGGTGTTAGGTAACAAAAGGCATCTGGGTGGCGGGGAGCGGAGGGGTTGTTGGAGAGAAGGCTCACTGGGCCTCATTATGACTATGGCAATAGCCGTGCAGGTAATTACCGGTACGCTGCCGCCGGAGTAGTTTTTTATCCGGTACCCGGCAATGGGCAATTGCCAGGGCATTCCAGCCTCGCCGGACCTGGTAATTGCCCACTGCCGGGTTCCGGTATTTATTACTCCTCATTCCCATTTGAGCCGCATAGGGATCAATGGGGATGGGCAGGCCGGTAGCGCTGTCACCGTCAATAACGGTGCTGGTGCTACCTGGTAGGTCTGCTCACGGGTGCTGTTCAGCACGGACCTGCCAGGCTGACAGGCAGCCGCAGGCAGACCTTGTAGTTTGCCGGTCCGGAAACTACGGTACAGGCAAGCTTACCAGTAACCTAGTTACCGGACTGGCAAACTTATAATGAGGCCCCACTGTCTTTTTCTTTTTCAGATATGGCACGGAGGAGTGGTGAGTTGCCTCAGTTCTGGATACGCAGACACTCCATAGTCAAATGGGCAGAGAAAGATGCAGCAAAAAGGGTTTATGGGACACAGTTGGGGTGTAGATATAATGTGGCATTGTTGAGATGGTCTGGGGTGGGCAGGGCTCAAGTGGGACCAACTGTTGCCTATGCTGGCGGGTATGAGAGAGCTTCACGGTGTTCCTGCGACTCTTGTTTTACATGAATAGGAGAACGATTTGGTCAGGGATACGGGTGTGGCATTGTTAAAAAAGATAAAGAGAGGGACCTTAGTTAGTTGAGGGAGATATGGCCCAGGTTGGTGTTGGTTTGGACCAAGTTGATGCCAAGGAGGGTATGGCGGGGAGCTGTGAAGCAAGGGGCGGTGGAACGGACGAGGAAAAAGATTAACAGGGAAATGTTGAAATTTTGCAGGTCCTGTGAGGTGAAAACACTGGTGCATCAGCAGATCATATATGAAGCTTTTGATTTGTATTGGTGGATGGAGTGCACTTGCCACTTATGGGAAACTAGTACTATTGGTGTGATGTTAGGATGGTGGTAGAAAATATCATAAAATAGTTGGAGGTAGATGAGAGTGGTGGGGCAGAAAGAACACCTAAGTGGAGGGTTTTTCTGGTGCCTGGGGACATGGCCGTTTGGAGGATGGTTGGGAGAAGCAAAAAGGGGAACTAGCGCGGTAAAGGAGGGGGCGGCCGCTGTTTGCACAAACAGGCTACCCCGGGGGTTCAAAGAGGGGGAAGAGGTATTGAAGAAGGGGCGTGGCCTCAGGGAGAAGATGGGAGAAAGCAAGAATGAAGGTTGAAAGGAATTGAGGGGAAGGGGTGGAAGCAAGGGGCAGGAAGTGATGAACTGTAAATTGTTTAATTATTTAATTGTTTTGGCGATTGTTAATGGCTCCATTAGTCTGTAAGGCCAGGGGCCAGATTAGCGTGTTTTTTGTAAGGTGTGGCCTGTCACATTAACCACTTTAAGCAAGTCTGGGATTTTTGTGCAGTAAGCCCAAAAGTACGTAGTGTGTGTTGCAGGAGACAAACTTGTCAATTGAAGCGGGTTTGTTGGTACAAGGAAGAGCGCAGAGGGATGTTGTTTGCGGTTTAAGGTTGTGCTGGTTTGGAGAATGGAGGGACAAAAAAAAGGGTTGGCCCAGCGCCAAACTGCACAGTTTTGTTTGCAAGTAATAGTTGTTTTAGTTGTATGTTGTATGTAAAAATAATAGCTATTTCTACATAGAGAGGGATTCTGCCGAAATATAATATAAACTGAGGGATTACACGTTGAACAGTATAGTACGTGAGGCTAGCTTCTTTTCAACAATTATTGTTGAGTGGAGGGTCGTTTCGAGTGAGGGAATCTTGCCATGTCAGTTGCAGCAACAGCTGCACTGTACCGCCCACAGTTATGGCCCCTTCTGGCTAGGAACCGCTACGGTGGGGCAAGGGGGTCGGATTTACTTTTTTTTTTTTTACACAAAAGCACTTGAATTAACGCATTACTAAACTAATTTTCAGTTGCCAATGTATTGTTTGCCTAGGGATGTTTATGCAGTACGTTTTTCTAAAGGCCGATTAGCGCTCGAAGGATGTGCGCATTATTTTAGACTTGATTTCGGTTAGCAGATCCTGTATGGAGCTTTTATCGGTGGACAAAGCAAAGTACATTGTGACATTTATCTAGTTAAGGGTGATTAGGACATGTGGGGTGGTAAGGGTCTACCACGTACGGGGGTTTTTAAAACTGTGAAGGGCTGTCAACGGGAGGGATCTCGGTGTAGCCTATTTTGCCCATGGAGGTCATGGCAGAGAGCGAAAATGTATGGCATGGCCAAAACGGACATACAGTGCTGGCTGATTTAGGGATAAGTAGATTTACGAACTGAGTAAAGATTTGCAGTGGTGAGATTTTAGGACCATAACGTTGTGTAGGCTCTGTAAATGGTGATTTTAGCTGTCAGAGCCCAATGCAATGAGTCTAAGAGCTTTGTTTCCTGAGATTGGGCATGCTGGACAACACGTATCCGCACAGGTTTAAGTATCAGGTCTCACGCTCAGAAGTGGGAACTCGGATGGGAAGAGCGATATGAAGCCCGTTTATTTCCTTTTGTCAGTGTAAGTTTGACGTGACTATCGAATTTGGCTTAGTGGGCTCCTGAAGTTATTGTAGTACTGCTAGGGGAACTCCGGTGACGGTTGCGGGATGGGGTCCATAATAGCTCTCTCCGGTAGTTGACTCAGTAGGTGCATGAGAGCTGGGCATCTGGGGGTGTGGGTGGTGTGACTGAGTGTCATCATGGGTCAAGTAGTGTTGGACTACCCCCTAGGCAGCAGGTACAGGGGTGGTTTTGGTGTAGGGGCCTAGCAGGTAATTAGGAGCGTACCAGTGTTTGGTGGGACTGGGGATGGGGACATGCTAGCCCTCTCCGGCAGTTGGATCCAGGAGGGGTGCAGGAGCAGCCCGTGGAGGCGATAGGGCTGGGTGATGGAGTGGCAGTGACGGCCACGTCGCACAGGACCATCCCCGGGGGGAAAACCCGGGTTAGCAGGTTCCGGGCAATGTTCGTTTGGGTTGGACTAGCACACCATTGGTTGTTGTGGGTCGGTGAGGTCACCATAGGGCTTTGCGCAGTGGGGTCCTGAGGGCATACCGGAAGTGGAAATTGGCTGGGAAGGTGCCCATGCAGGCACTCCCCGGCAGCTGACCCGGTAGTTCAGCTGTATCCCACCATAGGGGGGCTGGGCGACAGAGTGACAACAGGAGTCAAGTCATTCAGGACCACTCCCAGGGCACACCTTGTGATGGAGTGTAGGGCGGTGTAGCAGGGTCGACAATTGGGGTCACCCTGGCAGCTCCTGTGCGACCCCTGGCTCTGTCTTCGTGACCACTGGGGTCTGCAAAGGCAGAGAGAAAACGGAAGTAAAGAGGGCGAGGGCTCTCAGAAGAGAACCCTCTTCACATTAATTTCTTTTTGTAGTCAGTATTACTTCAAAAAGTACCCTTTCTCCCTGCACTCCACAGGCCATGGATGACTCAGTCTCCCCTGCTGGGCCCATGACAGGAACCAGAGATGGTTCCTTGCGTGGAGATAGCATTGGAGATGGAACTAAGTGGAGTTCCTCGGAGCAATAATGGATTTGGAAAACGGTAAGAAAGTGTTTATTTTTGTAAATGTATGTGCATTCATGCATAAAAAAGGTGCGTGTGTGTATGTATATGATCTAATGTGTGTGAGTGAGTGCATGATGTATGGGTGGCTGGGTGTGTGAGTGAATGGTGGATAGGTGCAGTGTAAATGAGCATGTGAATGGTGGGCTTGTGTTCAATACCTATATTACTTACCTTTAATCTTCACTACTCCTAGTGCTACTCTTCCCTGTACCAGTACTTTCCTATGAATCACCTTGCCTCATTTGTATGTACTGGGACGAGGAAGAGGGACTTGGAGATAATGCTGGGCCAAGGGGCTGAGTTTGGGGTTGGAGGAGGAGAGTTGGTGGTATAGGGGACATGTCAGGAGGGTGGGGCAGGTGGGGGGTGCGCTATCACAATGGGCATTCATGATAAAGCAGGAACGATATGTGTTATTAGTGTCTCACATTTTGGTACAGCAAATCTGGTCATTTGTTAATGTGGCATGACATTTGTACAGGGCATCTATGATAAAGTAAGCAGGATAAGGGCCATTACCTGTCTAGACTGGCATCTGTGGTCAGCCATTATAGTAATTTCTTATGTGGCATGACATTTTTACACGGCATCTCTAATAAAGTAATCATGATAAGTGTTATTAGCTGTCTAGACTGTCATTTGGGTGCAGCCAGTCTAGCCATTTCTTACTGCGTCATGACATAATATTCTGGGCATCTATAATGAAGTAAGCATCATAAGTACATGCCCAGACTAGCATTTTGCTGCAGCTAGATTAGCCATTTCTTACTGTGGCTTGACATTTTGTACTGGGCATCTCTGATAAAGCAAGCATAATAAGTGTAATTTTAATTGGTTATTTACGACACGCTTAATACCCAGAGGTTTCTAAGTGTGGGCCCGGGAATCGAACCTGTGTTGCTCTGCGTCGTCTTGCTTCCAAGGCGTGCGCATTGCCCCTGACCTATCCACCCGGCCCATGTGGTTAGATTGGCATTTTGGTGCTGCCGGTTTAGGTATGTCTTACTGTGGCATGGTATTTTTTACTGTGCATCATCAAGGCTACAGCAAACATAAGTGTTTTTACGTATCTGGCCTACCATTTTTGACATGCTTTCTTATGGTGGCATTGCATTTTAA
Organism: Ambystoma mexicanum; assembly: GCF_040938575.1. Lineage (NCBI taxonomy): Eukaryota > Metazoa > Chordata > Amphibia > Caudata > Ambystomatidae > Ambystoma > Ambystoma mexicanum. Next base: position 1,472,641,557 of record NC_090935.1, read on the forward strand.
TAGCAAAGCGGTAAGAGAGTTCAACAGGTTGGGCGCTCACTGCTGTGATCTGTGTGTTATCTGCAGGTCGCAGGTTCAAATCCTGGCAAGGTCAACTCAATCTTTCATTTTTGCGAGGTTGATAAATGAGTACCAACTTTGGTTGGGATGATAGTTGTATGTACATATGAGCTATATTTATTTTATTTATTTATTTGCATTTTTAAAGCGCTCACACAGCCCGGGGGCATCGAGGCGCTGTTACAGGAATATGTCTCAGTTGTGCATTTATAACGTGCTTCTTAAGTACGAACCCAGGTATCGAACCTGTGGTGCTTCGTGTCGTCTTGTTTCCAAGGCAAGTACGTTGCCTCTGAGCTATCCTCAAGGGACAGCTATGTACAATACTTTTGCAAAAGCGCTACATAAATAACAAATCATCATTAAAGCATTCATGCTGCTGTGCGCTGAAAGTGACTTGCATCTATTGGATTTTTTGATACTGTATTGTTGCAACACCTGGCAATGTAGGGGATCTACTTTTCACATAATGACAATAACCGGCATGCAGCTATAATTGCCATAATATGGAAGTAACTGGTCATTCAATGCTCAAGTGGCATATCTATGGCACTGCCTCTGACAATTTATTTGATGTGTTTATAGTTTATTAAAATCTTAAACGCATTTTTAATCATATACTTCATAACTCTTAGTTCATTACAAATGGCAATAAATAACTTAAGGCTTCTAAAACAAACATTACATACATTAATTCAACACAACATAATATAATATCATATACCATATACCTATCAGTGCCTCCCTTTCTAAACCCCAAGATTACATTTTCCACCTACCCGACAAATAACTCCCTTCCCTACTTCATTATGGTGGACTAATTGAGAAAAAAAATTTCCCCCAACTTTTTTGCATCAATATTAAAATATTCACTAAAGCAATGGTCATTGCATTGAGATCCATACAAGAGCCTAGCTCACTTGACTTCACTGTTTAAATCCCCTAATCTCCTTATGAACTTTCCCAACTATATTTTCCTCGGCCTGTGTTGTGCTTCAGCCAATCAGCCAATGTTTTAGTGTATCTGCTTCCCCTTGCTTTTTATAGAGCCGACAATTTCCTTCTTGCCAAGGGATCCCTCTTATAGGACCCAATCTTTGGTGGGAGCCTAGTAAGTTAAGATGAAATCGCCTTTAAATGTAAGGATATTTCGCCCCTGCGAATCTCATCACAGGGGCCTCATCTCCTTATATGTCCTCAGGTATGTAGTTAGCTCCCTTTGTAGTTTATACAATTATAATGGTTGTTTTATAACACGCTTAATACCGAGATTGGTTTCTAAGTGCGGGATCGGGATTCAAACCTGTGTGGCGCTGCCTTGTCTTGCTTCCAAGACAAACATGTTGCCCATGAGCTATCCCCCATCCCCAATGTCATTCACTGGATATCTTTCCCCATTTTACAATTTTCATTTGTCGTACATCTTCTCTGGGCTTTCCTTCAATGTAAGCTTGTCTGAGCCCATTTCAGCAAGAACCGGGTCATAGCACTCCACAAAATTGCTCAATGCTTTGTCATAATATTTTCATAAAGATATATTCAAATCTTCAAATAGTGAACCCGATGGTAGAACTAATATTGCCTCTGCCTATGTTGTAATATTGGGTATCATGACCCCTTCCATGGCATATGAAGGCAGCACCCTTGTTAAAATGTGGTTGTTATCTAAAATGTTCTTGTCTGCTTCAGTAAGTATTTGGTATTTTAAAATGTTTATGTTTATGTACCTTTTTCTTAATCCTGCAAGCCACTTTCGGTAATGTCACCAGGGTTGAAGGGGAACTGATTATTAGGCAGAGTTTGTATGCAGTACCCTTTGGGACCACTACACACAATTATGACTACAGGTGTAAGCAAAACCAACCTTTGGTATAAATCCGTACTAGACAGTTTTTGGTAGCGGAGTTGAGCAGCCAGGCTTATCTCAAAAGGGAATGTGAGCTGTAATGATGTTACACAGAGGTCTACAATCACAGGTGTTCAAATAAACTCTTACACTCAAGGTTTCTTTGTTAAATACTTATTAATTTATTTAACTGTCAGATATAAAACATTCATAAGAAGGAGGCAATATAATCACACATAAATATACTTCAGTACTGTACACTCTAAAGTTTCTGAGGCATTCAGAATACTTTGAAGGAGGAGCATAAAGGCATATATTATCAGAACATAGAAAGAATACAATTATTTCTTAGGCAGTGCACATATGTTGAGTTCACCAGAAGAGTCAATTCAATTCAATAGGCTAGGCCAAAGTCAATGAGCTAAAGTCTTGGATAGGACAAAGCAGTTCTGGTAGATCAACGGAAAAGTCTCTGCCAAAGTTCTCAGGAATAGTTTGTAAAAAGAAGAATTATATGTTGGGTCACAAGCTGATTAGGCCTGTGAGTTGGGAAAGTTTCATGCACTTTCACTGCGAGAGGTAAGTACTCTCAGTCTGGTTTTACAGTACCTTTACAAATGAAGAAAAAGATGCAGCTGGTGACCTCTATTCCTGGCAGTTCCTGGAGATCTCGCTGTTCCTGGGCCTCAGTCGTGGGGACGTCAGGGGACTCCTGCACTGCGCTGGGACTGGTCAAAAAGCTGGCAACTGGCAAATCTTCAATTCCGGTAGCTGTAGTCAAGCACACAAGCTTGTGTCCCTCTCCCTGGTTATTCGGTTTCCTGCAGCACTCTGAGGAAAACACAACCAGCTCGGAGAATGGTATCCAGGTGGCTTAGTGTCGAGTTGATTGGTCCCACCAACTCAAAGAGAGAAGTCGTCCTTGCAGGGTTTCTCTGTTGAGATGAACTTAGCGATTCAGACCTGCCGCAGGGCTTCACCGGGCAAACCAATGGCCCAGAAGTTGCAGCAGCCGTCCTCTTTAAGCTCGTCTTCGGTTCTTTACTTCCAGTGGTCGACTCTGCCTTCCAAGCCAAGAGACTCACCTTTTATTCAGTTCTCTCTCATTCATTGCAGCCTAGCTGTCACACACCCAGCAGGGGGGTTGTCCTTGCCGGACAGTCAGCCAGCCAATCACCACAGAGTGCATTTGGGTCTCGTAGGAGACTAAGCAAAGGGAGTTTTCGGGCACCTCCCTCATTTTCTGCCCACCCCAGACACTCGGGCGCCAGAGGCAGTCTTCACTCCTGAAGCCTGCCAAAGGCGAATGAACAAAGGAACCAAACCTGGTTTGGCACGCAGGGCAAAACTCTAGAAGGAACTTTCCACAAAGAAATAGCGAAAAAAGAAGACTGGGACCTGTTGTTACAGAGGGGGCTCAGACGCCATCTTGAAAAACATGGCTCCCGCAATTTAACTCTACCAGTGTTTGCGGTCGGAAAAATTCATGGTAGTTCATTGTAAAACCACTGCCACCAGCCATTTCGAGAGGAAAGGGTAGCATTTGACTGCTACATAAGTATTTAGACACAGGGGATACTAAGTAATCCCTCCAGTACTCTACTGTAAGATAGGGTGTGGTGGGTCTAGGAATTTAAAAAGACTAGTAAAGTCAATTTCACTTTACTCACTCTGGGAAACAGTAGTTTATCCGAGAGAAGGTATTTAAACTTTGGGAAAGCCTGAAAAGGTTTCCCTGTGCGACTGCACTGAGGGTGCTGTGTGACACAAATGAAAAGATGATGTCTATGGAGTTGTCAAACTCCATAACCAAAGAAAACACAAGAGTAAAACACATTTCAAAATACATGAGAGAGTGGGAAAAAGGGCCACACTCTCTCCAAATCCTCCAAATCCATCAAAGTTGCTGGGGGTTTCTAAGGTGAAGGGAATTAGCACATTTTTGAGAATTCTCCCTAACACTGATGCCATCCAGGTCAAAGGCCACATGACATCACTTCCTGTGATGTTATCAGTTCTGTGATGTCACTTCCGATACCACCGGCCTTTTGGTGAATCGATGTCCCTGGGGTGCAGTGTTCTGGCTTATCGCAACAGCATGAGTGTAGTGCCATTGTGGTCGTCATAAGTGTATGGGTCTATTGGGCACCTAAGGGGTATTGTGTGTTTGTATTTATTACATTTTATATAACGCTTTAAGCCAAAGCGCTTTACATGAGACAACAGTGAATACATAACAAGCATTACGTACCAAAACATGAATCAATTAACTGATTCATGTTTTCATTCATGCCTTTGTTGGCTTGTGCAGGGAAGTGGCCATATGGACACTCCCCCCGCTGAAGTACTGGCCGGGGTGAGTTTTTTTCTGTTCATTGGGTAGGCCAATAAGACTGCCACCGTGGTTGAGTTGGTAGAGTGTACTGTTGCCCAGAGAAATCATTGAGGGTGCAGGCAGGTAATGGTGAGGGGCATGGCTGGCCATCTAAAATCTGTGTGATGTGGCCGAGAGGTTTGTTGTTTGAAGCATGCCCTCTGGTGGCAGTCCTGGTGCCTGGAGCCAGTTTGGTGTGTGGTCACAGTTTGGCTTGGCAGGGGGCTTCGGCCCGGTAGGGACTATGGGGCTGGGGGATCGGGAGCAGGGGGCGCACTGGATACAGGCCAGGGGCCTACGGCTTCCCCAGCGGGAATCGCTCCCAATGGAAGTACCAGTGGTGACGGCACCCGGGCCCCCACTGAGGGTTTCGGGCTGGTGAGGGTCCGTGGGCAGGGGGTATGATCAGGGAGCAATCAGTACAGGTGCGAAAGAAGGCGGCCTCCTGGTATCACCCCCAGAAAAGGGCTTGGCAGGGGGACCGGACCGGGATAGGCGTTGCATCGCTGTGCGCAGAGTTAATGGCCCACCTGGACCACATGTCAGAATATGATAACGTGTATTGTTTACTGTTAATTTTCCCTAAATCTTCTCATTTTCAAATCTGACGGGTCACATTTATGGAGTGGCAGTAGGCAGGTGCCCGGAGCCTGTCGGGTGAGTGGTCGTGGTTGGAGCTTGGCAAGGGGTCAGGCCATTCAGGACTGCGGTGAGGGGGCCACAGGATCAGGATCCGGGAGGGGCACTGGGTCCAGGCCATGGGCCTGGCGGCACCTGTATATCATTCCCAGGAGGTGTGGCGGTTTAGGGGCTACTGCCTTGTGATAAGAGTTGAGTGAACACTTTTGGTAGGTGTTCTCATCTTTGAGCAGACTGGTGGTTGCTAGTAGATTTAATTTTCTGGGCAGGGTCTGCATGGCGTTTTTTTGGTTCCTTGGTGGTCTGCTTGTTGGATGCATGCCCCCGGCAGGTAGTCCCTGTGTTTGGAGCCGGCTGTGTGTTGTAGGTTGGTAGGGGTCTTTGGGCCAGTGTGGGCGGAGGCAGGGGGTGTGGTGTTTTTTGGGGCCACATCCTAAGAGTTGGGTGGGCATTTTTCTGTACTTTTTCTTGACATTGTGCAGATTGGTGTTTTTTTTGTAGATGTTTCCTTTAGTGGAAGGGGCTGCATAGGGACCGCAGTGTTTTTGCCCCGTTAGGCAAGCCATCAACATGGACACCAGGGTCCTACCCTATGTGGGTGGATGGTCCAGAGATTGTCAGGGAGGCTGTACCAGCCAAGGTTGCTAGTGGCATCGCTGGCGATGGGTCACGGTACACGTTGGGGATCAGAGAGTCGTCTAGGTAGGGGTAGACATGAATCCCCCCTCGCCTGAGATACGCTGCCACCACCACCATTAGCTTGGTGAAGACCCTCGGGCGGAGGTCAATCCAAATGGCAGAACCCAAAACTGAAAGTGTGAGCTGCCAGCCGCAAACCCCAAGTACTTTCTGTGCTTTGGATGAATCGGCACATGAAAGTAAGCATCCTGAAGGTCCAGAAACACCAACCAATTTTGAAGTTGAAGGGTCTGAAGGACCTGAGCAAGAGTAACCATCTTGAACTTGTCCTTCCTGAGGAACTCAACCAACGCAATTCCAAGATGGGTCTCAGTCCCCAGTCTTTCTTTGGAATAAAAAAATATGGGGAATACCATCCCTTGTTCCTCTCCGCTACAGGCACTAGTTCTATGGCGTCTTTCTCCAGCAGGTTCAAGATTTCCTGCACAAGGAGCGGATCCGGAAGCTTCAAACAGAGACTCCCCAGTGGATTGTCGTGAGGCTGCTTTAGGAAGGGAAGACAGTAGCCGTGGGCTACTGTATCCAGAACCCAGGCAACCGAAGTAATAGCTCGCCATTCTTCGAGATGCTGAGACAGTCTGCCCCCAACCGGTGAACAATGGAACATGGCCTCATAGCTGTTATGGAGTGGCTGTTGTAGCACCTGAAGGCAAAGAGGCTGCTGCTTGAGCGGCTTTGGCACCTCTATTTACCTAACCACCACGGTTACTTTTTCGTTGACCCCGTTGATTGGCGGCTCCTCTCGTCCTACCAAAAGAGGAGTAGTAACAAAAGGAACCCCCCTCCACTGTTGTCCCCTGGGACAAAAAGGCGGAGGTTGACACACTGCTGCGTTTAAAGATTTAGCAGCAGCTTTGGAGGTCTGCAACCTCTCAAGGATCTCGTCAGCCTTGTTGCCAAACAAATGAGAGCCATCAAAGGGCATGTTCACAAGACTGGTCTATACATCCGGAGCAAAACCGGACTTCCGCAACCACGCAAACCTGTGTACAATGGTGCTCGCAGCCATGGACCGGCTAACAGTGCCGGCCGTGTCCAACCCAGACTTAAGGGATTCACATATGGCATCTTTGCCATCCTGCACGAGAGCAAGGAACTGATCCCTTTCTTCCCCCTCAGGAAGATGCTCAGCCGCTAAAGAGACGCAATTCCACAGAGTGTGTGAAAATCTTGCCAAGGCACAAGTGGAGTTGGCTGACTTCAGCGACATACTCCCCGCAGAAAAAACCTTGAGTGCCCAACCATTGAAGCGCTTGTCGTCCCTATCAGGAGGGATGGTAGGGTATGCCGCCTGCCTCGAGGTGGCCATAGCCGCCTGAACCACCAAACTCTCGGGAGCAGGGTGAGTGGATAGGAAGCTGGGGTCACCACTGGAAGGGCAGTATTTTTTAGTTAAAGACTTGTTAACCGCCGGAAGAGACTCTGGGGTCTGCCAAGTAGCCGCCACCCTTTTTTGCAAAGTCAAATGAAAAGGCAACACTGGGTCAGAGGACGGACTTTGAACCAAAATATCAGTCAAGTCATCCTGAACAAATGCCTCTGGAGGACTAGACTAACCAAGATACTCAGAAACCTTAGCCATCAGTCTCCTATAAGAGGATTCAGCATGAGCCCCAGGCTGAGGCCTGCCAAACTCCACCTCAGGAGATGTGTCTAAGTCACTGGCATCATGTAATGATTGACGTAACTCTTACAAATGACTGTCCCTTGAAAAGACAGGAGCCACATCCGGCTCAAGAGGGCCAAACTCCAAATCAGACCTCTCCTCATCCTCATAGATATCATTCAGAGGAAGAAAGGCCTCCTGCCTGGTGGGTCTGGAGTCCCCAACAGGCTTCACCGATTTGGATTTAGCCTTCCTCTGAGGATCCACAGTACCAGGGACCTCCATCAGCAACTTCCGGCCAAATGGCCCGAAGGCATCAAGAGCGTAAACGGCTTAGGCGTCAACAATGGTGCCGACGGCACCAAGGGCTGGAGTGAAGGCAAAGCACCAACCTCCGTATCCGACGGACACGGCGCAGACGGAGTCGATGCCGACCTCGAGTCCTTACCAGACTTCTGCGGTTTCGTGGGGACGAAGACCGAGACCTGGACCTAGCACATCTCTGGCGATCAACATGAACCTTGTCCAAACAGGAACTCGACGGTTCCCAATGTTTATCGCGCCGAGGACCCGGCCCCGAAGGCGCGCAAGCATCGGACCGAGACCGTTCCCTGATGGCTTCTTCCGAAGACGCGGACGGAACTGTGCCCTGGGATTGAAAAACCACCAGCATTTGCTCCTTGAAGACCTCCGATTCCTCAGTAGTCGAGGATTTAGTGGGACAAGCCACTTTCCTCGTGGCACCATCATCCGACGAGGACGGGGAAGGCGACCGGTGACGCCGCTTCCGGGAGTGCCGAGACGAGGAGGATTAGTGGCGGGGCCCACTCCGGGATCGAGATCCCCGGGACTCCTTCCGACGAGGAGAGTCACCCCTCGAATCATCGGTGGACATCCCTTTCGCAGCTTTTCGGGACTTACTGGGTTTAGTACCCCAACCTACCTGTAACGTCCCCTTACGCTCCCGCAAGGCCTTAGCAGTCAGTGACTGGCATTTCGAACAGTCGTCGGTGTCATGACTCTCGCCCAGACACCACAAACAAATGCGGTGCGGGTCCGTAATCGACATCTTAGACTTACAGCCACGGCAAGTCTTAAAGCCAGACCGCAGAGTTGGAGGTGTAGATGATGAAGACCTAGTCACGAAGAATACACCAGGCGCGCCGAGTTCGCGAAGCAAACACATTTGCTGAAAAAACATAACTGAGGCTCCAGGCGCCGTGCGTCCTATTTATAACATCTGGTGACATCGCCATCGACTAAGGCCTTCGAGGGACATCGACCCGACGCCATTGATGCAGGACGCCCTCTGCCGAAAAATTTCCGAAGTAGCACAGCTGTGGACATTACATGTCAAACATGTGGAATACGTTGGAGGACACAATCCATTTGAACTTTGGTTTACCGTAAAAGGCTAATGTTATGAAAGAGTTCCATGTATGGGTCATTTTTCCTCCAATTGTGAACCCCCCAACATTTTGCTGTTGTCTGACCATCCTAGCCTGACTTTTGCCAGTGGAGCCCAGCCTTCTGCTGCAATCAGTTGGGCTTTTGCTCATTTTGTTATGGGGAAACTGACATGCCCTTAAGACAGTCAGTACTGGGAGACTTTGTTTCCCTTAGTCTTTCCCTTTGCTGCTAGTTTCTAGCAACATTTTATCAGAGCACAATTTACCTTCCAGTACAGTGCGCTGGGGTCTCTTTTTCATTTTGAAGGCCCTAGACACCCTCAAAGGATTTTTAGGTGAATGTATAAATGTGGCTTAGACAGAGCTGGTGGCAGCTGTTACTTTTCATGTATTTTTAACCCTTTTCTATGGTCCGCACCGCATTTACCGCGTTTGGCCCAGGACAGTGGCCAGTGCCTAAAATGGCCATGCCACAAGGTCCTTTGTTCTGTTCTTTGACCATCTTGTCCCTTTGCCTTCCACCCGTGAAGTTCCTTATTTGGTCATGCAGACCCCTGCGAAAACCGAAGCTTTCACAGGCTTCTGCATGCCATTGTGTGGGTGCCCCCAGGATGTGGGCTGGAACTGTCTAGTTCCAATACACATCCTAGGTGCCAGGATGTCTGGTGTGCTGGGATGACTGGGAGCACTGTGGTCCGTGTTAGGGAGAATTCTCTGAAATGTGCTAATTCCCTTCTACCATAGAGACCCCCAGCTCTTCTGATCGACTTTAGCACTTTTAATTTCTAACTCAGAGAGAGTGAGACCTTTTTCCCCACTCTCTCATGTATTATTTTGTGATTTGGACTCTGCGTTTCCTTTGACTTTGGAGTCTGACAAACTCCATAGGCATCATCTTTACATTGTGACACAGCACCTTCAGTGCAGTAGCACAGGGAAGTCTCTTGGATTTCTCAAAGGTTTAAATACCTTCTCTTGGTAAAACTACTGTTTCCAAGAGCAGTGAAGTGAAATTGACCTTACTTACATTTTGTAACTTTCTAGACCCAGCAAACACTATCTTACCATGGGGTGCTGGGGGGGTTACTTAGTATCCTCTTTGTCTAGTTTCTTGTGTAACATTTTTATGTTACCCTTTCTACAATTAATGGCTGGTGGCTGTGGTTTACATTTTACTACCATTGTGTGTTTTTATCGCAGGCTGCGTTTGCAGCTGCAGTAAGGCACCCATGGGTGCCCATTTTGTCAAAATGGCCCTGGTCTTGTTTTTTCGCCATTTCTTGTTGGAAAGGTCCTTCTTGAGATTTACTCTGCGCTGCAAACCAGGTTTGGTCCCTTAATTCATTTAGTCTTTGGCAGGATTCACAAGTGAAGCCTGTCTCTGGCTCCAGTATGTCTGGCAGGGGCAGGAAGTGAGAGAGGAGCCCGAAACACCCTGTGCTTAATCCCCTTGGTTACAGGAATGCACCCAAAGGTGATTGGCCGGCTGGATGTCCTTGGAGGACAGCCACCCTACTGTGTGATTGACAGCTAGGCTGGAATGAATGGAAGAAACCTGCATAAAAGGCAAGGCTTTTTGGCTTGGAAGGCAGAGTCAACCACTGGAAAAAAGAAATCCGAAGAAGAACTTGGAAGAGACGCCTGCTGCAACCCCTGGACCATTGGTTTGCCCTGTGAAGCCCTGCTGCTGTGCTGAAGCTCCGAATTCACCTCGACTAGAGAAGCCCTGCAAGGACGACCTCTCCCTTTGGGTTGGTGGGAGCAATCAACCCCAAAGTGAACTTGTCTGGACATCCTCTCGGAGCTGGCTGTACTTCCACTGCTGCTGCTGCTGGAACCGAAGTGATAGGGAGAGGAACACCAGATCGAGTGCATCTCTTAAGTCAGACCCGAGCGCCAGAAAGATCCTCCGGCCTTCCCTGAAGCAGGACTGACCATGCATGAGCCACCTCAAGAGAGTGTTCGACCCCCGATGCGAGGAAAGTCTGAAGTGGTATCCGAGAACTGCAGTGTTGCTAATCGCTATAGACGCGAGGAGCTGAAACCGTGAAGCGCTGCTGAATTGAAGTTTGACCTTTGCTGACGCCGACCTTCCGAATGTGTTGCAGGAGTCCCCAGAAGTCCTCCCTCTTGTCCCCACGACTGAGGCACAGGAACAGCAGGATCTTTAGAGCCAAACAGGAACAGAAGCCAGCTAGAACCATTTCTTGTAACCAAAGGTACTGTAAACCTAAGAGGACTTACCTCTTGTTGTGTAGCCTTGCTTGTTCTCAGTTGAAACTTGTCTTGGTTGCCAGTGCAGAGTTGCTTGCAGCTTTGCCCCTCACAAGCCTGTGGCCCTTCAAGTGCATCTTATTTCAACAAACCTTTCTACAAACATTGTGCAAGACTTTTACTTAACTGCAAAGAAGACCTTCAGCTCCCCTAGACTTTGTTCAACTAACATTGACTGTCCTGGCTCCCTAAGAGACTCTTCTACCTCTAAATGTGTGCTTTTGCCTTTCCCCAAGGAAAGGGTTAATTTACTTTGCACTGAAAGGTTTAAAAACCATTACCAGTTTATGAATCATTTGTTAACCTTTGTTTTATTCATCTATCTAATCCTTTTCACCTAAACTCAGTATTGCTCTAAATGTACCAGTGATAAATCAATGTCCACAGTGTCCTCGCTATTTAAGTCACCTGAGGGTGTAGAAAGAGTCTGTGTGCCATCCCCAGTGAGTATCATCTGATTTAGAGAAACAGAGGATGTTTTGAAGTGTATTATAACTGTTACATATTTTGATCCTCTCTGAAGAAGGCTTATATAACTGACTGTTAAATAAATTAATAATAGTTTAATCAAGAAACCTTGAGTACAAGTGTTTATTTGAATAACTGTCACTGTAAAACTCTGTGTTACAACATTACTGCTCACAATGACCCCTCTTAAGATAAGCCTGGCTACAACATTACTGCTCCCATTGACCCCTCTTATGATAAGCCTGGCTGCTCAGCCACACTACCAACCTGTGTAGTACAGACTTATAACAACGGTTGGGTTCCTATTGCCAGGAGTCCAAGGTTGCTCTAGTCTCCCAAAGGGTACTGCACACAATCTTTCCTAACAGTCTGTGATTGGTCCACGTCTGGGATGGCTGTATGTGAGCAGATCTCTCATTGGTTCTCTTAGTTTCGGTGTGAAGGAGATTTTGGATAAGAGAAGGCATCTAACACCCATTCCAGGATGATCTTCTGAGTTCACACCAAACTTAGTAAAGAAGCCAAGTATCCTGAAACCAAAAGCAGAACTGAGGAACTGCTGGTGACCTGCTGGAAGGTTTGGCACCCTGAGCCCACTGTCGTCCCGTTGGACATCCTGTTCTGATCGAACCTAGAAGGTCTGCAAAGGCACTTCGACACATTATAATAGTGGGACCAACTATTCTCGGCACCTGCAATTTAGCCTGCAAATGAGCCTGTTCGCAAGTGTTCCTGGAACACCCAGTGAACTGACCAGCTCGTAGGGACCTTTGCCCTGGAACCACCACCATCTTGAGTTGATACTTGGGCATTTGGAGACTGTAAGCTCTGGGCATAAGGCACTCTCCCGCCGAGTTTCGTAAACCTAGCATTCCTAAATCTGGAATTAGGAGAGTATGCTTGAACCATAGCATACGCAGTCACTGTGTCACCCAGCTGTGGTGACAAACTTTGTGGGTGCCTTGCTGCTGTGCCACACTGTGCCCTTAGACTCTCTGCAGTGGAATTGGCCTGATCCCTTCATCACGAGCAGAGAAATCGCACTGTTCTGCCACAGAATCATCCCTGGACCGCAGCTCCTGCGGCGGAAGTGGACTGGACTGCCAAAGTTTGGTCCGGAGTGCGCCAAGGGTTGGTGAGTACTTGCAACCCTTACCGGTGGCCCCTGGCGCATCCATCCATCCATCAATGTTTACGCACAAGTGTCCCCTGGGGGGCCACTCGCCTTTATCGAGGTTGCCTGTGCTACCGAGCTATTCCCAACTCTTGGATCCTGTTCTGCCCTCTTGAGGAGACCCTCCTGGAACAGTAGGAACTTATTCTTCACTGCCTTACCCCCCTTCCTGAGTCGCTACAGCTCCTGCAAGAGACCCCAGTTTGACTCCACCGCACGATTGCGTGCAACAGCAACGAAAGTATTTTAGAGCTCAAAACTCCACTCACCTTAGGGACTGGACTGCCTCTTAGTTAGGGATTGAACTGTGAAGGACTACCTAAACAATATTCGCACTGTGTGATCCCTTTCTTTGCAGGTTGTGGATCTCTACTGTGTAATATTCCTTTAGGTCAACTGTTATTGTATATATGTTTGCTATTTAGGATTGTGTTAGTTTGGTTACTATTGCTTTGAATCTATTGTGTGTTTTACTAAAAGGCCTTTAATAAATGTATATGTATTTTTGATATATACACCTGACAGAGTAATTTGTAGTGTCTTTTACTGTGTGTCTCGTTGTGGTCTTTCGATCAGCCTCACCCCTCCTGAGACCTAGTCCTGACCGCTGCCAATGCTACCTTGATTGGTCTGGCTTGTCCAGAAGGTTACCCTGTTCCAAGAAACTAGGCTGGTCTTCTGAACCTCTGCCCACCAGGTCAGAGTTCAGAAATCCATCTTAACAGCTAATGAGAGCGAAACTAAGATGCATCAAAAAGAGCTTGATAGATATAGAGGTGAAGACGGAACAGATGAAGAGGGAAAATGTTATTTTAAATCATGGTTGATGAATTATCCCTGTATTATGCAACACAATGACGTTGAATATATGCTGAGACTCTTGGGACAAAAAAACAGCAAATTTTTGGCAAGTTATTAATGGAATATATGGATCGCAAGTAATGCTACAGCAAAATTCCATATCAGAAGCTTCCTGGATAGCTCTTTTTGATTCTGTATATAAAAAGGCTGAGGTATCGATACATCTATATCTGAAGTTTGACAAAAATCATGAAAAAAATTGGAAGTATGATGTCATTTGATTCAATTTTGCTGGCACTTAACCAAGCCAGCTCCTCGAAAGCACCAGGACCTAAAGGAATTGGTAATATGGTTTTAAAGAAAGAACATGAACTATGGGCCAACATTTTGAAGTTTTTTTTCTTGTGACTCTCCTTAATGGAATATGTTCTTAAATCTTAGCAAATAGCATATGTTCTTCCAATTTATAATAAAGGAGATAAAAATTATCTGAGTATCTATAGGCCTCTTATGTTGATGGACGCTGATCAGACAATGTTTACTGCAATCCTTTTGCAACATAAAGAGGATTGGGCTGTTAACAGTGGTAGACTGCATAAATATCAGGTTGGTTTCCGCAAATCACAAAGTACCGTTATGAACAGATTTATGATCAGAATGTTACAAGATCTAGCATGGCATAAACAATATGGTTATATATATGTAGCATCAATCGACCTAACTATGGCTTTTGACTCAATTAATCACAATCTTTTATGGCATAAATTGATTAACTGGGGCATTCCTGATTGTCTGTTGAAGAGGATAGTGAAATTGTACAGCAATACCTATTATAAAGGTCAGGCTGGATAGGAATGGATCCTTGTCCAAAGAAATTTCAATTGACACAGGTCTTAGGCAGGGCTGTCTTTTAGCGCCCTGTCTTTTTAATGTATACATATCGGACCTTGAAGAAGAAATAATTCAGACTGTATTTGTATCTCCTAAAATTGAGAAGAACAAGTTACTTTCTTACCTGGTAACGTTCTTTCGATGGGATGGTCCGACGACGTATTCCATATCTATGACAGGTAATGTCCACAGCTGTGCTGCTTCGGAAAATCTTCGGCGTCTGCGTCCTGCGTCGATGACGTCCATGCGCCGTACCCGAGGACCTCCTCCGGCGGCCGACGTCACCCGATGTGATAAGTAGGATGCACGACGCTCATAGCCTCAGATGTAGTTTTTTCCCCCAGAACGTGTGCCACCAGTTTTCTGCCAGTCAGACACACAAGGCCTTCCGGAACGCAATCTGCAATCGCAAAAGAAATTCTGCAGCGGGAAGGTAGGGAGGGCGCGATATGTAATACGCCGTCGTACCATCCCATCGAAACAACGTTACCAGGTAAGAAAGTAACTTGTTCTTCGAGGGGATTGGGTCCTCCGACGTATTTCATATCTATGACAGACTCCCAAAGCAGTACCAAGCAAGGAGGTGGGAAAAGAATTTAGAACACAAATTTAGCATGCCCAATCAAATTGCGGAATAAAGGACTGCCTTGCCAAAGGCCAGATCCTGCCCTCTGATGGAATCGAGGGAGTAGTGACGTACAAAAGTATGTACTGAAGCCCAGGTGGCTGCATCACAGATGTGACAAATAGGAACACCCGTCTGCAGGGCAGTAGACGCAGCCACTCCCATGGTAGAATGGGCTCGCAAGCCAGCCGGAGGGTCCTTACCCGCCAAGCGGTAACACTCAGAGATAGCTAAAATAATCCAACGAGACAAAGTTTGTTTCGTCACATCTTGTCCCAAACGCTTTCCAACGTAACCAATGAAAAGTTGATCTGACCCGGGACATGCGCGAAATATAAAAGATCAACGCTCTCCTAGGATCAAGCCTATGGAGCCTTTCCTCTTCCTTACCAGGATGTGGAGGAGGATAGAACGCCGGAAGAACAACCTTCTGGCTCAAATGAAATTCCGAAACCACCTTTGGAAGAAAGGAAGGACGAGCTCTAAGGACAACCCTGTCCTTATGAAACACAGTGAAGCGTGGCTTAATGGATAGTTCCGGGACTTTTTTTTTATTGTCCCTACGGTTCGGCCATGTGTTTTTAAGCATAAATCGGTAGATCGTAGAAAACTTTCCTATGGACCTTACCCGACTTTTCGTCCATTAACGCACTCGAAATCAGCCGCCATTTTCTGATAATCCTATCATTTCCCCCCATCGCCCTGGCTCACCTGCTTTTGCGGCACTAAATCAAATCCCCCGCCCCTGAAACAGACTTTATCAAAACATTTATATTCCCCGCCTCTATCCGTGATGTGACTGCGCTGCGTAGGCAAACGCGCCCGGGCGTCTTCTACGCGACTACACACAGAACCCGGAAACCAACACAGATCAGCTCACAACACAGCGCGCCACAATTGGGAATATGAAACTGTACTTTTAAATCAAACCGCAAGATTTTAAATTTGGTAAAGTACATTTATTTGACATCAAATGTTTAGAGAATATTCAGCGATTTGCATTTTTATTTGCTCACGTTCCAAAAAGTTCGTTTTGAGGCACGCAATGTTCCTTTGCTGTACACAGGGTCTTAGATCATCTCACAATACAGCGCCACAATTCGGAATATGAAACTGTGGTTTAAAAGCAAACAGCAAGATTGTCCATTTGGCAAAGTACATTTATTGGACATCAAATGTTTAGAGAATATTCTGCGATTTGCATTTTTCTTTGCTCTCGATCCAAAATAGTTTGTCTTGAGGCAAGCGATGTTCGTGTGCAGTACACAGGGTGTTGGTTTACGATAAAATAAGCTCTTCGGTCGCACTGATAATCGCATGGCTGTTCCAACAACGAGGCACTAGGCCACCACAACGGTCTGTATGTTGCATCTAGCCGTTAGTACCGCGTAAGGGCATACTTGTACTTGGCGATCGTCCCATAAAATGGTCAGGGTGCTAACGTTGTTCACGCGGAGAAGCAAATGGCGGTTAAAAAAGCCATCCGCCGGTGTCTGGTACTCGTGACACATACAATAATGAAGGATGTATCTGTTTTAAAAACATAAAAAATGAAATTAGTCTCACCATCAGATCTTTATTAAAATTATTCATTTTATATATTAGGTCGGGAAATTATTTCATAGCTAGGACAGTGCAACTGGGTATTATACGTCAAGGGGGGGCTGTAGGATACTGAGACAGTCCCCCAGTGCAGGGGTTGACAGGGAGGCAGTGCAGGTGGAGAGTGAAAGGGCCCAGGACCGAGGTCGCAGACAGTGGACCAGTTGTAGCAGGGGAGAGGGAGAGAGAAAGTAGAAGCAAAGAGGAAGGTTTTGAGGTGCTTCCGTAAAAGGAGATGGTTCTCCTCAAGATAGTGCGCGGTACAAAACAATATGCCACATAGAACGAACAAGTACAACTTAACCCGTCTTTAAAGCTACTGTATAGTAATTAAATTGCGGTATAAACTCATCTAAAGAGTTACTTACATTATATTTGCATTTTCCATTGTGTCTGTGCGTAGGGCAGCCCCGAAATACCACTCCTTCTATGCCGACGTTATTTCTTCTAATGAACGAACAGTAAATGGCTTTCGTTTCTGAAATTATATTCATTATCGTTTACGTTATTGCACCACACCCCCAAAAAGAAGTCTTTCGGGATGGTCCCGGCCTGTCAAGGTCAAATAACAATAGAACCTTATACTGAGTCGTGGGCCATTCCGGCACCCGAGCAAAAAATCAAAGCAGCTGACCTTCACTTTGAACGAGCAAACATTCCTAGTTAGCTACATTCAGTGTAAGGCCATCTCACAGGACTTGAAATTTACACTCCATCTTTGCATTTTGTGTGCGTGTATTTGCAGCCCCAGAGAACCATAAATACAGAGACATTCTATATATTTTGAAAAATGATTTATATTACTGTTTGGTTTAATTCAATGCGCAAATGAACAAGGTTGGAGAGACACATTGCATGTACACTGAGCAATCACTTTTATTTACTCAATACATAGATACACATATTCAATGGGCCTGCAACATGAGGAGACTCGAGAGCAAAGTCACAGGTGACACCCGGGTGGTTCGCACTACTGCACGGTGAAGGGAGGGGCAACGGTGGAGAGACACATTGCATGTACACTGAGCAATCACTTTTATTTACACATTACATAGATACACATATTCAATGGGCCTGCAACATGAGGAGAGTCGAGAGAACAGACAATCAAATTACAATCATTTAAACCGCGATGTGTATTTCTCAATGAGCTCTGCTTTAGGTGGACATGGAACAGAGGCAATGTTGGGTGGCAATGCAGTTGTCCCCTGCACAGGTTCATTCACAACTCCATGTATGTGCCTATCTAGGACATCAACAATAAGTCTCTCAATAAAGTCATATTGCATATCCTCAAACACTGGTTTGATAACCCATTGTTTACTTCTTTTTGTGAAGGCCTTATTGTAGCGAAGCGTCCCTAAAGTTCCGGTCGTCCTACTTTGTTGACGGCCAACATTATGGTTATGTGCCAAGACCGCTAGAAGAGTCCGATTTATCATGCCCTCCATGCCAAAATGCAATTGTTTTGGCCTGTACTTTAGGCACATATTGTGGAACACCTCCAAATCTCCTGTGTGGCAGAATTCCGTGAGTCCCCTCAAATCTCTTGTTATAGTTTTATCAAATACAATCTTTTCAATGGCTTTGTGAGTGGGTGATGAAGGAATCAACCACTTCTTCCGTGCCTCCTCTGTGGACAAATGGCCATGTTCACAATTGTGGAAATGTTGGTTTGTGGTCCAGCGGTGAACGTTGCTACAGTGTAACATTACTGACCGCCATTTTTCCAGTAGAATTTCCAACGACCCTCCACATGTTTTTGAGCTCCACCAAAGATGGTTGCTGATTGACTTGGACCACTATGAAATACCTTGCATATCTTTCTTTTTACCTGCAGCCGACATTTTTTTATTGATTGTTTTTGCAAGATGCCAAACGTCAAATTGGTGATTTATATTTTTGTACTCTTCTCTCATTGTCTTGGCAATTGAAACATGTCTGTCCGTGGCTATCAGGTCGATCACCATTCCCCGCGATTGTAGTTCTTGCAATGATGCTACAAAGCCAACTTTCTCCATGGCCACTGAGGATGTACTTTGCGACACCTGCACGACCACCGAACTCACAATTTTCTTACTTTCCATGTCCTGAAAGTGGTAGGTGCAGTACTTGGCTGAAAATCCTGGGCTGTCGCACTGTCCATCACCGGCTAGCCTGAACCGTTTGCCCGCGAATGTACTATCAATAGACATTTTTTCCATTCTCCAAGCTTCGGTAATGGCTGGAAATAGATAATCGGTTTGGTATTTGTAGAACTGAGTTTTCGCAATGAAATTGATTCCCACAAACTGAAAGAAAGACTCTAACTTTTTAAAACTTGAACCACTAAAAAGTGCAGCCGCTGCACAAAGTAGATTGCCTGCTGGCAGTTGCCCCAGCATGGGTTGTGCAGACCATGAGAAAGGATGATATTTTGTACAGGTGGCATGTATTTTAAGGTTAGTGCCTCGAATTGCACGAGTCACATTAATCAATGGCTCCCCACATACTTCCCCACCAACCGAATGCCCACATTTCATCCGAATAATAATATCAATCAAACAACTATCGAATACAATGAATTTGGCCTCTTTCCTTATACTGTCACTCTGCATCCCAGCTGGTTCGGCCTGTAACGTTGAGGACATGTCACTCACATGAAAGGTAGAATCTCTGATATCGTCTTCCGCTATGTTCAGTGATATTGATGGTGTTTCATTGTCGTCCACTTCATTCTCTTCCATTGCAACATCTGTTCCTTCTCCGGCGATGGTTGAATAAAACAATTTCTTCAACTTTCTCGCGGTCTTAGTTTTTGCGGGTGTGGATTCTGTGAATTGATCTCCGACTGCATCCGAACTACCAGGAGGACATTCACTATCAATGGCTGGATGTGGTATAGCTCCGTTGTCAATCACTTCATATTCTTCCCATTGGCACGATGCATCTCCAGTCTCAAGTCCCTGCCAAAAGGTTTGACAAGCAACATCTCTCGTTCGCTTCACTGTCTGTGTAGATTTAGTTCGTACACCCACTCGCAACTAGAGGACAGATTGGAAAAGGGATGTTCAGTTTAAACACAATTTACAGTATTGAACTATTAACAGTGAAAAACAACATAATATAGTGACCAGGACACTAACCTTCTTTTGCTTTCTTTTCTTTGAAACTTTCTTGCCTCGAACTTCAACATCGGGACACTGTTGCTCTGACTCATGTGTGCATGTCTCCACTTCCTCTTGCGCTGCAACGACTATATTTTCATGATAAGCACATCCATCACTCACTGACGCTCCATCGACTCCCTGAAACATAGAACTTTCATTAGTATGTATAATAATATTGAAAACACAAAATGTACTTGGGGACCAATACCCACGTACATCTCAATAGCAAAACACGAATGAACGCTTTGTGTAGAACATTCAAACGACAATTATTCACGCATTGTTGATCTAGTTAGATGGAACTGTCAAGATCCATACCTCGGGCTCCTCATAGACTTCCATTGATGATATTATTGAAGATGATGCTTCAGTAACTCCCTGAAACACAGTAATTGCATTAGTATGGTTTTCTATTTTGTTAAAAAGAACATACACTTTGTGCAGGCGTCAACGGCTCATCTAAATAGACCTGCACAAATGATCAGTTGTCTAAAATAAATAATGGATATCTAAATATGATTCGATTTGCTTGATCGTTGAAGTGTCACCACCCAGATATCTGCATCAACTACTAGGGGTGATGTTCTTGTAGAAGAAGCTCCGTCATCTCCCTGAAACATAGTACTTGCGTTAATAAAGAAGGAAGTATAGCGGATGTAATCACGTCATATGATTTCGCTTGATCGAACTGTCAGTATCCATACCTCGAAATGCATAAGAACATCAAGGGACGATGTAACTGCGGTGCACACTTCTGCAAGCTGTTGCGCCGACCCGTAACTGCATGCTCCCCCTTCTTCTTGGACTAATGCTCCATCGACTCCCTGAAACATAGGACTTTCATTAGTAATGAACACAATATTGAAAAAAGAAGACACATAGGAGGGCGACGACAGAAGGACATATCAATGGCTAAAAACGAAAGAAACATTGTGTGTAACAATCACGCTACAAGAATGCAAGAACTGATGATCTCCATCGATGGAACTGTCCGGAAACGTACCTCGAGCATCTGAGTGACATCAACGGTTGTCGTCAATACGTTGGACTCCCCAGCATCTCCCTGAAAGACAGTACTTGCATTATTTTGGATAACAATAATTATAACTGAAAACAAAGACTAGAGGACGAGTACAAGGGTGTACCATTAGGTAAAATAATCACACGATAAATTAAAACTATTGATTTACATGCCTAAAACAAGTCAGTGGCAGAATAGCTAAGTAAGATTACCCGATAGGCGCTTGAAGTGGCTGATGACTGCAATAACGACACGGATGGAGAATCTTCCGCCTTCATATTGAGTCGATACATAAATGGGGAAATTATTGTTAGCTAATGCTACACACTACCGCAAGGCCGAGAGATAAATACGTAAAGTTGACTCACCAGTGGAGGGATGTGGACGAATAGAGTGGGAATAGCGGTTGAGAGCAATTTTCGCCTCGCTCGCGGTGTGTTCTTCTTTATTAGCAATGATGTGGAGTACATGTCTGAGCTAAAGTGCCTGCTGCAGATGCGGTATCGATCACCCCTCTTGTCCGCAAAGACTTCTAGGACTCTACTTTCAAGCTCAGACGGTGGATATCCGCAATATCGGACCCATTCTCTTATCTGATCTATTGTCTTAGGGAAAACATGCATTATAGTACCTTCAGATTTATTATGGGTCTTCGAAGGGCAACCGCCAATGGAACAGGCAGGCATTGTGTAAAGTTCTGAAAAGTAAAGATCAACAATTCTCTATGAATACCAATGTGTTAAAAAATTAAATGACACATAAAAGGTTCAATGCAAGGTTCGTTTTGGTTCTTGGAACTATACACGTTATTCACATGCGGATAAGTATTTGAATAACTTTAAAAAAATAGAAAGATAATTTGACTAAACTCAGAACATGTGACTAGTTCCTTGCATGTACTGTCTTGAACGAAAAGAAATTGGACGCAAAATGATTATGGTACATGGCCTTACCTTGACGAACAAACAGTTAGATGCAGGGATCAGAGTAGTTTCTTGTCGTAGAACAGGGAGCAGTTCACAGGTTGCAAACTGACGAGTTTCCTCGAAGTGGTCACGGAAGTTCACAGAGACGAAGAGCAGATAACCAGCACCTTCGCGGGTTGACTAGCAAAGCGCAAAGAAGTTCTCATTAGAATATGAAGTGGGTTATAAAGAATTCGAAACAGGGGTATGTTTGTGAATGAATGACGTGTATATGTCGTGGCATTATGCGGTTTGCAGGGGGCTGTCCAGCGTGAGGGGGGATGCTTGGCAGGAGACACGGGGTCTGGAGGTAGACATGGGAACAACAACCCATGCTCTATAGACCACTTTGAAGTGTACATGGTCTTTGGCACCTCTTGGCCTTTATCGCTCCCTGACAGCTCCACTTGCCAGCACAAGTACCCCGGTGCGAACTGCCTTTGATAGGGCGGGGGGTGGGGGGTGGATTGGGGCGGTGGTCGTGCAGACAAGACACAGGAAGACTCGTGAATGGAGACACACTTATGTGGATTGCAGGGGGCCGTCCAGCGTGAGGGGGGATGCTTGGCAGGAGACACGGGGTCTGGAGGTAGACATGGGAACAACAACCCATGCTCTATAGACCACTTTGAAGTGTACATGGTCTTTGGCACCTCTTGGCCTTTATCGCTCCCTGACAGCTCCACTTGCCAGCACAAGTACCCCGGTGCGAACTGCCTTTGATAGGGCGGGGGTGGGGGGGGTGGATTGGGGCGGTGGTCGTGCAGACAAGACACAGGAAGACTTGTGAATGGAGACACACTTATGTGGATTGCAGGGGGCCGTCCAGCGTGAGGGGGGATGCTTGGCAGGAGACACTGGGTCTGGAGGTAGACATGGGAACAACAACCCATGCTCTATAGAACACTTTGAAGTGTACATGGTCTTTGGCAACTCTTGGCCTTTATCGCTCCCTGACAGCTCCACTTGCCAGCACAAGTACCCCGGTGCGAACTGCCTTTGATAGGGCGGGGGGTGGGGGGGGTTGATTGGGGCGGTGGTCGTGCAAACAAGACTCGTTTGCCGCAGGGCCTCACCAAGGAGAGGCCATCTAACTGCATGTAAGAGGCAGGCTGCAGGATCTAGTACATGGAAGGCAGGGGGGTGAGTTTATAAATACCTCACCCTCCCAGGAGAATATATGGGTGCAGTTCACCCTGGAGACCCTGGATGCCTAGGCAGTTAGTCAGCAGCAGGCTGGCCTGTGGTGGCAAGGCGGCACGGGCCAGAGGGGGTCATCTCTGTACCCGGTGCCCAAAAGGATGATTTATTATGATCAACCATATGGATTATTTACCTACAACCATGTTTTGTATCAATAAAATCCAACGGCCTTCCTTTTATTGCCAACGCTTGAACAAAGTGGTGTGGTAAGTATTTTTGGGGGAGGAGGCAAGGCCGGGAGGCTTGATGCCAACCCGCAAAATAACATATGTATGTCTGCTGCATATGGGTTCAACGGTTATGTGGATTGAAGGTGGGCGGCCAGCGTGAGGGAGGATGCTGGCCGGAGACATGTGGTGTGACAAGACAAGGCACAGGAAGACTATTCAATGGAGACACACTAGATTCATTTAAAAAATCAAAACAACCATTGTTAAAATATATGTTGGGTTTTATTTTAGATCTTAATTTCAATTGAACATAAATAATAAACATTACACATTGTAAAGTTCCGGTTGCAGCACATCCAGGGAAAATACGCGGTATTGGCAACTGTCGCTGGGGAAATGTTGTCTAATGGCAAGTACCGCACAGGCAGGTATTACTCTCCGAACGCGGTGTCCGAGCCTCCCGTGAAGCCACCAAGTGAAGCAACGATAGGCTACCAGCCTGTACCACCTGTGAAAATGAAAGATGCAAACTGTATTAAAATGACAAAACTTTCTTATCACTGTCGATTCAGGTAAAAAATGTCATTCTGCTTTGAAAAAAATTCTATCTAGAAAATGCACAATATGGAACCAATTTACATGCATTCGAATGATATGTAGATGTAATTTTATATGTGGGAGACGACCATGAAATAGTAGTGGCATCACTGACATCACAACCAGAGTATACTTACTCGGATTACACGGACGAACAGTGCCACGAAGTTCGTGCATAAGCACCATCATCATCCTCAACACGGTCCGTGAGAGGCAGGCTTCCCTGAACTCTGGCAGCTCGGTGATGCATTGCGGACTTGGCTTGCCTTCCGAAATGTAGGCCAAGCACCCGGAATTTTCACGGCAGCAGCAGTTCTCCTCCTCAGTTGGCATTAGCTCGGACCGATTGCACGTGCACCAGGTGGAGACGCCGTCCATGCGACATGGTCCAGGCTCTTCATCCGTTGACTGGTCCTCCCAACTGCCGTCCGAATCCCCATCGTTTTCGCGTGCTTGCCTTTCCAGTAGTTCTTCCTCGGTGTACTCGGGCTCGTACATATACGGCATTATTGTAGCCATTGTGTGGTAAAGAAAGTAAAATAATTTACAGAGATGGTACAGGTGTTCACAAGGCCTAGAAGCGGCGAAGGTAGCTGACCAGAGCACAGAAACGAGTCACAGAATACTCAAAGTAACACAGAGAGAGTAATGGAATCGAAAATCTGCTGCTGTGTGTTGTGAAACGCTGTGTTTATACTTATAGAGGAAAGAGGCGTCCTGCCATTTCCATGGCGACACTTCATTAGCTGAGGCGCAGCGATTGTTGACACGAAACGTGCTTTGGCGTTGGGAAATGGGCGGTACGCGTCTGCTGATGTCAGGCTCAGGGGCGGGTGATTTGATTTAGTGCCGCAAAAGCAGGTGAGCCAGGGCGATGGGGGGAAATGATAGGATTATCAGAAAATGGCAGCAGATTTCGAGTGCGTTAATGGACGAAAAGTCGGGTAAGGTCCATAGGAAAGTTTTCTACGATCTACCGATTTATGCTTAAAAACACATGGCCGAACCGTAGGGACAATAAAAAAAAAGTCCCGGAACTATCCTTTAACTGAAAGTGCCTGTAACTCACTCACTCTGCGAGCGGAAGTAACCGCAACCAAAAACACAGTTTTCAGAGTTAACAGTCTCAAAGGGCAAGAATGCAAAGGCTCAAACGGACACCTATAAGAAACTTAAGAACAAGGTTCAAATCCCAACCGGGCACCAGAAAAGGTGACTGAGGAAACACATTAGTGAGCCCTTTCAAAAACTGAGAACTTAAAGGAATCTTAAAATAGGAACATTATTCAGACGAGCGCTTAAAGATGGACAGCGCCGCCAGGTATCCTTTAATGGTCCCCACTTGCAAGCCCCTGTGGGCCAAGGAAAACAAAAAAGACAGAACCATGGGAATGTCACACTCAAAAGGATCCACATTCTTAACTCTGCACCAGTCGCAGAACTTTCTCCAACGGCAACGGTACAGAGACTTTGTTGACTTTGAGAGCAACACCTCCATCACGTCTTCAGGGAGGTCCCAATCCTTATACCTCAACCTTTCAGAAGCCAAACGTGAAGGTTGAGGGATCTGACCTCTGGATGGAGAACCTGACCACCCTTCCGTGAGAGCAGATCGTCTCGGTAGGGAAGACGACGTGGTGGGCAAATGGACAAGTTGAGAAGGTCCGGGTACCACGTCCTCTGGGCCCACGCCGGAGCAATGAGGATCATCCGGGAATCAAACCTCCGTAACCTCCGCAGTACTTGCGGGATGACGGGGACTGGAGGAAACGCGTACAGCAGTGGGAATGACACTGGAGGCGAAGAGATCCACTTGAGGGGTCCCCCAAAGGGCGAAGATCTCCAGGAGAATCTCCTGAGCCAGCTCCCACTCGTGAGAGATCGTGCTCTGCCTGCTCAGAGCATCCGCCGTCTCATTGTCGTCTCTGGCCAGATGAACAGTCGAGATCGAAACTTCCTGCTGGATGGCCCAGAACTCGAGCTGCATCGCCTCCCTGCACAGAGGAAGTGACCCTGCCCCCCCCCTTTTTGTTGAGGTAGTGCATGGCCACCGTGTTGTCCGTTAGAATCAGGACACTATTTCCTCGCACAGTCGGCAGAAAAGCCTTCAGGGCAAGCCTGACGGCCCTCAGCTCCAACAGATTAATATGGAGTCTGGACTCAGATGGAGACCAACGACCGCTGACTGTCAACTCGTTGGCATGAGCTCCCCATCCCGTGAGGGATGCGTCCGTCATGATCGTCACCTCCGGCCAGGGCAGCCAAAATGGGGCCCCCTCCATCAGATTGCCTTCGACCACAGAAGGTCCTGGGCGACCGAGGGCGGCACCTGAACAGGGTCTGACAGCCTGCCGGAGGACTGAGACCACTGGAGCTTGAGTGCCCACTGCAAAGATCTCATCCGCAGACGAGCCTCTGACACCAGAATAAAGCAGGATGCCATGAGGCCAAGCAGTCTCAAGAACTCGGATGCTGGGAGATTCTGGGCAAGTTGAAACTTGTGCACCATCTGCTGAATGTGAAGAGCCCTCACCTGGGGAGGAAAACACTGCCCCAGGGATGTGTCGAGCACTGCTCCGATGTACTGGAGCCGATGTGTTGGTGTCAAATGGGACTTCTTTAAATTGAGGGAGAAGCCCAGCTTGTGAAGGGAGTGGCAGGTGACGGACAGATGATCCAGGACTTGCTCGGGAGAGCGCCCCCTGATCAACCAATCGTCCAGGTAGGGGTAGACGAGAATCCCCCCTTTCCTGAGATGCGCTGCCACCACCACCATGAGCTTGGTGAAAACCCTTGGGGCGGAGGTCAATCCGAATGGCAGGACCCGAAACTGAAAGTGCGAGTCGCCAACCGCGAACCTCAGGTACTTCTTGTGCAAGGGATGGATCGGCACATGGAAGTAAGCGGCCTTGAGGTCGAGAGACACCAACCAATCCTGAAGTTGAAGGGCCTGGAGGACTTGAGAGAGAGTAACCACCTTGAACGTGTCCTTCCTGAGGAGTTTGTTCAAACCGCGCAAGTCCATGATGGGTCTCAATCCCCCGTCTTTCTTCGAAATCAAAAAATAAGGGGAATACCATCTCTTGTTCCTCTCCGCTACAAGCACCAGTTCTATGGCGCCTTTCTCCAGCAGGGCTTCAATTTCCGGCGCAAGGAGCGGATCCGGACTCTTCAAAGAGAGGTTCCCAGGTGGATTGTCATGAGGCCTCTGCCGAAAGGGAAGACAATAGCCGTGGGTTATGATCTCCAGAACCCACACATCTGAAGTAATGGCATGCCACTCTGCAAGATGCTGCACCAGCCTTCCCCCAACCCGGCGAACCATGGGACCTGGCCTCATGACTGAGTGGTAGCGGCTGCGGCGTTGCCTGAGGGCAACCAGGCAACTGCCCGAGCGGCCTTCGCACCTCGAGTACCCTGTTTTCCACCTCTGGCACTCTTACGGTGGCCTCTTTGACTGCTAGCTCCTCTCGCTTTACTGAAGGATGAGGAATAGCGAAAGGAATCTCCCCTCCATTGTTGTCCCCTAGGACAAAAAGGCGGAGGTTGTCGAACTGCAGCGCCAAACGACTTCGCTGCAGCTTTGGAGGTCTGCAACCTCTCAAGGCTCTCGTCAGCCTTGCTGCCAAAAAGATGTTCACTGTCAAACAGCATGTTGAGGAGCCGGGACTGCACATCAGGAGCGGACCCAGACTTCCGCAACCACGCAAACCTGCGTATTACGGTGCTCGCCGCCATGGACCGGCTGACACAATCTGCCATGTCCAAACCAGACTGAATGGCCTCACACATGGCATCCTTGGCATCCTGAACCATAGCAAGGAAACCATCCCGTTCGTCCCCTTCGGGAATATGTTCAGCCGCTAATACAACACAGTTCCACAGAGTGTGTGTGAAACGAGACAAGGCACATATGGAGTTGGCTGCCTGAAGCGCCATACCCCCTGAAGAAAACACTTTCTTCGCCCAGCCGTCAAAATGTTTGTCGTCCCTAGCCAGAGGGATGGTAGGATACGACGCCTGCTTTGCCAGGGCCGTAGCCGCCTGCACCACAAACTCTCCGGAGTGGGGTGCCTGGACAAGTAGCAGGGGTCGCTACTGGCTGAACGGTATTTTCGCGACAAAGACTTGCCCACTGCCGGGAGACTCTCCGGAGCAGTCTAAGCTGCTGCCACCCTTGATATGATATGATAAGGCATTTGTAACGCGCCTATACACAAGTGTTTCAAGGCGCGATGAGGCAGGGAGGGGGGAACAAGGGGAAGACAGACAACGATCCTAATAGGCCAGGTGCCATTCAGATCGCGCAAGTGCAGGGGTAAGGGGAAGGGAGAAAGTGCATGGGGAAGGGGAGGGGGGAAGTGCAGTACAAGGTAAGAAGAATAAAATAAAATAAATAAATGAAGAGGGCCAGCTGGTGGCAAGTGCAAGGTAAGTGCAGACAAGTGCTGGGAAGGGGGGGCTGTAGGGATACTGAGACAGTCCCGCAGTGCAGGGGTTGCCAGGGAGGCAGTGCAAGTGGAGAGTGGCTGGGCCCAGGACCGGGGTCGGTGAGAGTGGCCCAGTTGCAGATTCAGTGCAATTTCAGCGAGGGAGAGAGAAAGCAGAAGCAAAGAGGAAGTTTTTGAGGTGCTTCCGGAACTGGAGATGGTTCTCCTCAAGTTTCAGGGAGGCAGGAAGGCTGTTCCAGAGGGAGGCCCCTGCCGCGGAGAGAGATCTACCCCCAGCTTGTGGCTTCGAGAAGCGGCTGCCCCTGAGGGAGTTGGAGACGGATGAGCGAAGGGCTTGGGAAGGAAGATACTTAGGGAGAGGGAGTTGAAGGTATTTAGGCCCCAGGCCCCAGAAGGCCTTGTGGACAATCCAGAGGGTTCTGAACTTTATCCTCGCAGCCACTGGGAGCCAGTGTAGAGATTTCAGTCCTGGAGAGATACGGTCCCTGAGCTTGAGGCCAAGGACAAGTCTCGCAGTTCTGTTCTGGATGAGTTGCAGAGGGCGGAGAGTGGAGGCATGCAGATTAAGATAGAGGCTGTTACAGTAGTCCAGCTTTGAGAGAACCAGGGCTCGGGAGACAGTGAGCTTCTGGGGGAAGGAGAGGAAGGGAAGAATACCTCTGAGGAGGTGCAGCTGGTAGTGTGACTTCTTAGAGACGTCAGATATATGAGGAGAGAAGGAGAGTGTGGAGTCGAAGATAACCCCGAGGTTTTTTGCCTTGCAGGTAGGAGCAGGAAGAGGGCCAAGAGAGGCTGGCCAGAGAGCTGCAGGGAAGGAGGGGGTGGGTGTGCCGATGAGTAGAATCTCAGTCTTACTGGCATTAAGGCAGAGGTCATTGGCGGCACACCATTCCTGGATAGCAGACAGACAGTCAGAGATGAGGGAAGGAGAGGAGGAGGCCGAGGGAAGCCTGAAAATGAGCTGGGTATCGTCCGCATAGCACTGAAAGTTGGGGCAGAGAGCGGCGATGCGGTGGGCAAGGAGTGCCAGATACTTGTTGAACAGCCAGGGGGAACGATTAGATCCCTGGGGGACACCACAGGTGGAGAAAAAGATGTCAGAGAGGAAGGACCCCAGTTGGACCTGGGAGGGTTGATTGGAGAGGAAAGAGGTCAGCCACGCCAGAGCCTGACCAGTGATACCCAGGTTATCATGGAGACGGTTGAGCAGGATGGCATGGTTGACAGTGTCAAAGGCAGCAGAGAGATCGAGCAGGATGAGAACACACAGAGTGTTGGAGTCGAGATTCAAGAGCAGGTCCTCACGGATGTTCAGGAGAGCAGTTTCCGTGCTTCTGGCGGCTCTGAAGCCAGATTGATGGTCATGAAGACTTCCAACAGATTCAGCATGGAGGTTAAGCTGGGAGATGGCCAGTTTCTCCAGGAGCTTGCCCAGGAAGGGAGTGATGGAGATTGGGCGATAGTTAGCCGGGCAGAAGGGGTCAGAAGAGGGTTTCTTAAGAAGAGGGTGAACAAGGGAGTGCCTGCAGAGCCATATGAAATGACAGTACCGGGTCAGTGGGGGGACCAAGATCAAGGATGTCCGTGAGATCATCCTGATCGAACTCCCCTGGGGGAGCCGACCATCCCAAGTACTCGGTGACCCGAGACATAAGGTGCCGGTATGAAGAATCGGCATGAGTGCCAGTCTCCGGCCTACAAAACTCCACCTCCGGAGAGGTGTCCAGTCCACTGGCATCATGCAGTGACTGCCTCAGGTCATCAAACTGGCTATGGCCTGAGAGAAGCTCATCTGGTACCGTAACCGGAACCAAGCCTTCATCAGAGCCTTCATCACCCTCTGAAATGTACTCCAGGCGGTGAGAGGAAGACACCTGGGGACAAAAGCTATACCTGACCTTAGCCATAGCCTTTCTAGGGGCTAACCCCGTGTCACGGGGCCCTTCCGACACCACCGCCTCGAAAGGCGTCGAGGGCGCCGACTTCGACAGAAACGGTGTCAACGTCGAGCGAATCACCTTGTCCGAGCGGGACCTTTCCCGCGAGCCGTGCCGACCACCCGAGCCCGAAGGCGTACGAGCGTGTCTCTCGACCGGTGCCGACCAACCCCACTAAGAGGCACGAACGGACCAGTGCCCTGCGATTCAAGAATCGCTAACATCTGCTCCCCGAAGGAAGCCCATTCCTCCGGTGTCGCTTGCATGGTGGGATAAGCGACCCGCCGACGGGCGGAATCCTCGGAAGAGGACGAGGAAGGTGACTGATGCCGGCGCTTCCTGGAATGCCTCGAAGAAGCGGAGGAGTGGCGAGACCGACTCCTGGAAGGAGACCCACTGGACTTCCGACGATGACGCGGAGAGTCGCCTCTTGAGTCATCTGTCGAAAGCCCCGTAGACCTCGACTTCAGGGGCTTAGACACTCGACCTACCGACAGCTTCTTCTTGCGTTCCCGCAAGGCTTTGGCTGTGAGCGACTGGCAGTCGACACAGTCGTCCGTTTTGTTGACCTCCCCGAGGCACCAGAGGCAGGCGTCGTGCCAGTCCGTGACCGACATCTTGGACCCACAGTCCCCGCATTTCTTGAAGCCCGGACGCGGGGTTGAAGACAAAGTTGACATCGCCACAAACAGGTCTTCACAAAAACCGAGCAGGTTCAACGAACCGAGAAGAATACAGCAAACTCCAAAGAGTCGAGGCGTACCGAGATTTCACGAAGCGAACACGTTTGCGGAAAAAACAGAACTGAGGCTACGGGCGTTGTGCGTCCTACTTATCACATCGGGTGACGTCGGCCGGTGGAGGAGGTCTTCAGGGACGGCGCATCGATGTCATCGACACACGACGCAGACGCCGAAGATGTTCCGAAGCAGCACACCTGTGGACATTACCTGTCATAGATATGGAATACGTCAGAGGACCCAATCCCCTCGAAATACAAGTACAGTTGCATGGTTTATGCAGACAATATAAGGTTGTTTGATTGCACCAGTCATGGATTACATGGTTTGTTGAATGCATTTACTGATTATGCAAAACATTACTTTAGGTAAATCAAAAATCATGTCTTTCTCCAGCAAAAATAAAAGAGTTGAATATTCCTGTTTTGTAATCCTAAAAAAGTAGTGTATTTATAGGTTCATTTATTTAGGTTTTCCCATTTT
Organism: Ambystoma mexicanum; assembly: GCF_040938575.1. Taxonomy (NCBI): domain Eukaryota; kingdom Metazoa; phylum Chordata; class Amphibia; order Caudata; family Ambystomatidae; genus Ambystoma; species Ambystoma mexicanum. Next base: position 1,472,672,741 of record NC_090935.1, read on the forward strand.
TAATAAGCCAGCTATATTAAAAAATATGGACTTTTTGAAAGTAAAAGCTGAACGTTTGACGATTGAAATGAAAAAAATTGATAATACATATGGTACATTTTCCATTCTTCCATTAATAAAATGTTATGCGGGTAGAGTGATTCCGAAGCTATTAAATGAGGTCTTTCCCCTATGTTTGTTGGATAGGTTAGAATATTTGGAAGAACTAATTTGGAGAAAAGCTTTAAAATGACCTAATTGTGTACAGATGGCAGTCATTAGATATGAATTAGGATTATATTCTTTGTCATGTAGAGCAAAATGGAGTATTTAAAATTTAGTATATGAATTATATCTTGGAGAAAAGGCAAAATCGAACAAGGTTATATGTTGAAATACGTTCCAAGATGTTGTGAGAATTGGGTTTTGTTCTATCTGATGTAAATACTAAGTTGATCACTTTCACAGAGGTGCTATTCGCTGATGATTGGAGAAGAATCATTGAAACCATGCAAAGGGATAGTGCTTTGAAACATCTCCATTATGAACATAAGAAGGTTGGGATCCTACCTGTCTATATGTGACTTTTTCCACATTGTGATGGGCGATATGAGTATTTAAGATTTCAATTGAATAATTTCCCTACCCGGGAAGTGTTAGTTAGAAGAAAAATAATTGCAAAAGAGTTGAATTTCTGTAGATATTTTAACGATGAATATAGCATTGAAACCCTGAAACATCTTTTACCCATATGTCAATTGTTTACTTTTAAAAGATGATTGCTTGATAGGAAATGTTTTTATAGGCTAGATTTTATTGATACTGATGTGTTTTAGTCTTATTTATTAAATGGTTCCTCTAACTCTGTAACATGTGCGATTTTAAATTTTATAAAATTGTTAAAACTTGAAATTTGATGATTGGTAATATTATGTGATGAAGTAATATATGTGATTAATTTGATAATTGTAAACTTATGTGAGGAATGAAAGTCAAATATCGTAAAGGTATTTATTTACCATATACAATAAAACATTTATTTTTAAAGTAAGACCTCTCCCCCCTTTTCCCCATCGTCCACCTCTGACAGTACTGGGACGAGGAAAAGGCGACTAGGAGTGATGAACACTAACACCTCATTTCACCACTCTAATACTGGGACGAAGAAGATGCCTCTAGAGTGCTTTAAAGGTCAGGCATGTCCTTTTAATTATGGTCAGGCAAGCCCAGTTGAAAGTCCACACCTGCAACCTGTCAAAGGGTTGCAGGTGTATAAAGGGAGACCAAAAGTGAAGAAACAGGGAAAACAGGAAGGCCTGTGTGACAGAGAGCAGCAGTGGGCCTGTGTCGTAAGGAGGCAGCTGTGGTGAGCCCTGAGAGGAAGCCAGGACGCTGGCCGAGACCCAATATACAGTATTAAGAAAATGCATCTTTATGTGGTTTTCCTAGACCTAAGGACTGCTTTTGACTCGGTTTCAAGAGATATCTTTTGTCAGATCCCGTTAGCTTGCAATGCCTAGTCAATCCGGTTTCAATTATTCCCGCTCTTTATTCAGCTAATATAAGCAAGAGTACGTTATGGTCTGTGTGGCGAGACGACTCAGGCTTTTGATGTTCACTTGGGTGTTAGGCAGGGCTGTGCCCTGGAACCGCTTCTATTAAACATTCATGTACAGGAGATCATTGACGCATTGATGGAAGGGTGCCAGGACCCGCTCAGGATGGCTTCTGATAAATATTCTGCTTTATTTTACGTGGATGACACCGTCCTACTTGGCAGCACCCCAAAGGGATTGAAAAGGGCCCGGTCTATTTTCCTGGATGGAAACCGTAGAATCATTAAGCAAGAACTCAACCGCCGGCAAGAACATTTTGAGGGGTGACGATTGGCAGAAAACAGAAGAACTTAGAACCAAATCAAAAACCCACACTTTGCTCAATCCGATTGGTGGATTTCTAAATGTGACGAGAGCATACTTAACAAAATTCCCAAATAAAATTGGACGCAACACACTTATGCGGCTAAGGCTGACTATCTTGCACACTAAAAGTACCCTCAGAAGATAGAACAAAGAACTATCAGGCAAGTGCAGGTTATGCAGGTACAAAAACGAATCCTTGAGACATATATGCCTATTTTGTCCCAAGTTAAAAGACCAAATATCGATTCGCCTTTTACCTAAACTAGGAAAAACGGGCAATATAGATGCGGAAAGCTGGTGGGTAATAATCTACCAAGCCGAAGAGCACAAAGTCAACTATGCAACAGTGAATTTTCTGAAAAGTGTACTTGAGAAACTGGAAAGACTAACACCTCATACCTGCTCTTCTTAAGGAAACACATATTTTACTTGTTATCTTTTTATCTTTCTTCCTTTTTCTATGCATTAACTGAAATGTGTGATGATTAGCTAAAAAGTTTGCAATAGACTAAATGCTTAATAAAAAATAAAAAAACATTTTCCTCAATAAATGCAAGTATTTGTGTTTAAATTTGAATTCCTATAAATCCAAAGTTATGGTTTTTGCTAGAAGTAGGTCGTTAGTGATGAGTGTGTGTTATTCCGTCAATGAGCAGGTACCTAAATATGACTACCTCGGGGTGTGCTTCCAGGAAACTGGAGGCTGGAGAGCCCAGATAGCCAAATCTGTCATCACATTGTAGAAGTACAGTGGTGGCACTTTGCCCTTTTTTGCAAACATGGCAGTGGTGCTATTTCTACAGTACTGGATTTCTACCATAAACAAGCTCTACCAGCCTCATTGTATGTTGCTGAATTATGGGGTTGCACACATTTTGGTAGGATGAGTTCTTGTGAAAACATGTTTCTAAAATAAATCTGTTGTTACTGCCTACCAGTGCTCCTTCTGCCTTGCTCCATCTAGAACTTAATTGTATATCATTAGCGTCTCAGACAACTTTTAAGCCAGTATTGAACTGGTTTAGAGTTTGAAATACCCAGCGGCTTGAATAATACCACAATGTGATATCTCATATAATGAGATAAAATGGAGGCAAGAGCTTAAAATGGTTTAAACATGTGAAATTGATGCTCTTCCATTGGGACATGGCTGACCTTTGGAATAACCTGCAGAGTCTTATGTCCCAGGAAGGTAAGCATTTTAAATCACTTGTGAACCTGAGACCTTGTGAGAATGTGATCGCTGACGCTGCTAATCTAAAATTGGGCCAAGAGTATTTGGAGCATAGAATGGAGTGGGGTTTCAAGGCTTACCTAGATATAATCCCCCAGGCTAAGCCAATTCCAGCACTGCCACCCACCTTCTCAGTTATCCGCCCCATGAAGCGTGTGTCAGTTGTGGCTTTCGCTGCCACTTTCTCACCCCACGCCCCCTTCCCCCTCTACACCCTGCTCTTCCTCTGGCCCTTCTTCGGCCACCTCTCCTCCCTTTCTCTGCCTTTCCCCTGTTCAAGGACCACATTGACTCCCTGGCTCCTCCTCTGGCTCACTTCTGCAACCACTCCTTCGCCACGGGAGTCTTCCCATCCCCCCTGAAGGACTCCCTTGTGCACCCTCTTCTTAAGAAACCCTCTGCCGACCCGTCCTGCCTGGCTAACTATCGCCCAATCTCCATAACTCCCTTCCTGGGCTAACTCCTGTTACAACTGTCCATCTCCCAGCTTAATCTTCACACTAAATCTGTTGGTTGTCTCCATGACCATCAGTCTGGCTTCAGAGCTGTCAGAAGCACGGAAACCACTCTCCTGAACATCCGTGAAGACCTGCTCTCCAACCTTGATTCCAACACCCGTGTGTCCTCATCTTACTTGATCTCTCTTCTTCCTTAGATAACAAAATGGGGGCTCCAACCACATATCAGTTTGTACAAACTACATTACTATTTGTATGCCTGCTAAATTTTAACTTAATTCTGTGCTGATGCTTCAGAAGTAAGTCAAGTATCCCCTAGTGAGATAGTTTTCACTGTGGAATTAATCCATGCACAGATCATAGAGCACCAATGTTTGCTCAAATTACTGCTTTATTATGTTAGCAGACCATTTTTTGAATTCAGGTATTTTACTTCATATCCATTTGGTGAAAAGTGCAACAAACATAGATAGGTACAGTACTTTGAAAGACATCCAATATCTAAGACATGAGTGGGTTAGTACTGTCCTTGTGCTGAATATTACAACATATTCGACCAAAAAACAAAATCAAACAACCATCAAAAGTCACCAGTTGTTTGAAAGAGGATACAGTGTAGATGCAAATAGTTGGTAAACACATAGTTCCTCACAATAGTTCCTTTGACACAGTCAACCACACCATTCTGCTCAACTGTCTCCAAGATAACCTGGGTATCACCGGGCAGGTCCTGGCGTGGCTGACTTCTTTCCTCTCTGATCGACCCTCCCAGGTCCAACTTGGGCCTTTCCTCTCCTCCATCTCTATCTCTACCTGTGGTGTCCCTCAGGGGTCTAACCTCTCTCCCTGGATGCTCAACCAATACCTGGCACTTCTTGCCCACCGCATTGCCACCCTCTGCCCCAAATTTCAGTGCTATGGGGATGACACTCTGCTCATTTTCAGGCTACCTTCAGCCACCTCCTGTCTCTCATCTCAGACTCTGTCTGCTATCCAGGAGTGGTGTGCCGCCAATGACCTCTGCCTTAATGCCAGTAAGACTGAGATTCTCCTCATCGGCACACCTGCTCCCTCCTTTCCTGTCACTCTCTGGCCGGCCTCTCTTGGCCCTCTTCCTTCTCCCACCTGTGAGGCTAGAAACCTTGGGGTCATCTTTGACTCCACACTCTCCTTCTCTCCTCACATCTCTGACGTCTCTAAGAAGTCACACTACCAGCAGCACTTCCTCAGAGGTATTCTTCCCTTCCTCTCCTTCCCCCAGAAGCTCACTGTTTCCAGAGCTCTGGTTCTCTCTAGGCTGCACTACTGCAACAGCCTCTTTCTAAATCTGCCTGCTTTCAATCTCCGTCTTCTGCAACTCATCCAGAACAGGATTGCAAGACTTGTCCTTGGTCTCGAGCTCAGGGATCGTATCTCTACAGGACTGAAATCTCTACACTGGCTCCCAGTGGCTGCGAGGATTACGTTTAAAACTCCCTGCATTTTTCACAAGGCCTTCTGGGGCCTCAATACCTTCAACTCTCTCTTCCTAAATATCTTCCTTCTCAAGCACTCCGCTCATCCGCCTTCAACTCCCTCAGGGTCAGTCAATTCTCCAAGCAATAATTTGGTGGTAGATCTCTCTCCTTGCCTGGGGCCTCCGTATGGAACATCCTCCCTGCCTCCCTGAAACTTGAGGAGAACCATGTCTGGTTCCGGAAGCCGCTCAAAACCTTCCTCTTCGCTTCTGCTTTGTCTCCTCCTCTCCCCCACTGAACTCCTGGTTGAAACTGTATGGTCACCTGGCCACCCTCTGATCTCAGGCCCAGGTCCACTCCCCCACCAGTTACACACCTGCACTGCCGCCCTGGCAACCCCTGCACTTGGGGACCATTTTCTGTATCGCTACAGTCCCCCACCAGTACTTGACACCTGATGTCTGCACTTGCCACCAGCTGGCTCTACTTTTTTTTTAATTACCCCTTGTACTGCACTGTCCCCACCGCCTCCTACGCCGCACTTTTCCTCTTCCCCCTTCCCCTGCACTTGTGCGACCTGAATGACATCTGGCCTAGTAGGATTGCTGTCTGTTTCCCTCTGTTCCCCCTCCCTTGCTGCCTCGCGCCTTGAAACACTTGTGAATATCATAATGTCCCCGCCTTTTTGAGAGATCCCTGTATATGCGTTTTGTACTTGGCATATTGCCAGTAGCTTCTTTCACTTTATCCTGGAGGGACGATGCAATGGTAATGTGCCCATTGTATGGATCTCACAAAGAAACTTGCATGGAGCTATGAACTAGACAAGAAGAAGAACGCACGTCGTCTGCATCTGATGCGAAGCAGTAGAGCCACCCGCATGTGGAGGACAGCATCCGTAATGCGAGCGGGGCACGAGGAAACCAGCCCACTGACTTACAAGACAGAGGAGGAGAAGCTCAGCTGCCGGGGAGGAACGCCAGGACCGGTGAGTGTCGGGGAAGTCACATAGCACCAGGGCACTCCTAGTGGGCTACACTGATGCAATTAAGGGCTGTGCATGTTTATTGGAATCCAAACTGAGTGGAACTTTGAAACAAGGTTGAATTACATTTATTAAATACCAAACTGAATGCAACTTTGAAAACAAAGCTAAAATATGTTTCTTGAATGCCGAACCAAATGAAACTTTGAAACCCAGCTGAATCACATGTATTGAAACTTAATGCATACAGAATTGAATAACACTTTATGGGCAAAGTTAACACCAGATAACAACCAAAAGGGAAAGTGCCCATTTACAAGCAACTTACTGAAAAAGAGCGCAAGTGTGAAAGAATACAACAGAAAGGTGGTGCATGGAAAAGGCCACTATAAGGGATTAGTTTCTTACCTATAACTCCATTCATTTCTCCAGCATTGGTATCTTTCATGGATTCACTTGCTTAGAATATTCCCCGTCGTCAGGCCGGGAACCCTCGGTTCCTTTATAAAGACGTTTTCCATAGGAACATTTTTGACACTTCTGTGTCCTATCTAGGTCGCTTTGGGCCGCTTTTGCATGCCCCAATAGGACGTAGCGGTATAAATGCCCTGCCCCCGTGGCTCCCATCAGATTTTAACCCCCCAAAGTAGGAAGGGGTATATATTGTTTGCATGTAGGGGAGGCAGGCGGGCGCATGTGAATCCAAGAAAGATACCAATGCTGGAGAAATGGAGTTACAGATAAGAAACTAATCCCTTCTCCAGCATTGGATCTTTCATGGATTCACATGCTTAGAATAGATTGTATAGCAGTACTCTTGATTTCTGGAGGTATGAATGCAAACCAATAACATCTCAACCATATCCTCTCTCCTTTTTTACATTTTTTTTTATATATGACTCCAGTGGTTACACGCTAACTTCAAAGAATACCAATAACTATGACATATTCCGATATATATATATATATATACATACACATACATGTACATAGAGTAAAGGACATTCTCTTAAACAGGGCTTACCTCACTGAAAGAGATGACGCAGGACTGGTCGTCCCATCTGTACATCGTCTGCATGCTGCCGTTCGAGGCAATAATGGTGGGTAAATGTATGTGGCACCGACCAGGATGCCTCCTGACAAATGTCTCCCAGCGGAATCCCGGCCCACAACGCCGCCGAAGATGAATTTGATCTTGTGGAATGGGCTCTTGGACACCTTTCCAGCGGCTTCCCCGCTTTCGAGTGACAAAAGGCAATCGTCGACGAGACCCATCGAGCTAGTCCTTGTTTTGAGATTGCTTTTCCTTTTGTGGACGGACCATAAGCCACAAACAGTTGTTTTGTACTTCTAAATTGCTGAGTCTGATGAAGATAAAACTTTAGAGCTCTTTTCACGTCCAAAGTATGGAGAGCTTTTTCCGCAACTGATGAAGGAGTCGCGAAAAATGTAGGTAGCACAATCGACGAATGTTTATGAAAGACAGTAGGAATTTTCGGAATGAAATGAGGGTTGGTTGCCAGCCCCACCTTGTCCTTAAAGAATCTCAAGTACGGAGGATCTATGACTAATGCTTGTATCTCCGTGAGTCGTTGTGCTGAAGTGATAGCTAATACAAACGCCAACTTCCACGATAAGAATTTCATTGATGAGGAAGCCATAGGTTCAAAGGGAGCTTTCATTAGTTCCGTCAACACTAGGTTAAGACTCCAGATCAGAGGAAACTTTTTAATTGGTGGAAATGTGCGAAATAAACCTTTCATTAAGTGCTTTATCAGCCTATCACTAAACAATGGTGACGAATGCCTTCTCCGCGTGAACCTTGAAATGGCTGCCAGGTGTACCTTTATTGATGAAAAAGATAACCCACTCTCTGCTAAATGCAGCAAATATGGCAGAAGCTGTTCCGGAGTTATATTCAGGGGCTGTAACCCTGGCTGATTTTCACACCACATGCAGAATCTCCTCCACTTGCATGCATACGAAGTGTTCGTGGACGGAGCTCGCGCGGCTTGCAAAATTCGACGGCAATCCGATGAAATAGTCAGGATACCAAACTCAAAGAAGTCAGGAGTCATGCTGTCAGGTTGAGACTGTCCGGATCGTGGTGCCACACTGTTCCCTTGTCCCGGGTCAGGAGGTTCGGGACTTTCTGAAACGTTACTGGCTGCGCTATTGATAGCTGTAGCAGGTTGGAGAACCACGCCTGTCTTGGCCAATAAAGAGCCACCAAGATCACTCGACATCGGTATCTGTGAATCCACTGTAGGGTCTGTCGTATGAGTGGAAACGGGGGAAAAGCGTACAGAAACTTGTCCGTCCATGGGAAGGAGAACGCTTCCCCCAGTGAATCGATCTGTGGCCATCTGCTGGGGCGTACTGTTCGCACTTCTTGTTCTCTCACGTCGCAAAGAGATCCAGAGAAGGCTTTCCCCACTTTCTGAAAATCTTCGACGACTGAAGTTCGTCCAGTTCCCATTCGTGTATCTGATCCATTTCCCTGCTGAGGGTATCCGCTTGCACGTTCCTTACTCCCGGAAGATTTTTGTTGTAGAGCCCACTGCCATACCTCCTGAACCTCGGTGGAAAGAGTTCTGGAGCGAGTACCTCCTTGTTTTCTCAAGTAAAACATTGTTGTCGTGTTGTCTGTCAGTATCCTCACCACTGACCATTTTATGTGCGGTAGAAAAGCTTTCAGGGCCCAAGGCACTGCCCTCAACTCCAGCACATTGATATGAAGGAGCGACTCCGACGACCACCGGCCTTGCGTTTGGAGAGAGCCCAGATGTGCCCCCCATCCAGTCAGCGACACGTCTGTCACTATGTTCATGTGGAACTCCGGTTCCTGTAGGGGAACCCCTCTGGATAGGTTTTCGAAGACTTGCCACCATCAAAGTGCTCGCAGGAGCTTGTTGTCAGTTTGTCCGACCAAAGTCTCTGGCTCTGGGTCCATCGGTCTGCCAAGAATTCTTGAATTGGCCTCATGAAGAGGCGGCAGTTGTTCACCAAAGGGATGCACGAAGCCATGGCGCCTAGTATCGACATATATTTCCTTACCGACACTTTGGTGTTGACTCTCCATTGCCTTGCCAGCTGATTGAGTCTGTGGATCCTCTCCACGGATAGTCTCACCAATCCTGACTGAGTTTCGAACTGTGCACCCAAGAACACTAAGCTTCTTGAGGGAGTCAATGAGGACTTTTCGAAGTTTACCGCAAATCCTAGTCGTCGCAGAAGTTGCATGGTGGCTTCTAGACTTGCTTGCTTTGCCATAGGGGATGATCCCCTCACTAACCAGTCGTCCAGATACGGGTAAACATGATGCCCCTGTTTTCTTAACCATGCTGCAACTGGGGCTAGGCATTTTGTGAAAGTCCTGGGAGATTATTTCAGTCCAAAAGGGAGCACTGTGAACTGGTAGTGGGTCCGCCCGACTACAAACCTTAGGAACCTTCTGCGTCGTCGACGCATTGGTATATGAAAGTACGCGTCCTGGAGATCCAACGATGCCAGAAAATCCCCCTGTTGAATCTACCGGATCACTTCCTGAAGTGTGAGCATTTTTAATTTTTTAACGTTTTGTTGAGGTCTCAAAGGTCGAGAATGGGACGCCATTATCCGTTTGGCTTCTTCACCACGAAGTATCGGGAATACACTCCTTGACCCCTCTGCGCCACAGGTACCAATTCTATAGCCACTTTTTGCAGCATAAGTGCTACCTCCTGTTTTAAAACATTCAGGTGGGGTTGAGCCGAAAACACTGTTGGAATGTGCGACGGCTTGCTTTTGAATCGTAAGGAATGACCGAACTTCACAGTGTCCAATACCCACCGGTCTGAGTTTATCTTTTCCCACCCGTCGACACAGTGAGATCCCTGCCTCCCAGGACGTTCGGAAACTCGTCATTGCTGGTCTTTCGATTGTCCTTCGATGACGAAGAGTAACCTCCCCTCTTCCTTGAGGCTTGATAGTCCCGACGTCTTCTTGCGGTCTGAGAAGCCCGCCTGTAGCCCTGAGAGGAGTAAGACGGTCTATTGAAAGTATGGTCCCTTGATGACGAGAACCAGGAGTTTCCTGACGCTCCTCCAAAGGGGCGAAATGAACTAATATTTCTTCCACTCTGGAGGGCTCCCAGAGAACGTGCCATGTCAGAGTCCTCTTTCATGCCTTTCAAGGCCTCATCCACCTTTTCACCAAAAAGGTCTCCCTCAAACAGCATATCCAACACCTTATATTGCACTTCAGGTCGAAAGTTGGTGCATTTGAGCCATGCTTGTCTCCTCAGAACCACCCCGTTGTTAACCTGCTTAAAGACTGATTCTGCCAGGTCTACAGCGATATTTATAGAGTGATTAGAGGCCTCTTCCCCCTCTCGGACGAGTAACATCGCAGCCTTTCTGTGTTCGTCTGGCAGATGTTCTAGTATGGGTGCTAAACGATGCCACATCTCTCTGTCATACCTGGCCATAATCGCCAGAGAATTGGCCGCCTTCAATGTTGTTGCACCCACTGACAACACCTTTTTGCCAAAGGCGTCTTTGTCTCCTGGCCTCGTTCTCCGGAGGAGTCGTGCATTTGTGCTGAGACCTTGCCTTTCTCGCTGCAGCCGCTGACACCACCGACTCTGGAGCCGATTGAGAGGACAAACATTTCGGAGTAGACTCGGGAGCCTTACATTTCTTTTCGAGTCTACCTTTTATTGCCGGCTCCGAGAACGGATGACGCATCATTTGTAGTCCTTCTTGCAATACATGATTTAAGATGGGGACCAAAAACACTGATTTCCTTCTCTTTCCCATATGATCGAACAAAAAAACAGTCTTTTTTTCTCCTCCTCTTGGGCCAGCCCAAATTCGGTACAAGCCTTACTCATCATTGCGTGGAAAGAACCAATGTCATCCGGGGGTGACGGTTGGGCTGCACTTCTTGGAGCTTCCATCTCCCTTCCGACACCCAGATCGGGTCCCTAGAGGGGGATAACGATACATCCGATATGGACTCTCTCTCAGACTCGGGTTCCAGCAGTTCTCCTCCTTCTGGGCGTGCGCATGGAAGGCCTTCAAGGGCCGGCGCCGCCGTCGACGCCATAGGAGTTGGTCGATGGGAAGGACCTGGCTCGTCGACGCCTGGTCTCGCCGGAGCTGTAATCTGAGGTAACTTCTCATCCAATTTCTTCAACAAGTTCTGCAATGTAGATAGAACTTCCAGAGATAAAACGGTTTGAGGGTTAAGCAACGGAGTTGTAACCGGGATATTCGTCCCGCTCGAAAGAGTCAGCTTGCTAACCCCTTGCAACCCAAGTTCTGCAGTTCCAGCCACCTGCTCACACTCGTCGTCCACAGAGGATATGGACATGGCCGCATCCTGCTGCAACAAGGTTTCTGGTAAAACCAGGTTGTATACCTCAGGTGGCCAGGCCTCTTGTGGAGTTTCCGTCGACAAGGTTAAATTCTGCACTGCCGTCGTCGCCGTCACCTGCGGCGGAACACCAAAAGAGACGATCTGCATCACTGGCAGTGAGGGCGTCGACGATCACACTTCAGTCGACGACGCTAGTATATGCCAGATCCTTGAGGCGTTCCCGCCTTTGTTTAACTTGATCTGTGTTTTTCAGAATCTGGACTCGAGGATGATCTATGATGAACACCTGAGGATGATCTTGATGTTTTTCCTCTCCTTCTTAGACGAGGAGGAAGACGACAAGGTTTTCGCTTTCAGCGAAGATTCTCTCGTGGAATGTTTTTCCGATGGGCCTTTCTCCAACAAACCGCTTTCTTCACCGGAGGTTCAGTCGATGCTGAACGGCGGGGGGCCCTAAAGCTTTAGTTGTCGAGGCCAAGCTATGCGTGGAGCCTACCTCCATATTGGGGTATGCACCCGCTCCGTCGTTCAACCAAGCCACCAACTGCCTATTCCGGTCTTTGAGAGTCTTCTGGGAGAAACCTTTACAGATGTCACAATTGTCTGCCGAATGGTGAGGGTGGAGACAATATATACAGTCCATATGGCCATCTCCTTCATACACCTTCTTTAATCCGCATGTAGCACACGGACGAAAAAGAGCTTTTCCAGACATTAAGAAAAAACGACGAAACAACTTAGCAGAAATAGTAGTTGACGCAAGGTGATCCCACTACTTTGGAAGGCGGTTGAAATCTGATGGGAGCCGCGGGGGGCAGGGCTTTTATACCACTTCGTCCTATTTGGGCATGCATAAGCGGTCCAAAACGACGTTGATAGGACACAGAAGTGTCGAAATTTTTCCTATGGAAAACGTCTTTATAAAAGGTACCGAGGGTTCCCAGCCTGACGACGGGGAATATTCTAAGCATGTGAATCCATGAAAGATCCAATGCTGGAGAAAGTGAACTTTATAACTGAATACAATATGGCAAGGCTAAAAGCTGGCATAAAATGTGTCCCACGTGGTGACAAACCCAAGAGGCTAAACAGGAGAAACCAGAATAGTGTAAAACTGCACACAGAACTAGGATGCCGATAAAGAGAAACCAAATGAATGTGAATCTGTACACAAGGACAATTGTAGTATAACCTTTGTGGGCCTGGTTCCTAGTTGCGCTACCTGTGATAGGTGGACTGTGTGGTCTGACAACTCTGCAGAGACCAGTGAGCCCTAAATGGTGAAATTCGAAAGACATTGTGAAATAAACCTAAGAGCACTGTGAGTGAACTGGTACAGCAAGCCAGAAGAAGGGTCAAGCGTACCTATTGTGAAGGGAATGAAACCAGTGCAAGTGCTACATTGAAATCTTGAGGAAGGGCCCTCTGAGATTTGAGGAACCGCATCTACTGTCTTGAGGACAGAGCCTCACAACCCCTTTTTGTGTGAACTTTGTTGCTGTGAACTTGGGGAAGGGAACCCCGAGGATTGTGTGGAAATGTGTTGCCTTGAACTTGGGAAAGGTAATCTTGAGACTTTTTGAGGAACTTTCTTGAACTTGGGGAAGGGGAGGTGAAAAGGAAGCTGACAGCTGGAAGAAGCTCATGACTTTATGTTGATCACCATTTCTTTCATTATTGACATCCCTAAACATTGTTTAGCTTTAGTTGTGTGGGCAAGGATAGGTTTTGGACACAGGCAGACGTTTAAATTGAACTCTTTGACTAAAATTCTCCTTAGTTTCGTTCAGGTAGGGAAATCCCACCTTAGCATAGGGCAAGTTAGGCTTTCTACCATACTCACATTTGAGTTAATAAATCATTGTGTTTGAACTTTGAATCTGTTGTCTGTCTTGCTTCGTGATACCTTCACAGCGTCCACTGGAAGCATGGACCCTAGGATCTACAGCGTGTGTTTAGCTGGTTGGATGGCGGTCATCTGGTTCAGATCTAGGGGATGTTTTACTGATGCCCAACTCTTCCCTCAGACTACTTTCCTAATGCCCCCATAATATTCTTGTTGAGGGACTGAAGTAAGGAGTTGTTGAACAGGGGCTAGAAGCTGCTCCTGGGTCAGCAACACCAAGTAACAAAGAACTACTTTGGGGTAATTAGGAGCTAGTACAAAGTGTGATGCACATCTAACCCCCACATGAGAGGCAATATATAACCACTTGCCCATTGAATATGACATATTGCAGTTTAAATGTCTTCTAGATGTGCCCTAATGTTACTTGTGGACACATTCCCAAACACCAGGAGTTAATGTCATAAAGACTTGTTTCTATGACACCAGCTGGCTTAGGGAGTCAAAAGTAAATCCTGGTAGCGTGTGCTGTCATGCCAACAATGCCCTTCTGACTACAAGTAGGAGATACATTGCTCCCAGCTCCTGGCAATTTCAAACTTTGACGTTCCTTTGGGACCCTCTTGTGCTCCTCTTTATCTGCCACTACTGCACTGTTCCTCACTTTGAATTCCTTCGCCTACACGATACCTCACCAGGTGTTTGTACCTCCAAAAACATCAAACTGGTAGAAACATCTAGCTAAATGGCGGTACCGTCCCCTTCTGTCTCCGCCTGTCAAGGATGTTGCTCCTCTTTTTACGACACAGTCTGTCACTGCCTCCTCTTGTGGATATCTCTCCCCTTCCTCCTCTTTCCTACCCCTCATCTCCTTTTCTGACCGACTCACTACCTCCACCTGGCATCTTACCATCACATCTTGCTCTACTTTCACCACATCTACTGGAAATCTCTCTAACTGCTCCAGATATCTCCCTTGTGGTCTCACCTTCCCTCCTGTTGTCTTCTTGCCTATCCCTGTTGCCATAGGGCCACTTTGTAGGTAGACAGGGTTCAGTCTGTGGAAGTCTGTAGCAGGTTTGTACACCCTCTTACCATTCTTAACGTTCTCAGCACTGTGGATCTCCGGGTCGAATTTTGCAAACATACTGCGGAATGAACGTCCATGCCTAATTTAGTTCCCCATGGAATTTGGCTTAACCTCAGGGTCCTTAGGTCCACTAAGCAGGCACATATTAGTGGCTGATTATGTGGTACCATATCCTGCTAAAGGGCCAGTGACCCTCTTGGACCACTGTGACAAGTCTCTGTAACACAAAGAGGAGAGAGTGGGGTAGACAAGGAGCATGGGAGAATATTATAGGAGGGTGTAAAACCCAGCACAGACTTCCACAGACTGAACCCTGTCTACCTACATTGCCCCAGGTCTTGCATTTCTTAGCGGTTTGTGGTACCCTGCCCCCATGGTCACGCCATACCTAGCCCTCACAGCCAGGCATGGAACTTTGTTGCAACCGCCTGGTTGCAACTCAAATTCTTTAGCTGTGGAAGAAATCAATAGAATCATACCAGATGTTTCGTAACTACTGTTGAAACCTTCTAAGAACCCTAGGGAACGGGGCGGTCCAAGGGCCTATTTCATTAATTAATACTGTACCAAAACATATGCAAGAATATTGGTTGCTGGAACACATGCCACATCTTCTGCATCCCGATCAATCAGGCTTTATTGCTAGTAGGTCCATTTTGTTAAACCTCCACTGCTTTTTCTGTGTCATTTATCGGTTTAACCCACAGACAGTGTTGGCACCATATTTCTGGATGTGGAACAAGCCTTTGATTCTGTTTCACAGGAATACCTGTTCACTGTACTGATAAATGTTGGTCTTCATGGTTATTACCTGGATACAGTACATATATTATATGCTGATTGCAGAACTTGGGTGCGTGCTGCAGAGCATCTGACTGAAAGCTTCTCCTATGACTGGGGTGCCAAGTAGGTCTGCCCGCTGTCCCTACTGTTTGCTCTTGCAACAGAAACGCTGGTGAGGACATGATTGCGTACCTGGGGGTGTGAGTATGTAGAAGGGAACACAATCACATGCATATTTTGAATATCTGGCATTGAAGATCAACAGGTGGCTTTTGTACCACTTTCGGTTTTTAGCAAAATATCTATTGGTAAAATGATTGTACTTCTTAATCTTCAATATTGCTTTCAAATCATTTGTAACAGTCCTGCAAATAAGTTCTTCTAAGGGGTATGGCTCTTTATTGATAAAACTGATGTGCCACCGGAAGATCAGTCAGATACACTAGGACACCCTATTTAGGCCCTACATTTAGGGGGGTGCACATAACATGCAATGGAATGTCCTGGCTATCCAAACTCAATTTGCAGTGCACTGGATCTCTTCTGACTGGCCTGAGCCCCACCTGTCCGTCCAACTAAAGTCTGTTGTTCTTCTGCACCAGCATCCTCGCTTCTTCTTTTCAGTAGAGTAGACAACGGCTGCAGGTTTGGCCCTATTAGGTGCACTTTTCTTGCTTGGGGTAAGGTATGATAGCGGTTGTGTAGGTCTTCTCAATACACTCCAAATATCACTTTCCAAAATATTAGGCATCTCTCTGCTACTTGTGATTTTACAGACATGAAGAGGTGGGGTTCTCTGAGTGTTCAGCTTCTCTGAATAGGTTTCCTAAAGTTTCCTTTGTGTCTCATGAGGTGTTGGCTACTCAGATGGGGGATGGCTGAATACAACTTCTACAATATTCCTGCATGGGCAAAGAATTTAGTTCATACTGGGACTGCTTTCCTCAAACTCCTTCGATGAAGTACATCACTAGTGCCATGAGCTGTAGGAAGATTGTCTCTGTTATATTTCGTACGCTCAAAGATAGCTCTCAATCGAGCTCTTGCAACATTAGTACAAAATGGGAGTTGGGTCTGGAAATGCACAGTGGAAGTGGGTCTTCTTTACTGCCTCAAAGTCTCTCTCAATTCAAGATATAAACAAGTTCAGATTAAAATCTGCGCACAGCGCATATGATCTCAGACCAGACTGAGCTTTTTCGTAGTGATGAAATGCACAGAATACCTGAAGTGCAACCTGAATGCACTGGCTGTTTTCACAGATTTTGGTAATACCCTGTTGTCACTGTATGTGATGAAGTACCCTGCTGGGTTTTGGGAACCACCAGGGTGGTGGTACAGGGGGCCTGGACCCAGAGTCAATGAATGTTGAGGACTGTGGTGGTATGGAGGGATCTTTTGGTCACCCAACCTTGGTATCTGTCACAGGGGTCAATCATAGTGTCTCATTTTAGGCCAGTCCTTAGGGCCTGGATTTCTTCCACTACAACAGTCGGATGGGACAGGCTAGTTCTCAGGGATCTAACCTAAGCCAAACCCCTTGAGACCACGCAGGGCAATAGGAATGTATTCTCTCTTCAACCGAGAGAGACAGAAGTTCTCTCTGTGTAGACCCAAAGGACCAGTGTTGAAAATATATGAAATGTAGAGATTTGATATAAATCAAGCATTTCAATATAGCTATTGAGCATGTGCCTGTGGAGAGGTTCACCTTCACCTGGCAAACTAATTGACTCTATTATCTGTTTGTTAACTCCAAAGAATTAATCATGCAAATAGAATAAACACGTTGTGCTATTTTTTTTTTTATTTTCTCACAATTTTGCAAAATGTTTGTATGACTTTTAGCACATTCTATATCACATAAAAACCCTTTTTCAGTTTCAGACAATTTGTTTGGTCATGCTAAGTACAGTCATACTGGGTGACAACACTACTGCATGGCTTAAGTTTGGGTCTGTCTACAACTCATTACGTCATTTATCTGAAGATTAAAAAAGTGAACAAATAAAGCACCTTAGAAGCCTCTACCAGTTTTGGTCTAGTCTTGTGATCACTGTCCATGTGTGACAGCTGTCACAAGAGGGTTGAGCCGCTTATGCACATGATTCAGTCTCAGCGTTGTCTTGCTTGACACTCATCATCAACACTCAGTCACTTTAACAACTGCCTCGATTAAAAATGATTCTAGCCGATAAGGTAGCTCATCAAGTTAAGCGCTTGCTCTAAACCTCTGCGTTCAGTCTGCAAAACAGAATTTAAATCCATGCATGGCAACTCAGCTATTTAGCCTTCCAAGGTCGATACACTGAGTAAAGGGAGCAACTATTATTACAGTACTTAGAAGTGAGAGGAATCTGGCATATCGTTCTACATAAAAACAGGGTATTATTATTATTATTTGTATTATTATTATTACTATTATTATCACAATACCGCTAATTGGCCTGCGTTGATACCTGGCTGCATTTGATTTTCCAAGAGAATTGCTTTCATATTGTTTCTAGAATACCCTTTAAATTATTTTTAGTTATTTAACTGTTTCAAATTGTGTTTGGCTGTTCCTGGCGTCTCTGGTCACCTTTCACCGTGTGTCCGCTTTAAACTTGGCTAGACCAGCAAGCAATGAGACAAGAGTGCCTTCGGCAGACTGGGCCTATATATGTTTATGGATAAGTAGTGTATTGGCACAATGGGAGGCCCGGTGTAGAACATCAATCCGTTTACTATCTCCCTTTCCCACTACTTACTCAGTGGGTATACAGAACAAAGGCGGCTTTGCTTGTGAACTCTCCCATTAACGGTTTCCCAACGAAATATTCCCAACATAGGCACTAACATTAAAAAAAACAGAAATCTGAGATTTGCAGCGTTCTTATTTACAGAAATGCTTATGTTGCGCGTCCTTTAATCATTTGCATTACACAACTCTCAGCCCTATGGCATCTTAAATTCTAAGAATGAGTTGTCACATCCTGGCAACCTAATGGAGTAAGGCTGTATTTTATACATTTAGTATGATGCTAAAATGTGCTGCTGGAAACTCTTCTAGTGCATGCGTAACTAGCTTAAACATGGACATGTTGCCATTTGATTTGGAGCTGCAGATTTCACAAGCAGCAAATAAAGCCTCCTTTGCGTCTTCTTACCTTGCTTGCATTTGCTGACATTCAGAAGACCCGAGCCAAGGCAGTTGCCAGCTGGAACACAGAATCCTGCATTGTCTGGATTTTCTGTCACATTAGCAAACACCTCTGCTGGAGGTACAAACCGGTAAGCAGGGATTCCTTTGACAGTCACACTACTCTCATACAATGCATATAGAGATCTGCAAAGACAAAAATAGACGTTTTCATTATTTACAATTATTATATCATGTAAGCAGACAACACTACACAACTCATATTTATAGCAAATTACTATGGGCCACATTCTCAAAACCTTTTTTGGCGCAAGTGCATTTCATCACTTGTGGCAAATAAAGGAGCAGCTGTGAGAAATCTGAGGGCATTCTAAAATGTGTCACTCCTAGGACCCCCTTAAAGTAACCAAGAGAAAGGCAAGGCTGACAAATTCCAAACCTGGGGTGGACTAGTGAGGGAGGATCACCTGGGTGCAGGGTCCTTGGGGATTGGGGAGAGAGTACCCGAAGGCGAGGCATGGTATCCCCCTTTCCCGATATTGATCTACCCTCCCCTCGCTTAGCCTTTATGAGCTATTGCCAATCTCACCCCATCCTCCTCTATAGTTTCCCCTTAAGAAGAAGGAAGAAAAGGAAGAAAAGGGGAAGGAGAAGGAGAAGGAGAAGGAGAAGAAGAAGAAGCAACTAGGAGTAGTGCAGATTTCCTATTCTAAACACCACTCTGGTACTGAGACGAAGAAGAGCAGTCTGAAGGCATGTGGCAATGAAGATCAGGCATGTCACACTAATAGACTCAAGGAGGGTCAGGCAATTGAGGATACATAATTTCACCTGCAGCGTGTTAGTAATTTTTATTTTTATTTATTTATTTATATATATATTTGTTTATGGATCTAAGAGAACCTTTACAAAAAGAAGAATAACATTTTAAACAACAAGCAGTAATTCAATAAAATCAATCATATTCATACTGAATTAAGAACAGTCATTAGTTATTTCAGAGCATTACAGATTTCATATCACCTTAAATTAACAGACGTTCAGTATATTAAAAACAATTATAACCCTTATTAAAACCTAAACCTTTATAGTTTTAGTATACAATTGATACATAAAAAACCTTCAAATCTAGCATCTTTGACTTCTCAAAGACTCTCCCACTAGCAGCCTCAGTATAGCGTGCCATAACCAATATAGGTCGATATATAAACTCACTACCTCCGAATGAAGGCAGGCATTTAAAAATTCCAGTGTTTTAATTACATATTTTTCATCGATACACAAGTGGTATGCTTTTAGAGCAACACAATCAGTAAAAACATGTTTCGGGGTTTCAAGATTCTCTTGGATATTGCAAATTCGGCACACCCAGTCTTTTTTGGCAAGAGAGCTCTTTTAAAAATGAGCAAAGGTAACTGATTTGTTTGCAATCTGATTATGAAGTGATGCACCACCAGATTAAGGCATTAATATAAATAGGATTGGGCTCCCAGATACCGCTGGGTTACGTTAGAGACATGACTATATGGTCGTAATGTGTTCATATGTAAATAGTTACTTTCCCAATCCCATTGTTTTATCTGCTTTCAAAATGAAGCCTTAAATGTGGCGTAGTCCGTACCAAGATTAAAAGCAGACAGCCAACTAATTTTTGTGAATAGTGTATCGTTCAAAGCTGAAAATTCACACTCAACCGAGACTATATTGGTATGACAATCTCTACCAGCTGCTGCCAAATGCTGACATTTGGGGTTGGATTTGGCTTTTATATACAATTCCGTTCTCCCCTCTAAAAGTGGACCCTTTAAAGACACCAAGCCCAATTCCAAACGCAGGTATTGGATCGGCGTAGAGGGCACCAATTTCAAGATTCTTTTCCAAAAGAACCCTGTTAGCCTATCTCACCAATTTAAAACATATATAGCGATTGCATCCATACCATACAAAATTGCGGGGCAAAAGCTTTGTTTATATAGGGCCATTATACCCTCCAAGGTATATCCCGCAGTGTGAGCAGCACATTTCTCGATCATTAATGCCAATTTGTGGGCCTTCCTTATTTTTGCTTCTTTTATACGAGTGTAATTCCTACAAGCGCTAACATCTAAGCCCAGGTAAGTATATTTTTCCACATACTCCAGAATTCCCAAACTTGTTATTAAAGTGGGTCAGGAGCCCTTTCTACCAGTTCCCACCATTATCTTAGTTTTATCCATGTTTATAGTGAGATCATTCTTTTCAGTATACTGAATAAGCTCCTCAAACATTGTCTGAACACCACTAAACGTGTGGTTAAGCATTATCAAATCATCAGCGTAGAGAATACACAGTAAGGTCACCTCTCCCATTTTGGGGCAGCATCCTGTCCCTGCGAGAAAACAGTAGGGGAGGTCCACCAAATATAAATTAAACAACAGAGGGGCCAGCCCGCAGCCCTGTTTGACCCCCCCTATTGATAAATACTTGCGATGACAGTGTACAAGTGTCATCCAGCCTCACTTGTCCTGCAGTGTTCGTATGGAGGCTTTTCAAGACATTAATCAACCATTTAGGGCAGTCCATCCTTTTGTAGAGGAAGAGCCAAATGCCTGTACCGGAAATCCCACCCATATTCTGCATATATGTTGGAAGCCGGAAATTGCGACATGCACAATGCTGATAATGATCCCGATACCATGAAAGGTCTTCGAAACAAGGTATCCATTGAGAAGGCCCTATAAGATGTACCCCCAGACGAGGTCCCTGAAGAAGTGTGAAGCGGTGAACATAAGAGGATGGTAACGTCACAAGAAAGGAAAGTGACGCACTGAGAAGGGTGATCAAAGAAGAGAATGCATAGACCTTATGGGACCTGATGACGAAATAAAGAAACAAGTAACAGTTTATGTGCGAAATGAAGATTGCACGTACAGAGAACACTGAAGAAAATATAAGGCATTTCATAACTGTAGAGATGCTGTAATGCAAATAGACTAAGTAATCATGAAGGCTTGCTATGTGCAGTGAATAGACTGCAGGCGGTGCCGCCAATGTATATATGTATAGAGTCCGGATGTCCGACATCGCAACTTTAGTAAGCCAGGACCCGTGAAAGAGAAGGGCTGAAAGTTTGGCGCAGTAGAAAAGTAGCTGAAAATCAAGGAAGGATCGAGAAGGCTGTCTGGCCCAATGTCAAGGGTTGGGTCAGCCAAGAACTGGTTATCTGTTCAAGGAGATACAATGAAAGTGAGAAACAAGGCAAGCTCCTGTTAAGGTATGACGCAAGTACTATGAAAGTCAGGTTCTATTAATTTAATATCATTAAATGCAAGGAAAGGATCCCAAATGCGGTCTCCTGTCACGTGGGACGGATGGAAATAGAAAATGGGCAAGCTACATCGAGACTGACGATAAGAACGTGCTCATACTCCCTTCTATTCTCAGGCGCAGTGATACTCTGCAAAGCCAAGTTCAAAGACAATTTGAATGGCAGACGGCATGAGTGATGATGGATGGTGGGCTAATTGGGTGTGGAGGCATGGTCAAGTCCACCCATAGGCACCTGGGGTACCAGCTTGCATGCTGCTAGCGAGTCGAATGTTCCAGAAGGGTACACTTGTGCCAACCAATTATAGAGGGCCATGTATTGAAGAGCCCTATAGTTTAAGAGCCAATGATGTGTCGTGTATCTAAAAAATATTGAGGATGACTTGCTGAATGGCTGGGCACAAGTTGTCCACCTGACATAGACACCCAATCACAATCCTATTCCATATAGAAAGTATACTTAAATGTTCCCCGTTGACCTATCACAATCCCAAGTATGTTTTCTTAGTTTGTCACGTAGTGCGATGTCATTCATGATGAGTTTTTGTTAAATAAAGATGTTTTTTCATGTGATGCGTTGAGATTATGCTGTGAGACGTCCGTTGATGTCTGTTGTACACCCTGTTTGAGACAATTGAAAATAAAACAGTTATTGTTTGCCAACTTCCTGAGTCGGTCTAGTTATTGGTGTGAGAGCTGTTCTGCAACCGCATCTATGTAATGACGCACTTCCTCATTTAAAAAGCACCTAACGGTTCTCTTTCCATCTTTAGCCATAGTTTATCACAATTGACAAAATCGAAGGCAGCCAGGAAGTCCACAGATACAATATAGAGTGCAGGATTAACCTTAAGGCCAACCGACCGAATCAATAGGTCAATAGCTCTAATATTATGATTCATGGTACTCAGGACAAAATCCAGTCTGGACAAACTGGAGTAGCTGGTTTTCCTCAACCCATTTTTGTAATATCTGTAGTACAAACTTACCAAAAATGTTCCCGCGGTGTGTAACAGAGATTGTAATCTTTAATTTTTAGGTAGCAATCTATCCGCCTTTTTATAGATCGGGATCAGTATAGATTGCTTCCTTGAGTATGGAATCACCCCTGATTGACCAACCTTATCAAATAAGATCTTAAGGATCAGGGGCCACCCTGCAGGGTTGTATTTTAATACAGCACTAGCCAACCCATTGGGGCCTGGCAACCTAGAGTTTTTGAGTTTTTGAGTTTAGCAATAGTTTAATTCACAGTCACTACCAGTGGCCATCCACCACGGTAGGGTTCAACATCAGTTGGAATAGTCACATTAATACTTCTATCTGTCAAGTGTGATAGCCGACCTGCTCTTTAATAGGATTTATAATTTTCTTGCCTCTCTCTCCCTTGGCTGACGCCAAGATATGCCAGATATGCTTCTTATCCTTGCTGCCAAGGGCACAGAGCATAGTTTACCATTGGCGATTTTTAACCGAGTAACTCCACCGTTTAAGCCATCCCATAGTTAACGTCACTCCCACCCTATTTAGTCTTCTTAATCTCTTTCTCTTCTCTCGCTTAGCATCTCTTATCACGATGTCAAATCTATTTGCGTGTTTCTCAAAGGTCACATGTTGTAGTTTCACCAAACCCGTTCCCATGGCAAGATCTTTAAGAAATGCTTCAATTTTATTTACATTAAGTTGATTCAAGAGGCTCGTATCACTTGAGACTACCTGTGCGAGAGCTGAATTTGCTTCACAAATTTTTCTGGCTGTCCAACAAATACCAGCCCCATTTATATTAACCCCGCTCACACCGCAGGGTAGTTTGGGAGAGGCTACTCCAGCAAGAGATAAAGCGAGCAACACGTGGTCACTAAAGTCATTTGGTATTACCTTTAATTCTATGACTTTCTCTAAGCATAAGTTTTTTCCAAAATAGTAATTCCCATACCCCAAGTAAATTGCCCAGAGCAATCTCCAGTCGTTCTGCCATTCAATAAAGTTAACTCCCATTCTCTTAGAAAATACAGCCATTGGTTACCTTTTGAATTTGTACCTATCCATAGCATAGCACAATTTTCCAAAACATCATGATATGGTGCACAATTTTCTTTATCAGTACAACATTTTCAGGGACCGCAGGACCCCCAGAAGGGCACAGAAGCCATGCCCTGTACCGAGCCAACAGTTACTGCAGGCCCTGCTAAGATGGCCACCACAGTGTTGCCCAACCACACAGCCACACCAACATTGAAAAATGAGCCCTGCGATTGGCTCCACCAAGACCTTAAGTCATTGGATCATCCGAGCCAGAAGTCGAAGCCGGTCGTCACCAAAGGCCGGATTACAAGACCAATCGATCTCTCTGCAGCTCTCCGCTGCTCATCGCTCTGGTCGCTGCACTCAACGCCTCAGGCAGATTCAAAATCCTGCATTAACAAAGGTAAGCCCCTTGTAGATGATTGTACTCGTGGTGCTTATGCTGTAATGAACAGTGGGCTGGCGAGAGCCTTCTGCCCTAGGCACTTCTCCTTACCTTATCAGGCTCCCTTCTTTGCCCAGACTACTGCATTCAGCCCGCCTGTGTGCTCGCATATCCCATCAACTACTATAGCTATCCCACACAACCCACAACGACCTCTACGACTGGTCCATGTAGAACATGTAAGCCATCAGCCAAAATTCAGAAGGGCAGCCCTTGAGCACACTGCATCGCCTAAAGTGTTGATTCCTCACCCACTGTTGGCAGGCGTGACACACGCGTCTGCGCTGCCATCCCCGGTCGCAGAAGAAGCAAGCCCCCAAGCAAATACCTGTGTAATCGGCACAGTAGTCACCAACCCATGCCGCTGCACCATTACCTCTCTGCTCCCAGCAGCAGAACCATGAGCCCATCCTCGAATCGAGGCCCTAACGGCACCAGCAAACTTCACCCCAAGTGCACGTGCAGGCCCTTAAGGCATCCTACATAACAGAGCCACGAGGAAATATGTAACCTAGCATAAAAGTGCACTGACACCACACGTCCCCCCCATTCATCGGCATCCGCCTCACGAAATATATGCACTCTACCCCAGCTACCACAGCCTCGAGGAACCTCAAATTGAGTGCAAGAACACCAAAGGCACACAGGCACACCCTTCCTGCTCCCACTACAACGAGAAACGCCCACCTCAGGGCTAGAGCACAGTTGATAAAAAAACAACGCTTCTCCTATCCTACAGCGATCAAGCCTTACTCTGCAACGCCCACACAGAAGACCCCACTCAAAACCACAACATATAAGACAGCCACTGCCCCCTTCCAACACACCCTCTTTCTCCTAACTACTATCATCCTATCACCACAGTACCATTTCTCCTAAAGATACTACACAGGACAGCATACATCACAATTCAGACCTATCTCGAAGCAAATCACAACCTAGGAATGCATCAATCTGGTTTCCATCCAGGCCACAGCACGGAATCTGCCCTATTAGATCTAAAAATGCAACTCGACACCTTCATAGAGAAAGGCAAACCAGCATTTGCTCTCCTCTTAGACCTATCGACTGCCTTCGACTTGGTCGACCATAACACATTATGTCACCATCTCACAACAGTAGCCAGAAGCTGCTGCACGGATAGAGTCCTTCGTGTCCAACAGGTCCATGAGAGTCTTCTCAGATGCTGCTAGTGTACCCCCTATCACGGTACCCTGTGGTGTCCCACAAGGGTCCTATGTCTCCCCCTCCTTATACAACATCTTCACCAAACCCCTGTTCGGCCTCCTAGACTATCTGTGCATCTCCTACACTAATTACGCTGATGAAACACAAATCCTCCTCCCACTATCCGGATCTTATCAGGTTGACACACTCACCATCAACAAAATCTATGCAACCTTCGAAACTTGTCTGCCAGCTAACGACCTATGCCTGAATGACAAGACAGATTCTTCTAGTGGGCTCTGTAAAGACTGGTAGGGGTGGTCTGTACTTCTGCTCTCTATATGGTAGAGGAGAGGCACAGAAGACCCCAGCCAAGTTTCTCTATAAGGTAGCAATGGACGAGCAATCAAGGCCTAGCTTCTCAGGAGGTGATGCAGGCTGATTCTTAAGTACAGTGTAGTCCCCGAACCCCCACAAAGGAATGTCCACACACTGTATTACTGAAATCACAGTCTTTATATAATTAATATTCAAAGGTATGTACACGATCACAATAACGCACTTTGTACTCGGAAGTCAATAATGACAAATATATACAATTCTAAAGTGGTACCACCAATGTTATCGAATCTCATTAAAGTGCATCAACTGTACGGTTAAAATGTCACACAGATCAATAACGAGGAAACCAGCAATAGAGATAGGCAGGAACGTAAGATGGTTGAAACAATAGGCAGAATGCTGACCCCTACCGCTAGGCACAGTTCTGTGTGGAGATCACCCCCCACCTGGGCAACCTGTAAATAAAGATATATAGCACAAGCCCAGTTCATGTAATGTTCAATAGTCTTATTTCCTCCTATTAAGGTTTTACCCCCCCAATGTACCTGGTGGAGTAAAGTTCTCCGAAGATGCGTCGACCGAACCTTCTTGAGTGACTCCCTTTAAAGCAGGAGCCACGGATCGTCGGGTGGCGTCGAGGAACTCGGCGTTCATTGTCAGGGAAATCGACGGCCCTTCTTGAGTGCCCTCCCTTTAAGGCAGGAGTCACTGGTCGTCGAACGTCCGACGGCGAACAGGTTGAACTACGGCAGTGAAGTGGCAGCTTCGTTCCTAGCGGTGCTCGTCGACGACAGAGCGTTGGCCTCCTGCAAGGAAGAGGCGTGCGGGGCACCTCGGTGACGATAGTTCTGGACCGCAAAGAGATGATGAAGAACTGTGGCCCAGCAAGGGCGTCGAGTCGTCGGCGTCTCTGTGGTCTTTAGGTGGCGGGAAACCCACCGGCGGATGCTCCTCGGCACGTCGACGGTCGGGCCTTCCCCAGCGGGAGAAAGCGGGCAATGATGCAGACGAGAGCGTCCGATGAACAAAAGGAAGTTCTTAGGCAAACGGGAGCACGGCAGCTCCGGTCGGCGACGGCGGTCGTCGACAGTGGCAGACAACAGTCAAAGTGCTTCTCTTTGAGATTCCGCGGCAGTCCCCGTCTCGAGTCGGCAGCCTGTCAAAGGTCTGTCTATCAGGGAGCTTTCGCAAAGATCAGCTGGCGCACAATGGTCCCTCGTAGCTCGGGAAGAGGGCGCCTTACCAGGTCCTCTCTGGGTCAGTCCTTGGAGGCACAGCCGCTTTCAGATTGTGAAGGAGAGCAACAGCAATTCTTCTCGTCCAGCAGGGCTTCAAGGTCAAGCTTCAGTTACTCCAGTTACTTGTCGTAGTGAACTTCAGCTTCTGAACACGATTCCTAGCAGTGAGAGGTCCACAGATATACTGTTGATCTCCCATTCATTCCGCTGGGTCACACTCAAGCATCCAATCACAACTAAGGGCATTCATGCAGGCAGGCAGGCAATCAGACACACAAGGTATTCAGGCCATTCACTTCTCTCCAGACACTCACAACAAGTTATGTGCATTGGGACAAGTACTGAGCCATTCAACACTCCAAGCTGCATTCATACCGGTTTTGGGCAGGGCTGTCTCAGTCATTGTGTCAACCACCAGATACTAGACATCCACAACACAGAATGCATATTCGTCACACACTTTATTCACCCGGGTCCCACCCACAGGAGGTACCCACAACATACATCACTGGGAAGGCTCCAGCTAGTCTGGCCGTGCCTTCACAACAACACTATATGTGGCACTTCCATCCAACCGCCAGTCAGGGGGAAGGGACAGAGTCAGGGCTTCCCAGAACTTTGGGAAAACAAGGTAATAGGTAATAGAAAGCAAGAAGCCAGAGGGGCCATCTTGTTTTCCATCAGGAATCAACTGATCCCAATGGCAGGGCCGGGGTATCCCAAAATGGAGGATACTCCGCGCACCTGTCAACTTCAGCATGGAGCTGCTACCAGCCCATACCCTGCTCTGTGGGCCCCCCACAGGTGCCCAAAAACATACACTAGGGGCACAGGTTTGTACCCCCACCCTTGGGTGCCATAAGGGTATCCACGGGTCCGTTCACCAAACCAAAGAGAGAGAGCTGCACTGCCAGGAGTCCCGCATGAACTCCTGTGCGAAAAACACGACAGAACACACGATAAAAAGCAGTAAAGGACAAGGATACGGCGGCCCTGTCCCTCCGATGCATTTCCAGCATCACAGGCTCCCACGCTCTGCTCAAGAAACTCAGTGGCGAATGTACCTCTTTCAACATAGATGGACACCAGATACCAATATCCACAATGGTAAAAACGCTAGTGGTACACCTGGACGCCACCTTCTCCTTCACCAAACAAATAAGTCCCATCGCCTCCTCGGCTGCTTACACAACAAAGCTCATAAATGCTGCCAGACACTTCCTCTCCTCAGCAAGCAACCTAACTGTTAAAGATAATTTTAATTTTAGTGTTTCATTCCTCCCACCTCAGAGACCCCTAGCTCTTTTGCTGGGCTTTATGCTTTTACATTTTATCCTGGAGAGAGTGAGGCATTTTTCCCCCACTCTCTCATGTATTTTTCTGTGATTTGAACTCTGTGTTTCTTTTGGTTTTGGAGTCTGACAAACTACATAGACATCATCTTTTTACATTGTGACACACAGCATCTTCAGTGCAGTGGCACAGGGAAGTCTTTCAGATTTCCCAAAGGTTTAAATACCTTTCCTTGGATAAGACATGCATTACTTACCGTAAAAGCATTTCTGATGATTGCATCTGCTTAGATTCACATGCTGCGCATATAGTCCGACATCCAGTGGTCATCGCAGAGTATTGCATCTTGTCTTTCGGGGACCGAAAGGGGACGTCGGCATAGGCGTGACTGTAACACTATCCCTATAGCGACGTGCAGTGTACCCAAAATCCCTCACGCGACGAGGTCCCTCCGATTGTATTTTTTCTGCCATGAGGGAGCCTTATGACTAACGTGAGTGAGTACAGAAAAAAGAGAAAGTAATAGGACGCCTATGTTCCTTCCATCCGAGCGGGAGGAAGGGTGGGCGCATGTGAATCTAAGCAGATACAATCATCAAAAATGCTTTCACTGTAAGTAATGCATGTCTTCTGATGTTTGTTAATCTGCTTATAATCATAGACATGTGCATAGACTAGCGAGCAGTACGTTGGAGGTGGGTTGTGAGAAGGAACAGCAGAGAAAAGATGTCTTAGTACTGCTTGTCCCACCTGGGATTCAGATCTAGAATGGTCTTCTAGACAATAGTGTTTTGTAAAGGTGTGTACAGAACTCCAGGTTGCCGCTTTGCACATGGACTCATTTGCAATGAATGCTATGGATGCCCCGGTGCCTCGAGTAGAATGTGCTCTAGGCTCGAAGGGCAGTTCTCTCTTAGCAAGAGTGTAACAGAGAGTGATGTACTGGACAATCCTTCTAGATATAATGGATTTGGAAACTGCATATCCTCCTCTTCCTGCCGACACTGAGACAAAGAACTGGTTAGTCTTTCTTAGTGGTTGAGTTCTTTCCATATAAAACATGACTGCCCTGCCCACATCAAGTGTGTACAGGCTCTTCTCTCCCAAGTTTGATGGCTTTTGAAAGAACGTTGGTAGTTCTATTGACTGGTTGACATGGAACTTGGAAATTAATTTAGGTGCAAACCTAGGGTGTGTGCGTAAAACCACCTTATCATTGTGAACTGTTACAAAGGGGTCTAAGATTGAGAGCGCCTGTAGTTCACACGCTCTCCTAATGGAGGTGATAGCTATCAAGAAAGCAGTCTTAAGAGTGAGATCCTTAAGGCTCGCTTTATGCATGGGCTCGAAGGGGGAGCCCATTAGCATGTTTAACAGGATGTTCAGGTCCCATCCGGGAGCTGGGTTAGATACACGAGGGTGAATTCTTTTCACTCCCTCCATGAAGGCTTTAATAACTGGAACCTTCCACCATGACACCTTATGTTGTGACGTAGTGCAGGCGGAGAGTGCAGCTAGGTGAACTTTAATTGAATTAAAGACTAAACCTGTGTCCAGCAGGTGAGTCAGGTATAAAACAATATGTGTGGGAGAGCAGTCAACGGGGTTGATGCTCCTTGAGTTACACCAGATGACAAACCTTTTCCATTTACTAGAGTAGCAGTAACGAGTGTTCCGTTTCCTTGCCTCCCTGAGAATGTCCATGCATCTCTGAGGGAGCTGCAAATGTCCAAATTCTATGACTTCAGGAGCCAGGCTGCTAAGTTCAGGGTCTGTGGGCATGGGTGCAGCGTTCGGCCCGTCCTGTGACAACATGTTGTACCGGCAGGGTAGTTTCACTGGAGGAGATAGTAACATCTCCATCAGATGTGCGAACCAGGGTTGGCGGGCCCACATGGGGGCCACCAGTATCATGGTAACTGGTTCCTGGTGCATCTTGTTGAGGAGGGGAGTCGTGGGGGGGGGCGGGGAAGCGTAGACAAATTTCCCTGACCATGTTATCCAGAGTCTCTTTCCCCTGGAGCGGTTCTGGGGGTAACTGGAGGCGTAATCTTGGCATTGGGTGTTCTCCAGAGTTGCGAACAAGTCGATCTCTGGGAAGCCCCATTCTGCGAAAACGTTGGATACGATGTCTCCGTGTAATTGCCATACATACTCTGCGGGTAGAGGGAAGTCTCTGTTGAGTCCGTCTGCCAGCAGATTGAGTTCCCCTGGTACATGTTGTGATAACAGGAACATGTTGTGTTTGAGAGCCCACTTCCAGATGTTCGGGGACAGCCTGGACAGACCTGGAGAGTGAGTGCCCTCCTGCTTGTTCAGGTGCCGTGGCCATGGCCGTGGTGCTGTCCGTGAGGATCAGCACTGTCTTTCCTTGTGGATGTGTCTGGAAGGCCTTCAGTGCTTTGAAGACCGCCAACAATTCCAGAAGGTTTATATGGTTGGACGCCACACTTGAAGTCCAAACTCTGTGTGCAGTCTGATGGGCCAGGTGAGCCCTCCATCCTGTGAGGGATGCGTCTGTGGTTAGAGTGGCCTCCACTGCGGGGGTTTCACAAGATTTCTCCCTCGACCACCACCGCAGCGAGAGAACCAGGGCTTGCGAGACAACCACTAGATCGTCCCATTGTCCGCTGGCCTGACACCACTGGCTGTTGAGCCACGCTTGCATTGGGTGCATGCGCAGGCGTGCATGGGGAACCAAGTAAATACATGACGCCATCATTCCCAGCAATCACATGACTTTGCGTACCGTCACTTCTCGACCGGCTACATATTGAGGGATCTAAAACAACATGTTTTGGACCCTCGCGTTGGAGGGGAAGACAAGGCCCTCTCTTGTTCGAATTAGAACCCCCTGGGATTGCTTCACTTGGCTGGGATCTAAACTGGACTTCTTCTCGTTGATGGAGAAGCCCAGGTGGAACAAGAGGTCTATGGTCTTTTCGGTATTCGAGAAGCATGTTTCGTAAGAATCCCCTGTTATGAGCCAGTTGTCGAGGTAAGGATAAACTGTAATGGACAACCTGCGCAGATGAGCCGCTGCCACTGCCAGTACTTTCGTGAATACCCTTGGCACTGAGGCTATGCCGAAGGGTCGCACTTTGAACTGATAGTGTTTGCCTTCTATCATGAACCTGACGTATTTCCTGTGTGTTGGCAACATTGAAATATGAAAGTATGCATCTTTCATGTCCAATGTTGCCATGTAATCCTCCTGTGTGAGCAGGGGGTTCCCTTCCTGCAGAGTCACCATACCAAATTTTTGAGGTTTTACAAATTTGTTCGCTGGGCGCAGATCTAATACAGGGCGCATGGTTAGATCCTTTTTGGGTACAAGGAAGTACACTGAATAAATACCCTCCTTTACCTGTGATAGAGGCATGACCTCTATGGCCTCCTTTCCCAACAGCGATTCTACTTCCTGAAGAAGGATGAGAAGGTGTTCTGGTGTGAGATGTCTTCCCTTTTGAGGGCTGAACGTCGGGGACCGGCTGAACTCGATACAGTAGCTGTGGGCTATTGTTAACAGTACCCAACTGTCTGTAGTAATTCCCTCCCATGCCTGGAGAAAAGATGTTAACCGGCCCCCGACCGGGGAGGCATCAGAGGGGACTTGAATCTTCGAGTCATTTAGTGGTGGTGGCCGGGGAGCCTCTAGGAGTAGAGCCCCGACCCCTTCCTTTGCCGCGACATTGGCCTCTCTGGGCATACTGAGAGTTGTAATTGCTGCTTCCTTGTGGGGAGGACCAGTTGGTGCCTGAGGCATACTGCTGCTGAGGCTGGTGTTGGCCACGAAAAAAG
Organism: Ambystoma mexicanum; assembly: GCF_040938575.1. NCBI lineage: Eukaryota > Metazoa > Chordata > Amphibia > Caudata > Ambystomatidae > Ambystoma > Ambystoma mexicanum. Next base: position 1,472,704,615 of record NC_090935.1, read on the forward strand.
GCATCTATTGCCAGGTCCGCGCCTGTTGGAAGGTTTAGTTATCTGGTTCCAGGGCGTCATCAACCGCCTTCCCAAACAAGTCCTCCAGGGGTTTGTTAATGAGGGACGCCTGAGTCTCTGGCTTGAACCCTGAGTTCCTGAACCATGCATGCCTTTTAAGGAGTATGCCTTGGACTAAGGAACAGCCAGCCGTTTCCGCAGCATCTAATGTGTTTTTAATGATGCTTTGGTTCACCGTGGCAAAAAGACGAGTGTAAAGTGGTTCAGGAACCTCCTGAAGTCCTTCGCGTAACAAAGTCCACTGGGCATCAGCGTAACTTGCCAACAGGGTTGTATTGTTGGCAATACGTGTAGCGAAAGCCGCCAAGGCCGTAACCCTCTTCCCAAGTGCATAAAGTCTCTTCCATTCCTTATCAGGGGGTGCTTCTCCGGTGGATAGAGGGACACCCGTCCTCTTCCTCGTGGTGGTCAACACCAGAGAGTCCGGGATGCAGTGCCCTCTAATATATAGAGGATCACAGGGGGAGGGACTGAAGAGCTTCTCAATCCGTGGGTCGACACCCCTGACCAAGGCTGGTGTGGACAGAGAGGGCATGAGGCACCCTTTGATGGAGGCGAGGAGAGGAATGGCCTGACTAGCTGGTGGCTTTTCTTTAATGATCTTTTCCACAAAAATCGATCTCCGGGGTAGTCTCCCCCGTATAGATTTCAAAGTGTGCTGCAGCCCTGTGTAGCAAGGCATTGAAAGTGGGCTGATCGTCCACAGGCGAAAGGCTCCCTAACAGGAGTAGTCTGTGGGGAGGCCAAATCCACAGTGTTGGGATCAGGTGACACAGGAGACTGCCATGGCTGTGGGTCACCTTTATCGGGGTCTATCCCCCAGCCCTCAACAGGATCTTGCAGGTTCCCAGGGTCCATGAATTGATCTTCATCCTGGGTGTCCACATAAGGGTCATCTTCAGTGAGGTCATATGTGTAGATATCCTCATCCTGGGGGTCAAAAAGTCTTGGGAACTTGTCTTGAGGGCCCGAGGGTCTTCATCCCTTGGCCTTTTAGGTGTGGTCTGGTCAGAACAGGACACAAACCTATCTAACCATACAGGTTTCAAATCTCTCCCTGGTCCAATGGTAAGACCCAGAGCGGTCTAGGGGTGGAAAAACCTGTTCTTCCTCCTCTAAGCGTCGAGATCTTTCCCACAAAGTGGAGGAAATTCCCCTGTTGCCCTCCGAGAAACCTTCTTGTGGGCCGAACGGTGGAGGAGTGTTTTTGAGTCTCTCCTTCGAACTAGGGGAGGGTTCCGGCACCCCTGAGGCACCTCTGCTAGATTTCGGCGTCTCCTTGACCTTCTCCACGGGCTTCTGTGACTCCTTCTCTAGCCGTTTCTGAGTGTCATCGGAGACCATCCTCGTAATGCTCTCGGCGACCAGTCTCCCAGATGGGAGCTGATCGTGTGGAGTGGTTTTCTGCGGAGCCGGAACCTTGCAGTCGACAGACACCTTCTTGCGATGCGTCTCGCCGGCACCTGACACTTAAGGGGTAGCGCCGTACATGTTAATAGGCCCAGTCGCTAGGCGCGATTGCGGCTGCGGGGAGGGCTGCCAACCCTTGCGGTCAGCGGGGATGACCGACTGGGCCGATGTCCCCGTTGGCGCAGAGGCCTTCTTCGACTTCGTCGAGGAATGGCCAGAGGTTGTGTATTTTGTGACGTGTAGTTGTCCGTCAGCGTCGCTGGGGTGTACATCCCCCAAAGCAGGGCCAGAGCCGTGCCTATCGGGGCCGGGGACAGATGCTGCGGAGCGAGAGCGCTCCGCCGAGAGCTCTACAACTTCCAGTGCGGAGGTCATGTCGTCACTGTCACCCTCTTCACACTTAGCGGCCGCGGTGGCGGGCGAGGAATCAGCCTTCGACATTGCGTAGGCTGCCCACCTTTTGACCTTGCGCTCCTTCAGAGTTTTCGGGCGGAGGAGCTTGCAGGCCACGCACGCAGCTTCGTCGTGCTCGAGGGGTAAGCAGCGGTTACACCGCTTATGCCTATCCTTCCACGGGAACTTGCTTTTACAACCCGGGCAAAATTTAAATGGAGTCCTCTCCATAGCTGAGGACATAACCAGGGATGACGACCGAAAAGGAAAGGTGGGAGAAAGGGAAAGGCATTCTCAGTATGAGACAGAAATGTCCATCCCGACCTCACTCTCCCTACTGTGTAGGCCTCGAAGGCCTGGCCACGTGGTCGGCAGCGCCGAAGGGATCACCGTCCGTCGAAAGTCTTGTCTCAGCAGATATCCGGAATGGCTGTCGAAGAGAGGGCCGGTAGGTGGTTTTATAAGACAATAATTAACCAAATCGACCAAAGGTCGAAGGGACAAAGGCAATGTCTCTTTACGAGCTCTGTTTTAAGGAGACCGGTATTCTGGGTGAAAAAAAACAATCTGAGGGACCTCGACGCGTGAGGTATTTTGGGTACACTGCATGTCACTATAGGGATAGTGTTACAGTCACGCCTACACCGTCGTCCCCTTTCGGTCCCCGTAAGACAAAATGCAATACTCTGTGGTGACCACTGGATGTCGGAGTATATGCACAGCATGTGATTCTAAGCAGATTAACAAACATCAGAAACTACTGTTTCCAAAAGCAGTAAAGTGAAATTGAGTTTACTTACATTTGTATCTTCATAGACCCAGCACACACTATCTTACAATAGGGTGCTGGAGGGGTAACTTAGTATGATATATGATCTGATATGGCATGGCATTTGTAACGCGCCTATACTCAATTGTTTCAAGTATCCCCTTTTGTCTATCTTCTCATGTAACATTTTTATGTTACCCTTTCTACAATTAATGGCTGATGGCAGTGGTTTACTTTTTTCTACCGTTGAGTGTTTCAACCGCGGCCTGCAATTGTAGCTGCAGTAAAGCATCCATGGGTGGCCATTTTGTCAAAATGGCCCTGTCTTCATTTCTCACCATTTCTTATTGCAAAGGTCCTTCTTGAGATTTACTCTGCGCACCAAACACCTTTTTTTCATTTTGTCTTTGGCGGGGTTCACTGCGGAAGCCCGCATCTGGCTCCAGCGTGTCTGGCACGGCAGGAAGCGAGGGAGGTTCCCGAAACTCCCTATGCTTAGGCTCCTTGGTTACAGGTATGCACCCAAAGGTGATTGGCAGGCTGGCTGTCCTTGGAGGACAGTCCTCCTGTTGTGTTTGTGGCAGCTAGTCTGCGAATGAATGGGAGAAACCTGCATAAAAGGCGGGGTCTTTTAGATACAAGGCAGAGCCGACCACTGGACGGAGGAATCCGAAGAACTTGGAAGAGACGCTTGCTGCAACTCCTGGACCGTTGGTTTGCCGGTGAAGCCCTGCTGCAGCTCTAAATTCACCTCGACTAGAGAAGCCCTGCAAAGGACGACTTCTCCCCTTGGGTTGGTGGGACCAATTGCCCCAAGACAAACTCATCTGGAAATCCTCTCCAAGCTGGCTGTACTTCCATTGCTTCTGCAGGAACCGAGTGCCAGGGAGAGGAACACCAGAATCGAGTGCATCGTTTTTAAGTCAGAACCTGAGCTCCAGGAAGATTCTCCGGACTCCCTCGAAGCAGGCCTAACTAAGCCTGAGCCACCTCAACAGAGTGCTGGACCCCAGAAGCAAAGAAAGCCCACAAGGTATCCGAGAACCGCAGTGGTGTTATTCGTGAGAAGCTGAAACTGCTAAGTGCTGCTGATATGAACTATGCCCATTGCTGCCGCGGACCATCAAATCGGAGTGCAGGAGTTCCCAGCCGCCCTCCCTCTTGTCCCCACAAATGAGACCCAGGAACAAAGGGATCTGCCATACTACAACAGGAACAGAAGCCAGCTGGAACCAATTTTTTTATACCTAGGGTACTGTAAACTAAGGGGTACTTACCTCTTGCTGTGTAACTTGCTTCCTCTCAGTTGAGATTTGCCTTTGTTACCTTTTGCAGAGTTGCTCGCAGCTTTGCCCATCACAAGCCTCCCAGCTTGTGGCTCAAAAGTGATTTCTCGTTCAACAAAAACTCTCTATAACATTGTGCAAGACTTTTTACTTACCTTCAAGAAGAACTCCAGCCCCCCTAGACTTTGCTCATTTGACATTGGCTGTCCTGGCTCCCTGAAGACTCTTCTAACCTCTGACTTTGTGTTTTGATCTGTCCGTCTAAAAGTCACACATTCTTTACTTGTGTAGCTGGGATAGGGTTAATCTACATTGGGGGGTATAAAAGTGCTTACCTGTTTGAGAAATGTGTTAACCATCGTTTCCTCCCTTAACCTTTCCCTTTTGACTCCAAACTCAGTATTGCTCTAAATGTACTAGTGATATATCAATGTCCACGGGTGTTCTAGTTATTGAAGTCACTTCAGGGTGTAGGAAGTGTCTGTGTGCCATCCCAAATGGGAATCTACTGATTTATTGAAACTGAGTGTGTATTTTTAAGTATATTTAAGTGTTACATATGTTCTCCCTTCTAAAGAAGGCTTATTCAACATGACTGTTAAATAAATAAATAAATAATTGTTTAATCAAGAAACCTTTATTTGGATACTTGTCACTGTGAAAGTCTATGTTACAACCCTACAGCTCACATTGACCCCTCTTGAGATAAGCCTGGCTGCTCAGTCACTCTACCAACTTGTGTAGTACATACTTATACCAAAGGTTGGGTTAATTATAGACAAGAGTACAAGGCTGGTGCAGTCTCCCACAGGGTACTGCATACAATCTTGCCTAACACTAACCATCGCAGAGCAACCATTGTAGCAAGACTAGACTACAGCAATGTCCTCCTCGCTGGAACATCTAAACTCAATGTGGATAAACTACAGGCTATCCAAAACAATGCTCTACAAGCAGCCTTGAACATCTCCAAAAGAGATCATTTCTCAGGCATGAGGAAAAAAGTTCACTGGCTACTATTCGTGAAAGGATCATTTTCAAAACACTTTACATCATGCACAAATGCCTCTCTAAAATCGCTCCCCAATCCCTAAACCGGAACATTGAAAGATCCACTTCTACCAGGCCAGTAAGAACCCATGCAAACTCGCCTAACTGTACCAAAGTTGAAAAGGGCAAGAGGAGGAGGGAACAGCTTCCCCTCAGTCGCAGCCAAACACTGGAACTCCCTTCCTACTGAACTAAGAGCAGAAACCTCCTACTGGCCCTTCCGAAAGGCCTTAAAACATGGCTCCTGGCCTAATATGACCCTATCAGTCATATGACTTCAAACTACATATAAGCAAGAACCTTTCTTTGTTTTCTGTGAATTTCAGTGTAACCAGTTTGCAACAGCGCCCTGATGCCCACACTTTACAAATGTAAAAAGTAAATAAATAACTAAACGTGCATTTAAGTCACCCTGCAGCAAGATAATCTGATTTTCCTTCACCCCCACCCAGCTAGCAAGCAGCTCATCAATATAGACATGTATTGCATTGAGGCATGTAGTATCCGCTGGGGAATAGATGTTGATAACCAACATACTATAGTTTTCCATGTGATAACCCAACTTTAGTTCCACTGCCAAGACATTGTTGCATGGTTTGGGTAGGGCAATCTCGTTGGAAGAAAAATGTTCTCTAATCCCAATGATCAGGCCACCAAAAGGGCGACCCTGAGGTCCTTTGTTAGCCCTCCTTGGTAGATGTGATAGACATCCAGGAATAGTGCTGAATCTAACCAGGTTTCCTGAAGCATAAATACCTTATGTGTCGTGAGCAAGGGCAATGAGCACTTATAATCCATTAAATGGCTAAAACCTATGGTATTCCAGTTTACAATGTTTACATTTTCCAAATGTTACTACTTTATTTTCCTTCTTAGCCTGCACTCTGGGCGTGCTCCTCATGAAGGAGATCTCAGCGAATAGTGCATCGTCCTTATTTCTAGCTGCAATATTTAACGACTCATGAGGATTTATTATGTATCCTTTGGGTAACAATCTATAATCTAGCGAATCTATTAAGCCACTAGACATTTCTACAATGCCTGTGGTGTCCTGTAGTTTGCATATGTCATTGGACAGTATCTGCGTTTTTACCTCCTTCATATTGTCCACTATACTTTTTGTCTGTGTAGACTCCTCATAGTTCTCCAAAAACATTTTGATCATTGTTTGCGTAATGGTCTTCATATCCAGCTGCTCGGCAGCCATAGCAGTCTATAATACAAACAAGGCATCCATTTTTGCTAGCAGAGTCTTAAGCAGCGAAGTTGAAGAAGCGTTGTTTGTAAAACTAACTGGTAGTGTCGCCGCCACCAAAGTGTCTCGGCAGACCCTTTCCATACATGTTGAGTCTAATTTAGGAGCTGTGTTTTCCATTTTATGATTAATTGGCAGTCGGGCCTCAATATTGTCATAATCGACTAGAATATGGCCTCTTGAGTTTCGCTTTAAGTTTAAACATAAATTAAGCAGCGAAACTCCATTAACAATAGTTGGAGCAAGAGATAGAGGCCTCCCCCTCAACCATAGACTCCATCCATGACTCCTGTATCATCGTAGTAATTTCATCACTGAGTAGCAAGGAGCTACTAAAAATGTCATAGAAGCCTGTAATTTTAGACTGTTGTATTAGAGGCACAGCTAGTGACATCATGAGGCCGATTCATGGAATAATTAGCGCGGCGCAAGTGGGCAAAAACGTGCGAATCGCAGTGGAATAGCGAAAATCGCAGTGCAATTGCGAAAATCGCACGAAAAGCAGCGCACGTCGATTCATGGAAGGCCGTGCGCGAGAAAACCAGCGGATGTGCGATAAAAAAGTGCGCGGCGCACGTTGGCGCACAGGCCATCTAACAGCGTGCGCCAGGTCACAGCGAAAATCGCACAGGCCACAGCGAAATTCGCACATAGCGCGGCGCACGCAACAAAAGTAGGCGGAACACGGGCGTAACACTCGGAATGGGGAACAACTTGCCAAAACGTGGGCGTCACGGGGGAAGAACAGGGCACAAGTGCGCGGAACGCCCACACGCTCGCCTACAACACGTATTCATGGAATAGAATAGGGCAAAAAAGCGCACGCTCAAACCAGCGCACAGGCACAAACACGACCGCCACAAGAAAGCAGGCGGTAGCGTCTCTGCGGCTGTAAGAAATGTGCGCCAAAAGGTGCGCCAACAAATAGCACCTATATACTGCCATGATGAATGTCCCATACTGTGGCCCTCCAGGAAAAATGACGTGCAAAGGGGTACCCACAAACACGGACACCCGCTGACAAAAAATACGTGTGCGTGTATACCGGGGTGCGCGGGAAGTCTAACACGCGATTTCAGCAGGGTACGTGCATCACAGGGGTTCGCGTGAAGTTATTCACGCGATCGGGCCTGGGGGAGCGGGCTACGTGTATTTCAGGGGTTCGCGTGAAGTTTCACACGCGAATAGCCTGGGGGCGCGTGTATTTCAGGGGTGCGCGGGAAGTTCCACACGCGAATAGCCTGGGCGCGTGTATTTCAGGGGTGCGCGGGAAGTTCCACACGCGAATAGCCTGGGCGCGTGTATTTCAGGGGTGCGCGGGAAGTTCCACACGCGAATAGCCTGGGCGCGTGTATTTCAGGGGTGCGCGGGAAGTTCCACACGCGAATAGCCTGGGCGCGTGTATTTCAGGGGTGCGCGGGAAGTTCCACACGCGAATAGCCTGGGGGCGCGTGTATTTCAGGGGTGCGCGGGAAGTTCCACACGCGAATAGCCTGGGCGCGTGTATTTCAGGGGTGCGTGGGAAGTTCCACACGCGAATAGCCTGGGCGCGTGTATTTCAGGGGTGCGCGGGAAGTTCCACACGCGAATAGCCTGGGCGCGTGTATTTCAGGGGTGCGCGGGAAGTTCCACACGCGAATAGCCTGGGCGCGTGTTTTTCAGGGGTGCGCGGGAAGTTCCACACGCGAATAGCCTGGGCGCGTGTATGTCAGGGGTGCGCGGGAAGTTCCACACGCGAATAGCCCGGGCGCGTGTATTTCAGGGGTGCGCGGGAAGTTCCACACGCGAATAGCCTGGGGGCGCGTGTATTTCAGGGGTGCGCGGGAAGTTCCACACGCGAATAGCCTGGGCGCGTGTATTTCAGGGGTGCGCGGGAAGTTCCACATGTGATTTGACAGTGTGGGTCCTCAAAGGTGTACCCTGTACACCCTCCAAGGCCCCTGCAGGCAGCCCACACCACAGGGGACTACCCTGCATCCCTGGTCATGTCCCGCAGGCAGCCCACCCACCATGGGCATGCCCCCCAGCAAAGGCACATGTCTCCTTGAACTAATGAACACCAACTCATGTCCCCTTGCACCCCTACCCCCCAGCACTGTGGGGCACCTGCCAGCAGGCCCCCACCCATGTCCAACTCATGTCCCCCACCACCCCCACCCCCCAGCACTGTGGGGCACCTGCCAGCAGGCCCCCACCCATGTCCAACTCATGTCTCCCACCACCCCCACCCCCCAGCCACCAGGGGCACCCTCCACCAGGCCCCCACTCATTTCTCCCACCACCCCCACCCCCCAGCCACCAGGGGCACCCTCCACCAGGCCCCCACTCATGTCACCCACCACCCCCACACCCCAGCCACCAGGGGCACCCTCCACCAGGCCCCCACTCATGTCACCCACCACCCCCACCCCCCAGCCACCAGGGGCAGCCTCCACCAGGCCCCCACTCATGTCACCCACCACCCCCACCCCCCAGGGGCACCCTCACCAGGACCCCACTCATGTCTCCCATCGCCCCCACACCCCAGCAGTGCAGGGTCACCCTCCACCAGGCCCCCACTCATGTCTCCCACCACCCCCACCCCCCAGCCACCAGGGGCACCCTCCACCAGGCCCCCACTCATGTCTCCCACCACCCCCACACCCCAGCAGTGCAGGGTCACCCTCCACCAGGCCCCCACTCATGTCTCCCACCACCCCCACCCCCCAGCCACCAGGGGCACCCTCCACCAGGCCCCCACTCATGTCTCCCACCACCCCCACACCCCAGCAGTGCAGGGTCACCCTCCACCAGGCCCCCACTCATGTCTCCCACCACCCCCAAACCCCAGCAGTGCAGGGGCAGCCTCCACCAGGCCCCCACTCATGTCACCCACCACCCCCACCCCCCAGCCACCAGGGGCAGCCTCCACCAGGCCCCCACTCATGTCTCCCACCACCCCCAACCCCCAGCCACCAGGGGCACCCTCCACCAGGCCCCCACTCATGTCTCCCATCACCCCCACACCCCAGCAGTGCAGGGTCACCCTCCACCAGGCCCCCACTCATGTCTCCCACCACCCCCACCCCCCAGCCACCAGGGGCACCCTCCACCAGGCCCCCACTCATGTCTCCCACCACCCCCACACCCCAGCAGTGCAGGGTCACCCTCCACCAGGCCCCCACTCATGTCTCCCACCACCCCCACCCCCCAGCCACCAGCGGCACCCTCCACCAGGCCCCCACTCATGTCTCCCACCACCCCCACACCCCAGCAGTGCAGGGTCACCCTCCACCAGGCCCCCACTCATGTCTCCCACCACCCCCACCCCCCAGCCACCAGGGGCACCCTCCACCAGGCCCCCACTCATGTCTCCCACCACCCCCACCACCCAGCCACCAGGGGCACCCTCCACCAGGCCCCCACTCATGTCACCCACCACCCCCCAGCCACCAGGGGCAGCCTCCACCAGGCCCCCACTCATGTCACCCACCACCCCCACCCCCCAGCCACCAGGGGCAGCCTCCACCAGGCCCCCACTCATGTCACCCACCACCCCCACCCCCCAGCCACCAGGGGCACCCTCCACCAGGCCCCCACTCATGTCTCCCACCACCCCCAAACCCCAGCAGTGCAGGGTCACCCTCCACCAGGCCCCCACTCATGTCTCCCACCACCCCCACGCCCCAGCCACCAGGGGCACCCTCCACCAGGCCCCCACTCATGTCTCCCACCACCCCCAAACCCCAGCAGTGCAGGGGCAGCCTCCACCAGGCCCCCACTCATGTCACCCACCACCCCCACCCCCCAGCCACCAGGGGCACCCTCCACCAGGCCCCCACTCATGTCTCCCACCACCCCCAAACCCCAGCAGTGCAGGGGCAGCCTCCACCAGGCCCCCACTCATGTCACCCACCACCCCCACCCCCCAGCAGTGCAGGGGCAGCCTCCACCAGGCCCCCACTCATGTCACCCACCACCCCCACCCCCCAGCCAGCAGGGGCACCCTCCACCAGGCCCCCACTCATGTCTCCCACCACCCCCAAACCCCAGCAGTGCAGGGGCAGCCTCCACCAGGCCCCCACTCATGTCACCCACCACCCCCACCCCCCAGCCACCAGGGGCAGCCTCCACCAGGCCCCCACTCATGTCTCCCACCAACCCCACCCCCCAGCCACCAGGGGCACCCTCCACCAGGCCCCCACTCATGTCTCCCATCACCCCCACACCCCAGCAGTGCAGGGTCACCCTCCACCAGGCCCCCACTCATGTCTCCCACCACCCCCACCCCCCAGCCACCAGGGGCACCCTCCACCAGGCCCCCACTCATGTCTCCCACCACCCCCACACCCCAGCAGTGCAGGGTCACCCTCCACCAGGCCCCCACTCATGTCTCCCACCACCCCCACCCCCCAGCCACCAGGGGCACCCTCCACCAGGCCCCCACTCATGTCTCCCACCACCCCCAAACCCCAGCAGTGCAGGGGCAGCCTCCACCAGGCCCCCACTCATGTCACCCACCACCCCCACCCCCCAGCCACCAGGGGCAGCCTCCACCAGGCCCCCACTCATGTCTCCCACCACCCCCACCCCCCAGCCACCAGGGGCAGCCTCCACCAGGCCCCCACTTATGTCCCCTATCACCCCGACCCCCCAGTCACCAGGGGCAGCCCCCACCAGGCCCCCACTCATGTCACCCACCACCCCCACCCCCCAGCCACCAGGGGCTCCCTCCACCAGGCCCTCACTCATGTCTCCCACCACCCCCAAACCCCAGCAGTGCAGGGTCACCCTCCACCAGGCCCCCACTCATGTCTCCCACCACCCCCACCCCCCAGCCACCAGGGGCAGCCTCCACCAGGCCCCCACCCATGTCTCCCACCACCCCCACCCCCCCCCAGCACTGTGGGGCACCTGCCAGCAGGCCCCCACCCATGTCCAATCCATGCCCCCCTGCACCTGGGTCCCAACATTCCCCAATCATGTCCGTAATGCCCATCCTCCCCTGCCAAAAGGCCCAACCAACTATCACACCCACCCACATATCAAAGGCAATTACATGTTACACCCCCAATTTAAATAATGCAATTGAACACATGTCTGTCACACACAATGGCTGCAAGTGAATGACAAAACACCCAACATGACATGCCTGAAAGCAATGAGATGATACGACACATTGAAGAATAAAAAAAAATATGTATTGAACAGCAAGTAGAATGGAAATGAAATAGGAAAAAACACAAAGCAAATCAAACAAAACAAGATGAATGTCCAAGAAAATAATCTGAAAAATTAAAATAAGCCAATGAAGAACCATGAAGAAGATCATCCTGGGTCCATGAGCCCAACCAAATTAAACCTAACTATGACTACTAACTAAAAACTGAACTATATACAAAAAAGTGGTGCATTGTCCAATCGCAACCAAAAAAAATCTAAAAAACAAAGGAAACCTAAGCCTAACTATACAACTATATACAAAGGCAGCGGGCTATTCGGACGGCTCACTGGTTGTTGTCATGGGCTAGGGCATCATCGAACTCCTGGTCAATGGCTTGGAGGCGGGCATGTTCCCTGGCCCCGAGGTCCCGCAGGGATAACGCAGTGTCAAGCTCAAACTCCCTGCGAAGACCCTCGAGGCACTCAGCCCGCCTCAGCGCCCTCCGCATGGAGTCCTCTGCCCTGACCATCGTGAGCCATTCCTCCTCTGCCCGCTGCCGCTCCGCACCTATCCGCTGGCACAACCGCTCCCACACAGAAGCCACTCCCATTCCAGGGTTCTCCTGCCCTCCGGCCGATGCCTGCACCCCTGATGTTGATGGCCCCGATCCATGATGCCTCCCACGTTGAGCCTGCTGCTGCCTCCGACGCAACTGCCTGTGCCAGCACGACGGCATCCAGGCTGATGGAAACCACCGACGCCGTCGTGCACGTGCCCTGCCCGATGATGCCGTCACATCCTCCATCTGCTGGGGTCCAGTTTCTGTGGTGTCCACCCCTGCTGGATCTCTGACTCCCGACTGTGGCAGGGATGGGATCCCCACCGAGCTGGCTGCATTGGTCGGGGCAGGTCCACAGGGGGCCCTGGTGGCATCTGGGCTGGAAGACGGCAAGGAGAACGACTGGTGGATAGCCTGCACAGAGGAGGAGAGGGCCGCCACATTGGCCAACACATGCAGGAAACCCCCGAACATGGCCGATCCCAATTGGGCCACGTCGGCACGGTGCACTTCGTGATGACGTGCGTGCTCCTCCCGGGAAGCACGCACGGCATCACGAATCACAGCCGTGCGCATCGCGACCCCAATCAGGACCTTCTCCGCACGGCCAGGGGTTCCCACGTCCGCAGGTGGAGGGGAGTCAGGTGACATGGACATCCCCTCTACCTGCGGACAGGCCTGGGTCGGGGCATCCCTGCTGGTGCATGGTGGTGCACTCACAGGGTCAGGGACAGCGACATGCACAGGCCCCTCCACGGTGACCTGTGCTGCCTCCTGCCCCTGGCCCTGGACTGCACCACTTGCACCAGCAGGGATGCCCCCACCAGGCCCCATGTGTGCCCCAGTGGCGGCCTCCTCCTCCTCTGTGCAAACCACCAACCTGGATGGCTCCTCACCGTCTCCCACCGTAGCAGGCCCCTGTGGGGGCTCACCCACCCCTTCCGCTGCAGCCGTGGGGGCATCCCCGCCGCCTTGCTCCACAGCGCCGTCTCCGCCCTCTTCTTCACTAGCCGCTGCGTAGAGGGAGACAATGAACACAAGCATCAGGGCACTGTACAATGGTCCCCTAGACAGGAAGCAATAGCAGATGAGCACCACTGTCAAAGTACACTTCCATCATGTCCCTCCACAACACATGGGTCAGTCCAGGCAAAACACACACAGTAACAGGCATGGTGCATGCCATGGACATTTCCATGCATGTCCAATGGACTCTTGAAACATTCAATGATATGTAACTCACATGCATCATGGCTCATGCCTATCACATGCACACACTTCACCTCAGTCACATCCATCTGGCCCCAAACACACCAAACACAGCGGATACAAGGGTAATTTGGCTGCTTTACTGAATCTGTGCATTGTCACACACATGTGTCATGCATCCATGGCATGCACAAGTCACAGACACGCAGGTCAGGCACACAGACATGGCTACCATATATGTACCTGGCATCAGCACCCATCCCTCACCCCCACCCATGTCCAGGTACAGAGACTGGCATGCTCTCATGTTCAAAATCTGCATAGGGCTCCCCATGCGGCATTTCAACACATGCAACAACCATGTGCATCACACATCACTGGTCGCACATGCATTACCATGATGTCCCTGCACACATACATGCATACATGGCCTATGGCACACATACAGGCAAGTATCATAGAACCAGCACACCGCAACATGCCCTGTCTCACACAGTAATGCATGGACACTTACCGCTCAACTCCAGACGGGCCTCCCTCTCAAGGATCTGGGCGTGGAGCGCTGGGCGTACGCGTTCCAGGACCCTCATCTGGATGGAACTCATGTGGCCCCAGCCCCCCTCCACGAGGCGCCGGGCCTGCACAAGGGTCCTGGACCTCAAGTCCTCCCAGCGCTTCTTGATCTTCAGGACGTCGCGGGTTGCCACCCCCTCCGCGTTGATGGCAACCACACAGTCGGCCCAGATCCTCTGCCGTCCTTCCTTGCTGGCGCGGGACGATCCAAAGAGGGCATCATACTGCCCCAGGACATGCTCCACCAGGACACCAACTTCGGTGACAGTGAAGCTGGTGCCCCTCTGCCCCTCTGGCCTGGGGTTGCCACTGGTGCCAGATGTGGAAGTGCCTGACATGGCAACCCCAGAGGCAGGTGTGGGTGGGCAACTGGGTCCTGGGGCTGGGCTGTGGAGCGATGTAATCCCAGTCGGGAGTCTTCAGTTCCAGCAGGGGTGGACACAGCAACTGGACCCCTGCAGATGGCTGATGTGCAGGCACCAAATGGCAGGGCACGGTGGCAGCAGGCAGACAGGCAGGCAGGCAGGCAGCAGCAGATGGCACGTGGGAGGCTGCTCGGGGCACTGGGGGGCAGTAACTCGGCCTTCTGGGCAGGAGCGTGGTCTTCCGTGTGTTTTCGCGTGGCCAGCTTGATACAGAGTGATTTGGCACGTGAAAATCCTGCACGTCAGCGTGAAATCCGAGGAAAGGCCCTTAGCGCGTAAGCGCGTAAGCGCGTCAGCACGCATACGCGATTCCATTGGACCAGAGTCCCTCAGCGCGTAAGCGCGTCTGTGACGTGACCCGCACGGGTGTTCCCCACTCAGCACGTGATGACGGGGCACACGTGGAGATACTGCACGTCAGAGTGTCATCGCGTGTAATTGGACAAAAATGCGCGTACACGCGATTGGCCTATGTACGTGTATTTAATGGGTGCGCGGGCACTTACACACGCAAGTACGTCAGCGAACCTGTATCCCGTGGTGCGTGTGAATTTCCACACGCTATTGGACTGGGAACTGGATTCCAGGGGTGCGCGGGTCACACGCTGTATCCCGTGGTGCGTGTGAATTTCCACACGCTATTGGACTGGGAACTGGATTCCAGGGGTGCGCGGGTCACACGCTCGCCTAGAACACGCGCAAAGCATACATTTGCGGACTTTAACAATAACAAGCTCAGACGCCAGGATGAACATACCGTTCCTAGCAGCAGTGGCAGTGGGCTACCAAAGGAGGAGGAGGAGGATAGTCAGGGCCAGAATATTCACACCCAGAACCAGCCTTTTCGGGATGCCTGATGACCAGGTGTATGGGAGGTACAGGTTTCCACCACACATTATACTGGACCTGGTGAGTGAGTGGGAGGATGACCTCACATCACCCACCCTGTGCTCCCAAGCACTCAGCCCCCTGGAGAAGGTCCTCAATGTACTGCACTTCTTAGCCACTGGATCATTTCAGCGGACAAGTGCCATAGTGGGTGGGGTGTCACAGGCCACCCAGTCACGCTGCCTACACCAGGTCTTGAACATCATCACTGCACGCCCATCAGTCCGCAGGCACATATACCTGCCCAGAACACCTGCAGAAAGGCATGCTGCCGCCCTGGATTTTTACGCTGTGGCACGATTCCCCAAAGTGCTAGGTGCCATTGACTGCACCCATGTGGCTCTACGTCCCCCCAGGGCATCTGAGCACATCTATAGGAACCGCAAGCACTGGCATTCCATCAACGTGCAGGTAGCATGTAATGCCAAAGGAATCATCACCTCAGTATATGCCAACTATCCCGGCTCCACCCACGACAGCTTCATTTACCGAATGTCCACCCTAAGCCGGGACCTAGAAGCTGGGCGGCATGGCGATACATGGCTGCTTGGTGAGTATGTATGCCACTGCACATGCATGCATGTTGGATACTGTGCAAGGTCACAACCCCACCAATGATACCAATCACCACCTCCACAGGGGACAGTGCCTACCCTCTCAGCCCCCACATGATGACGCCAATTCGGAACCCCACCACGCCACCCCAGGTAAGATATAACACAGCCCACATTACAACCAGGGGCATAGTGGAGCGCACATTCGGAGTGCTAAAGTCACGCTTTCGCTCCCTTGACCGTTCTGGCGGGCAGCTGTTATACGCTCCCCCAGTAGTGTGCAGGATCATAGTGGCAGCATGTGTCCTGCACAACGTTGCAACACGCCGGGGCCTGGCCGTGGACATGGTGGTGGCCCCACATCCCCAACCACATGCACAGCCGCTGCGCATGGGAGGGGAAAGGGCACGGGGGGAGGCAGCCCGTACACAGCTAGTGGCTAATTACTTCACATAGAAATCACACCCCTGTGGAGTGCACACTGCCCTGGCACATTCCATCTGACAATCAATGATGACTCAACCTGACACTGATCCTGAATGTCTGGAGAATGAACCGGGAATACCATGTCAGCCTGAGATTGTTCACCTGGAAGTGTCACAATGTGTGCATCCGTACCCACACAGACACCACCAATGCAGTTTTGTGAAGTTACACATTGAAGCAGCTAAAATGAATACCCACTTGCAAAATGCAACAAGAGGACAGTGCCATGTCAGCCAACCCAACCCCAGCACCGCCACACGACACACCGTGCCATGTCATGCTAATTGCAGGTAAACAAAGTAATCCCCACAACATGACATCAGTCTCACTATGTACAGTGGCACTATTAGAAACCTGCAACACCTGAAATGCTCACAGCAATGCCGGACCAACAACATACTTGAGCACGTAGTACCATTAACATGACATCACAAATGTTACATATTAGTAGTCTCACCACCTGGAAATGCCTGCACTCCCACCACTACCAACTGTGCAGTGTTGTCGCCATGTAGAGTTGTAGGTGCACTGCTGCCAACATGGACCCCATCTCCAGACTAGAGGTCCTTGTGTGGACATGAGGAAGGGACCTGCAAATTGGGAGGTAGACACAGAAGAAGAGTTACACATCAATGCAACATGCAGTGTACAACACAACAGCAATATGCACTAGGAATGTATACACAGTATTGACTACAGACTGGCCACACAGCTCATGGGAGTCCAACGTCACTGTGTAATTCACTGTCACTTGGGCACACCCTTTGCAAGCCCATGGAAACGGGAAGCAGGAGGGGTGTGTGTGACTCAAACCCAAGCATCTGAACCAAATACATTACAAGCCTGCATGTGCCCAGCCACAATGTAGCGTATGCCCACAGGAACCACAGAAGCCAACAGATCGTCCCAAAAAGATCACCCTGTGCAGCTGCATCCGGAGGTGGTTGCACTATGGGAGGCAGCCCACGCAAGCCCCTAGTCTGCTCCTCCATGGCTGCAAGCATGCGGGTGTGGAAGGTCTGGTTCTGGAGGATGAGTGTGCGGAGGTCCCCATGCAACAACTCACGGGATGCCCGGACCTCCGCCCTTGTTGCCTGCATCTCAGCTGAGAGCGTACGGGTGAGACGCTCCAGCTGCTGTTCTGTCCTTTGGTGTGTTGAAGCCTCAAGCTCAACAAGAGTCGTCCTGAGGTGAAGGAGCTCCTGCCTCAGGGCTTCCCTGTGGCCCTGGGACTCAATGGAGATGGCCTCCTGCAGAGTCGCCAGTGCCGCCCGCCTGTCCCTGTTGGACCCCAACATGTCCTGCCTGTGTGACTGGCAGATGGAGTCGGTTGCCTGCTCTAGTCGCTCCATCAGCCTTTCTGGGGGGACAATGGAAGTGGCCACCCTATCCATGGCCTGAGCCATCATCTCGGATGATGCAGCCTGTTGGGTAGCCATACCGTAAATGGATTGCTCCCATGCGGTATTGCCGGGTGGCGTACGGCCACCACGTCGGCGGGCACCACACCTGTCTGGGGCAAGGCGAACTGCGCCTTGCTGTGCCGGCACTGCCTGAGGCTGCAGGACTGCATTCCCCCTCTGATCTGCTGGCCCAGGAACAGGATCAGATGTTGCGGAGTGTGACCCTGCATCCGTAACCACCGAAGGCGTAGCTGCCAACACTGACATCCCCATGGAGGGTTCTGACCCTGGTGCAGGTGGGTGAGACAGAACAGAATCCCTCCCTGGAACACTCACCTGCGACGGCACGTAGGTCTCATCCGAATCAACACCTGAATACAGCTCGGGGGAGGTGCAGCCAGAGACACCCCTTGAGAGCACGACCTGCAGCACTTGTGGGTTCTCCCCCACCACCACACCACGTCCCTCACTGGTGGTTGGTCGGCCCTCGGACCCCTCCTGGGTCTGCACCATCTCCACAACCCCAGCAGTATCAGGTGCGTCTTCCCCTGCAAAGACATGAAAACAAAGAAATGGAAACAGGCATTAGCACCATGGCACACATTGAGGGCTGAGAAGCAAGAGAACCAGTACTTGATTGACACATGTCCCAACTGACTAAAACCCTCCCATGCATGCAACCTCACTGCGTATGAAGTGCAGGCAAATGGCACACACTGATGACACCAAGATGGAAGATGAACACATTTTCTGCATGCTGCCTGGCAGTGGCATCACACATTGGCCTGTGATTGGCAGGTGAAACACACATGCCATCACACAGATGGCATGTACCATTGCTATTGAGTGAAGATGGAGAGGAGGGCAGCACCTATTCATTCAGTCCAGTTCCCGCATGTAATTGCTTTTCTAATTCTAACAGGTCAGATTTTTCACCTGGAGCTGCCAGTCTGAAATGGTCCAATTGCACAGGGACATGTGTGTACAAATGATATCCAGGTAACAAAGTCACTCCACTTTACCATACCCATGTCAGACATGTGACTAGTGGACAGCGACATGCCTAGTGAAAGTGGTGGAATGCAAACAAACTGACTGAATGAACAGTGAAAAAGAATCAAATATGTTGTGGCAAGGTGACACTTCAAGGGCAACTGGCGTGCAGTTGGGCTAGATGTCTACTGTTGGCAGAAGGGATACTGCTATGGCCAAATGCAGCTGCGCAGGAAGGATTGCATGAAGCACATGGCTGACCCATACGACTCAGGCGCACATACTCTCACCTGGCACCCGAACAGAAGCCCTCACACACACACCATGCACATGGATGACACACACATGCATGTGCACTCACCGGACAATGCCTCGTAATCAGCCAGATCTCCCACGCCTTGGATCTGTTCCTCCGTGACGTAGGTCCCAGCGACTGACTCATGTGGAGTGAGTTCCATGTCTACTACTGGAGACCCACCTCCAGTCACTAGAGTTGCGGCATGACTTGAGGCCAGCTTACTCTTTGCCCTGCGCTTTAGGTCATTCCAGCGCTTATAGCAATCATTGGCTGTGCGCCTCACGATTCCAAGGGCACTTACGATGTCCGCAACGGTCTGCCAGTGTGCCTGGCATTGTGCAGGTGTGGTCTTGGATCCTGCAACAATGACCATCTCGTTGTCATGTCCGGACACATACTCGACAAGTGCATTCAGTTCGTCATCCGTGAAGCTGGGCTTCCTGGACGGGCCGGACTGTGTAGCCGCGTCTGGGGCATCAGCCTGTGCCGGACGAGCACTCTTCCTCTTCCGCTTGGAAGGTGGTGGTGATCCTGAGTGTCCTGCGCCGCTCTGGACACTAGGGGCAGGAGCCCTGGTGGACTCTGTATCAGGAGTGTGGGATTGCACACTCAGCATGGGAGTTGGTGCAGGCATTGGCTCTAGTGTGATGGTGTCAGGGGGAATGTCAGCAGCATGGACTAGGACCGACACTGTCCTGGCTGGGTGTGTGAGGGCTGGGTTGGATGGAGCCGCAGCTGCCCCTGCAGCCTCTCCGCCCTGCCTCCTTGGTGCAGCAGATGACCTTGCTGCCCCAGATCCACGTGGCATGATGGCATCAACGTGCACCAGCGCACGTGTCGTAGCCCTGCTGACCTGGAAGTCAGCCATGGAGTCAGCCAGGTCTGGTGCCACAATGGGCTGGTCCAACAAGGGCTGAGCATGGATGGTGTCAGCCACATCAGCCTCAATGGGAGGGGGGAGGAGGGGGATTATGGGTGCCCGTGACTGGTCCTCCACACATGGGGTGACAGGCTCATCCTGCAAGTTACGACCACGTCCCCTACCGGATCCACCACGGCCACCACTTGTGGCTCTTCCACCTTTGCCACCCTTACGGAATCCTCGCCTCCCAGCCATGGCACTGATGTTAATGTGCGTATGGGAGTGGATGTAGACTATTGTCCTGGACAATTGGGGGTCAAAGGGGTTGGGTACCAGATGGTAATTGTACCCTAGTGCTCTAGCAAGGCTGAATGTAACCCCTGGGGAAAGATGACGGGTCACGCAACGCACAGGAGGCCCAAAAAAGGGAGATGACGTGCACGCAACCCCTCCTAGACCACGTGTGCAGAAAGAAAAACCTGCACTACGCTGTGGCACCCAGAAACACAAGAATGAACGTATGCGTGTCACACGCAGCCTAGAATGACCTCTGAAGGGGTAGGCTACACACGGGGCAAGCACAGATGTTAGATACGTGCGTGACTCACCGTCTGCCTGGTAAACGTGTAAAAGGAGCACGTTTGGTTGGCAACACCCCCGCCAAAAGAAGATTTGTCCGCTGTCTGAGGAGACAGGACAACAGTAGAAGGGAACACTGTTTGAGGGAACAGGCCCAGGTAAACCAGTAAAAGAGAAAAAAGAGAAAAAGCTGTCAGAGGTAACAGGGAATACGAACTTGAAACGCCGTGAAGTAAATCGCGTGTGAAACGACAAGAAGTACAGAATTCACCCACTCGCTCTCCACGAAAAGCACGTACAAGGAAAACGTGTTCTACACGTACCTTTTATACAGGCCCACACGTCCAGCATCACTTACGCGGCGTGTACGCGCTAGGGCCATTTCCACCTATTACATGCTTTGTCACTTCTGCGTGTAGGGCCATTTCCACCAATCACACGCTTTGTCACTTCTGCGTGTAGGGCCATTTCCACCAATCACACGCTTTGTCACTTCTGCGTGTAGGGCCATTTCCACCAATCACACGCGATTACACTCTGACGTGCAGTCTTTCCACGTGTGCTCTGTCATCACGTGCTGTGTGGGAAACACCTGTGCGGGTCACGTCACAGACGCGCTTACGCGCTGAGGGCCTTTCCTCAGTTTTCACGCTGACGTGCATGATTTTCACGTGCAAAATCACTCCGTACCAAGCTGGCCACGCGTACGCACACGGAATACCACGCTCCTGCCCGGAAGGCCGAACTACTGCCCCCCAGAGCACGAGCACGCTCCCACCTGCTGCTGCCTGCTGCCCCTGCACTGCTGGGGGGTGGGGGTGATAGGGGACATGAGTGGGGGCCTGGTGGGGGCTGCCCCTGGTGACTGGGGGGGTGGGGGTGATAGGGGACATGAGTGGGGGCCTGGTGGGGGCTGCCCCTGGTGACTGGGGGGGTGGGGGTGATAGGGGACATGAGTGGGGGCCTGGTGGGGGCTGCCCCTGGTGACTGGGGGGGTGGGGGTGATAGGGGACATGAGTGGGGGCCTGGTGGGGGCTGCCCCTGGTGACTGGGGGGGTGGGGGTGATAGGGGACATGAGTGGGGGCCTGGTGGGGGCTGCCCCTGGTGACTGGGGGGGTGGGGGTGATAGGGGACATGAGTGGGGGCCTGGTGGAGGGTGCCCCTGGATGGTGGGGGGTGGGGGTGGTGGGTGACATGAGCAGGTGTGCAGGGTAGTCCCCTGTTTTGTGGGCTGCCTGCAGGGGCCGTGGAGGGTGTACAGGGAACACCTGTGAGGACCCACCCAGCCTAATCGCGTGTGTAACTTCCCACGCACCCCTGTAATACACGTACCAAGCCAAATCGCGTGTGAGAATTCCCGCGCATACCTGAAATACACGTACCCTGCTGAAGTCGCGTGTAAAACTTCCCGCGCACCCCTGAAATGCATGCGCCCAGGCTATTCGCGTGTGGAACTTCCCGCGCACCCCTGAAATACACGCGCCCAGGCTATTCGCGAGTGGGACTTCCCGCGCACCCCTGAAATACACGTAGCACGCTGGGAGACATGAGTGGGGGCCTGGTGGAGGGTGCCCCTGCACTGCTGGGGGGTGGGAAGGGTGGTAGACATGGGTGGGGGCCTGGTGGAGGCTTCCCCTGGTGGCTGGGGGGTGGGGGTGCAGGGGGACATGGGTGGGCGCCTGGTGGAGGCTTCCCCTGGTGGCTGGGGGGTGGGGGTGATAGGGGACATGAGTGGGGGCCTGGTGGAGGGTGCCCCTGCACTGCTGGGGGGTGGGGGTGGTGGGAGACATGAGTGGGGGCCTGGTGGAGGCTGCCCCTGGTGGCTGGGGGATGGGGGTGCAGGGAGACATGAGTGGGGGCCTGGTGGAGGCTGCCCCTGGTGGCTGGGGGGTGGGGGTGCAGGGGGACATGAGTGGGGGCCTGGTGGAGGCTGCCCTTGGTGGCTGGGGGATGGGGGTGCAGGGAGACATGAGTGGGGGCCTGGTGGAGGCTGCCCCTGGAGGCTGCTGGGTGGGGGTGGTGGGAGACATGAGTGGGGGCCTGGTGGAGGCTACCCCTGGTGGCTGGGGGGTGGGGGTGGTGGGAGACATGAGTGGGGGCCTGGTGGAGGCTGCCCCTGCACTGCTGGGGGGTGGGTTGATAGGGGACATGAGTGGGGGCCTGGTGGAGGGTGCCCCTGCACTGCTGGGGGGTGGGGGTGGTGGGCGACATGAGTGGGGGCCTGGTGGAGGCTGCCCCTGGTGGCTGGGGGATGGGGGTGCAGGGAGACATGAGTGGGGGCCTGGTGGAGGCTGCCCCTGGTGGCTGGGGGGTGGGGGTGCAGGGGGACATGAGTGGGGGCCTGGTGGAGGCTGCCCTTGGTGGCTGGGGGATGGGGGTGCAGGGAGACATGAGTGGGGGCCTGGTGGAGGCTGCCCCTGGAGGCTGCTGGGTGGGGGTGGTGGGAGACATGAGTGGGGGACTGGTGGAGGCTGCCCCTGGTGGCTGGGGGGTGGGGGTGGTGGGAGACATGAGTGGGGGCCTGGTGGAGGCTACCCCTGGTGGCTGGGGGGTGGGGGTGGTGGGAGACATGAGTGGGGGCCTGGTGGAGGCTGCCCCTGCACTGCTGGGGGGTGGGGGTGGGGTGGTAGACATGAGTGGGGGCCTGGTGGAGGCTGCCCCTGGTGGCTGGGGGGTGGGGGAGGTGGGAGACATGAGTGGGGGCCTGGTGGAGGCTGCCCCTGGTGGCTGGGGTATGGGGGTGCAGGGAGACATGAGTGGGGGCCTGGTGGAGGCTGCCCCTGGTGGCTGGGGGGTGGGGTGGTGGGAGACATGAGTGGGGGCCTGGTGGAGGCTGCCCCTGGTGGCTGGGGGGTGGGGGTGGTGGGAGACATGAGTGGGGGCCTGGTGGAGGCTGCCCCTGGTGGCTGGGGGTGGTGGGAGACATGAGTGGGGGCCTGGTGGAGGCTGCCCCTGCACTGCTGGGGGGTGGGGGTGGGGTGGTAGACATGAGTGGGGGGCCTGGTGGAGGCTGCCCCTGGTGGCTGGGGGGTGGGAGACATGAGTGGGGGCCTGGTGGAGGCTGCCCCTGGTGGCTGGGGTATGGGGGTGCAGGGAGACATGAGTGGGGGCCTGGTGGAGGCTGCCCCTGGTGGCTGGGGGGTGGGGTGGTGGGAGACATGAGTGGGGGCCTGGTGGAGGCTGCCCCTGGTGGCTGGGGGGTGGGGGTGGTGGGAGACATGAGTGGGGGCCTGGTGGAGGGTGCCCCTGCACTGCTGGGGGGTTGGGGTGGGGTGGTAGACATGAGTGGGGGCCTGGTGGAGGCTGCCCCTGGTGGCTGGGGGATGGGGGTGCAGGGAGACATGAGTGGGGGCCTGGTGGAGGCTGCCCCTGGTGGCTGGGGGGTGGGGGTGCAGGGGGACATGGGTGGGGGCCTGGTGGAGGCTGCCCCTGGTGGCTGGGGGGCGGGGGTGGTGGTAGACATGGGTGGGGGCCTGGTGGAGGGTGCCCCTGGTGGCTGGGGGGTGGGGGTGCAGGGGGACATGAGCAGGTGTGCAGGGTAGTCCCCTGTTTTGTGGGCTGCCTGCAGGGGCCGTGGAGGGTGTACAGGGAACACCTGTGAGGACCCACCCTGCCTAATCGCGTGTGTAACTTCCCACGCACCCCTGTAATACACGTACCCAGCCAAATCGCATGTGATAATTCCCGCGCACCCCTGTAATACACGTACCTGGCCAAATCGCGTGTGATAATTCCAGCGCACCCCTGTAATACACGTACCCAGCCAAATCGCGTGTAAAACTTCCCGTGTACCCCTGTAATACACGTACCCAGCCAAATCGCGTGTGATAATTCCCGCGCACCCCTGTAATACACATACCTGGCCAAATCGCGTGTGATAATTCCAGCGCAGCCCTGTAATACACGTACCCAGCCAAATCGCGTGTAAAACTTCCCGTGTACCCCTGTAATACACCTACCCAGCCAAATCGCGTGTGATAATTCCCGCGTACCCCTGTAATACACGTGCCCTGGCTAATCGCGTGTAAAACTTCACGCGTACCCCTCTAATACACGTACCCTGGCCAATCGCGTGTTGAACTTCCCGCGTACCCCTGTAATACACGTACCCTGGCTAATCGCGTGTAAAACTTCCCGCGTACCCCTGATATGAACGTTACCCGCTTTGCGTTCCTTGTTTGGCAGCCCTGTAAACTGGTCCAGGGTTAGCGCAGCCCTTTGCGATGATTTAGCGATTTTGATGGCTTTTCCTTGCGCGAGGGCGTTCTTGGGGGCGTTACTGGCGCTGCTGCAGGGTCACTGCGATACTCTGCGCCACGGCTGGTTTGGGAGCCTAAAATCCATGAATACGCTGTGCGCGGAAATCGGTTTTAGCGCACGTGCCTGGCGCAGACAATCGCACGCGGACACTCTGCGCCAGCCGCTTGCGACACTTTTCTGTGAAATTCTATGAATTACCCTGCTTGTCTTCTTTTTTTATCTTTTTTTCCTCTTGGTGCCTTTTGGGCCATAGATAAGGGGCTCCTGCCACGTTTAACCCCCAATTTAATTCCACTTCGCAGGCCAGCCCTTTGTTGATTTCTAGGATGCATTCCCAGGTAGATGCAGCCCCGCCATAGCACCTGGCCCTAGGTAGCGAACTCGGAAGGCAGGGGGGCGTATATTGAAGGTGTTCTTTTTAAATCACTTGTTAAAGCGCAAGTCTATTCACGTTTGTTTAGGATATCCATTTTACAGCTTATTCAAACATTCATGGGTTGGCTTCTCACGCTGACACCACTCTTCAAAAGCACTCCTTGAATGTGCGTGCACCGAATGTGCACGTCCCACCCCTATATCCTCTTTCGGGCTGTGGGGGAGGGCGAACAAAGGGTTGACCAATAAAATGAATGAAAGACGTTCCTCGGCCCAATGATGAGAGGCTTTCCTGTGTTCTACGGCATAAAGCACTTAGCAGAATTAGCAGCTTTACTCGAGCTGTAGAAGAAAGTAGCAGAACTCCCGGACAAAACTCTTCGAAAGCACTCCTTGAATGCGCGTATATTAGTAATAGAGGAGAGTATAAAAGGTGGAATCCAGAAGCACATGGGAGGTCAAAATAAAAAGGGCCTATACTAAGAAACCTATTGCCAAACCTTACAACTAATACGAAAAAGGGTGTGGGATAGTTTTCAACAAAAGAAAGAAGTGTTTTCAAAAAATATGCCAGGATTCGGTAGCCTGGGTCTCCCTTGTCCATGTTTTGCGCACGGGGTAAGGTGGTATCTGGGAGCACAGTACAGTCTCAGGCTTCTCCAGCAGGAGACGACAAGTCCAATGGCAGTTCTCAGGACTGTTGATGGCCAAGTCTCGCTTCCTTTGAAAGTATTTTACCTTTGATGGCCTGACGTGTTCATTATGCAAAAATAAAAGCTCCTTTAACAAACAAATAAAGTTCAGTTTCCAGTGTTCGCTGGGTGATAGGCTCACCGTTGGGTCCCCCTCTTCTGGGCGCCGACCCTTCTCAATGTAGGGTGATGGCTTCACACGTGGATCAATGTTCCCTCTATGCTGTGCGCATGTGCGCTTGCCCATCTTCCTTCTGGGTGCCACTCAGAAGATTTTTTGCAGCGCACAGAGACAATTCTCACCTATTCAACAAGATTTAATAAGGCACAAGCCACAACAATTACCTGAAATGTTCTTTCTCTTAAAATAAGCAAGTCATGTTGATATTCTGCTAATTTGCATTACACTACTATGCACCTAAAATCCCTAACAGCAAAATACAACACAGGAGGTTAAAAACTAATATGAAAAACTGGCTCCATGAACAGAAGAATCTAACCAAGATATGCGTGCACACAATAACCCAAAATGTTCCCTCCCCACCCATTACTCCTAAACCTGACTCTACCACACTTTTACCTTATGACTCTAACTTCGGCCCCAGAATACATTAAGATACTACCGGACAACCTTGACTCTACCTCTCTTGGCTCTGCAAATGGTTAGCAGACGTGCACCTAGATCCACTCCATTGTGCCTTACCAAAAGCGTCACCCAGACTATTTAATCAAACTACCAGCTCAAATATCGGATACTAGTAAGCAGGCTACTTGGATGTGTAACCAAATTCCATACTTCCTCTTCTTTGTACATATGTCACAGAAGTACTTTGAAGCGGCGCCCTTGTAAGTTAATGCATTATACAACTCAAATATTAATTTGGCCTCGAAA
Source organism: Ambystoma mexicanum (assembly GCF_040938575.1). Classification (NCBI taxonomy): domain Eukaryota; kingdom Metazoa; phylum Chordata; class Amphibia; order Caudata; family Ambystomatidae; genus Ambystoma; species Ambystoma mexicanum. The sequence goes on from NC_090935.1 coordinate 1,472,731,030, forward strand.
GATTTAGAAAAGACAAATGTGATGCTCAGTGCCTCCTACTTTAGCATTACTAACATTAACCTATAAGTAGAGAGCAACACTGCAATATCATTTACTTAGCCTACAAAAGACAATGGGTATGGATTATTCCTGGGATTACTCATCCATAGTATCAGGGCACCGGATATTCAGACAGGAAAATGCTTTTCACACAATCTGCATCGTTTCCAAGTGTTCAGAGTTCCTTTGGGCATAGACCATCACACATTATACGATAACTCGCTTCGATACAAAAACAGTTTCACTGAGCACTTGTGTAATCCTACACAATGATACAAGGGTGGGGTATGTTGCAAACAATCTTGTATGCACTGCAAAAGAATTGTGTACATGAAGAGTCATGACCTTCTTAAAATGCACATCATATGTTTAGGCATTTAAAAATGCCTTTCTTGCAAAGTATTGTAGGTCTGCAAATATCTCAGTGAGTGTTTACTGCTACAATCCTTCACTTTTTACAGTGCTCTATCAACTAGTATTGGAGGCAAGCGCAGGGGCCGGGGAAGGGTATGGGTGGAATCATCACTCCTTGCCCTAGCGGGTGATGAACAAAGCAGCACATTTCAAACACCAAGTCAGACGTTTCGGCAGTACACTGATGGAAATGTTATGTTATGTTATTTGTCTTTAATATGGCGCCTTATGTATCATTGGTATGATCTCAAAGCGCTGGTAGGTTGAACACCTTCGGGAACCGCAGTTCAAGTCAGTAGAGAGAGAGAGAGTGCTGAATGGTGCATGGGCGCACCGGATATGTGTGCAGCTGGTGTGGTTGTTGCATGATAGCTGCTTCTTACCGGTAGGTGTGGTGTTGAGGAAATCAGTCGGAAGTGTTCAGTCTGGAGGGTGGACACACAGACTAAGTTCTGGCTGCATTAGGCCTGAGGAGATGCCTAAGCTAGCCGGTATGTGCTCAGCTAGCTGTGTTTTATTTGGATGATGAGGTGTTTGTGGGGTCATGTTAGTATGAGAACAGCTAGGCAGAATGTGTCATAGTATAGCTGTGTTCTAGTTGAATGATGTTGTATAGGAGAGAGTAAGCATAGTAGTGTGATATGGTGGTTATCAGTAAAACGCCTGCGACCAAGCATGAGAGCAGGATAAGGTGCGTACATAGCGGCATACATATATATAAGTGACAGGATGGATAGGGTAAACATGTGATACAGATAACATGGGGATACAGGTACATAGCATATACATAGCATAATATGTATATCCGCTTCATCCGTTCCATCCACTCCATCCACTCCAATCCGTTCCATTCATCCGTTCCATCTACTTTGTCCGTTCCATCCACTACGTCCGTTCCATCCACTACGTCCGTTCCATCCACTTCGTCCGTTCAATGCACTTCATCCGTTCCATCAACTGTTCTGTCCACTTCATGCGTCTATCGACTCTGTCCGATCTACTCTGTCAGTTCTACCCACTCCATCCGCTCAGTCCGTTCCATCGGTTTCATCAGTTCCATCCGTTCCATCGGTTTCATCGGTTCCATCCGTTCCAACTGTTCCATCCACTCCATCCGTTCCAACTGTTCCATTCACTCCAAGCGTTCCATCTGCTCTATCCGTTCCATCCACTCCATCAGTTCCATCCACTCCGTCCTTTCCATCTGTTCCGTACTTTCCATCTGTTCCATCTGCTCTATCCGTTCCATCCACTCCATCAGTTCCATCCACTCCGTCCTTTCCATCTGTTCCGTACTTTCCATCTGTTCCGTACTTTCCATCTGTTCCGTCCGTTCCATCCACTCCATCCGTTCCATCCACTCCATCCGTTCCATCCACTCCATCCGTTCCATCCGTTCCATCCACTCCATCCGTTCCATCCGTTCCATCCGTTCCATCCGTTCCATCCGTTCCATCCGTTCCATCCTTTCCATCTGTTCCGTCCGTTCCATCCACTTCATCCGTTCCATCCACTTCATCCGTTCCATCCACTCTATCTTTTCCACCCACTCCCTCCACTCAAATCCGTTCCATACATTTGTATCATTCACTTCGTCCGTTCCATCCACTTCGTCCGTTCCATCCACTTTGTCCGTCCCAACCACTACGTCCGTTCCAACCACTACGTCCGTTCCAACCACTACGTCCGTTCCATCGACTTTATCTGTTTCATCCTCTTCAACTGTTCTGTCCACTTCATGCGTCTATCGACTCTGTCCAATCTACTCTGTCAGTTCTACCCACTCCATCCACTTTATCCACTCCATCCGTTCCATCCGCTCAGTCCGTTCCATCGGTTCCATCCACTCCATCCGTTCCATCCACTCCGTCCGTTCCATCCACTTCGTCCATTCCATCCACTTCGTCCATTCGATTTACTTCATCCATTCTGTCCATTCTATTTGTTCCATCCACTCCATCATTTCCATCTACTTTATCCGTTCCATCCACTTCATCCGTTCCATTCTGTTCATTTATTCCATCCACTCCATCCATTCCATTTACTTCATCCGTTCTGTCCCCTCATTTGTTCCATCCCTCATCCGTTCCATCCAGTCCATCCATTCCATCCACTCCATCCGTTCCATCCACTCCATCCGTTCCATCCACTCCATCTGTTCCAACTGTTCCATCCACTCCATCCGTTCCATCCACTCCATCCGTTCCATCCACTCCATCTGTTCCATCCGTTTCATCCTTTCCATCCACTCTATGCGTTCCATCCACTCTGTCCGTTCCATCCACTTTGTCCGTTCCATCCACTTTGTCCGTTCCATCCACTTCATCCATTCGATTCACTTCATCCATTCTGTCCATTCTATTGGTTCCATCCACTCCATTTCCATCTACTTCATCCGTTCCATCCATGTCATCCGTTCCATTCTGTTCATTTATTCCATCCACTCCATCCATTCCATTTACTTCATCCGTTCTATCCCCTCATATGTTCCATCCCTCATCCGTTCTATCCACTTCATCCGTTCCATTCTGTTCATCTGTTCCATCCACTCCATCCATTCCATTCACTTCATCCATTCTATCCCCTCATCTGTTCCATCCCTCATCCGTTCCATCCACTTGGTCCGTTCCATCCATTTTCATCAGTTTTAGCCACTTCATCCTTTCCATTCACTTTGTCCGTTCCATTCACTTCATCCGTTCCATCCGCTCCATAAACTCTATCCGTTCAATCCTTTCCATCCGATCCATCCATTCCATCCGTTCATCCGTTCCATCCACTCTATCCGATCCATCTACTCTATCCGTTTCATCTTCTCACTCTGTTCCATCTACTCTGTTACATCTATTCCATCCATTTCACTTACTCTATCTGTTTCATTCAGTCTATCCGTTAGTTCTACTATCCGTTTTAGTCTTTCTATCAGTTCCATCGACTCCCTTTGCTCTTTTATTTTCTTTGTTCAAGCAACCTTCGATTTCTGTTTGTTGTGGCTATTCATTCAATTTGCTCTAAGCGTCAATTCTTGCGTTTTTGCTAAAGGATAGGAAATTGTAGTACCCATCGAGACAACAGCACCTTCTTTTTCTTTCTATGCTCAACTGCTGAGGGCTTTTCAATATAACCATGTGTTCTGTGTGTGCAGTCTCTAGCATCTCCATGCATCCTATTTAACTGATCACAAATAATTACATAGGAGGGATCCATAGTTAAGGAAGAAGGCACTCAATTAGTTGTATCTATGATGAATTGATGCAATTAACTTAAAAGGCATATATGTGTGCTTTTCTTCAACATGGCTCCATAATAAACCTCAGTAAGGCTCTTGTTAAATGTTTTCTAGGCTTTGGTGCTAAGGGTAGGCAAAACTATACACTTTATTATGTGCCTGTCATGATCTCTGCTTCCAAAAGATCAGGACTTGCCCGACTCCCTTGGAAGCAGACCCATAACCCCGGTTCCGAGTGCCAGCCAGTCCCAATTGGGACCTTTTGGACCCTGTCCTGGCGCCAGTGGCACCAGGCTCATAAAGATGCCCAGTCCCAGCTCTGGAAGCGCCGGGCTCATAATGCTTGGGTGGACTTACCTGCAGCAGACCATGCTGCTTACTTACCTGCCAGTTGAACCCCTGATCCTCTTCTGTTTGGGACTACTTTTCCTGTTGGGTGGGGCAGGAGCCACTCCCTAGGTTCAGAACACTGGAACTCTTCTGGAAAGCAGGAACTCTTTTCTTACCTAGGCGTGGCTGTGGAAGGAGACACCTAAGCACTACAGGAGGCTATTTAAACCACACCCGATGGATGAATCTTGCTTTGCGTTATTCTGCATTCTCTGCAGCAGAACGCTCATCGTGTCTTCTGCTTCTGATCCTGGGCCTAAGGGAACAAAGGCTTACCATCCTGGAATCCAGTCTTCAGCAGCACCTGTAAAGACAAAGAAAGAACAGGTTAGCACTACGGTCTTCAGTGGCAGCGCATCTCTTACCTGGTCCATCGGCTGTCACCAACGCCTCGTGCTGCATTCCGGCATCTGAAAGACAAAGGCTTACCTACTCTTCGCATGCTCCGGAGGTCTTCGCACTGCATTCCGGCATCTGAAAGACAAAAGCTTACCAGCTCTTCGCACACTCCGGAGGCCTTCGGCGCTGCATCCCGCATCTGAAAGACAAAAGAAGGTGCGTTTAAAGACATTGGGCAACTTTATTACTCACGTGCCATTACTCCTTCCCACGCCGAATCCAGTGGGTATTCCAGCACCCTTCAGCTTCTCTAAAGCTCCGAACTTGTACCTGCAAGATAAAAGGGACAGTTAGTGCGCATCGTGAAGCAAGCTACAAGCGCTTACTTACATGCTTCCAGGCGCTACTATTCCTCACGCGGGTTCAATCCTCAACTCTCATCAGCCCGCCATCCGCCATCGCCGGAACCCTGCAAAACAAGAGATATCATTACAAAAGACTTTTAAGACATTTGAAGTGCCCAGAACTTACCGTTCGTGCAGTTAACGACGGACAGCAGTCCTCTGAGGTCAAGAGGCCTGCACCCTTATCCAGTGAAGAAACTGGTTACGGCACCCTGCCCCGAGGCAGATGGAGAGCTCGGCGTTCACTTACCTAAGGTGAGGGTGTTAACCTTTGGGGTTCTACAGGAGAAGAGAAAGGGAAGAGGAGAGAGGCACCCAATAACCCCAGTTCATTAATCCCATCTTTTCTATCTGCAGACATCTTACTCTTCGAGTCAGACATACAGTGCACAGAGCTCCAGCCCAAAGAGCCAACCGTGTGTTACACATCACCTTTGAAGATACGGCATTCACCCAGTCAAGACCGGCGCCTCTGCGGGAATCAGGTGAGTGTTACAGTGCCCTGTCATTTCACTACCTATGTCATGGGTACAAGCAGGACGCTAATCAGAGTTATAGTCATAAGGTAGAAGAGATTTTTAAGGGAGTAAAAAAGTAATTAGCTTTGCCAATAGTGGTACGTTCTGCTTCTAGAACTATGTTCTTTCCCCATAAAATTCCTTTTGAGATTGGGCATTAATATTATTAGGGTTCCTTCCTTCCTATGCCACTGCTCTACTGGTCACTAATTCAAAAAAATATCAGTGGAGCTTAGTGGGTTGAAGCAATAATATGTTAATTGTTTCTCGTTTTTGTTAGGCACATTTTCCTTTTTTAGGGAGTAAAAATGCATGGTGCATATGTCTCTTAGCTCTAAGGCTTGTGTTATCAGAACCCACAGGAGAACGTAATGTGGATAGTAAGGAGAGGCACAGGAATTTTGCATTTTCATATTTTCAGGTGCAGTTATTCTGATGGAATTATTATCCTTACACAAATTATTTGCATGTTCTCCTGGCCATAGAATTACGTCATTTAAGTCGCACTTGAACTTCTTTCAGCATGTTTTTAACACATTGCTTTTATTTGCCATTAATCCACCAGCAAATGTATGCTGTCTGAGTTTCTTGACAGCCACATCAGTTGTCACAAGAAATATTTGTGTTTTGTAATACAAATGAGTGATTTTCCAGTGACCTAAATCATACAAGGCCTCATTATGACTTGGGGCGGTATCCCAGCGTAAATATGCCAAAATACTGGCCAAATGAATTACTCGTCCAGAGGAATTTCCGCCAGATTCCAACTGGTGGTGGCGGTGTAATTCCCCATTCATTCTGAGTCCGATTCAATGGGTCTCATTACGACCCATGCGGTAGGGCATGGCTGCCGCTGTTAATGATTTTTTACCGGGTCCAAGAAAAGGGCAATAACCGGGTCATGCCGACCTCGGCGGACCCGGTAAATGCCCTTTACTTGGACCCTGTAAAAATTAATCCCCATTCCCATTTGAGCCCCATAGGGCTCAATGGGAATCAGGAGCATGTTAACAACGGGCCCGTTAATGACGGGCCCGTTGTTAGCATGCTGTGCCGCTCGCGGGGCCCGCTAAGGACGTCTGGTAAAACCAGGCATCCTGAGCGGGTCCCGCGAGCAGACCTCGTAATGAGGCAGCATGGGGTTAACGGTGCCGGCAGCTCTACCAGCACTGTTAACCCCATATCGCCAAGGTCGTAATGAGGCCCAGTGTGGCTTTTTTGGCGGAATTACCGCAGCGGAAATTGGAGTAGTGGTAACATTGGCGGTAATGGAGTTACAGCCAACTTTACCATTTACCACCAAACTCGTAATGAGGCCGACATTTTTCTCTCCGCAGAAGTGCATTTGCAAGGTAATGTGGCAGATATTGAAGTCTTGGACTGGTTGATGAGTTTTCTGTATAATCACAAATGACATATTTTATTTTAGCCTATGTGTTTGGAAAAAGTGTTGTAACATTTTTAAAGAATTGCAGTGGCTGGGAAGAGGAAATTCCTTTCCAAACTCTCTTCTGCGATGGTAGCTCACAAAGTGGGTTACCTCATTAGTCCGTTGTGCACATGGAAAATAATGTGCGCACAACAGCCAACCGGTTCTGCACATAGAGAAAAATAATTAGAGGGAACATTTCCCGTGGTTCCCCCTCTTCTGGCCACTGACCCTTCTCAATTGATTACCACAATTTATATAACAGTTCTTTTTGCAATGAACTTTTGGGCGATAGCTTCACCCATGGATCTCATTCAGTCGGGCTTGGACCCCTCGTGACTGCCAGTACTTGGGTGAGGGTTTCACCCCTGGATCTCCCTTGGTCGGGCTTGGACCCTTCTCACATCTCAGTTGGATCTCCCTCAGTTGTGGTCGGACCCTTCTCTTTTCTTTAGCGTGACTTCTCTTCCCTTATTTTCTCAATGTCTTATCAAACAGCTCATAGTGGACATCCCTAAGCCGGGTTCATGTCTGTCATCACACTGTTTCTCGGGACTTTAGTCTTCGCCCCTCTCATCAGCATCCCTCAGTCAGGTTCACTCTTGCCAACTTCATATTCACAATTGTTTGCGGGATTCACTTCCCTTGCTTTCACACAGTTTGTATATCAAAGTCTTTCGATTGTACTGGGATTTTGCTTGACCACTTTGACCTATTTTCGGGTGTCTCTTCTACGGCCCTCTGGTATCTGTAGTTTCGCTCAGATGGGGATCGATCCGAGTCTTTGGAGTTATCACCCACATGGTGCCGGTTTCCCTCTGCCGCTGGTCTCCGCTTAACACTTTTACAGTTCTTTCATAGTTCATTGATCTTGGTTCAAACTTGCCAATTTGCGATTCTCACTCAAAACAGTCTGGTTCTTATCGTTTCCCCTTGGGCTCACCGGCTGTGATGAACCGCTTGGCTTTTCTTCTTCATTGGAGTCACGGCCAGTACTACGGTCACGGGAGCTTCCCTCGCTCCTGCATATCGGCGTAGGCTTGCCCCGCATACCGTTGACATCTGCTGCAAGACACTTGTGCTACTGTTCGCGGTCTTAGGCTTTCTGCCTCCAAGGTTCTGCGGGTCTGGGACGAAAAGGGCAAGGTCACTTCTCTCCTCGCCACCCTCTCGATTCCCGCCGCCTTTCTCCTTCTCTTGAACTGCCACGCCTGATTAGCCGTTTTGTCATACTGTCTGTCGTGCTCGTACTGTGCTCTCGAGCTCTACCTTTTATCCCTGTGAGGAAGGGAAAGAGCCGTTGGGTGTGTGTGATTCAGATTAATTGCCTGACTTTGCTTGACCCTTGTGTTGGGACAGGTCAGGTAAAAAGGTTTAACATTAGTCTGGTTTTGATCACAAGGCACAAAAGTGTTAGTTCGTTGTCTTTTATAACGGGAGAGATTGTTGGTATCGGAAAGGGGGGAGGTAGAATTTCCAATTGTTCTACGTGGTCGGTTGGGAAAAAGATGTTAGATGGGATTATAGCTTTTGTACCAGGGGGTATGTCAAACTTAGAAGGATAAGACAAACGGGAATGACTGGGATTTCAATCTTGAAATAAAGAAGGGGAATTTTGGGAACGGTAATTTTTCATCTGAGTAGGTTGGGAGCGCGGGAAATAATAATCAGAGGGACGGGGAAACGAATGACTAGGAGTATTCGGGCAGGGACCAGGGGTTTGGGGCTTTAGAGGATTGGTTATGCACGGAGGGGTTGCTGGATTTGAATAAGGGAGATTTTTTTGATGAAAGGGAGGTTGAGTTGGAGCAACCTCTAAAAGCTTCATGAAGCTTGTCTTCCTCATCCCTTTCTTCAGTATAATACCGCGTCTCACCTTGTATATTCTCCCAAGCATAGCCCTGGGCTCCCCTACCCAGGTGATCCTCCGCCACTGGTCAACCCGCAGGAACAGGATCCAACAGCAATGGCCGTGTCCTGGCCACCTGAATAAGGGATTCCCGAGGCTTATCTGCGATAATACCCTCAGGTTTCTCACAGACGTCCAAAGCTAAGATCTCAATGGAATGAAATAGGGGACATTATTGAGTAACGGTGTGAGTTGTCCATTATCACTAGCTTTTGTTGTATTGGGAATTCTAACAGAACCAGATGAGAAGGCACTATAACACACCAAAGCTCTCATAAACAAGATGGCATTGGTGGCGAAGCTGCCCATCATAGCATTATGGGGCAAGCCAGAGAGGCCATCGACAGGCCTATGTATGAAGAAACTCTGAGAAATAACAGTGATGGAAGACCTGACAGCACGAATTTGAGGATCCCTACAAATGTTTAACACAGTATGGAACCCTGTACTCCCAACAAACAAATAAACTAGCTTGTTTATATACCAGGCCCAGAAATGTAGGACAATATTTGAACCTATGGAAGGATAGTCTGGATAGAAATACATGGACAAGATATTGATATTCAGAAGTCACGATATAACACCTACCCCTGCATGACGAAATTAGCTAGGGATATATGGCGGAGGGAGGGACGGCAGGAGGAGGGAGTTTGTTTAGTTAATGCAGCATCCTATCACCAAGGTTAAATATTGTTATTGTATATGCAATGGATGTCAGATCGTACTAAAAACCTAATAAAAAGAATTGTTAAAATAAATATATATGAAGTAATTAGCTTAATTGCCAAACAAGACAGAACAATGTATTGTTCAACCACACAGGAGACAAATGTACTTATGTGATACATGTTACGAATAAAAAAGGAATAACAATGTTAATGTATTGTTAAATTATAGTAAAGGGAATTTGGTGCTGCTTCTTTTAGGTATATAGTCTAATTGCTGAAAGCTAGATAATGAATTGATTATTTATTACGGCATTAGATTTGTTATTTTGTTTTTATAATGATTATGATATAATGTAATTATGATGTATTTTAAATCTCATCTTAGTGTTATTAATGACATGAACATTATTTTTACTTATCATTAATTCATTGTTAAGTTTATGTTGTTTTAAATAGGTAAATGGTATAATTGTATTAATAAACCTAATTTAAAAAAAGAAGTTTTCATTTCTCTTTTTGCCACCGTATCCCTACACCACATTTGAAATGATAAAAGGATCATAGAAGTACCCGGATGCTAAAAGAAAACACTACCATGAATGCAAAAAATAACATGTAAGACCATGAGATCATCCAAATTACACATACTTGCAGAAACTCACATTTATTTTATTTATTCATATTTATATACAGGGAAGAACAGTGCTCGTTTGATCACAAAAGAATGTACAATAGATAAGATGTCATATTTGACGGGAAACAGTGAGTTTCTTACAATGGGGGTAGTTAGAGTGACATTCTGACCAGGTTGTGGACAGGAGTAAATGGAACAGACACCACGGATAATACATGGGTGGACATACATAGATTAAGGACAATCAACATTAAGCATTTTTAGACAGTACGGCCATTTGTGGTAGGGATGTGACCATGATGCATGAAGGCAGGGGTGTTGCTAGATTTGTAAAAGATCGGGGGCTACAGTTATGTCGGCACTGGCAGGACTCGGGCTAGCTAGCCTTTTGGTTGCAGTCCCTGAGCTTCAATCCGGGGCTACAACCAAAAGACCTAGGGCCATAGAAACGAGGAAGTAGGTATGAAGTTAGGGAGTTCAAAGAGAGTCCTGGATGCAAAGTTAATAACCTTGTTGAGAGAACAGAAAGCGTAGTTGGGCAGACCAAAGAGGATGCTGGCACAATAGTCAAGTTTAGAGAAGACAAGAGTGGTTAAGAGATGCTTGGCAGCGTTAAAAGGAAGGAGGCATCTGTTTTTAGGAGATTGAGACGAGTCACTGTTGAAGTTTTGGAGATGAAAGCAGAGAAGGTGTGAGGAGCGTCATAGATGACGCTGAGGTTCCTAGCTAAAGAGGAGTAGGGGAGAGTGTCAGTTAGGAACTGGATAGGCAGGGGCTATAGAGGAGAGAAAACATTTGGCAGAGAAGAGGAGCACCTCTGGTTTGGTAGAGTTCAGTCATCCAATATTTATGGCTTGACATGTTTCCCATGGCCATCTTTCATATTAGGAAAGCGTCCAACTGACAACATAACCGCTCCCGTCTATGAAATACTATGAACATGCCCTGCCTCCTGTTGCCCATAATGCACTAGACTTTACATTTGAATGATGACAGGATGCTCAACTACTGCAAGGAACTAGTGTTTGCTGTCAAGTCTCCATGTGCAGGCCTCCATGGCACTACATGAACCGCCCGCCCTATGACCTACAACATGACCTCCAGCCTGGCAACTGGGTCATGATGAAACAGCACTAGTAGAAAAACACTTTAGCCACTAATAATGCACTCCTATGATGAGGCTGCAATTGCATAATCCATGTCTCCCTCCTTAAGAGGAGTTCCAAGCCCCTGAATGCTGACCCTTTACAGACATAGCAACAGCAAGTCTATTACTTCAATTGTCTATTTATATAGCGCTTTCGCCAAAGTAGCATACATAGAACATTTTCATCTCAAATTATTATTACCCAACTGAAATTGGTATTAATTTAATGACCTCACAAGGATAAAAGGCTAAGCTCAAACCTGCAAGTCACGCACAGATCTCAGCAGCGAGTGCTTAACCCACTGTACTATTTTACTTGCATATTCATCAAGGAACCTACCACAACACCAAACCCGTCGTGCAAATGGCTTGTATTGGACAGGCGGCAAGGGGACCTTTAACACACTGCCCTGGAAGGTGCTTGGCACATGGACCATTAGCTATGTTATCCCGGCTGTTACTGTCTACAAACACCTTTCCCCTTGCCGCATCAGAGATCCCACAGACTTAGAAGATGCACAGCACAAAGAAGGCCCAAGCCTTGGCCACTTTATTTCCTTGCCCTGATACTGCACAGAGACATCTCTTCTTGCTTTCAGGCTCTGGCTGAACTTACGGCAAATGGCGGGGCGTACGCGTTATGAATGTATTCCTGACAATGTTCATGTTCTGCACGATCATGTTGAACATATTAGGAAAATGGCTTACATCCCACCAAACTGGTTTCCTGAGACGCTGGGATCATTAGGGTCATCCATTTTACATGTGTGTGTTATAATAATTGTGGTCATCGTTGCTATTATTGTTTTAATCAAGTGCTGCATCAAGTAGTGCATAAACACGAGGCTTACAGTTTCTCTCACAGCCACAAAGTTTTGATTATGAGTTTTTCTTGAGAAATGAAATGTAGGAATGGTAGCCTTATCTAAAAGATGCATAAAGACGTTGGCATGCCGATAATAAATAAATTACTGCTTACTTGACTCCTAAAATGATTGTGCGATTCCTTTCCAGGACAACTAGAGCAGGCTGTCTGCTGTGCACTACGAGGGTTTCACACCCCAGCAGTCCACCTGCACCAAGTCCCTTGGCTTTGACATAAACAGACACCTCTCCTGGGGCAGAGAGGTGCTGCAAGGTCGCCGGCGCAGTCATGTTACACTGCTCCTGCATGGCGAAGAGAGGTGCGGCAAAGACCGCCACCACATTGATGGGCAGTGAACTCCTACCTGGGGGAGGAGAGCGCAGTATAAACTGCCATCACAGCAACTTCACCCCAACTGCCAGGCCATGTTTGACAACCGTTGGTCATGTCAAAGAGGACCTGCCTGAATGCAGGCCAATGCTGCCAGGGAGCCCGGAGATTCGTCTCATTCGACCTGCCTATCCTTGTGGCCCGGGAGCATGGGCCTGGAGCAAGTCAGACTAATCTTCCATCATCAGTTGGACCTTGCCTATCCTTGCAGCCCCGCTGCGCAGCGTGGGCCAGGAGCGGGTCTGCATCTTTAGTGTCACCACTTTGGTCCTGTCAATCCTTGCGTCCCCACTGAGCAGTGTGGGCCAGGAGCATGTCCTGCTTTCTGTGTGCCTGGAAGGAGTGGAAGTGAAGGAGCCCTGTCTCCTGCATACGGGATGAGCAGATTCCCACGACCAACACAGCGGTCTCCTTGCGGGGGGCCGTCACTGCCTCCCCGTTTGCTGCCACAACACCAGCGCAGCCCGTGTGCTGGCACCAGCCAGCCCAACATCGTGATGGCACTGGGGGATGTCAGGGACTTCTGCTTTCCAAGGACGGATAACACAGATCAGATGTGGCCCGCGGTAACACGGGTTCCGCTTTGCCTGCATGCGTCTAGGGACAGTTTGTTAAAAGACTAATAAAAGTGTCACCCAGTTGATGTGCGTCTCCCTATGCCCCAATGGACAATGATGTGCCCTTGATGCTGTGCTCATGCCCTCCTATTGGGCTTAAACTGGATGCAGACAAAGTAAATGTCAGTTTCCACCTCCTTGTAAAAAAACATGTAAATGGTGTAAATGGCTAATGGACTGTGGATAAAGCTGTTGTACTCTGGCATGGGATGTTGTGACTTAAGCCCCTCCTGTGATTGTCAGGTGTTAGGCACATGTTGCCCCACCAGGTGGTGCCTTTAATACAGCAGCAAGACGACTGCTACGATGTTCATGAAAAAGAACATCAGGGATCACCCACGTATACATCAAGTGGGAGAGCCGCAGCCGTTACCTGGGAGTGACCCTGGACACAAAGCTCACGTGGAGGAGCCACATTGAAAACAAACATCCAACAGAAAGCTTCCGGCAAGCTTGCAGCACTGTACCCACTCTTGAAGTCAAGGTCCATGCCAATCTGGGGTAAAGTCAACATCTACAAGATGATTATTAGACCCATCCTGACTTATGCCCCTCTGGCATGGAGCACCTGTGCAGAAACCCACCAGAGTGCTCTTCAAAAGATGCAAAACAAAGCCCTGAGGATAGCGGATGGAGCCCCACTTTTTGCAAGAAGAGCCGACCTGCACTGGGATCTGGGAATCGAGATGTCGGATGAACATCTAGCAAAGCTAAACAGGAATTTCTGCCAAGGACTGGATCAGAACGCAACCCTCTGATCAAGAAACTTGCCACGATTACTGCGAATCCTTTTGACCGCTACCCATGGCCCATCACTGCGCTGACCCTGTGAAACCATCTGTACTGTGACAAGAACACAGATCAAGAAGCATTTCAAACCGAGACTACACTCTCAACCAGAGAAATTGGAGTAATGAGGCACAGACTCGGTATCCAACATCCCCCACTGACAGATCAAATCTGTCAGCAAGATAACGTTCTGTCGACCATCTGACCCTGACGTCAGAATATGTTTGTTGCGCAACGCCAGCGCAGTTATTGAGGCAGAGGGCTGGCAATCAGAGCCCTTCACATGAGCGTGCCGCCCTCACCCTCCTCGGCCCACACAACACTCTGCTGGATCCATCAAGTCTATTTCTGGAAAATGCAAAGCATGCAACTCTGTAACACTTATGAGGGCAAAAGCAGAACAGTGTATGTTATACATCTCCATTGCCTACCTGCAAAGGTCCGAGGAAAACAAGTACAGGGTTTCATCTTTGCTTATTAATGGATGGAAGTATGTCCCATCAGTTCCATTGATCATATTACATGAGCCCGATGTCCACCACTGCAGGGCGCTATAGAGAAACAAGAGGAACTATTTTAGACAAGACAACAACAGAAGCAAAGCATACAGTATACATATCGTAATACAGTTGTGATTCCGTGCATGTTAATGACAGCATCTTAATAGAACACTCCTGTGGGCTCACCCACGGTGAGGCATGAGGAGAAAAGGCATCCTTCATATGAGGCAGGCAGGGAAGTCAAACACAGAGGCAGGAGAAGAGCATAAATGCTGAAATCAGGAGATAGGCATGGGGCCCATGTCTGTCTCTCTGGCCTCTACAGGGCTACCCTTCTCCTGCCTACTTCCCTGGCCTCAGAGTCAATGACAGCAAAGCCCTGGACATTGGTAGGTATAGAAAACAACGATGCCCATTGACTCCCCTGGCCCAGCCCTCTACTGCGGCCCAGCTCACAGGGAAGGCGGAAGCAGGCAGGGCGCAGAGAGGGCAGGAACATCCTGCTCGGGCCTTTCTGCTCTCCTACTGCCACACCCACCTCCCTACTGCTGTCAATAGTGACTAATCCGTCAACGGAATGGGAGCACAAGCTCCACGTTCTACCCTTTGCTGAGGAAGAATAAACCTGTTGTGGGATGGTTTCAGTGTAAATGAAGCCTGTTACTGTGCAGCTCAGTATAGAATAGTGGAATTCGAAAGAGACAAATAAAGGATTGGGTATAGTTAAGGCAATCTGCCCTGTGTCCTGATGTATGAAAACTGAGAGTTATATCATCCCATCATAAGCATAGCTTTACCTTCTAACTTCTACAAAGCATTCATGTTCTATATAGACAAGGACACTGTGCACCCCAGCCCCAGAGTGACACCACTGTGTTCTACTCCTGAAGATGACAGAACACTCCCGGGGAGGTGTCCAGTGATAAAGTCGCCTGGGAATTAGTCATTCCCCAAAAAATGCACACTCATTAAAATCAAACACTTTCCCCAAATATTCTAGATGGCAGTTTGTAATATAAATTATACCCCTCCTAGAATGTTTGGGGAAAGCATTTTAGGGGTCAGGGAAAAAAAAGTTGTCACGCGGCAACCTTTTCCAGGCGACATTATCACATGGAACCCCTGGGGAAAGGTCTGAAGAGGGAATGGGGAACATGCTGCTTCCTATACATGGTTTTTTTCCCCCATAGTGTAAGGTGTCCAAGGCCCATGAACGTTTGGAGGTGTTAAGATCAACACTGTTTGGCCTACTGCATGAGAGGGCCATGAATGTCTTCTGAGGTGGGGCCAGGCATGGGCGGCAACACAGGCTTACCATTTGTGGGGGCCTGGCAGTCATAGCTCACCTCACTGGCCAAGCCATCATGAGTCGTCATGAGAGTGATGTTGTGATCCAGTGCCCAGGACACTCCATCTAAACACATGAAGGAGGGCCCCGCAAAGAGGTCCTTTTGTTTTCATAAGCACACTTAAATGGGAAGTCTTTTTTGGTGGTGGAGGCAGCAAAGGTAATAGTAGGTGGGAAATGGCTCATTAGAGTACCCCATTGTCGTTGGCAACTTGTTAGCCAAGTATGTATGAAAAGGTGGGCGAAATGAATAGCAAAGAGAACATTTGCATCTGAAACTCCAACATAGTTGCAGTTATCTGCTTGAATCTGTTCGTTCACTCAAAATATGTAAGCAAACAAATAAACCAAATAAAAAACAAACCAAAATGAACATAATATTGTGTTTAAATAATGTATGCTTGTCGAGACACACACAACGTTGTTCTTTTATTATAGAATTACAAACTGGCTTAAGATGATTCGTAATAACAATCTGTATGCCTGTGCCAAACAAGAACAGCAAGCAGGTGACCATAAAACACTGTTTGTTTTGTTGTATACTTAAGTCTTGAAAGTACAGTTGTAAAACCCAGAGATTTATTAAGGATCACATTATTTACCCCAATGCGTGTGTATGTGTCAGTGTAATTTACTATGCGATTGTTGTTCTTTTCAAGTCATGTTTTAGCTCTTGAAAGTCAAACATTAACACCAACCAGAGCTTTGAAGGTATGTGGTTAAGTGCCGAAATTGCAGACAGGATTCACGCCCTAGCTTGACTATCAATACCGTGTGTGGCGTGCCTTTGCAAATCTTTCTACCTCACTGTGCTGAATATTCCAATTAATGTAAAGGCACTAAAATGTAACCAATTTCACAGTGGTCACTATTAAACACTCACGCATGGTCATACCACAGTGTGGCTCCATTTAAACATTGAATAATCATGTAAAAGATTGATGTCACTTTCTGTGATGTTATCTCCAGTGATGGTAACATATGCAAATGAGGGGGTAAGGCTATCCAGTGGCAGCCACTGCATTACAGGCATTGAGGCTGTCACGCAGAGAAGTGGATTCAACAAAAGGACAGTCACAGGCGTGCAGGTCACAATTTTCTTTATTTTAACAATTTAAAAAATCAGGACCTGCTAGGATATATGTTAAGATGAATAATCAGGATGGTCTCTCTGCAGTCTATAATAGTTCACTCTACATTCTTCTAAACGTTCATCAAGGTGTGAGGGAACCCTCCTTTGACACCAACAGTCTTTTGCACCAACTCCTTTTCAATCTCCTCACTGCTTGGGTTGCGTGTCCACTGCTAGTGGGATATGACCATCACCTGGATTTGACGTTGGGCCTCCACCAGCCATAAGTGCAATCTGAACTGGTCTCTCACTCCAGGTCGAAGCCAACTGGGGGCAGCTTCCCAGCTTTCACCACCAGCCTCTAGGGTCCTGGCTTCCTCTGTCTGTTTGCCCTCTATAATCATCTGCTTCTGCTGCACCCTCCTCAACGCTACGCCTCATGCGTTTTCTTCCTCCACCGTGGATGGACTCCACCCCTTTCAATGGGGAGAAACCATCCTGCTCTTACTGTCTGACTTAACACTCTCCGGCTGTTTCTGAGCATCACCTCCTCATTCCTGCTTGCAGGCCTGTCCCTTTCTCCAACCTCCTCTCTTCTGATGGTATAGCTCTATTTCTTCCGCATAATAGTATGTCCCTCCCACTTTCCTCCAACCTCCTTTCACCTGCTTTCCCCCATCTTCAAACACTTTTCTTTGCCTTTTCCCTCCAAACACGTTGCTCTTCTCACCGACTCTTTCCTCCGTTCTTCTGATGCTGCATGATATGCCCTAAGACTCCCTCACCCCGGGTCAGTGTAACATTGAATATCTGCACCTGTGCTGCATAACTGTGTGTGGCTATGATTGACTGTGTAATTTCAGAATCAAGGTCATACGTACCTGAATGTTTCTCTTGCTGGTATGTGAACGGTGGCTTTAAAAGCCTGGCCTGCCCTCTTGCCACACTCCCCCACGCACAGACCTGAACACCTGGATCGCAAAGAAGAGCCATGTCCACCTGTGTATGTGCTACTATTGTTTTTCGGTTTTCTTCCGCAAACTATGATATTTTCTTTTGTGCTCATTCGTGTGGGGTTTAGGCAGACATGGGCGGCTATTTATATTTGCAATGTTGGGGGGGAAACTGCTTTCTGTTAAATGGCGCGTTAGGCTAGCGAAGGGGTATTTATCAAATCTGCCTTGGTAATGAACAGAAATTGAAAAAAGCGACTTTCTGTTAAGTTTTATGTCAGGCCTGAATGAATTTGTCATTCAATCAAATACCAGAAATTCTGCCTAACTATCAAACAGACTTCTCCTTGCTTTCCTTTCAATTGTGTGTTAGCTGGTGTCTGTCTCTAACAGCCCGTGTAAGCACTTATGTTGAACTTTTGAACATAGAAGGGGAAGTTGTGAAATATACATTTAGGCTGCTCTGAAAATGAGTTAATGTGGCTAAATGTACATGAAATAGTGTTACTTTAGATAAACAGTACATGTAGGGTATTCCTTTTTTCTTATAACGACATAATTAAACAGTTTCATTAGCAATTTACAGTTTAAGAAAAAGTGACAAAACCATTATGCAGTTCCTGTTAAAGCGCTTTGTTTTATAAAAAGCTGTCATTGCCACCACCCACATAGACCACCCCCAGCCCCCTTAAGCACAGAGGGAAAAAAGGAAGTGTGAATGAAAAAACATATTTGTTATAGTGCTACACACAGTTCTGCATATGAAAGTACTAGATTTGCATTTCCAAATCATAAACAATTACATGCCAAATCAATGGGTGTTAGGAAAGAAAACATGAATTTTTGCCTCTGCAAAATGACACAGTCAGGGCTTTAGACCGAGGGACCAGATTCTCAAAAACTAGTGCAAATGAAAGGAGCGCAGAGAATGCACTCCTTTCTCGAAATGCACAGGTCACCTTTTCACAAGGATACCTGAGCATTTCAGGAGGGGCTGGACAATAGCCCAAAGATGAACTGTCCAGCCCCCCTTGCATATTTAGTGTCGGGGAGCAAAAAGATATATATGAATTCTCGCATTTAAAATCTTAGGGTGTGATTGTCAAGGGTGTTGGTGATCCACTCAAATGCAGTGCCACCCATTTCCATCTGAATTTGTAATCACTGTATTACAGGGAGTCATCAGATCAAGGAGTACTAAGCTGCTGGTTTATTACTGTCAAGTGCTTTCAGGAATTCTATTTCATGTTTCCCTACTTCTCTCTGCGCAAAAACCCGCTTGGTTTTTCATGAAAAAGGAGCTTCTCTTCACTGGAGAGGACCATTTCGGTGGTAGTTATCTTTTTTTTAGGATATTAGCAAAAAGGAATGTTAGATATTGACACATTCTGGTAACAAAACCCACAGTAAATGTGAACATCCAAACAGCTGAACATTACATATTGACAACTGTACAGCACGTGAAGCCAGAATAGCAAATAGAAGTCGTTTTTTGCTGAAAGTCAAAGAAGGGCAGGATCTGTATAAAACACCTGAATAGTGCTTAGAAGCAGGAATAGAAGAGAGCACAGAAGTTGTTTTTTAATGCAAGTAAAGGAGGGCACAAATGTGCAATAAAAACACACATTCAATTCTCAAACAGAAAGGCACATTTAGCCGTAACAAAGTAAATGATGTAAAACTGTGCATCTATACAGAGGCAATGAACATTAAAGCTTTTGTAAACAACACAAAAAGAAGAGCAATCAGAGCCCCTGTTAAGGAAACACAGATAAAGCAGATGGAAGTCATAACAATACATAAATACAGTAATGGTGATTCAAGATGGGAAGCAAGGCTTTTGTGGTTAATTAAAGCTACTTACAATTTTAGACAAGTTAAACAGAGTCCGGAGGCTGGCTGCACTGACCTACACTGGCCACTGGCCAAGGCGAATTGGCATCCATTCAATAAAACCTGTGAAAAAGCGAGCATCCGGTGGCCAACGGCTATTCTGGGTGAAGAGCCAGAAAAACTGTACATGACTAAAGGACCAAGAATGGCTGCAACCCAATCAATTTAGAAACAGCATCTCATAGCAAGAGGTCGAAATGTTATAATGTTACAAAAAATGTACCGGGCACCCTATTCAAAAATAGTTGCGATAAACCTAGAAAATGGGTTATAAACACAGCTGTAAAGTCTGGGGAATGGACACACAGAAATCTACATGCTTGGCAGAGAAGACAACAGGTGCAATAGCCTGGAGGGTTGTGAGATGAGACTGCTTTGAAACAGCAGACCAGACCAGAAAGAAGCCTAGAGCGATGCAACTGAGCCATCCAGTCCCCAGAAATATGATTGGTTTGTTTTTTATCTGGCAAAGGACGTGAAATTTGTACATAATGAGAAAGACACAAGGGTCTGGTTTTCCCAATTTTGATTACTGTAACACACAATGGGGGTCATTACAAGCTGGGCGCAAAGGGATACCGGGCACTGGTAATGACACCGGTGCGGGTAATCCCTTTGCGCCCTATTCGGAGGTCCCTTTGAGGGCCCTTCGCTTAACGCCTGCTTTTAGCAGGCGTTAAGGACGGGACCGCGAAGGGATACCGGGGTCAATAACGGTACCATAATTTACGGTACAGTTATTGCCGCCTTCCCCCTTCCCATTGAGCCCTATGGGAGCTCAAACGGGAATGGGGAATGGTTTTACAAATGGGGACTTACCGGTCCCGCAAAGCTCGGAATGGACCGGTAAGTCCCCATACCACCACGTAATAGCGCCATAACTAGCACCAACCTCGGAATGAGGGCCAATGAGCCACAAAGCTCTCCAGTAAGGTCTGCTTAAGGAAAACACTGAAGCTCATTTTAATTGAGCCGTAATGCAAACAAAACGCATAAAAGCCTTGGTTGAGGCTTTTTTTACATTTCGTTTACGTACTGGCTCATTTTCATTCATTTGTGTGGCAGAAAAGAGAGGCAGATCGTAAGTTACGATTCCGGCACCCTCTTCCTCTCCACCATACAAATACTCCCTGACAATGCATTTGATTCCTATGAAGTCTGCCAGATTTTTACACCAGTGAGAAAGTAGGCAGACTCCGCAAGAATCCATTGTAAACGTTGCCTGATGACTACATGGAAGGTAGCATTTACTCTGTTTGCATAGAGGAGTGCAAAAGGGAGGTGTACCAGTGCGTATGCTGCCTTTTTACACTCCCCTTTTGCACTTGTCATGCAAACAATTAAAATTAGGCAGCAGAAACCTATTCACGCAAAAGTGTAATCGCAACAGGTTCCTGCCACCTAATTACGGGTACTTCCAAAATGAGGCACTATGTTGCAAATGAGAAAGAGATATGGGTTTTTGAACTTGTGTTACAAACACAAACCTTATGCTAAACAGATGCTTAAATAGGAAGAAGCAGCTTGCATTGAACCAGATAAGTTAGAATTTGTTTTCAAAGCAAAATCTTGTCTAAAGAAGCCAAAGCTTTTAGCGTGACCATGGATCAGAATAAATTCAAAGCATGTCGAATGCACAGCTACACGTTTTTGAGGCTAATATTGTTGGGTCATTATTAGGCCTGAGGTATAAGTTGAATGAAGCAATAAACTAGATAAAGCACCTTGTTATTCTAACAGCAGAATGGTTGACTAATAACTTGGAGTACATTGCAAATGTTATACAGGAATATTGTTCTTTGTGAAATCATGAACCAATCTTGAATTTTGCGAGTTGTTTTGAAGGATTAATATCACAAGCACTGTTAAATGGTTTAACGCAATACAGTTGGTAGGATGCACACACAACTAGATGCTTAGATGATTTAATACATATTTTAAACATAAGCACGCACTGTTTTCCAGCCTCCCATGGCAGTGGCCAATTTAATGAGTGAATTATTTCTCACAATATCGTGTGGTTAATATGCTCTTGGGCTATATTCAAACAGAGGGGGTCATTATGAGTTGGGTGGTAAGGGATTACCGGCACCGGTAAGGAGACCGGTGCCGGTAAACCCTTCCTGCCCAATTCCGAGGTCCCTTAGCGGGAACGATAAGGAACGTGTGGTCTGACCACACGTCCCTTACGGGTCCCGCTAAGGGACCAGGGCGCTAATAAAGGGCTTGCTAGTCGTGAGCCCGTTATTAGCGTCCTCCCCATTCCCATTGAGCCCCATGGGGGCTCAATGGGAATGGTTTGTTCAATGGGGACTTACCGTTCCCTCCAGGATCGGAATGCATCGGTAAGTCCCCATTGAACAAGACCGGTGCCAGACCCGTTATTCGAGGCAGCCATGGCGCAAATAGGTATCTCTGGGTCTGCTTTCAAGTTTTGTAGGAGGGTTGTTATGGAGACAGTAATAAGAGATGTTGGGATACTGCCTGATGTAAGTGATGTGTTTCAAAGTTTGGTCGGTGTTTCCACCAAGTTAACTATGTGTTCCTAGATCAGAGTAGCTGGGTATGGGTTAGATTGCTCAGTTTAGGCATTTCGTGTTTTAGTGATATTAATCAGTGCTTCCCTTGTAATGGAGTTGTATTCCACACGCCTAGGTGGATTGCCCTGGTTTATGGTAGATGATCCAGCTGTTCCTTTCTGATCAATGTTGTCTTGAATTTTGGTAACTTCATTCTGAAAGGCCCTAGTCACAGAGTTGGCCAGTTTCTTTGAGGGTTTGGAGTGATTAATAGTTTGTTATGGGTGGGTTAATTCATTGCAAACTTTGAACGCATCTTTAGTTTTACATTGTGCAGAACATTATTTTATGACCAGATTGTATCATGCAGTCAATCTGTGATGCCTAGTAAATCCACATGTCACTCTTCTATGCATCGTCAGATATTGGGCCTCATTACGACTCAGGCGGTAAGGGGTTTTACGGCGGCGTAAACAGCGCCGACCCTTACCGCCTGATTCCGAGGTCCCTTAGCGCCATGGAGGTTTTAACACCTGCTTTTAGCAGGTGTTAAAATCCATGGCGCTAAGAGACCTTGATGTTAATTACGCCACCGTAATTTACGGTGGCGTAATTAACGCCTTCCCCACTCCCATTATGCCCTATGGGGCAAAAATGGGAATGGGGAAGGGTAAATGGGGATTGGGGACTTACCGCCCCGCCAAGGTCGGAATGGGGCGGTAAGTCCGCCAACCACCATGGCGTAAACGTAGTTTACGCCATGGTGGTAAAGGTACGACCCAGGCGGTAACCTACCGCCTGGGTCGTAATGAGGCCCATTGTTTGCATTGCATTTTTGATAGCTGATCTACTTTTAACTGGGTGAGTTCTTAGAGGTGTGATTTCTGATTGCTTGGGTTGGGGAAAGATTGTGGGGTTTTGGGGTTTAGGTTGATAGCTGAAGTAAGGACTTGTATAGTATGCAAGGCTAAGCGGGAATTTTGTGGGTTGGAACCTTTTTCGCCTTTCTGAGGTTATGTACATTCGTGCTTGGAGCAATGTTCTGGTGGATTTTCTGGGTTGTTGGAATTGGTTGATTTGCTGAGTTGGCAGGATTCAAAATTGCCGGGAGCTTTTTAGCCTGGTTGTAGCCTGGTTGTAGAAAATGGTTACTGCTAGAGCACACTGGCTCGCTTCCTGATAGTGCTCAGCACTGCTTCTCGCATGAATTTGAACTTTTTTTTTAGACAAGTCTTTCATTGTACTTGCTGAGGATACTCAACGATTACAAGTGCTACTTTGGCCCATTTCCTGCTGTCTGTATGGGTGAATTTAGTTGAAAGCCACAACATCTTTTAGGCAAGGTCACATTAATGATGGCTGTGATTCCCATTTGGATACTACAATTGGTTATTTTGTATTGGACAGCCTATGGTGAGTTGGTCCAGCTGCTACCCGATGTGCCTCCCAGAGGTTGGAAGGAGTGGGGGGCAATAGGCTTGCCAAACCCAATAAAGCACAGTAGACACCATCATTTCTGAAAAATCATCAGGGACCACGAAAATCACATGCACACAAGTCTTTCTAGGTATCTCACCAACACTCTACAATTTATACAGAGCATGTATATGGGACAGTGAACCTCGGAAACAAGGCATTGACAGGTAAACCCAACAATGCCAATAAATGTTGAACTTCAACTTTAAATATCCTTTGTGTAACAATTGCAATGCTGAGTTGTTGGAGGCAAAGAACAGCAGCTTCCAAACTTACTTGGTGTTCAGAGAGAAGGTGCAACCCGAGTGGTGAAGACCAGATGCCACAGAGCCTTTGCACACCACTGCGGAACACCGCAGACATGCTAGCATGCCAAGGAGATCTGGCAGAAACATTCCATAAAGCATATGAAGCCACAAATCAAACAGGTGAGTACACCTTACTAATTAACCTCTGCTGGGAACCTCTGTTAAGGGCATTTAAAAATCTGTTGCAGAGAAACCAATCCCGTAACAGAAACACAAGCTGCTAGCAAGCCCCACCAATCAGCAGGGCTGACACAAAAAGGAAATGTTTCTATCCCATGTAAAAGGGGCTAGAAATCTCACTGAATGTAATGGCAGGGTTGGCGGCAAATGGGGTCAAATCCCCAGCAAGTGGGAGAACCCAGGATGTATTTCCTTTGCCGATTCCTGCAGGAGAAGGGAGACCGTCACATGGAGCAAACTAGTAACTCTGCCACAGTGGAAATTGTGCCACTTGAAAACCCTGCACTGTGAAACTCTGGCATGGTGTGGCCTCACCACTTGGATGAGTTGCCATTGCATAGCTCTCCCACTGTGAGTCTCTGCCACTGCGAGTCTTTCCCATTGTGAGTCTTTTTCCATTGTGAGTCTTCTCCCATTGAAAATCTTCACTATTGTGAATCATTGCCACTGCAAGCCACTGCCATTGAGAATTCCTCCCATTGTGAGCCTTTGCATTGTAAGCTGGTGTCAGTGAGAGTCCTTATGTAGTAGTTATTTAGACAGTAATAAACTTACCTGATAACCGAAAGGAGTATCTTTTAGATTGCTACACCTTGCTATTGTGCGTCTCCCCTGCTGTAAGTCCGCCACTGTGAGGTTTTTTAGGCCTTGTCATCATAAGGCTGTACAACTTAGAGACTGTGCCACCGTGAGCTAATACAATTATAAAGCTTTGACCCTGTGAGATTGAACCTATATAAGGGACCTGTGAGGCTTCACCACTTTCAGAATCTGCTATTGTGAGCTTTCTGCTGCACATCAGCTTCTGTGAGGCTCAGCCAATTCGACATCATACCACTCTAAGACTCAAACACTATGAGACCATACCGCTGTGTAATGTTTCCACTGTGAAGCATAGCTGCATCCCTGAGATTACACTCTTATCTCTTACCCAGGAGAGACCACCACCAATCAAAGTTGTGCTCACTTGACCCTCGTGCCACTGAGACACTGATAACATGCCACACTACGTCCCCACCATACTGCACCCCTGAGATACTGTGCCATTCAGTAACCCTCCCTGTGATATCCTCCCCACGCTATAATGGCCTGCTGCACCCTGGCCCTATGATATCCAGCCCCTGCTGCATCCAGAACCTGCAGTATCCACCCGTGTCTTCCAAACTCTGCGATACTGCACATCCCTCTGGTAATCTTCTCTGCAGTATTTTCTTTCCCTACATTTGTCTCCTGACTCCCACCTGCTAATTCCAACGGATTAACATCCATTTGGGCATTTTCTTCGCTCTCTGCGCGTGGTTTCTCCCCCTGCAGCCCGCTTCCTGAATCCCCCATAGTCCTGCCTCCCAGTGCCTGGCTGAGTCCCCGATTGCCCATCCACACGAATGGCAAACACACAGGCCAAAAGACCTGCTCCTCGTGGTCTACACATGCCATTTCGCTGATCCAGCCACAGGTGAGTGTCTCCTGACTCTCACCTGCTAATTCCAACGGATTAACATCCATTTGGGCATTTTCTTCGCTCTCTGCACGTGGTTTCTCACCCTGCAGCCTCGCTTCCTGAATCCCCCATAGTCCCGCCTCACAGAGCCTGGTTGGCGCCCTGATTGGCCATCCACACCCTCATTAAGGACATTCCAGGGCAGCCCTCTGCCCGGCAGCCAAGGGCCCAAGGCGAAGGGCGGCTCCTACATTGGCGGCTCCAGAAAGTGTCTGCAGGGGAAGCCAATGAAGCCAGCAGCTAACGGACACCAACAAAACTAAGTGTGGCATGGGGGGGTGTAGAGCCATTACTCTACTCCAGAAAGCCCCTGCCACTCTACCTTACCTTTCCATAACATAGACTGCCGGAAACTTACACCATGCATACTTAGAGAAATTTGTGACCACCACCCTAATCTATCCGTGGCTGGGCCGTAAATGCTGCCTAGCATTACATACTAACATACCTGCCAATGTTAACTAGTGCAACACCTAGAGAGAACTGCGAAGATTAACATGCATCGTATCTAGATAGAAATGTGAATGTTAGCATGTGCCACACTTAGATGGAATTCTTAACTTTAGGCCGCGTCCCATCTAGATAGGATTATGATTGTTAGCATGTGCAACAATTAGATGGAATTTTTTAACTTTAGCCCGCGTCACACCTAGATAGGATTATGAATGTTAGCATGTGCCACACTTAAGCATTAAGGTTTTAAGGATGGAGCAGTTTATATAGGTGAGTTTTTCTGAAGCCACGCCCACCAGGTTCAGCCTGCCTCCCACACCCTGCCACACCCGATGAGTCAGCACATGAAGACCAGGCCTAGGGAGCCACACCCGATGAGTCAGCACATGAGGATGTTCTCTGGAATAAAGGCTTTCAGCCTGCCTGCCACACCCTGCCACACCCGATGAGTCAGCACATGAGGATGTTCTCTGGAATAAAGGCTTTCAGCTCCTGGAAAGTTCTTGTAAAATAAAGCACTCCTGCACTGAAATAAAGTAAAAGCACTCCTGCACTGAAATAAAGTGTTCCTGCTCACATCTCTATATGAGCCTGGCGCCAAAGGCGCCAGGACTCAGTCCAGCCAGGGCCCGTGTGTTTATGGGTCCCAAAGGGATATAAGGGAGTCAAGTGACCCATTGCCCCCATCACTAGATGGTGTGGTTTTTGTGTTCTGGGGCCCATGGCCATGACACATAGATGGTCAACTGGTCCCATAGCTTCCTGACTAATAGTTTTCATCACACTTTCCCCAGCTGGACCCCCAGCATAGCTATGTACCCCTCACATAGACCATTCCACTCCTTTTGTGTTTCAATCTACAACAGCCATGTATATAATGTAAAACATAGTGCACATCACTGGAGTCATAATCACACATTCTCTATCAAGCCTAAATCCCCAAACACTGAGGACTCCAGGTACAAAGACCTCCACCTCACCATCATAGAAAAATAACTGTTGGCATAATGCCCCTATTTGCTTTTTCTACTAAATACATATTTCACCTTAATCTTTAGTGCCTCCTTTTGAGTTGGGCACCTCACTGCACTTGATGGGATTAGAATGGCTCTCTGGGCATCCAAGATGTATTTATTTCATTTGATATAGCGTCCAAACCCAGAGGTATTACAGCACTTGTACATAGAAAGTGGTTACAGACAGGGTGGTAAGAAAAAAAAACAGCGCATGTGTATATATATTTGTTAAAAAGCCCAGTTTTTAAGAGCTTTTTGAAGACAAGGAAAGAAGGTACATTTTGGATATGTTCAGAAAACGTATTCCACAAGTTGGGGCAGAAACACAGAAGCAAGCGCCCCCCCCGCCCGCTCACGGTTGAATCTTGGTTTAAGCAAGGCCAGGC
The DNA here is from genome assembly GCF_040938575.1 of Ambystoma mexicanum. Classification (NCBI taxonomy): domain Eukaryota; kingdom Metazoa; phylum Chordata; class Amphibia; order Caudata; family Ambystomatidae; genus Ambystoma; species Ambystoma mexicanum. Next base: position 1,472,758,416 of record NC_090935.1, read on the forward strand.
TGGAGGAGGATGTCAATGCACAAATCATTGTTTTTGCTGATATGGGATGAGGTAGGTGGGGGCGTTCTTGTGCAGACATCGGTGGGCGATGGCCAGTGTTTTAAATTCAATTTGTGCTTTTATTGGAAGCCAGGGCACTTCTCTTCTTATTGTTGCGATATGGGCCAAACGATTTAAGCCCAGGGCTGCTCGAGGGCCTTGTTTTGCAAGATTTGCAATTTTCCAAGGTTTCTTCAGAGGTCCCAGAGAACAACACATTGCAATAGTCCAGCTTACTGCCAATAATGGCCTGTGCAAGAGTCAGGAAGTTTTGTGTGGAGATAAATTTGCTTCTCAAATATGAGTTTAGCCGTGTTGGTGGTGGAAGAGGCTAGCGCGTTGATGTGGTTGGACATGTTTAGTTCAGCATCAAGATAAACCCCCAGTGTCTTTACGTGCTTGGAGACCTGAATAGGGTTTCCGTCGATAGGAAAGGAAGAGTATGAAGGGGCAGGGGGCTTCGGTGGTGAGAGTAGTCCACAATGAGGAGCTGTCTTATCATAGTTTAGACAGAGGTTATGGGCAGCGATCCATTTTAAGGTAGGTCTGGTTGATCAAAATAATGTCCTGTGCCTAAGATCCAGCTATTGGCAGAAGGACTTGCGTGTCGTTGGAAAGGTTGGTATAGGGGATACCCAGTGCATCAAGGTGGTTGAATAGTGGCTTGGTGTAGGTGTTATAAAGGGCAGGTGAGATGCACAAGCCCAGAGGGACACCACAAGGAACTGGAATGGGATCAGTGTTAAAATTGCCTATGAAGACCTTGGAAGTGCGCTCACTCAAGAAAGACTTGATCCATTGGATTGCCTGCTGTGAGAAGTGGAAGTTGGTATGGAGATGTAGGCAGAGAATGCCATGGTCAACAAGGTCAAACGCTGCCTACAGTTCGAGGAGGAGCAGTATGGCGATTGATCCAGAGTCACAGATGCTGTCAAGTTGGATTTTGAGATCCAAGAGTGCTGTTTCCATGCTATATTTGGGTCTGAAACCAGACTGTCTTGACCAGAGAAGCTGATATTATTCAAGATAGATATGGATTTGGGAATAGGCAATGCGGTCTAGGATTTTGAGTAGGAAGGGAACAGTGGTAATGGGACGGTAGTTGGTGGGTAGAGTGGGGTCAAGGGAAGACTTCTTTATCAGGGGCGAGACCCAGGATGTTTTAAGGCATGGAGGGACGTTGTTGGATGCGAAATAGGCATTTACGAAGCTGGCTATAGCAGGTGCTAAGGTGGCTGAGCAGAGTTTGACAATGTGGGCAGGACAAGCATCCCCTTTACAGTTGGATGGCTTGATGTGATGGATGGTGTTGGCGATATCATTTGGGGACACATGGGAGAAGTGTAAAGGGGGAAGGGGTGGGGGAGCGGGCAGGGATGGGTGAATGCAAGGGGGGTATGGCTGGGAGTTGGTGTTTTTGGCGTGAATTTTGATTTTGAGTGAGTTGATTTTATCTGAGAGGGCTGCCTGAATGATAGTACACCAAGCATTGTCAATTTGTACAGGGGAGGAGTTGGGGGATGGATTTCCTAATTCTTTGAGGATGGCGAAGAGTTCTTTTGCGCTAGAGTTGGCTTTGGTGATCCTGGTGTAAAAGGAATTGGCTTTAGCGGTTATGAGGTTGTTTTTGTATGTTTTAGAGGGTCTTGAGGTATGAAGCAAGGTTAGACGGTGTGTTTTCTTTTCCTCCAAGTGTGTTCCAAAGCTCGTTTATACTGGAGCAGAGAGGTAAGTTAATCAGAAAACCAACTCTTGTCCCGTCTACCTGGTTTAGGGGTATAAGGCTTGAGGGGGGCATGTTGGTCAATAGTACATGTGAGGGAATTGAGGATCAGAAAGTTGTGTGCTTGAGAGTCGTTAGAAGAGGGAGAATGCATGGAGAGGAGTTGACTGATCTCCTAGACTACAATCCCCACAAAGGTAATTTTGCATAAGGAGATGCTGATTTTTCACAATTAGTCTCATCTGATTGTGGCTGCAATGTTCTGAAGCACCTATGAGTATGAAATTATTCAACGTTGCTTTACAGCAACTTGTACTGTATTGTGCTATTTATCGATCAATGTAAACTTCATATCTCCGAAACATCCCAACCAATGTAGTCTGTAAACTACCAAATACAAGGTCTGTGAAGATGTGTGATTTGCATTTCACCATCACTTCCAACTTGGCATGGTACAGCATGGCATTTTTCAGTTCCAGTTTCTGTAGTTCCATCTTCTCTTCCTGGAATTTCCTCTGTCTTTGATTTATTGCTAATGTAAGGTCTGGATAAAAATGAATAATTTCCAAGCTAAGTTTGAGTTTACCAACTTTTATGGTTGCTTTCAGTGTAGCATCTCTGTCATGAAAGTTTAGAATTTGAGCAATATTGGTGGGAGGGCTAGTGTTTGGTGGGGGTCTTGGGTCAAGTGCCCGGTGTACAGGTTCCACAATATAATCCTTTGAAAGTTGTGCTTCAGGTAATAACTGGTGTATCAATTTTCAAACAATAGTGATGTCTGCGCCTCAGACCCTGGTTATGACACATCAGGAATACAGAATTGTCACAGCATAATCTCCCCTTTTGATTTTCCAACATAGCTGTGGACATTTTGAGATTAGCTATGTGGAAATGTACCCTCTCTTCCAGGTACTTAGAAATGTTCTCCAACATACCGACTCTGCCCTCCATAGCCAAGAATTTTGCTGACAATCTATCTAGCCATGGATAGATAAAATCAGTTTTCAGTGTCCCAGTGTCTATTTTACCAGATAAACATCTATTACGTTTTTGCATTTGGTTCATAACCTCACATAGCTCAGTGTGACTGGAAGTAGTCGCAGCTATTACGTCATCTTAGCCATTCACCTTGCCATTTTTCTGTGACATATGATGCAAAACTCCTGTGTTGGAGCCTTTCCCTTCCCGCAACATAATCCTCCATCTTCCACTGCTGTTTAAGCTTTTTCGTCATTGGGAAACAGGTGTTTTGTATCAGTATTCCTGAGAATGTGTACTCCTGAAAAGTTGAATAGAACCTATCACATTGATGTTTATAATTGTGGTGGCAGAGCTACGTGACCTGCATGTTAAGTGTTAAGGTTTGTTTGGGTCCCGCTGGGCTGCATTCCATGCATCCTGTCTAGATGTACCACCCATCATATCATTCTGCAGCACTTTTCCTTACAGTGGTGCATCACTACTCCCTCTCTCCTCTTAGCCCACATGTCCTCCACTACCCAGTGGTCTCTACGTTGCAACAACGCCTCACTCCCTCAAAGCATTGTACTTACAGACGTACATCCAAAAAGGCAAAAAACAACCAAGCCAGCTTTCTCTGTTTGTGCGCGCCTCCAATAGGGCATCTGACACCACATGTGCCCCCCATGACGCTCGCGATAATGCACAAATGCTCATTATCAAGCTGCTCCCACACCTCGCATTGTTCACTAATTAACAAACTATTTAACCTGGCTTTGAACTACTCGTATTGCTTCTCAACAGTATTCATTGCCCGTTATAAAAGCTCTTGTGCCACTTTGCTCCTTTTTCTTCTATCCTGTATTGGCTTATCTTGCTCCTTGGAACCTGCACTAACTCTTGGTGCTGGTGCTTACCAGATGCTCCGTAGGACCCCTGTACACCCTCTGTAATGCTAGCAATAAGTATCTCTAGGGCAAAGGTTCTGGGGGATATTGTCTCCTCTTTTTCCTTTGTATTTTGTCCGATTCTCTCTCCCCTCTGCCTTCTCCATCCCGCTCCACCTTCTACCTCCTTGAATCCTCTCTTTCTCTCCTTTGTCTCCTCCCTGCTCTGCCATGATCTCATCTACTCTGCACCTGAAACGGCACATACCGGGCCTCATCACGAGTTGGGCGGTATTCCGACTGGGTTACTGACCAACTGTATTCGCGTTATCACCCACTCGCCTGGCGGTATTACTGCCGGTGTTAGGGAGACTTCTCAAAATGTGCTAATTCCTCTATACCTTAGATACCCCCAGCTCTTTCGCTGGACTTTGGGACTTAGAACTTCTTAATTCTGTTTGTTTTCTGTGTTTATTACTTTTGGATATGGAGTTTTAGACAACTCCATAGGCATCATCTTTTTTATATGTGTCACACAGCACCCTGAGTGCAGTAACACAGGGATGTCTGTTAGACTTCCAAAAGGTTTAAATAGCTTCTCTGGGATGAACTACTGTTTCCCAGAGAATGTAAAGTGAAATTGACTTTACTAGCCTTTCCAAATTCCTAGTCCCAGCACACACCATCTTACAATGAAGTGCTGGAGGGGTTACATAGTATCCCCTATGTCTAAATACTCATGTAGCAGTCAAATGCTACCCTTTCCTATTGAAAAGGCTAGTGGCAATGGTTTTAGAACAAACTAACATGATTTTTCACGACCGCGAACACCGGTAGCTAAAAATCGTGGGAGCCATGTTTTTCAAAATGGCGCCTTAAACCCCTTTGTTTAAACAGGACCCGGTCTTCTTTTTTCACCGCTTCTTTTTGGAAAGGTCCTTCCAGTGTTTGTCTCTGCGCGCCAAACCAGGTTTGGTCCCTTGTTTGTATGCCTTTGGCAGGCTTCATGACTGAAGACCGTCTCTGGTGCCTGAGGGTCTGGGGTGGGCAGGAAGTGAGGGAGGTGCCCGAAACTCCTTGTGCTTAGTCTCCTAGGAGACCCAAATGCACTCTGGCGTGATTGACTGGCTGACTGTCCGGCAAGGACAGCCACCCTGCTGGATGAGTGACAGCTAGGCTGGAATAAAAGGGAGAAAACTGTTTAAAAGGCTGGAAAGCAGAGTTGACCACTGGAACGAAAGAACCAAAGAAGAGCTGGAAGAGGACAGCTGCTGCAACTCCTGGATCGTTGGTTTGCCTGGTGAAGCCCTGCTGCAGTTCCGAATTGCCAAGTTCATCTCGACAGAGAAGTCCCTTCAAGGACGACTTCTCCCTTTGAGTTGTTGGGACCATCAACTCGTAAGCCAGCTGGATACCATTCTCAAGGCTGGTCAGGATTAACCAGGGAGAGGGATACCACCTTGTGCGCTTGAATCTACAGATACTGGAACTGAAGTGACTCCATTTTGTTTGCGTTTTCCGATGATCCATGCAGTGCAGGAGTCCCCCGACGCCCTCCGTCTTGTCCCCACGACTGAGGATCAGGAACAGCGAGATCTGCAGGAATTGCCAGAAAACAAAAACTTCAGCTGCATTTGTTTCTTCATACGAAGGTACTGTGCCAACCCGATTGAGAGAACGCCACTCTTGTGGTGAAAGTTTGTGAAACTTTCCCAACTTGCAGGCCTAGTCAGCTTGTGACCCAACAAATGATTCTTTTTCGCCTAAACTACTTCTGAGAACTTTTGCAAAGACTTTACCGTTTCATACCAGAACTGCTCTTTCCTTTCAAGAACACTAGCCCATTGACTTTGGCCTAGGCCTATTGACTTGAATTGAACTCTTTTGCTGAACTGAAACTATTTGCACTGTCTAACAAGTATATATGGTCTATTCTACTTACCTTCTGCCTTTTGCTCACCTCTAAGTAACTGAACTGCCATTTGGCTCCTATTTCAGGGGAGCTCAAATTGTCTAAAAAGCTTAGAGCTTTGTATTGTAGTGTATTGGTGCATAATATTAAGTTGCCTACTTCTAATGAAATGTTTTCTAAATGATTGTGTAAATAAATTAATAAGTGTTTTACCAAGAAACCTTGAGTATAAGTGTCTAACTGAACCACTGTGATTGAAGACCTCTGTGTAACCTCCTGTACTGCTCACATTCACTCTTGAGATAAGCCTGGCTGCTCAGCTCGCTACCAAAAACTGTGTGGTACAGACTTATACCAAAGGTTGGTTTGGCTTACACCTGTAGTCCTAATTGTGTGTGCTGGTCCCAGAGGGTACTGCATGCAATTCTGCCTAACAGCCGGATCACGGGTTGAGCAGTAAGGAACAAGTTACTTACCTGTAACTGTTGTTCTCCAGCATGGGTCTGGCATGGATTCACATGCTCATGAATATTCCCCGTCGTCAGGCTGGGAATCCTCGGTAAAGAAATAACCAGTATCAGTTTCGTTTCTGATCTGTCTTTCGTAGTAATAACCAATCACTGGTCTCTGCGTCATACTGACCACAGCAAATGACTGCCCTCTACCTAAGCACCGCCTCTGGCAGCCATCTTCAGATTTGGAAGCACGTGAAGTGGCAGTATGACCAAGTGAAGAGCCGCCGGGGTAGGCGGGAGGGTTCGCATGTGAATCCATGCCAGACCCATGCTGGAGAACAACAGTTACAGGTAAGTAACTTGTTCCTTCTCCAGCATGGGGTCTGGCATGGATTCACATGCTCATGAATAAAGAATACATAGCAGTACACACATGCACAACCACGGGAGGTGGCAAAGGCTCAACATTAAGCATCACATCAACTCAACATTAAGCATCTTACCTCCTCACCAGGCTCACCTCAGGCGAACAGGTTGCGCAGCACTGCTTGGCCGACCCTGGACTCCTCCCTGGAATCCCGGTCGACGCAGTAGAATTTCGTGAAGGTGTGCGTCGACCTCCACGTAGCAGCCCTGCATATGTCCAGCAGGGGCACACCAGATAGGAACGCCGTGGTAGCTGCGATCGCTCTGGTGGAATGGGCTCTCGGACGGCCAGGCAGCGGTCGGTTTGCCAACCGGTGACAGTACATGATACAGCCGGAGAGCCATCTGGAGATGGAAGCCTTCCCCTGATTGACAGGTCCAAAGTTCACAAAGAGTTGTGACGTCTTCCGAAAACCCTTCGTGCGGTCCACGTAGAACTTCAGCGCTCTAGCTACATCCAGCGAGTGCAAAGTCCTCTCAGCCGGCGACGAAGGCGACGGGAAGAACACAGGTAACACCAAGGGTTCGTTGAGATGGAAGTCCGACGGTACCTTGGGCATGAAGGAGGGGTGTGTCCTGAGCACTACCCTCGTGTCGTGGAAAGTCAAGTACAGGGCCTTGCAGGAAAGGGCCTGGATCTCTCCCACTCGTCGTGCGGAGGTGATGGCCACAAGAAGAGCTGTTTTCCACGATAGAAACTTCAACGGGGCCGAGTGCAGAGGCTCGAACGGAGGTCCCATGAGCTTGGTCAGCACCACGTTGAGCTCCCACGCCGGGGCCGGAGCCTTCACCGGCGGGAACGATCTGAATAGTCCCTTCATGAACTCTTTCACCAGACGATGAGACCACAAGGACGTCCGCCCCGTGGTTCTGGTGTATCGGGAGATCGCAGCAAGATGAATCTTGATGGACGCGTGTGCCAAACCAGCTTTGGCCAGCGTCAGCAGGTACGGCAGTACTTGGGGAGCCGTAATCCGTAGAGGGTTAATCTTCTGTGCGTGGCACCAGACAGAGAACCTCTTCCATTTGTGTCCGTAGCATTTAAGAGTCGAGGACGCCCTGGCCTTTGCAAGAACCTCTCTGCAATCGGCCGGTATGTCGTATCCTCCAAACTCTAGCGCTGCAGGAGCCAGGCCTGCAAGTTCAGCGACTTCGGGTCGTGGTGGAGGATGGCGCCTCCTTCCCTGGAGAGAAGATCTGCGTCCGCCGGCAGCTTGATCGGCGGGGACGCTGACAAGTCCAGAAGGTCCGGGAACCATATCTGCCTCGGCCACGCAGGTGCGACGAGGATCATCCTGCACCGTGACCTCTTGAGCTGGTTGACGAGCCGGATTAGCAGAGGCAAGGGAGGGAACGCGTAGAGGAACAGGCCCTCCCAGGGGAACGAGAAAGCATCGCCCATGCTCCTCGTCTGGGGAAACCTGCTGGCGAACCTCCGGCACTTGGTGTTCGTCGCCGTCGCGAACAGGTCGATCTGGGGTGTGCCCCACCGTCGGAAGAGGCGATCCACCAGATCCTGCCGTAGTTCCCACTCGTGGCACGAGCGCAGCTCCCTGCTGAGTGAGTCGGCGATGGTGTTTTTTCTCCCTGCCAGATGAAACGGCACCAGAAAAATCCCTTGGGCGACGGCCCAATGCCACAGGTCCTGCGCCTCCTTGGACAGCGCTGGGGACCTGGTTCCGCCCTGTTTCCTGATGTAAAACATGGTGGTGGTGTTGTCGGTGAAGATCCTCGCCACCTTGCCCTTGAGGGACGGAAGGAAGGCCCTGAGGGCCCAAAACACTGCACGGAGCTCCAGGACGTTGATATGCAGGGACTTCTCCGTCGGGAGCCAGAGTCCCCTCGCGTGCAGATTTTCGGTGTGCGCTCCCCACCCTTCCAGGGAGGCATCCGTGGTCACAGTCTCCTGGTGGGCTGGGGTCTGGAAGTCCATGCCCGCCGTCAGATGCGCGCGGGTGCCCCACCACCGTATCGCTCGTCGGAAACTCTCGTCGAGCTTGATCCTTTCTTCGAAGCTGCCCGTCGTCTGGATCCAGCGCGCATCCAGGAATTCTTGCAACGGGCGCATCCGGAGCCTGCACATGGGAATGAGGTAGATGCAGGAAGACATCATCCCGAGGAGGGACTTGATGGATCTCACTTTGGCCGCGTCGGCCACCAACATCCGTTGCACCTTGCCCAAGATGGTCCTGGTCCTCTCCTCCGACGGGGAGGCCAGAAGGGACACTGTGTCGAGCCTCGCTCCCAGAAACAGTGCGACTTGCGCGGGCACCAGGTGGGATTTGGCATAGTTCACGGAGAATCCCAGGTCCGTGAGGAGTTGGACGGTCCTTGCCGTGTGGACCACGGCGAGCTCCTTCATCTTGGCGCGGATGAGCCAGTCGTCCAGGTAGGGGTAGACGTGAATCCCCTCGCGGCGCAGCTGCGCCGCCACCGGTGCGAGGCACTTGGTGAATACCCTGGGTGCCGACCGTAGTCCGAAGGGAAGGGCTTTGAACTGGTAATGACGCCCTTGGACCACGAACCTGAGGAATTTTCGGTGCCCCTTTAGGACTGGAATGTGGAAGTAGGCATCCTCCAAATCCAACGACGATAGGAAGTCTCCTTCCTCCAGTTGACCCAGGACGTGCTGTAGGGTGACCATCCGGAACTTCTGCACCTTGACGAACTTGTTCAGCCGTCGCAGGTCTAGGATGGGGCGCCATCCTCCCGTCTTCTTCTTCACGAGGAATTATCGCGAGTAGACTCCGGAGCCCCGAAGCCTCTTTGGGACGAGTTCGATGGCGCCCTTTCTGAGCATCGCCTTTACCTCCAGGAGAAGTTGAGGGACATGAAGTTCTTTCCTGGCCACGGGGGGGACGCGCGGGCACCTTCTTTGAAACTCGAGCGCGTGGCCCCGGGCCAGGGCGTCCAGCACCCAACGGTCGGTGGAGATGGACTCCCACACGCTGACGAAGCCCGCCAGCCGGCCTCCCACCGGGGTGCTTCGGTGGGGGCCCGACCCCACGGCCGGTTCAATCCTGCTTGGACGCGGCCTTGCCGCCTGGACCTCCTTGGCGACGACGGCGGGGTCCGCTAGACTTGCCTCGTCCTCTGTAGGCCTCTTGCGACGACGAGCGGGCCGCTTGACGGTAGGAAGCGAAACCGCCGCCGGAACCTTTGGAGGCGCCCTTGCCTCCGCCGCTCCGAAAGGGCGTCCGTCGTTGCTGCAGGACTCCAAGGGCCCGGGCCGTCTCAGTATCCGCCTTGATGGCCTGAAGGGAATCGTCCACCGTCTTCCCAAACAGGTTGTTCCCGTCGAAGGGCATGTCCAGGACTCTGGTCTGGACGTCCTGCCGAAAGTCCGTAGCTCTGCGCCATCCACGACGTCGAAGGCAAACGCCGTTGCCCAGCTGGCGGAACCCAGCGTCGGCGATGTCCGTCGCCACGGTGATGGCGTGGTCCGAAGCCACTTCACCTTCCTGGAGGATCTCAAGGGCCTCCGCCCTCTTGTCGTCCGGCAGAAAATCCAGCAGGGGAGCCATCTTGTACCAGAGCTCCCTGTCGTAGCGGGCCACGATAGCCAAGGCGTTGGCCGCTTTAATCGTCGTCGCTGCCGACGAGATGACTCTACGTCCCATAGCATCCAATTTCTTTCCCTCGCCGTCCGGCGGGGAAGTCGATGTGGAGGCCGCACCCCCCCCCCCGCTTTCTTCCTGGCTGCCGCGGAGACGACGGAGTCCGGGGTAGGCTGCGCCCGGAGGCATAGGGGGGCCGTGTCCGGGACCCGGTACTTTTTCTCGTACCGGTCTCTTCTAGCTGGCGTCGTGGAAGGGTTCTTGAGGAGGGAAAGGCCCTCATCCCAAATGTCGTCCAACAGAGGCACTGCGAGGACCGTCTTCCTCTTGGCCTCGCGCCGCTGATAAAGGAAGCCTTCCTTTTTCTTCTCCTCAGGGCAGAGTTGGAAAAGCTCGGAAGCCCTGGAGATCATGGAGTGGAAAGATCCGATCTCGTCGGGCGGAGAAGCCCTGGTGGGAGGCGACGACGGAAAATCCTCGTCGTATGCCTCGTCGTCCGTACCCGTCGCTGCCGTGTCAGTCCCCGTATCATCCCCTCGGGTGGACGGGGAGGAGGGCTGGACGGGGCGCGACGGTTGAAAAGGAGGTGGAGGATGGATCCTTCTTTTCTTGGTAGGGGGAACACCAGAAGGTCCCGGTTCTGGATCCCCCGACGGGAGAGGTTCCTCCGTCGGTAACGGTAGCCTCGTCCTTATCTCAGTGCATAAGGACTGTATGGCCAACAAAATGGCCGCCGAGTTGTCTCGCGGCGCTGGCAGAGGGGAATCCGACGGGCGAGCAGGGGCTCCATCGGTATCCTCGACGATGTCGTCGTCGTCACCTGCGTCGGGGCCCATTCCGACGGGCTGGCCTTGTTCCACGCCTAGGCCGTGGCTTAAGACCTCGATCAGCTCCTCTTCTGAGGTTGAGGCCGAATCTACAACGACGCCCTGCCCCCCCTTCTTCTTCCCCACGGAGGGTTTCACGGGGGTCCTATCGATGGGCACAAAAGAAGACTCCCTCCGAGGAGGCAGGGAGATTCTGGGCCCTGAGGTCGCCACCACTGGTGCAGCCTCCACAGGCTGGGCCAGGGCCGCCGCGACCGTTTCGATAGAGGGCTTGGTCGGATGGATCAAGGCCTTCACCACCTTAGGTGCGCTCACCGCCTTATCCTTGAGGGAGGGGGCACTGCCACGCTCCTCCTCTGCCTTAGAGCTCGACCGGGGCCTTTCTAGGAGCTTCGCCGGGTGCTCGGCCTTCCTCTTACCCGACCCAGAGCGTTGGCTCGTGGTTGATGGTGCCGGGGAGGGTGCGCCCTGCCTGGCGCCCGTAGAGCCCGACCGTTCGGCGCTCCCGGTGCCAGCGGACTCGCGGTGCTTGGCCTTATGTTGGGCCCCCGTCGCCGGGGCGCCCTCAAAGGTCTTAGAAGACCGCTCGGATTTCTTCTTCTTCTCGCCAGACGGGCTCTTACCCTCCAGCCAGTTGGCGAGACGTTGATGACGGTCCTTCATGGTCCGTTCCGACATGTTGCCGCAAAACGCACAGTCCTTCTCCACGTGCGTTTTGTCCTCATGAAGGCAGTAAAGGCAGAAAGAGTGTTCGTCCTCCTTAAAGACGTTCTGCAGCTGGCATCCAGGGCAGACCCTGAACAGCTTTCCGGGCGTCGAGCTTCCCTTCTCCTGGGCCATCTCCGAGACCGGGCCTGAGAAGCTTCTGGAGTCCTCCGAAGTGTAGCTCGACGAAATCTTCACCCTTGAGGGGCACAGACGAATCCGACACGGGTCCCCGTTGATCGGATGTAGGATCGGTGGAGCTTGAGGCTCTTTTGACCGAAGAATCGAAGTTTTTGTGAAAAAGCGCGAAAAAATAGCACTAACGCTCGAGAGCAATAGCACGAGGATCCCAACACATGAACGTGCGGTAAAAATCTGAAGATGGCTGCCAGAGGCGGTGCTTAGGTAGAGGGCAGTCATTGGCTGTGGTCAGTATGACGCAGAGACCAGTGATTGGTTATTACTACGAAAGACAGATCAGAAACGAAACTGATACTGGTTTTTTCTTTACCGAGGATTCCCAGCCTGACGACGGGGAATATTCATGAGCATGTGAATCCATGCCAGCCCCCATGCTGGAGAAATGTAATTCCCCATTCCCCATTGGGTCCTTTGGACCCAATGGGGAGTTTTTGGTGCAATTACCGCCAGCGGTATTACCGTGTGGTAATTGCGCCAAAAATCAGCAATTTTCCAGCGTGTTTACCCCCAGCTCACAGCTGGGGGTAAACATGCCATACTCGTGTATGGGCGGAACCTTAAATGTGGTGGTAATAGCTTTATTGCCGCATTTAAGGGCTACCGCTCAACTCGTGATGAGCCCACCCTCTCCTACCCTCTCCTAACCCCCACGCTACTCAACTGTTGTGTATTCTTTATATAGGGCAGATGGGTTAGACTGGGCAATTGTGTGAATAGCGTCAAATGTGAAAAGCATACACACATTTTCATGGATTGGACATTTTCTGTGTATACTCCAAACCCACCAGGTAATTGAGTTTGTGGAGCTCTCTGAGCTTACAAGATGTTTATCTGCCATTTTGAAAATATTGTGACAGATAGTCCGGCCAAGACAGTCTTTGCAAAGGGTTGTCGGGCTCTCACTGGGAACTGGCTTCTCAGATTCTCCCTTTAACCTGACACGCCCAAGCAGACAGGTAGGAGTGCGTCTGCAACATTCAGCTCATGTGTTGTCATCAAACCCTACTCTATTAAACAAACACACTTGGTTGTAAGGGACAGTCAGGTTGTGGACAGCACACTGGACTATGTATCTTTTATAATGTTAATGCATCGTATAGAATGAACAAGGAAAATTGGGGTTTCACAGCCAGGACACCCTCCAGCACACAAAGCTGTTGCTTGGGATGAGGGAATCCTTTGTACACTGACTCTGAGGCCTGCATCACAGAGCGGGTTGTGGTCCTTGCCCCCCCAAGATCACCTATCCCAATCCTCCAACGACCGGCATGTGACTTTGGCACCTGTAGTAGCTAATATATGGTTTTGTCTCTCAGGAGAATTGATGTTGATAAAATAAAACCGGTAAATGGATGTATTAACTAGGGTGAGTTATAAGAGAGGCAATACTGCAAAAGAAAGCAAAGTTTAAGGCACAGTAGGACATGTGGTGCACGAAAATGCTCAAAGCGAACATACCTGGAGTGTTTGGCTGCTGTAAAATCCTGTGTCTATACTTAGGACACATCTGTATGTAAGACAGGTGTACTTACTCTAGTCCTCTCCATTTGACAATCCTTGAAACATCCTTGTAGTTATCAACTCCACTCAAGAAGACATATTCACCGTCGTTTGTTGCATTCATCTGAAAGGAAAGAAAAACCATTCAGATAAGTGCTTATTTGAAAAATCTCCTGCTTTTTGCTGTTTTTATTCCTCATTACAGAATGAGTGATAGTGGTCAACCCGACATTAGGAGGCGTTCCTGAGTAGGACTATTACCACCTCCTAGTATACCGGTGGTATGGGACAAAGGATCCCTCTGGCAGGAGTCTCTCACGGGTACAGCAAGTGAAAGTGGAGCCTGCCTCCTGCCATGACAGTTTTGCAGGCTAAATTGGCATTCTGATGGGGGCTTTGCAAGGAGGAAATCACCTAATTGAAGACCAGATTCTAGCTGGTGGGGTACCCCGAGTTCTTGTTGAGATGGGCAGTGTGTGGTGGGGGGGTCATGTGACCCCCGCCTCACTGAGAAGGTGGCAACAAAAATCCCCTCGCCTCTGGATGGTACTTCATATGGCCCTTCTATCCAAGCTGAGATATTTCTACCCAGCTGCCCTTTGGAATGCTGCGTGGAAATGGTTCGGTGGTCAAAACGGGCCACTCACCCCCTTTCACCTCCTGCTCTGGCAGAGTGGGATGACTTCATGCACTTTACTGTCTAGTAGGAAGAATTACTTCCGGCCAAGGCAGACAGTAATTCTTCTGTAATAAGGGCCATAATCTCTCTAAACTTGACATTGAAATACAAAAAATAAATATTGCAGCACCATCACCTTACCAATCAGTGCAAGTCTGCCATTCCAAACACACATATGAATTGCATTACTCACAGTAATAGCATTTCTGATGATTGTATCTGCTTAGATTCACATGCTGTGCATATGGTCCGACATCCAGTGGTAACCGCGGAGTATTGCATCTTGGCTTTCGGGGACCGAAAGGGGACGTCGGCATAGGCATGTCTGTAACACTATCCCTATCGTGACGTGTGTAGTACCCAAAATCCCTCACGCACCGAGGTCCCTCCGATTGTATTTTTTCTGCCATGAGGGAGCCCAAGGCTAAGTGAGTGGTTAGTACATAAAGAGAGAAAGTAGTAAGACGTCTATGTTCCTTCTACCCCGAGCGGGGAGGTAGGGAGGGCGCATGTGAATCCAAGCAGATACAATCATCAGAAATGCTATTACGGTGAGTAATGCATGTCTTCTGATGCTTGTTAATCTGCTTAGAATCGCATGCTGTGCATAGACTAGCGAGCAGTACCCGGAGTTGGAGGTGGGTTGTGAGAAGGAACAGTAGAGAAAAGATGTCTTAGTACTGCTTGTCCCACCTGAGAATCAGACCTAGAATGAGTGTCTAGGCAGTAGTGTTTTGTAAAGGTGTGTACAGAACTCCAGGTTGCCGCTTTGCAAATGGACTGAAGAGGAATTTTTGCAATGAATGCTATGGATGCCCCCGTGCCTCGAGTAGAGTGTGCTCTAGGCTTGAAGGGCAGTTCTCTCTTAGCAAGAGTGTAACATAGTGTGATGCACTTTTATTTTTTTTTAAACCTTTATTTTTGTTGGCAAAGGCATATAGCATTCACATACATCAGAGCAACAAAGAAAATAAAATTCTTGGTACATGTGTAGACGGTTGCAGAAGCATATAAAAAAACATTGAGACAGCAAAAGTTAGTTAACGAGACATCATGGAGCAACAAGTTCTACAGCATTTGTCGGAGAGGGTTGGGAGGATTTGTTCACAGTGGAGGTATCTTCTAAACTATGTAGGTAGCTGTTGAAAGCGGACCATATATTTTTTGGGCGGGAGGGAGCTGGGAGCATACCAAGGAACTCCTCTTCGCAATTTCGGGACCATGTAAGTAAGTTTAGCCATTTCTGGAATAGGGGGGGTGGAGCTCTTCCAATTCTGTAAAATACATTTCTTCGCTACCACACAGCTTACATCAAGGAACTTAGCCATACTTTTAGCCCCATCAGTCTGCCACACCCAAACAGGACACCCAACGGGTCAGGGTCAACCACAGATTCAGAAATTTCAGATAGTGTTTCCAGAATCTTGCCCCAGAATGCAGCCAGCCCCGGGCAGTCCCAGAACATATGAAGATGGCCAGCGCCCTCCGTGCCGCAGCGAGGGCAGAGCCGCGGGTCTGAGCACGCAAACCGAGAGATCCTGCGCAGGGTATAATACAGCCTGTTCAGAAGCTTATACTGTATGGTCCTATAGCGAGAATTTAGGGAAACCCTGTTGGTATGAGAGCACATCTTCCCCCACAGATGGTCAGTGAGTTCTGACTCAAGCTCAGTCGCCCAGTCATCCAGCACAGAACTGAAATATCCGCCCCCAGGCCCGTATAGTGGTTCGGACTGGGTCAATAGGCGAGTCTGGTTCGTACTGCCGATGTAAAATTAAAGACATTATGTTGGTGCCTGCTGCCGCCAGAGTCTCAAGCTTGACGTGGGGGCGGGGGCCCAGTATACCAGTAGGAAGCAAATTGTGCCTGTGCTGCGATCCAGTATTGCAGTATGTCAGGGGCGGTAAAACCCTCTCTATCGTAAGGGAGTGTCATGTCAGACCACTTTTTACGCACAGCCCCAGAGTGCCACAGGAATTGAGCGCACAGTTTGTGTAGATTTGTAAAGTATCTCTTACCGGGCCAGATGGGCACGTTACTAAACACGTACAGCAGGTTGGGTAGTAATATCTTCACCAGAGAGAGAGTCTCCAGCCTAGTGACCATTTTGGCTTCGGCTTGCTCCGCCGCGGCCAGGAAGTTGTCTGCCAGCAATGTATCTTTGGACAGGGACACCTGGACTCCAAGATACTTGATCCCGTCCGGGGACCCAGCGGAGCGGGTATTCAGTGGCGGGCTGCGATGTGGAGCTGGTGAGGGGGAAGATCTCAGATTTGGTATAAATTACAGTAAACCCAGAATGTGTGCCTATACGGGTGATATCGCGTAAGATTGGGTCAAGATGGACATCAGGGTCTCTTATAAAAAATAGCACGTCATCCGCATAAAGCAAATTGATTTCAGGGGTGTCTATCAGCCGAATCCCCTTACGTGAGTGTCGCTCCCTGATATGGTCCGCCATCGGCTCAATTGCAAGGGCGAATAGAATCGGGGAGAACGGGCAACCCTGTCGGGTGCCTCTGAAGAGAGGGAATAGGGCCGACGTCTGGGAGTTAACTCGGACGCTGGCCACTGGGGAGGTGTACAATAGCTTAATATATGCAATCATGTTAGGCCCTATGCCCATTGTTTCCAGTACTAGCCACATATATTTCGAGGACACCATATAAAATGCCTTCTGGGCATCCAGTGTGACCGCGACTGCACTTGCACCCTGGTCAATTCGCGACATGACATTAGGCAACCTTCTAATGTTATGGGATGTGGATCTCCCAGGCACGAAGCCTGACTAGTCATCGTGGACCATATATGACATGACCGGGAGGAAGCGATTGGCAATTACCTTGGCATAGATTTTAGTGTCCAAATTCATAAGAGAGAGGGGCCTGCACGATCCTCACTCATCGGTGGGCTTGCCGGGTTTGAGCAGGACCGTTATGACAGCTTCACGTAGTGTTGGGGGGAGGGATCCTAGCTGGAGTGACTCGTTCCATACCTCAAGTAATTTGGGGGCTAGTATAGCCACATGTTCCTGGTAGAATTCTGCTGTCAGACCGTCAGGGCCCGGCGCCTTCCCTTTAGGGAGCTTGGATATGGCCTCGACAATTTCCTCCAGTAGAATGGGGGAGTCTAGTTGGTCTCTGGTTGCAGCAGAGATATAGGTTGTGGTTATCTGCTCGAGGAGGGCTCGCACAGGAGGTTGGGAATATAGTTCCGAGTAGAAGTCCATGAAGACTTCCAGGATCTGCTGGTCGGACCACCAAACTGTGCCCAGGCTATCCTTAACACAAGTGATCTGAGCTTGGCCCCTCTCCCTTAGCCAGGGCGGCCAGTGTTTTGCCAGGTCTATCCCCTTCCCCATATCGCCGCGCAGCTTGTGGACGACTGAAGTATTGTACTTCCCTAATGGCCTGTTCGTTAAAGAATTGGAGTTCTTTGCTAATATGGGAAAGAGTAGCTGGGTCGACAGACGTTGGGTGCGCCCTTTCTAGTTCACAGTTTGGCTTCAGAGCGGTCAAGTGCCGTCCTTATGGTCTTAAGGACTCCCACCTCCCTGGATATGGACATTCCTCTGATGAAAGCTTTGGAGGCATCCCATCGGATTCCCAAGGAGGTGGACTGGGGTGTATGGAGCTCAAAGTAGGATTGGATGTCGGCTAGGATGTCTGCCACCTTGAAGATGATATCCTGTAGGGTGGATGACTTGAATCACCATGTGCTAATGGTAGGGGCTGATGCTCCCAATTCTAGGGACAGTAAGATTGGTGAATGATCCGACAGGGTGCGCGCCAGAATTTGTGACTCCACCACTCTCCCCAGCATCGTGCTTGATAGAAGGAACATGTAAATTCTGGACGAGCTGTCATGTACCGAGGAATAGTAAGCGTACTCGCGTGTTTGAGGATGCAATGCTTGCCATGCGTCTTGAATATCAAGTGTTGAGCTGTGCGCCAGAAGTCTCTGTGCCGCTCCGGATAGTGGTCTGGGAGCAGTGCCTGATCTGTCCAGTGTAATGTCTAATATGAAATTCATGCCCCCCCCAGATGATCTGTACCCCAACATAGCCAAGTAATATCGATACCACCTGGTCAATAAAGTCAGGGGAGTCCACTTTGGGGCCATAGGTATTCACTAATAAGTATTCTCTATTGGCTATCGCACAGTGCAATATGATGTATCTTCCCTCCGGGTCAATATAGCTCTTGTGAAGCGAAAACTTGAGTGACTTGTGAATCATTGTCGCCACCCCCCTGGCCCAAGTCGAATATGAGGTGGAGTATCTGTGGGGGCCCCATGACGGTGCCACGCGTTTAGTCAAAGGGCCAGTGGAATGCGTTTCCTGTAATAGTAATATTTTGCAGCCATGACTGTTAGCGTAGGACATAATCCTACGGGCCTTGGTGTAGTTACTTAGGCCCCGGATGTTCCAGGACATCACTGTCATAGGCATTTTACAAGATTAGGGAACATCCCAACACAGTCGCTGTAGCTTACATGTAGGGTGGAATACGCCCCTATGTGGGCGCCCAAATGTCATGTGGTCTGCCATTCTGCCTCTGCCTTTTTCAATAACATTTCCCGGGTCTCCAACTCTACCTCCCCCCACCCTCACTGCCCACCCCCAACTTGCAGTGTATAACCCCCCACCCCAGTTGCTGGCGACTCCAATTGACCCGACTCCTACTGGTACATAGAAGTCAGAGGGCAAGATCCAACGGGGATATGACCTTTTCAGGGCCCAACAGGGGCCAACAAGTAGCAATTTCCAACAAAACATAAACATTGCCTTTGCAGTGAGATGTGCTGTTGCCGTGCGGTCAGCGATATAAACATTGTGTAAGACAGCGTGCGCTGTCAGAGAGGTTTCTGCGGTAACCGGATCCCATGTCCGGCCCCTTACAGCCAGAAGTTTGTTAATGGCAGGATGGTGCTGAAGAAATATTTAGGGCACATGGCCAGCTCCATGTCCAGGAAGGAGAAAGAGGATCAGAGTCCATAGTGCAGTGGCCGAGCTGTAGCCCAGGTATCTGTGGTAGGGGCCAAATTAGCTGAATTTGCAGTACAACATTGCCATCGTCACATTCAGAATGAAGGAGAACTGGATAGGTTTGGCCTCATGGGGCTAGGTCGGGAGCCATGCTCACTGAGTGAGGAATACACCCTTGCCCTCGACACCTTGCACATCAAGGGTCAGCAGGTGGTATGAGGCTCCTCGCGTCGGATGGCTCATAGACAGTTGCCAGTGGCGTGATCGCCTCCTGGGTTATCAAGTGGGATTTGCGACTCAATGAATTTCACTGCTTCGTCTGGGATCGTGAAGAAATATAATTAGCCATTGTGGGTAAGTTTGAGTCACGCCGGGAACAGTATGGCATATGGCACATTGCGCTCCCTAAGCATTTTCTTGACGCCGAGGAATTGATGCCTCTCCTGCTGTACTGCTATCGAGAAGTCCGGAAAGATTCTAATGGTGTGGGCTTCAAGGTGTAGGTCTCCCTTCTCACGTGACAGGCGGAGGATGAGGTCCCTGACCCAATAATGAAGAATTTTGGCGATGATGGGCCTGGGGATATCGCCTGGATTAGGTCGTGGGGATAGAGCCAGGTGAGCCCGCTCTATGGTGAAATATGGTGAGAGGGCCGGGTTACCCAGCAGGTCTTTGAGTAGTTTTTCTACCGCATCTCCATCCGCCCTTTGAGAGCATTCTCGGGAACCCCAATAATGCACAGGTTGTTTTTTTAGCCAGAGGGCCTCATTCCGAGTACGGCGCTAACCAATGGCGCTATTAACGCCTTGGTTGACGCCGTACCCGGACCGGCAGCACCTTGGTGGATGGCGGAATTACCGCCCCATTCCAAGGTTGGCGGGGCGGTAATTCCCCAATCCCCATTTACCCTTCCCCATTCCCATTCTTGCCCCATAGGGCATAATGGGAGTGGGGAAGGCGTCAATTACGCCACCGTAAATTACGGTGGCGTAATTAACATCAAGGTCCCTTAGTGCCATGGTTTTTAACACCTGCTAAAAGCAGGTGTTAAAACCACCATGGCGCTAAGGGAACTCGGAGTATGGCGGTAAGGGATTACCGCCACCGCTCTCGTTAGCGGTGGCCGCTATCCCTTACCGCCATACTCGGAATGGGGCCCATTGACTCCATCAATGTAGTGAGGTCTGGGGCGACATTCCCAGAATGCGGTTCCGGCTCAGGCTCCTCCTGTAGAGATGACATGTGGCCCGCCTCAGCCCTCGGGACAGCCTTAGCAAATTTTTCCATAGTTCCCCCCCTTGGCGGCACCCTTGGATCGGCTCGACATGGTCAAGGAAGCCCAGGTGTGGTAGGGCCCGTAGAGGCAGCAGATGGTGGTGCGGAGTGTACTGGCCTCAGAGGAAATGAAGGCTATCAGGCAGTGTCTCAGTGGCGGCAGGACACACAGGCCACGATGAAAGCCGTCAGCAGTAATGTAAGTGCAGCCAAATGTGCGGCACGGAACTCCCAGGGGAGCCCGAACCAGCTGTAGAATGATAGGCGCTGCCAGAAGGTGGAAGGTGCAGCACAAGAAGTAGTGTAGAGTCCCCCTCAGAATGCAGGCCGTGTAGATGGGACCGCAGAGTCAGGCAGAAATCATAGCTGACAGCACCAAAGAACTTCAGGAGGGGGCATGGGGCTACTCACCCCTCACATGCACATGCCAGATAATGAGAAGTCATGCATGGGCGGCGATGCGCCACTTGTACCAATGTCTCTTAGGGCCAGTGTGCAAGTGGTCTTGAGGGCAGGACAGCCTGCAAATGTTTACTTTGAAGTCTGTAGTTCAGGATGTATAGAAGCACAAGGGAGATCTGTACTGGCCCGGGGGGGGGTGGAGGGGGGCAACGGTGATGATGCAGGATGGTGACTGGGCCAGCAGGACTGGCAGTGCCCCCAGACATCCGCAGTCACGGGCAGCAACCGGAGGCCACACTCCGTTCACCTCCCCCCGCTCCTCACCTGACTCGTAGCGGGACGGCGCAAGCAGCAAGGATGTCACTCCTGGGGGAATCCGGGCTCCAGCCTGCGAGTGGTGCGTCGCTGCCATCACACGGGGGGCTCCCAGTGCAGGGGAGGCAAGCCGCGCCCCGGTGCAGGCCCCCGCTGCATCCCGGTCTGCGCGGCCGTCCGTGCCACGCAGGACCCCCGCGGCTGGGTGAGCGGAGACGCCGCAGCGAGGCCAGGCCCCCACACGGTAGCGGGTGTTCCAGGAGGAGGGAGTCCGGGGGCGCCTCCTCGGTGGCCCAGCACCGGAGCAGGAGAGAGAGGAGCTGGGCAAGCCGGAAGTCAGGCAGGCACCAGGGACAGGGCGCCCACCCGGCCCACTGCCGCCAAAGATGTCACAGCCGGGCCCCCAGTCGTCGGATCGGGCCCAAACTCGCTAGATGCAGGTCCAATATTGTAGAAAGCTTCTCAGCAAAAGAATGGCAGTATTAGGTGCGGCAGTCCGCAGATGTAGCCGGATCATCACCACAGCCGCACAGAGCTGATAATCTAAGCAGCCATTTTGGGCTGCTCAACAGCGCCACCTAGTGTGATGAATTTGACAATCCACCTTGAGATAGCTGACTTAGAGACAGGATCCCCTTCTCTACCAGCTGCCACTGAAACAAAGAATTGTTTAGTCTTCCTGAGTGGTTTAGTTCTTTGCAGATAAAACATGACTGCCCTGCGCACGTCTAGTGTGTGAAGGCTTCTTTCGGCCATGTTGGTAGGGTTCTGGAAGAAAGTGGGTAGTTCGATTGACTGGTTCACATGGAACTTTGAGATAAATGTAGGCGCAAACCTGGAATGTGTGCGCAGAACTACCTTATCTTTGTGGACTGTCACAAAGGGGTCTAAAACAGAAAGAGCCTGTAGTTCGCTAACCCGTCTGATAGAAGTGATAGCCACTAGGAAGGCTGTCTTATAAGTCAGGTCTTTCAGACTTGCTTTATGCATAGGCTCGAAAGGAGCTCCCATGAGCCTGTTCAAAACCACATTCAGATCCCATCCAGGGGCTGGGTGAGAGATGGGAGGATAAATCCTCTTAAGCCCTTCCATAAAGGCTTTAATCACCAGTATTTCCCACCACAATACCTTTTGCTGCGATGTGGTGTAGGCTGACAGAGCAGCCAGATGAACCTTTAGGGAATTCAAGATTAACTCAGAGTCCAACAAGTGGGTTAGATACAACACAATGTGTGAGGGTGAGAAATCAATGGGACTGACGCCCTTGGAATTGCACCAGATGACAAAACGTTTCCATTTGCTGACATAGCAATAACGTGTATTAGGTTTTCTCGCTTCCCTGAGTATGTCCATGCATCTCTGAGGGAGTTGCAGGTGTCCAAACTCTATGATCTCAGGAGCCAGGCTGCTAAATTCAGAGTTTGTGGGCATGAGTGGAGGGTCTCCCCCCTGTCCTGAGACAACATGTTGTACGGGCAGGGCAGCTTGACTGGTGGAGAGAGGGACATTTCCATCAGGTGAGCGTACCAGGGTTGGCAGGCCCACATGGGGGCCACCAGTATCACGATAGCTGGCTCCTGGTGCATCTTGCGCACTATCTTGTTGAGAAGGGGAGTCGGGGAAGCGTAGATAAATTTCCCTGACCAAGTTATCCAGAGACCGTTCCCCTTGGATCGGTTCTGGGGGTACCTGGGGGCATAGTCTTGGCATTGGGCGTTCTCCTGAGTAGTGAACAGGTCGATTTCTGGGAACCCCCATTCTGCGAAGACGTTGGACACAATGTCTTCGTGCAGTCGCCATTCGTATTCTTCTGGCAGAGGAAAATCTCTGCTGAGTATGTCTGCCAGAAGATTGAGTTCCCCTGGAACATGTTGGGACAACAAAAACATCTTGTGTTTGAGAGCCCATATCCAAATGTTTTGAGACAGCTTGGATAGCCCTGGAGAGTGAGTGCCCCCCTGTTTGTTCAGGTAATACATTGCTGTAGTGCTGTCGGTTAGGATCAGCACGGCCTTCCCTTGCAGTTGCTCCTGAAAGGCTTTTAATGCTTTGAACACTGCTAATAGCTCCAGTAAGTGTATATGTATATATATATATATATATATATATATATATATATATATATATATATTTTTTTTTTTTTTTTTTTTTTTAAATATATTTTTATTGTTTTAAACAACACATCAAACATTTAGGACTATTCCATAATACACATCTTGTCTTACAATCACATGTCAAGCTTTACAGTCCGCCCCCTCCATCCCCCTTAACTCGAGCCCCTAAGTCAATGCCTTCCGGTTCGTTGCTTACGGTTTATCGCCATTATTGTATTTGGGCATGTCATCTCCACTGGATTTAGCCTTGGGATGTCCCGACATCGAGGTTATCATTTGCCTCCATGCCATCAGGGGTCCTGTTTCCTCCTTCCCCCCTGCTTACTGCTTCATACCATGCCATCGTCTCGGCCTCTGCCCATTTTAGGAGGTCATGCCACCACACCTCTTGTCTAGGTCTGTGGGCTGCCTTCCAGCTCACAGCTATTCTCTGTTTGGCCAGTATGTACGCCAGGTCTTTCAGTTTTCTAATGTGTTTTAGATTACGTGGTCTGGCAAACCCCCCCCCCCAACATGCATGCCCATGCCGATTCTACCTTTAGCTTAATCCCCTTCTGGGCCAGGTGCTGTTTAACCTCCTCCCAGAACTTTCCCACCTCCGGTCATGCCCAGAACATGTGAATCATCGCGGCATCCACCTCTCCCCAGGGCATTTCTGTGTCCCTGTATTTACAAACCTGGCGATTCTACTAGGGGTCATAT
This sequence comes from Ambystoma mexicanum, assembly GCF_040938575.1. Lineage (NCBI taxonomy): Eukaryota > Metazoa > Chordata > Amphibia > Caudata > Ambystomatidae > Ambystoma > Ambystoma mexicanum. Next base: position 1,472,782,082 of record NC_090935.1, read on the forward strand.
ATGCCCAGTGGGTGATGTACAGCTGGATCTGCTGCAGCCGCGCGTTCCGGGACACTTTCTTATGGTACCTGTAAGGCTCACCTTGTATCCGCGGGGACACCCCTCGACTGGTCGGGATGCTATCCGGGATTCCTCACCTTCACTGGAGGTCGTGCTGTCGAGGATCGGTTCTAGAAGACAGGAGGTGAAGTTTAACTGCTATTCCTCCCCTTGAAACCCACCTCCCGGGTTCCCCTGGGGACGTCTCTCATCTTGATTTCTATAAGGATGCGCTCTCCATCCTGCCACGCTGAGCAGGGGCGCGTCGTCAAAGGCACCGTTCCGCCGAGTTTCTTCAATGGCGTGGGCCGGAGTCCAGACCGGCTGCGACTCCTCTTTTCAGGTAAGTCTTTTAGGATGAGAGCAATGTCTATATTGGTTAAGGCACCAAATAACTTTCTCCCCTTTTCTTGCAGTTGTTGAAAGCAGAGGATGGATGCTGAAGCTGAGTTTGAGAAGGTAGGATGGATGCGCCAAGCGGCACTAAAAGCGTTGTTGCAATTGGCTAACCTGTGCCATTGTTTGTCTTGCAGGTCGAGAAAAATTCCAGGAAGAATGGTTCTCCGGAACAAAGGCTGACAGACGATGTACTGGGGATGATGGCCTTACTGACGGACTGGTAAGTAGCTTACTCAATGTTTTGTTCACGCTTCCTCTTCCAGAGATGATGCCGTAGGAGGACAATGATCGTTGGATGACTTCGGTTGATGGAGGATGCCACTGGGCAGGTAGGGATGATGATGGTTCTTGCCTTCTCTCGCCCGTGCAGGCCAGGATGCTGAGCAGGACCCGGTGAACGTCACGCTGCAAGAGCAGAATAACGCGAAGCGCGTGCCTCTAATAGGGCGTGGTTTAAATAGCCAGCAGGTATCCCAGATGCCTTCAGGGCGGGCCCAGCCCTGGATGCTAGACCGCTGATTGCAGTTCCCCATTAATCCTCATGGGAGCGGCCATGCTTGTCCATTGCCCATTGAAACTTCGTCCTAGTATGTGCCTCTGATGCCAACAGTGCCAGGACTGGCTCCAAGGGATCCGAGGGGGGCCAAATAGGGTCTTTCGGGACCCGTTACCACACGGTGGGGGCAAGGTCGTGACAGTACCTCTGGGCTCTCTCCCATTGCCCGTCCTGCATAGGTTCTCCCACCTCCTCCTCCCATTCTCACCTCAGCTGGAGCAGCTCCTTGCCTACTCTGGATATCAATAATTCGTATAATCGGGATATTTGTGTCCACACTCTGAGATCTCGTACATCGTTTCAATATCTGCTTCGGGTTGTTCTGTTAATATTGCAGCGGGCCATTTCCTACCTATTCGTTTAATCATTCTGGTATATTTTATATGTTTTCCTGGGTGTACCCCGGTGTTTCTCATTATCTCTTGAAAATCTAGTGCCTCTCCTTCCTGCCATATGTCCCTGAGCGTCACCAAGCCCATCGGTTCCCAGAATTTGCAGATCCCTTTCACAATTTGCGCATCCTCACTGCATAGTGCTACCAGGGGTACCTGAGGAGAGCACGGGGTCGGGTTTCTCAGCACCCGGCACGCTTTGGGCCATGCTTTCCAGTAAGTTTATATGGTTGGACGCTACTTGAGGGGACCACACTCCGTGAGCTGTCTGCTGAAGTAGGTGAGCCCCCCTCCCCATGAGAGATGCGTCTGTCGTGAGAGCGGCTTCCACTGCAGGGGTGGTGAAGGTCAAGAGGTTTTCTCTTGACCACTACTGCAGAGAGAGAATGAGGGCTGGTGAGAACTACCAGATCTTCCCATTGTCCGCTTGCCTGACACCACTGGCTTTTGAGCCACTCTTGCATGGGACGCATGCGCAGCCGCGCGTGGGGAACCAAGTATATGCATGACGCCATCATTCCTAGCAAGCGCATTGCTTTGCGTACCGTCACCTCCCGCCTGGCTACATATTGAGGAATCTGAGAGAGCATGTTCTGAACCCTCTCTCTGGAGGGGAAGACAAGCCTGTCTTCCGTCTGAATTAGCGCTCCCAGAAATTGTTTTACTTGGCTGGGGACTAAGCTGGATTTCTTTTCGTTGATTTAAAAACCCAGGCTGAAGAGGAGATCTACTGTTTTTTGGGTGTTCGAAAAACAAACATCGAACGAGTCCCCCATAATGAGCCAGTCGTCGAGGTAAGGGTGAACTGGAACTGATAGTCTGCGCAGGTGTGCTGCTGCCACTGCCAGGACTTTGGTAAACACCCTTGGCGCTGAGGCGATGCCGAAGGGAAGTACCTTGAATTGGTAGTGTTTGTCCTGGATCATGAACCTTAGGTATTTTCTGTGCGCTGGCAACATCAAAATATTAAAGTATGCATCTTTCATGTCCAATGTTGTCCTGAAGTCCCCTTGTTTCAGCAACGGGATCACCTCCTGTAGTGTTACCATGCTAAACTTCTGGGGTTTTATAAACTTGTTCGCTGGGCGCAGATCTAGAACAGGACTCATGGTGAGATCCTTTTTGGGTACAAGGAAGTACACTGAATAAATACCCTTGTTTACCTGAAGAATAGGGACGGCTTCTATGGCGTCCTTTCCCAGCAGTGATTCCACCTCTTGAATCAGGATCTCCAGATGGTCCGGTAAAAGGCACCGTGAACGCGGCGGTCTGAAATGTGGAGGTCGGGCAAATTCCACGCAATAACAATGGGTGACCGTCTTTAAGACCCACTGGTCGGAAGTTATCTCCTCCCATGCCTTGAGGAAAGATATTAATCGCCCCGCGACCGGGGAGACATGAGAGGGGACCTGGACTTGGTGGTTATTTCGGACCAGAGGCTGTGGCTCCTCTGGGATTGGGGCCTCTGCCTCTAACTCTGCCGCGTTTCTGACCCCTTGAGGGGTAGTAAGTGGGGCTTCCAGATGTTTGGTTTGTGTTGAAGTTACCCGTGCTGTAGTTGTTTTGACTAGCACGGGCTTGCCCTTGAAAGGACCGCCGAGAGTTATTACCCCTCTGGGAAGAGGGTTTTTGTGTAATTTGGTGCAGAGACCTAATAGTCTTATGCTCCTTCTTGGCTGTCTGCAACGCTTCATCCACTACTTTCCCAAAGAGGTTAGTCTCCTCAATGGGCTTATTAATGAGGGAGGCCTGAGTCTCAGGTCTAAATCCCGATGTACGCAGCCATGCGTGTCTTTTCAGAAGGGTCCCTTGTGCAAGAGACCTGCCTGCTGTTTCTGCAGTGTCCAGGGTGTTTTTCACCACATTCTGGTTAACGAGTCTTCCCTCCGCAACAATAGCGAGAAGCTTTGTCCTGGCGGGTTCAGGAACCTCCTGGAGGCCTTCTTGGAGCAAGTTCCATTGGGCATCAGCATAGCTTGCTAATAGCATAGTAGTATTATTAGCAACCCGAATGGTGTATGCAGCTGCTTATGTGACACGTTTGCCCAGGACATACAACCTTTTAGACTCCTTGTTCGGTGGTGATTCTCCCGTGGCAAGGGGTACTCCTGCCCTCTTGCGAGTGGTAGTCACTACCAGTGAGTCCGGGATGGCATGCCCTTTGATATACAGAGGGTCGGCGGGAGAAGGCCAAAATCATTTTTTGACTCTCGGGTTCACAGCCCTTGTTTGGGCAGGTGTGACCAAAGATGGAGCTAACCCTCTCTTAACAGAGTTAAGGAGGGGGATGGATTGACTCGCCGTAGGTTTTTCCTTAGTAATGTCCTCCACGAAATTCTGCTCAGGTACTGCCTCTTGAGTGGCCATTTTGAAGTATTCTGCTGCTTTTTTCAACATGGAGTTGAAAGCCATTTGGTCATCCACTGGGGAGGCCTGGCGAGCCGGGGTGGACGGAGGAGAGTCTAGGCACAAAATATCAGTGTCCTGATCTTGCTGTGTCCAAGGGTCTTGACCTTCCTGCTGGGTTTCCTCCAAGTTGTCCATCGCATCCTGTTGATCTTCCTCATAGTTTTCGAGAAAAGAGGCTTCTTCTTCTTCATTATAGATGTCTCTATATGTGTCCATATGGACCACGTCTTCCTGTTGGAAAACCTGAAACTGAACTTCTTGATTTTGGAGGTTAGGGTCTACCCAAGCCTTTTTCGGGGGAGGAAGATCAGAAGAACTGATAATCTGCTCCAGCCGATCCATACAACCCTCACATTTTTCTGCAGTCCATTTAGAGGACCCAAACGGGCCTACGCGAGGAGAAACGACGCTCTCTGCCCTGTGGCGTTGAGAGGAACCTCTCAGGGTGTCAGAGAGAGGCTCATGGCTATCTACATAAGTGTCATCGGAATCGAGGCCTAAATCCGTCGAAAACTTTTCTGCAGCTTGGCCCATAACATTAGGCGAACCGGAGTAAGGCCCACCGCCGCTGCTATTCTTCCGATGCTACTCTGGATAGTTACCGAATCGTCGTGAGACAAGGGCTCCAATGATTTGTAAGCAGTAGAAATGCCGTCCGCGGCACCAGGAGGCCAAGCGGTCGGTTTCCCGGGTAGAGGCCTAGCCGTAGTTTTCAGGCCTACTGAGGCCTTGGAAATCGCTGGGCTCCCGAACTTCAACGCATGTAGATTTCTGAGTAGAGCCCTTGTTCTGTTTTGATTGCCCAGTCGCAATACGCTGCTGCGGATGCGGGGAAGGCTTTGGATCTGAAGGATCCGAGGGAACCGACGAAGTTTTCGGCGGCCCCGTTGGCGCTTTCGCCTTCTTCGACAAAGGCGTTGAAATTGGCGTAGGGGTTGTGTGCTTAGTGTGCTGCGCTTGTATACCCCTGTCGCCGGGTGTAGTCCTTGTAGCAAGACCAGAGTCGAGCCTGGAAGGGTTGGGGACGGCCGCGGGGGACCTAGAAGTGTCCGCTGCAAGGTCTATAACATCCGCGTTGGACTTTTGGTCATCCGAAGTACCCCGTCACTTTCGGATGGCATGGCGGTGGGGGAGGGAGTCTCCACGCGTGACATGCTGTACACGGGCCACTGCTTTACATGGCGCTCCTTAAGGGTCTTGGGCCTAAGGAGTTTGCACGCCGCACACCGCTTCTCGTCGTGCTCTAGGGGGAGATAAGCGTTACATGTCCTGTGTTCGTCCTTCCAAGGATATCTGACCCAACACTTAGGGCAGAATCTAAAAGGATTCCTTTCCATAGCAAAAGAGAAGGATGACTAGACCGAAAGGGAAAAGAGGGGAAAGGAGAAAAGACATACTAACAATATGGCCACCCTGACCCCACTCTCCCTACTGTATAGGTCGGCCAGAGGGCCCAACCACGTGGAAAATCTGGCCACCGGATCTTAGGTGCCGAAATTCACAGCCATAGACGATTCCCCCGCAGTCTTCGTCGAAGATGTTCTTATTGCCAAATTGACTTAACGGGGAATAAACCGACAATTTGGTAGATAAACAATGTCTCTTTTTTAGTAAGAACTCCGCTATAGGGCGACCAGTTATCTGGGCCGAAAAAAACCAAACTGAGGGACCTCGGCGCGTGAGGGATTTTGGGTACTCTACACACGTCACGATAGGGATAGTGTTACAGACACGCCTATGCCGACGTCCCCTTTCGGTCCCCGAAAGCCAAGATTCAATACTCTGCGGTTACCACTGGATGTCGGACCATATGCACAGCATGTGATTCTAAGCAGATTAACAAGCATCAGAAATCTGGATCCATCAATTTATCATGTTTACAAAGTTCCCTGAGTGTACCTGGGGGTTGTGGATGTTGGGCCACAAGGGCAGGGTTCAGGGCCTGAGGGGGTACACAGGGGTTCCTTCGCACCACCTCACGTTATTGTTGAGATCTAAGGCAGAGGACTTCCATAAGCAGAGCACCTCCCACATCACTGCCTCTTTATGGGGTCTCCCCATGTCATGCATAAGGTTGCTAGCCTTGTGGAGGAAGCGTTGAAGCATTGCTAGATATTACCCAGCCCCAGCATCCACCCTCCCTTAGAAGACGTCAAGAATCATCTTGCGTCTGGAATGTGGTGATGTTGCTGTGATGCCAGGACTCCCTGAGGAAGTAATCCCTGGCATTGAAATGCCTCAATTCAACACGCTATTAACAAGATTCAAATACTACAAAACAATTCCCTGAGAACGGCACATGGCATTTCTAGAAGAGAACACATGTCCGAGGTAAGGAGGCAGAACAAATGGTTGTCTATCAATGACAAAATCTTGCTCAAAACTGCTTCGTTGACTCACAAATGCCTCAACAATGCTGCCCCCTGTTATCTCGTGGAGAGAATTAACAGAAGAATTACCAGCTGACCCACTAGGACTGCTAACTCAGACTGCTTAGTAGTACCAAGGTTTAAACTGACTGGGAGGCTGGGGGGACCAGCTTCCCAGTGAAAGCAGCACAGTTATGGAACTCCCTCACCTCCACCTTGAGGGCTGATCAAACCTTCCTTAACTTCAGATTTAACACCATTAAATGGATCAGGTAAAATGACCACTGAGCTATCCCTTTGATGGTCCCTCATTAGCATGTATCTTAGGATGACCCTATACCATGTACATATATAGCTCCAACTGTAGAAAACCTCTGTAAACATTTGAATATGTGGTACATTAACAATGTAAATTATTGTAATCACTAACCACATGATCTTAATGTATGTATATATATGTTTCCAACTCCCAAGTGGCATCTCACCGGGATCTGCTGTATATTTAACGTTGTACTTGACTTTGTAACCTATGTAACCCTAAGCGGAAAGTTTTCTTATATTCTTCCTTCATTCTGCACCCAGATAGCCCCGGGTCTGGCGCGCATTACAAATTAATAAACAATCAAACAAACAAGGAGTGTCTTTAGCATAAGCAAACAACAATAAGTGGCAAGGAAGTGGTAAGCAACTAGGCTAGCTCAGGTTGCTATTTGGAGTAATGCATATTTAAGTATGCCTCATCAGAAACATTTAGCTGCTTTTACAAATAGAGGTGACATTTCTGGCAGTGTTTTCAAAATGTAATGAATTAAAAGAAATATGCCAAAAAGATGGGTGTTATAAGAAGGCAGGAGCAGAACACAAGGCTGTGATCTCAACAGTTTTACTCCTGTGTTGTGAAAGAGGAATAACACAGGTGGGGATGCACATGGGTGGGGGCTTACTTGGGAATGTCTGGCGATTCGTGGGCAAGGGGATTTTTCACGTGCCTCCTCCCCATTTTGCTGGATCTCATTTTGCTCACTATAGAAGAATTATCTAAATCATCGTCAACAATCGACACTGAGATCAACGCTTTAACAACACAATTATCTGAATTTAAATCTGCCGAAGAACTTACAGGACTGTTAGATGAAATCAACACCAAATTAAGTAATTACAAATCAGAGATTGAACAAAGGAAACTGAGAAAGTTCAAGCGTGATACAATCCACTATCTGAACTATATCGTTTATACATGGCAAGAATTCTATCATCACAGGAACCTCAATAGAAACAGATCCCAACACCCAAATTCACTGAACTCAGGAAGTGACAGTAGCAGTGGAAGCATAGGAGAACCTATCGCACAAACTACAAGCCCACATCATCATACAACTACAGGAGAAACATCGGATCGCTTTTCTGGGAGACCGAGAGAACAACAAACAGGTACAACACCAGGACCAGGTGTTTTTTTAGGACTAAGGGACAGACAAAAAGAAAAACAAGACGAGGGAAAAAGACCACAAAAAGGAAGGAACAAATAACTGAGAATCTCGTAATTAACACCTTGAGTAAAACCATATCAAGCAATCAATTGTTCATTCTGAAATGAGGCCTTATTTGTCCCGACCTGTAATACAACACTATTTGAGGAACAAGTCTGTCTGCATAGACTTCTAAGGAAACTTAGATTAAAAATGTTCTTTGAGGATGAGGTTGGGAATGAGATTCGAGAGGATGATAAGTTAGAACTAAGGCCTAAGAGTATTGTTGATCCCCCTATACAGAACGCTATTATTGACTTATTGGAAAAGAGTGTTCTGAATGACCTGAAGCGGATCAATTACCATAGGACTTCGCCACTGAATATTAAAAACAATCAATTGGAACACACTGAGTCATTGGCCAGAGACAAAGAATTAGTCATCAAGCCAGCTGACAAAGGTGGCACCATAGTCATAATGGATGCCACATACTACACAAACAAATGCCTAGAACAACTGAATGACATCACCACCTACACCAAACTGGACGGTGATCCTTTACATAAAATTATGTCACTAATATAGATATCTGCGAATAGTGCATACGATAACGTGTGGATCAGTGAGAAAACAAGTAATTTTCTCATCAATAAACACCCTATAACGCCAGTGTTCTATGGCTTACCCAAAATCCACAAGGACAGTAAGACTCCACCACTTAGACTTACAGTGGCCGGCACTGAGAGTATTTCCGATCCATTAGCTATCTATTTGGATCGTTTGTTTACTGCAACCTCTAGTTCAGAACATCTCCACATACCTCAAGGACACAACTGATTTCTTGAACAGTTTAAATGAAATCTCGGCATTAAGCTCTGATTGTTTGATCTTCAGTATGGATGTGTGTAGTTTATACACCTCCATACCACATAACGAAGGTATAAATGCATTTCTGTGGCTCCTCTCTAACTTTACAGACATAAGAGGCAATCCTGAATTCATCATAGATTTGATTAGTCTGATACTACACAACAGCTACCTCTGCTTTCAGGGAAAATACTACAGTCAGATATCTGGAACATCTTTGGGGTCAGCAATGGCCCCAGCTTATGCCAACACTTTCATGTACAAATTTGAATTAGACCACGTTTTGAATCATCCATTTTGGTCATGCACAATCCTTATGTGGAAACGTTTTACAGATGACATCCTTGGCATATGGTGCGGGACAAGAGAAGAACTAGATCTATTTCTAACATACTTGAACTCAGTACACTCAAAGATCAAATTCACGATGGACATCGGAGAACCATCCCTACACTTCCTGGATGGGGAACTGGTACTCTATGAAAGTAATATTAAGACAACTGTTTACCATAAACCAACGGATGCCAACAACTTGCTACATTTTACTAGCTTTCACCCCAGACCAATGCTTAAGAGTCTTCCCTATAGTCAAATGCTAAGATTGAAAAGCATTATCTCGGATCAGGCAGGCCTCAACGTAGAATGTTCATAACTAATTGATCGATTTGAGACAAAGGGGTACCCTAGCACTATACTGGAGGAGGGCAGTAGGAGAACTGAAACTATATCTAAAGAACAACTTTTTTTGACACCTAAAGTTAAAGATAAGACAACCCCACTTTTCTACATTTCAAAATGTTCCCGTCAGAGCTTTCAGATCAGTAGATCAATCCGAAAACATTGGAGTATACTCCATAACGACCCAAATGTACAGAAGCTTTTTCCAAGAGCACCGATGATGGCATTCAAAAGAGGATGGAATTTAAGGGATACATTAGTGAAAGCAGAAAGACCAGCCAAAGAGAGACAACTTCTGTAAAAAACTAAGAAAAGGGAACCATTCCTTGTTTAAACTGTATAAATTGCAATAATGTGATCAAAGGCGACACTATATCACATCCTCAGACTGGCAAAAAAATTAAGATCAAGGACTTGCCTGTCCTCAGGAGTTATATACTCTTTGAAATGCCCATGTAGCAAACTATATATAGGTCAAACTACCAGACCTGTTAAAGATCGACTTTCCGAACATAAATCAAACAGATGCAAGAACTTGAGATCACTGATCGCCAGACATTTCATGGAATATCAACATAACATTGCTCAGTTAAGATTTCAAGTTGTTGAGATTGTTAAATGCCCAGAAAGGGGTGGAGACTATACTGCTCTTTTGACTCAGAGAGAAAAATATTGGATTCACCTGCTAGACACCTTACATCCAATGGGTCTCAATGAGGAATTATCGCTAAATTGCTTCATTTAGTGCTCTAGACGACCATGTGATTTGATATTATGACTCCTAACTAAAGTCCCCAGTGCACTACCACGATGAGTTGATAATTAGTTCCTGCCTATCCCCATTTGGGCTCACATTTTATCAGCACATTGAGATTCTCTGTGAACTTAAAATCCTATATGGCTCATTACCTGTGCCTCTTTAGCCTGTTCAGCCCATACACACATAATTATGAGATGAAATCACTAGTCCTCAGAGTAGAATTGTGGGATTTGAAGATATGTAACTGTTGGTTCATAGATACATGACACACCAAGACATACTTAGTGCAGAGTCTGAACAAATTGGGTTTGCATACACATGGGACGGGTTGTTATTCATAATCGAACTGAGAGTTAGTAAAGTCTTTTTTGCTGTGCCCTGCTTCTTCATTACCTGCTTGCATTATAATGTATGTTATACTATCTGTGTCCCCATGGTTGACACCACGGTGGAGATTATACACCTGAGTCAAAGGTCAGATGTGAGATAACATATCACTTACCTATTAGTTCCATGTCTAAGGTAGCAAGGTATTTGTCTTATAGAGTGGCAGGGTACACCGCAGCTTAATATCGTGACATGTAATATGTAACATGACGTAGTTATACCACAGCTAAATATTTTGACAGGTAATAGGTAACAGGAAGCATTTGTGCTTTCTAAGTTGTCATTGTCACTATGTAATCAATGTATAATACTTATACACTTTGTGAGTTTACATGTGACAAACATCTACTTACATTCTTTTATGTATCAATACATCATTAACATAGAAAAATCGATTGCCACATATACAATGGGCCACCATACCCATCATGTGATGTTAGTATGTATTTTATGTATTGATGGTTGTGCCACGTTGGACTCATCATTATACAAGTTAAACAGTTGCGACTTTATGAATAACGGGTCATCATACCCAGCATTTGTCATTAGTATGTATGCTATGTATTGGTGGCTGTGCCACGTTGGGTTCATCATTGTACAAGTTAAACACTTGTGACTTTATGAATATACACTGCTAGGACATTGTCTAGACTTTTTTTTTTTAAAGTACATTTCCAACTATATTATATCACTCTATTTCTCTGCGTTTGCGGCACATATCTATATTCTGGTTTCCAATTTTTCCTATATACTTTTACTTTTCTCTATTCTTCAATTAACACTGCATTTCTAACTAAACACTTTAAAAAAATATCCCGTCTATAATATCCCGTCTATTATACCTGACTTTCACCCAGTCGATTCTGGTTTAATCCTGGACTTATTCATTGTCAAACCATGGCGGTCCGTTCCAACATGGCCACCAGAGTAGTTTGTTTACTCCATTAAGTCCTTGCTCTATGTTGGTATAACGCTTTCATGGCCTAAGTTTAAGAGGTAGACACAAGAGGTCGCTTGGACCCCTAGTGTTCTCCTGTTTCCAAGGATATGGACGCCATAGCTGCCCGACTTTTCCTTGAGCCGCCCCGACTCTGACAACTCGTAGGTATGTGGTGCTGAGCTCTCTTTATTTTCTCCGTTCGTTTTGAACACTTTTTTTTATTGCTTCCCATACCGCAAGTCACAGCATTTTCTGTGATTACATTGCAGACCAGATCCTTTAGAACTCAGAACAACGCCGATCCACGCAGCTACATGCGGACTGGCACGCCTGTGCACCCGCTCCTCCGGATCGAGTTTTCTACCGCTTGAGGTACAGCTGATTTTCTTATTAGTTTCCCACTGACCATTTGTCCTAGATTCTAGAGAGTATCACTAATAATTCGCTGGTGTCAGCCTGTGCTGCCACATATCACTCCACTTGGTCATTTTTTAATATTTCTTTCTATTTACCAGTTTTGTCGTCTTGACTACCCGCATTGCTGGGATGTTTACAGTTGCGCCTCGATGACATCAGCCACTCGGTGTTTGGGCTTCATTCCTGCCTACACTTTAGATTTACTGATGACGCCAGGGATTTTCAGTCTTAGTTATATGAAGACCTATATAGATGTGACCACTCTGGTCATCTATGACTATTTGTGTAATTCATTCCCTCTTTTTCCCTAAACCTAAAATATTGCCTGTGGGAAGTTCAGACCTTTGAACAGCTGGCTCTAATCCTCCTTGTACTTCATTAAACTAGTTTGGCTCACCTCCCTCATGAACTACGAGCAGATCTCGTATCCATTGGTGAGTTGGTCTCTTTTGAATTCAGTTTTTTGAATTGCACTCACGTTCTGTTAAGTACTATTCTTGTTCTGCACCTTTCTATATCACTGATTTAATTCCCTAGTTTTTTATTTTCCATCTCCCGTTTTAGACACTGTGGTGACTTAAGCGATTTCTACTTGTTTCCCTTTCTTTTTACCCATCTTTGTTTTTCTATCTTTTACTACATGGCAACCGTACAGCAATGATGGCTGTCTTGATAACATCCCTATATTCGTGCAGCTATGTAAAATGATCAATGTCTAACTCATTATTTGGGGACTGTTAGCTGAAGTCTTGGTTTAATGACCTTGACTGTTCATCTATTGTTTTTTTTTTTCTCCAGTATTGATAGATTTGTGATAAGTAGCGATTTATTAGCTCTAGTGCTTGGACTGGTAACAGTCTACTTTATTTATTTTCTTTGTATGTATGTGATTCAACATCAGTTCCATTAGGCCCTTGAAGAAGAGGGACCACCTCAAAACGCATCCATGTTTCCTTTTAAAATCACCTATTGATGCGTAATATTTGATGAAGCATTTTCATTTTGAATCACAAGTTGTATTATTATCACTTATGCTAAACCACTAAACGCCTCTCTGGCGATCTTTAAGAGTGTGCAGGGGACAGCAGGACCCCAACCTCGGGTTCTCTTCTTCTTTCGTTTTTACAATAGGGTTTTGTGCCAAGACCTTAGTTCCTCCCCTGCATCTCAAAGTTGTTAATACCAGCCTTCTGGTTTTTGTAAGACTATACCCTTAGGACATATATCGATAGTAGTGTGCACCCGTCGCCTTTCCTTTTTCCTCCCCATTTCATTCCTTCGGGTACTTGTGGTTAAGCCTCAACCTATCATAGAAATCATATAAAGAAGCAATCCTTTACGCATCAAACAAACCGGGATATTAACCATGTTACTGCTGACTCCCCTTCAGCCTAGGCAAACACAGCCAAAATAAATTACGCCTGTGTTCCAAGGAAGTATCACTGCTGACTCATCCTCAATTTAGGATACGTGCATGCAGACCCTAAAGTCTAAAAGAGAGCATTTTCTCTTTGGATTGCCATGTAGGTGACAGGATCAACAGACCAGCCACACCGGAAATCTCTGCTAAACACAAGATTTTATTGGGTATAAATTAACATATAATGGCAAAAATAACAATCTGGATGGGTCTAAGCTAACTAAAATTATCAAGATGGTTCCTCCCCACAGTTCGGTAGTGCTTCAGGAAAAATAACCAAAGAGTTGCGAATTTTTCATACAAAAAACGTCCTTGATCTTCATAAATCCCTGCGTCCAGCATTGCAGGTATGCAGGGGTTCCATTCTGTTGTGGGTTTTCAGGGGTCCCAAAACCTTCTTAATACGTTTCAGTCTTGGGTTTTGGAGTTCCCCTTACCCTGTATCTTAATGTATCCAAGCTTGTCCATCCCCATCATTGGGTCTCTTCAAGGAGTGAGGTAGAGCGACAACTTCTCCTCTGTGGCAGGCCAACTAATTGGGGTTGACTTCCCCATGACCTAAACGGGCTCCCTCTCGCTACCGAGTCTCAAGATTCTTTGAGAGGCCAACCACCCATCATAAGAAAGAAGCAAGGAGGAGGGTTTGCATCTTTCTCCCAGGGGTTTGGTCTTGGTCCCTTCCTTCACTTCTCACATGCTCATAAAATCCTTAGTGTTTGCTCGACCCTCCTGTTGCCTATAAATCTTTCCTAGTGCCAACCGGACCACATCAAACTTCCCAATCTGTCTGTATATGGGTCGCGCTCCCAGTTCTTCTCGCAGTTCCCAACTTCTTCCTCAGACTTCTTTGTCAACTGATATTCTCCCAACTCGTTCATACTCTCTTCAACCTTCTCCTTCCGGTATACTCCATCCACCTTCTTCTAAGGCTCTCCAACCACCTTAAAAACATTCATATCACTTTCCAACTTGCTCCAACCACCTAACACAATGGGCCTCATTACGACCCTGGCGGTAAGTGAAAAACGATGGCGGTAAATGGTTACCGCCATCGTTTTCCGCCAGGTCCGATCATGACTCCTGACCGTAAACTACGATGCCAATAGCGGCATCGTAGTTAACGCTGCCGCTAACTGCGCTAAGGGTGCGCGCACGCGACCGCCCACACCGTACTTAGCGCCATGGCGGAAAGGTACGCAAATGCCGACCCAAGCGGACATGCACCTAACGCCATCACCGAGGCCGCTAAGTACCTTACCGCCATGGTGCAAATAACGCCATCGCGAACCAACCGTAAAGGGCCAATTCAAGTGAATGCAGCTGCCACAGGTGCACAGAAACAGCACAGGTGAAGGCAATACAGACTCAGGGGAGTACAAAAAGAGCACACCCCACCCCTACCCACACCCAGTCACACTCCACAATGATGCCAATACGACTAGCAATGTTGGGGCTGGAGGACCTGATAGCAATGCATGTGCTACTACAACAGCAACAACAACAACAACAGGCAGCACAGAGGAGACGCAGGAGGAGAAGGAGGGCAAGGCAGGCCCAGCAAGCCCCACCAGCACAGCCAGTGCCACCACGCAGGCAGCCCCCAATCCCACGCATCAGAGCCAATCCAAACAACCTCACTGCTGAGCAGATCCACACCCTGTACCGTTTGGACCGGGACACCATCACCGCCATCGTAGACATGACACACAACGACATCGTCAGCATGATAGAAAGTCCAACCGCCATCCCCCCCCCTACTGAAGGTAGTGGCTGTACTCCACTTCCTGGCCACAGGCACCTACCAGCACACAGTGGGGCACCTGCATGGCATTTCACAACCATTATTCTCACGAACACTCATCCAAGTGCTCGATGCCCTCCTCAAGCACACAGACGACCACATCTCATTACCACGGACTGCCCAGGAGATTGCAAACACCAAAGTGGGTTTCCATGCACTAGCCAGCATACCCGGTTGCATTGGTGCCATCGACTGCACCCATGTGGAATTGGTGGTTCCACGTGCCATGGAGGTACCGTACCGCAACCGGAAACAGTTCCACTCAATCAACGTGCAAATGGTCTGTGACTCCAACAAGATCATCACACATTGTTGTGCCCGATTCCCCGGATCAACCCATGATTCACTGGTCCTGAGGAACTCCACAATACCACGCTACATGGAGCGACATGCAGGGCCAAGATCCTGGCTACTCGGTGAGTGCAATGTCATGAAAGTGGGCATGGGAATGACGTACCAGTGCATACTCCACCTGGCAGAAAGGGGGGGGGGATGATGCATACTCCACCTGGCAGAAAGGGGGGGGGATGATGCATACTCCACCTGGCTGTGAGTAACACAGAGAACGGATACAGAGGAAGGGCACTCACAATGCACACAACCCCTCTGCATACATAGGGTGATGGCATGCAAAACAGGCCATGGCAGCAATGAGCATATACTGGTTGCATAGTGTGAATCAATTAGTGCATGTAGAAGTGAGCCAAGGTAACAGTTCCATGCCAGCCATGGTGGAACATCATGTTCCTGATCAGACAACATGACTGACACATACATTCTCGCCTACATACAGGTGATGCAGCCTATCCCCTGAAGAGGTGGCTCCTCACGCCAGTCCGGAACCCGCAGAACCAGCACGAGGAGGACTTCAACCGTGCACATACACGTACTCGTGTGGTCATAGAGCAGACATTCGGCCTCCTGAAGGCACGGTTCCGAAGCCTCAGCAGGTCTGGTGGGGCACTCCTGTATGGCCATGAGAAGGTGGCAAAGATCGTCATGGCATGTGTCATGCTGCACAATATGTGCGTCAGACGGAATGTGCCCCTGCCCCCTGACGCAGAACTGCAACCACCAGACGATGAGGATGAGGAGGGTGCAGATGGGGCGCCACCACATGGAGGAGGCGATGCACAGGAGGGGCGTGCCATGCGCCAAAGTATCATCGACCACTGCTTCTAGCACACACGGCTGGTGTTTATCGCATGGAGACTGCACTTGGGGCACTGTGTGTCTCTGGGACATGCACACTGTGGACTGTACACCAATAAAGCACACATACGCAATGAAAATGTCCACACAATCCTTTTTTTGAAAGAAAAAATTGTATTGGAACTATGAACTGTCGTGTCACACCCCCTCCCACCTCCCACCTCCCCCCTGCACACCCCAACACACCCCCTCCCACCTCCCACCTCCCCCCTGCACACCCCAACACACCCCCTCCCACCTCCCACCTCCCCCCTGCACACCCCAACACACCCCCTCCCACCTCCCACCTCCCCCCTGCACACCCCAACACACCCCCTCCCACCTCCCACCTCCCCCCTGCACACCCCAACACACCCCATGTAGCTGTCAACAGATGCCTGTGACAGTGTCCACAGGCCGTCACAAGCCCCCTCTCCCGGCCCCCGGGGCACCCCTGGCTGTGGAGCGCAGGTTGCGGCCGGAACGTCGCACGGCGCTGCTCTGCGCAGAACTGGCAGTGGAGGATGTCCCTGGCTGCCCCTGTGCATGCAGCTCCTGTACTGTGTGGGTGAGGTCAGTGACCGCACGACGCAAGCCCGCAAGTTCGGCACAGATGTCCCTGGACATGGCCTGCATGGCATCCCTCAGGGTGGCAGTGCTCTGCGCCACTTCCGCCCTTAGTGTCTCCGTGGCCTGTTCAATGCTAAACCTAGCCCCCACACATTCCACGGCATGTTCATCCAGCATTGCGGACAGTTGATGCTGCCGTTGAGTGATGTCCTCGAGGGACTGCTGGCCGTGCTGGCCCATGGCCAGTGCAGGTGGAGTGATGGAGGGGCTGGTCCCCTCCTGTGGAGTGTGGACAGGGCATGGGGTGGAAGGCCACTCCTCTTCCTCAGTGTGCCCCTGTGTGTCGCCCTCATGGGGGCTGGCGTCTGAGAAACAGGGGGAATGTAGTTGGTCAGTGGGGCTTCTGACCTCCTGCTCCATGTCCGAGTCAGAACATGCAGCTGTTGCAGCTGTCTCCCCGATGTTGCTGCTGGCCGCTGACCCCCTGCCTTCAGTGGCAGGCAATGTCGGTGGAGGTGGAGCAGCTGCTGCTGGCCTGCTGCCAACAGGGGTGCTTGCCGGTGGGACCTCCGGTATGCCTGCAGTGGGACCTGCTTGTCGTGGGGTCTGCATCACTGCAGCTGAGGTTGAGGGTGCAGGGAGGTTGTTGTTGGACTTCGCTCTCTTCGGCGCAGGGGTGTCCTGGTCCTCTGGGTGTGATTCTGTGCCTGTGGTGGAGCAAAGGTGGGAGGGCGTTATTGATGGGTCTACGGACTTTTGAATGACAATGGTTGACATTATTTTGGCCAGTGGATGAGGCAGATTTCAGGCAGTGCCATGCAGGTTGTCTCCTTTTAGTGTGGTATGTGGATGCAGGTATGCGGGTGCCAGCAGTGTATGCAGGGTGGTGCTCGCATGTGGCTATGGGCAGTAATGATTAGTGTTGCATTTACACTCTAGGGCAACCTTGTGCTACACATGAATGGACTGCTGTGACTATGGCATGTCTTGTATGAAGCACCTACCTTCATCGCCTGATGTCGGGGCTCCCCTTTCCATCCCTCCAACGCCTTCGATGGATTCCATGCCGATGGTGGTAGCACAGATCTCCTCCCACGGTTGGAGTTTCAGGGGGGATTCCGACCCTCCACCGGTTCCCTGGGCAAGGTTGCGGTTTGCCGAGATGACGGCTCTGACCCGTATGCGCAGGTCATCCCAGCGCTTCCGGCACTGCTGTGGGGTGCGGGGTACGGTCCCCACCGCGCTGACGCGCTCAGCCACCAGGGCCCAGATGGCCTTCTTCTTCCCGATTGCTGTCCTGGTCATTTCAGGGGAGAAAACAACACCTGCGTTGTCCTGCAGGGTCTCCGCTAGCATGCAGAGTTCCTCCCGGCTGAATCGCTCCTGGCGCAGGCGGTCACATGCCTTTTTCACGGATTTTGGCATTTTCGGGAACTTGGATGGGTGGGTGTTTGGTTGGGACAGGTGTCAGGGTTGGGTCTGGTGTTGTTTGGTAGGATGGCGATGGATTGTGTTTTTAAAGATGGCCGACGGGCTGCTTCCCGTTCCGGCGCGATGACGCTATTTCCGGTTTGGCCTTTTTACGGCCGCCGCTAATTACGGTGGCCGTAAATTACGGTGGCCGCTACTTACGCTGGCGGAAGGGCACCTTGCTCGCTTAGCGATGCCGGTAGGGGCCTTTTCCGCCATGGCGTTAATTGCATTACCGCCATGGCGTAATGCTCGTGCGCGATGGGTCGTGATGTGGCGCTCTTTACGCCATCGTCCCACGGCGTAAACGCTCATTACGCCATGGCGGTAATGACGGGCGATTACCGCCAGGGTCGTAATGAGGCCCAATGTCCTTATTCACGCTACTATGAGCACTTCCTGCGTCTCTTCAGCTTTTTTGAGCACCTCCTGTTTATGCGCGGTTACTTTGAGCAGCACCTTTTTAACCCCTTTGAATACCTCCTTGCCTTTCTTAGCTCCTATCAATTCATTCTCATTCTTTCCCCAGCCTCTTTGGTCTTTTCCCCCCATTCCCTTGGGTCTAACTACCCTAAGCCGCCTGGGTCTGTTTTATCCCAACCTTCCGGGCCAGTTTTACGCCATCCCCCTTGGTCAGTTTTCCCCCAGCTTCCTTGGATAGTTTTCCCCCAGCCACCTGGGTCTACTCTTCCCAGCTTCCTGTGCCTTCTCTCTGACCTCCCCCTCCTTCTGTCTCCTTCTACTGCCCCAGCTTCTTATGCGCTCTTGGCTGTTTCTGAATTAGGTCTTTCCATGGACTCCCACCCTGCCAGCCTAAGCTTGCAGGTTTTATAGAACTTTAGCCCTGCCTTCCAGCATCTCTAAGATGAAAGGGACTTGGGTGTGTTATGCAGGATGTGGAATTGCTGTTGCCACAGGGGATGGCTTGTTGCCCTGATGTGCTATACAGAATTGTCTCATCCCTACATTTGTGCAGCACACTCTTCAACTGCCACACCCTGGTTGTGCCTTAGAGCCTCTGTCAATACAGCCTTAAAAACACCCAGAGGTTGGTTCAAGGGTTTTCATTTTGTAGAACTCAAATGATTCAGAATCTTGACAGCATGTAACTGAAATGCAACACACTAAAGACTGTCCCTCATTGATCTCTTGTGGGCTTCCCACCTCCCTAGCAGAGGCTCCCCTATATCCCAGGTTGGCTTGCCTTTTCTATCCTACTCCCTCTGGGATTCTTCTATGGGGAACCTATCCTGACAAATCCCCTGGATTTGTATTGCAAGGTGGTCTGGTGCCTCGTCAAATGCCTAGTTCCTCTCACTGTGGTCTTTCATGCCCTTACATTCCTTTCCCTGATGTTCCTTCTCCAACCTCTCCTCTTTCTTCCTTACTACCCACAAACTCTCTCATTTTTTCCTTCTCTACTCGGTCCTTCTGTCCCTCCGACGGTCACACAAACCCCTCTCTCCACTCCACTCCCTCTGATGCCATTCACGCACGCTTACACTGAATTAACTCTCATAAATACCACAACACCAACAATCTCCATCACAGTCTTCTCAACGCTCTGCTCCACTGACTTCCTCTGCTTGGTCTCCCGGCCAGTCTCCACTCTAGCTGAAACCAACCGAACACTGCTAAGCCCTTTTGTCTCTCGCAGGGTTTTTATACCCCTGACTTCCTATGGTGGTTTTCCCCTCCCCCTCCCATTCATTTGTTTGCTCACCTATTTCTTGGGGCCAATCTATTTCCCCCCAGGTTTGTTCCACAGTGTGTGGGAAGCTTCAAAACCCCAGCTTATGCCCAACCCCTATCCGTGAGCAGCTCTTGAGTTAGTTTCCCTCATACAGGTGGCCATTGCGGAGATGCAGTGACTCTTGTTTAAATATAGAAATTGCTTGCTTGGACAGTGGTTTCATACCGCAGAGGGCAACGACTTTCAACTGCTGAAGTGCCCACTAGTACAGGTAGTCCTTAAACAAGAGGAATCGAATACTGGACAAATAAGGTACGGCAGGCATTGGGTGATTGAAAGGGGTTCCTCCCAACTCTTTCACCCCCCATCTGGGATGGACTACCTGTACTAGTGTGCTCTGGTGAAAACCATGCTAGGCCCTGCCTCAGGTTGAGGTGGGTTCCCCCCCCCCCTAACGTTCACATTCCTGACCCTCTTGTACCCAACTCTGGTACAGGAGGCCTCAGGTGTGTTACTTGATCCAGCAGTTGTAGGGATTGGTTGGTGGTATCCACAGCTAAGGATATCTTTCATTTCTGATGTGAGAGTTGGGGCTAGTTCCTCCTCTTGGGCGGTCTGCTCTCTGCATGCCATGCCCTAACCCTGCCCCGGGGTGGAATACCTTAGCCTATCTGTTGTGTTATGTTAAGAATTGTTTATATTGACTTGGTTCTCCGTGTCTGTATGTGGATGGGGATATAGCTAACAGTGCACAGTTATGTTTGTTGTATTCGGACAGGACAGTTACATACCGATTGATTTTTAGATATGTGTATGGACCCGGATGTTGTTTTTGTGCCAAGTATTTATCATGAAAACGTAAATAAAATGTTTTTTAAAAAAATAATTGTTTATATAGCATTCAAACCATAGGGATCCAGCACTTGGGCATAAGCGCACTGTACGAAAATTACATGAATAAGGTAATATGGTTTACCATTGTTAGTAGGGACGATGAAACAACAAAAAAAACATATTTTAGCCTTTCCTGAAGTTAAAAGAGAGTCAAGGAGTTCATCCAAAATTCTAACACCTTGAACTAATAAACTCTAGCATACTTCATACTGAATCTTGTGCAGGTTAGAAACAATGACAAGGCAGCACAAAGTGGGAGATTGGCTGAACAGATGTTCACTCTGCTATATAAATGTAGAGGAGCCTTACCATATAAGCACTTATGCACCAGGGTGGTGGGACGAATCCATGAAGTTCGGCCTCTTTCCCCAAGGGGGTGCCACCCCTGTGAGACTAGGGAGGTGAGCCCGCTCAGTTTAACACCTCGTAAGGGGACAGGGCAAGCGGGATCTCACTTGGGAGGACCAACCCTTAGAGGACAGGCAGTCCCTACAAAGGGATATTAGCTGTAATGCCTATTCCCAAGATTGAATACTGCCTTTGTTGGGTACATGGGAGCTGAAATGTATGATGACAGGAAATTTACTGTAAGGATGCTTGCTATGGTTTCTGACTGACTGTGTGCACAGGATTTGCCGGGAAAGAGAGCTGTGGGATGTCCCAAAACCTCACAGAGGGATAAAGAGCTAATCAACTCTGCAACAGGGAGAGGGATATCCATGGAGCAGGAGACGCACAGAGCCCTCCGCTTTGGAAGTGTGGGAGGAAGAGGAGTGTGTTTGCAAGGCAGAGAGGTTTAATCGTACTATGAAGAGCATGATAGGTGCTTTAGAGGAACCCCTTAAGAAAAAGTGTCACCTTCTACTGCCACGCCTTCTCGTTGCATATAAAGAAGTCCCTCAGGAGGGAGTTGGTTACAGTCCCTTTGAACTTCTCTATGGCCATCCAGTCAGAGGTCCATTGGCCCTGATCAAGGAGGGGTTGGAAAGTGCTCCTTCCCCCAAGCCAGTCAGGGTGACTGACTATGTGATGGGTCTCCGGAGGAGAATGTCACACATGATGGCAGAAGCAAGTGATAACTTGAAAGCAGGTCAGGCTCTGGTCAAACGAGATAGAGGTAACATAACGTTGACAGCATTGCCCGATGGAGGCCTGGGAATGCCTGGCCCTGAGAAACAATGGGGCGCACAAGCCACCTGGCCAGAGGCAGGTTGAGGAACCGACATTGCAGACCCTTTGGCGGTCTGTGGGAGAAAGGCAGAAGCTCCGCCGACAGTGAGGGGCCGAGAAGACGCAGAGGAACCGGTGATGCCTGGACCCCCCTCTACGATACTCTGCAGGAGAGCCGCAACAAGACAAGAGGTATGTGGTCGCTCCAAGGTAGCCGGACAGGGGAGGAAAGGCCCAGCCATACCCCAAGGCTCGGTGAGGGAAGCAAGACACCAAGGTGGGGTACGAGACACCAGACTCAGAGACAGGGTGAACAAAACCATACAGCAAGTTGTGGTTAGAGGATCAAGACCCCAAGATGGGCATAAGAAACTAGACCCCAGACAGGAATAACAAAACCACACCCCAGCGCGGGTGGAAGAAGCAAAACCCCATGACGAGGTGAGTAAGATCAGACCCCGAGCAGGAGTGAAGAAAACAAGACCCCTAGGTGGGGCGGGCAAAACCATTCCCCAGGGTGGGGTGAGTGAGACCAAAACCCAAGCGGCAGGGAATTTAAGAGCTGCTTCGAAGGCAAGAGAGCCTGGATCTTTCTTGATAACAAATATCATGGATATCCTTTTACAAGCCAGGCCCTAAAAGGGAAGAAAAGAGGACAAGAGACATATGTTGTGGGCTTAATGGAACTGTGTAGACGAAAACCTGATTAAAAGACATTCAGGCTGAGACAGTGCGCCGGGGGGCAAGAAGCCCTGCTGAGGTCATACTAAAGTGAGGGTCAGAAACCAGCCACCATTCAGTTGTGACGGCCAAGGGCCCAAGTGTATCTTTTTGTGGGGTTTATTTTTTGTTAATATTGATAGTGACAGATGTGAGAAACCTGAAGGTGTCTCCCTAGCTAGTCCCCGGGGATCTGTCATCCAGGTGCAAAGGACACAGCCATTCCTACTGGATCAAGTTCTTGGGGGTGGACCAGCGGGGGAGGATCACCTGGATGGGGGGTCCTCAGGGAGTGGGGGTGGAACAGATGGCTGAAACGCAGTATCCCTCTTCTTTTAACACCTTTTCCTCCATCCTACCACGTAGGCCTTTTGCCCCACAAATCCTACCCATCTCGTCTTTCTCAGTCTACGAACCATTTTCTTTCTTGTGACACCTTTTCCCCATCCTACCCCAGAGGACACTTGGAACCTCTAACACCCTCTTTTTCCAATACAAATACTTTTTGTTACTGTGATAGAAAACAGACTAATGTTAATGTTGGTTACCTCACATGTCCAGATACAAGGGTCAGGCAAAGTCGGCAATTAACCAAAATCGCACACACCCGACGGCTCTTTCCTTTCCCCACGGAGATAAAGGGTGGAGAGAGAAAGCACACTACGAGAATGGCAGACAGCATGACGAGATGGCTAATCTGGCGCAGCAGTTCAAGAGAAGGAGAAAGGTGGCAGGAAGCGAGAGGTTGGCAAGGAGAGAAGTGTCCTTGCCTTTTTCGCCCCAGACCCACAGAACCTTCGTGGAGGAGAGCATAAGACCGCAAACATTAGCACAAGTGTCTTGCAACAGATGTCAATGGTACACAGAGCGTGTCCACGCTGATAAACTGGAGCGAGGGAAACTCCTTCTACAGTGGAGTGGTACCAGCCTTAACTCCAGAAGAGCCGAAAGCCAAGCAGTTCATCACAGCCGGTTAGTTGAGAGGAGAACCAATAAGAACCGGGCTGTATTGAATGAGAAACGCGAAGTGGCAAGTTTGAACCTTGTTAAAGGAACTGTAAAAGAACTGTAACAGTAATGAGGGGAGAACAGCTGCAGAGGGAACCAACACCACGTGGGTGTCACTCTGAGACACTCTGGTCAAACCCTTTTGAGTGAATGATATGATATGATAGGTTATTTATAATGCGCCTAATACCCAGAGGTTTCTAAGCATGGACTCAGGGATCAAACCTGTGTTGCTCTGTGTCGTCTTGCTTCCAAGGTGAGCACGTTGCCGCTGAGCTAGCCTCCCGAGACAATGAAACTACAGAAACCAGAAGGTCGCAGGAGAGCCGCCAGAGGAGGTCAAAGTGGTCATACTGGAGGTCTAGTAATCCTCGTGCAATCAAAAGACTTTGATCTACAAATCTGAGAAAGTAAGGGAAGTGAATCCCGCATGGTGAAAGTAAAATCTAAGTGAATCCCGTGAACATTGAGAGTCAAAGTTAATGTGAAATTGAAGAGACTGAACCCAGAAAAGGGTTTCTAACAAAAAGGAGACAAAGTGTAAAGTCCCAAAAAACAGGGTGTTGACAAAGGTAATCCTGAGCAAGGGATGTGCACTGGAACTGTTCGAAAAGACATTGATATTTGTGAGCGAAGAGTCGGCACCCAGAAGAGGGGTACCCAGGGGTGAAGTCGTCACCCAATGTGAACTGTGAAAGAGAACTTTGTGTTTGTTTTTGTTATTGAAACACCTCAGGCCCCGAAGGCAAGAGACTTTCAGAGGAAACAAGACTAGGTCATCGACTGTCCTGAGAACTGCCATTGAAACTGTCGTCTTCTGCTAGAGAATCCCAAGACAGTACTGTGCTCCAAGCTCCCATCATACCCCGTGCTAAAACGTGGACAAGGGAGACCCAAACCACTGCATACTGACTTATTTTTTGAGAACACTTCTTTCATTTGTTGATAAATATCAAACACACCCCTTTTGTAGTAGTTGTAAGGTTTGGCAATAGGTTTCTTAGTATAGGACCTTTTATTTTGACACAACGTCACTAGGACTGCCTTGTTTTTCATTTGATGGTCGATGCCGGTCCCCATCTTAGATTTAGGTTTAGATTAGGCGTTTTTCCAACCCGAACACTATTTTCATTTTTCAATAAACATCCTTTAACTGTGATTGTTTGTGTCTAACTTGTGTCACCATGAGTTTCTCACACAGAGCTAAGGTTAGTATAGGATTCTGGAAGCAGGACTTTCCTTGGTTTTTGCAAACACATGCTGACTAGCACCTTTTGACATTTCCTTTTTAGAGGAGAACGTTAGACATATGTGCAGTTCAGATCTTTGGTAAATAAATAAAAGAAAGTCTATACATTACAATCTTGTCCATCTCTTGACTCTGTCCTACCAAAGTGGCTACTTTGAATTTCAATTGGCGTGACAAGAAGCTAAATGAGTCAAAACGCAAATTCAATGCATTTTCCAAATCCAATACTGTACAGAAGCAGATGTACATGTCACACATGGATCCCACCCCGTACCTCCATCATATTGAAAGAACAGCAAGAAGGCACTGTGCATGACACTTGGTATCATCCCTATACCGCATCGAAAGATATGAAAGACGTTATGCGCTCAGACAACCATAACGAATATACCCTGCAGACACCACTGGACATAGAAGAACTATAAGTAAAGTCCAACCGGTGTAAAGTGACGTCATGAAGTAAAGAGACAAGGACGTACTGAAACAATATAAAAACACTTGAAGAATGAAGATGTGACTGAAGTAACTAAGTAACAACATGCAAATGTGAAGTCATCATGTACACTGAGAGGATAAGTGAGAAGAGTTGTAGTAGATGTATATACGCAGAAATGCAAGGTAGAAGAGACATATAGAAGCTAGCTGAAGCTAGGAAATATAGCACAGGTAAAGCAACAATGTTGAAAAGATGAACGTCTGTTTCGTATATTAGAAAGCTAAAAACTCCAAGGAGAGAGACCAAGGCTTCAGAGCAGACAGACACAGAAATACAAATTGTGCAAGAACAAAGAATATTTGTTTGGCTAAACATCAAGGATGTCGCAGTAAGAAGCAATTGCAAAGCACAAAAGGAGTCGAAGAGGATAAACCATGTATGGTTTAAGTTACTTACCTGTAACTATTGTTCTCCAGCACGGGTCTGGTGAGGATTCACATGTTCATGAATATTCCCCGTCGTCAGGCTAGGAATCTTCGGAAAAAGAAAAAACTGTTTCACGTTCACTTAAAAACTGTATTTCTCCTCTGAAGCAATCACTGTCCCCTGGGTCGTAGTGCCCCCATTCAATGACAGTCCTCTCCTAAGCACCTCCTCTGGCAGTCATCTTCAGATTTGGTAAGCACGTAAAAAGTGGGAGTATGACCAAGAAGAGCCGCAGAGGGGCCGGAGGGAGGGTTCGTATGTGAATCCATGCAAGACCCATGCTGGAGAACAATAGTTACAGATAAGTAACTTAAACCTTCTCTGGCATGGATTCACTTGCTCACGAATACATAGCAGAACAACATTACACAACTGTGGGAGGTGGCAAGGCTCAACAGAAGCAATTAATTCTTACCTCTGGAACAGACTCACCTCAAGCAAACAGCTTGCATAGGACTGCTTGGCCGACTCATGGCTGCTCCTTGGAATCCCTGTTGACGCAGTAGAACTTTGTGAAGGTGTGCATGGACCTCTATGCAGCAGCCCTGCAGAAGTCCAGCAGGGGCACACCAGACAAAAACGCTGTCGTAGCAGCGGTCGCTCTGGTGGAATGAGCTCTCGGACGGCTGGGCAGCCGGAGAACCACCTTGAAATGGAAGCCTTGGACTAGGCCTTCCCCTGGTTCACAGTACCAAAGTTCACGAATAGTTGTGAAGCCTTCCGAAGACGCTTTGTGTGTGTCACGTAGAACTTCAGGGCACGAGCAACGTCCAGAGAGTTCAAGGCCCATTCCGCCAGCGATAAAGGTTTAGGGAAGGAAACAAGTAACACCAAAGGCTCGTTGAGGTGGAATTCCGACTGAACCTTCGGTATGAAAGAGGGGTGCAGATGCATACACAGTACCACCCTTGATTCATGGAAAGTCGGTACGGCTGCTCGCAGGAGAGGGCCTGGATCTCACCTACACGTCTGGCAGAGGTGATGGCCACAAGGAAAGCCGTTTTCCGAGAGAGAAACTTGAGCCCTGCCTGATGCATAGGCTCGAAGGGGCCCCCCCATGAGCCTCGTCAGAACCACGTTGAGTTCCCACGCCGGACCAGGAGCCTTGACCGGCGGGAAAGATTGGAAAAGTCCTTTGAGAAACTACTTGACAAGTCTGTGGGACCAAAGCGATGATCTTCCTTGGGATCTGGTGTAGAGGGAGATAGCCACCAGATGCACCTTGATGGAGGCATGCACCACACCAGCCTTTGTGAAGGATAGCAAGTATGGAAGGATCTGTGGATCCGTGACCCACAGAGGGGTAATCCTCTGCGACCGGCACTTCGTAGCAAAATGCTTCAACTTATGGCTGTAGCACTTCAAGGTCGACAACACCCTGGCCTTGGCGAGGACCTCCCTGAAGTCGCTGGCAACTCATAGCCTCCAAACCCTAAGGCTGCAGGAGCCTAGCCCTTGGGTTCAGCGATCCTGGGTCGTGATGAAGGATTGCACCTACATCTCTTATGAGAAGATCCACAACCACTGGAAACTTGACTGGAGGTGACGCTGACAGACTGAGCAGGTCCGGATACAAAATCTGCCTCGGCCACGCCAGGGCTATGAGTATCATCTTGCATTGACACTGAGTG
Source organism: Ambystoma mexicanum (assembly GCF_040938575.1). Classification (NCBI taxonomy): domain Eukaryota; kingdom Metazoa; phylum Chordata; class Amphibia; order Caudata; family Ambystomatidae; genus Ambystoma; species Ambystoma mexicanum. Next base: position 1,472,809,503 of record NC_090935.1, read on the forward strand.
TGTTGATGACTCGTAGGAGGAGCGGAAACGGAGGAAACACGTATAGAAACAGCCCTTTTCACGGGAAGGTGAAAGCGTCCGCCAGGCTCCTCAGCTGATGAAATCTGCTGGCAATCTTCTGGCACTTGGAGTTCGCCGCTGTTGCAAACAGATCGATATGGGGTCTGTCCCATTTGACCAACAGGCGGTCCACCTGATCCTGACGAAGCTCCCACTCATGGCAGGAAAGCAATTCCCTGCTGAGGGAGTCTGCAATGTTGTTCTTGACTCCCACCATGTGGAAAGAGACGAGGAACATCCCATGTCTGACGGCCCATTGCTGTGCTTCATTGGAGAGCGGCAGGTATTGAGTGCCCCCCTGCTGCCTGATGTAGAACATGGCAGTGGTGTTGTCCGTGAAGATTCTCACCACCTTGCCTTTCAGAGAAGGTAGGAACGACTTGAGGGCCCAGAACACTTCCCGTAGCTCCAGCATGTTGATATGCAGACTGTTAGGCAAGATTGTGTGCAGTAACCTTTGGGAGACTACAGCAACCTTGTCCTCCTGGCAATAGGTAACCCAACCTTTGGTATACATCTGTACTACACAGGTTGGTAGTGTGGCTGTGCAACCAGGCTTATCTCAAGAGGGGTCAATGTGAGCCATATGGCTTTTACACATAGATTCACAATGACAAGTATTCAAACAAACTCTTACACTCAAGGTTTCTTGATTAAACAATTATTCATTTATTTTACAGTCAGTTATATAAGCCTTCTTCAGAAGGGAGCAAAACATGTGATACTTCAAAATACACTTCAAAACACACTCTTAGTTTCTCTAATCAGATGATACCCATTGGGGATGGCACACAGACACTTCTTACAACCGCAGGTGACTTAAATAGCTAGGACACTGTGGAGGCTGATTGACCAACTTAACAATTTAGGATTCTCCCCTTCATCTGCATTAACCATGTCAAGGGTTGGTGGTCTGCTTGAATTACAAAAGTAGATCTATACAAGTATGGTCTAAACTTCTTCAAAGACCACACAATGGCAAAACCTTCATGTTCTATGGTTGCCCACCTTGTTACTCGGTTCTTCAGTTTCCTACTGATGAAGCAGATAGGGTGTTGCCTTTTTCATCCATCTGACTCAGAACTGCACCTATCCCTGTATTGGAAGCATCTCTTTGTACAATAAAGGATTGGTTGTGGTCAGGAGCTCTCAAGACTGGAGCTTGACAAAGGGCTTTCTTAAGTCCGTCAGATGCCTTAGTGCACTCCTCATCCCACCTGACTTTCTTGGGAAATTTGGGTGAGGAGATCACATTCAAGGGTGAAGCTATGGTCCCATAGTTCTCAATTAAGTTCCTATAGTAACATGTGAGACCTAGAAAGGCTCTCACTTCGGTTTGAGTAGTAGGGGTGGCCCAGTCTTGTACAGCTTGTACCTTGCTAGGCAATGGCCATATTTCACCTCCTTTTACCTCATGTCCAAGACAGACCACTTTACTCTGACCAATATGAGACACTTGCTTGCCTTTATGGTCAGATGGGCCTGGTGAAGAGCCTGCAATACATATCCTAGGTGGTCAGTATGCTCTTCCCAGGTAGGGCTGATCACTGCAATATCATCCAAATATGCCATGCAGAAGTCCTCCATCCCATTCAGAACATGATTTACCATCCTTTGAAATGTAGCAGGTGCATTATTTAGTCAAAAAGGCATGCCTCCTGGGGTGGAAAATGCAGTTTCTCCTTGGCATGGTCTGTGAGAGCTATTTGCCAATAGCCTGAGGTTAGGTCAAATGTACTGAGGTATTTGGCTGAACCAAGTTTATCCACCAGTTCATCTGTCCTAGGTAAAGGATGGGCATCAGTCATGGTGACTGCATTAAGGGCTCTATAGTCCACACAGAATCTCAACTCCTTGGATCCTACCTTTGGCACTAGTACAACAGACTAGCCCATGGACTTGTAGATGGCTCTATTACCCCGAGATCAAGCATCTTCTTGACCTCTTCCTTTGTGTAAGTTCTTACATGGTCTGACATTCTGTAACCCCTGCTTTTGACAGGGAGACAGTCACCAGTGAGGATTTCGTGCTGGCCCCAAGTGGCCAAGCCTGGTGTCAGTGAAAACAGGGAGGCAGACTGATTTAACAGAGCTTTGCACTCCTCTTGCTGTTTCAGAGTCGGTTGAGAAGAGAGATTAACTCCTTCTATTTTTCCATCTAAATGCTGTCTCCTGAGAAGGTCAGGTAGAGGTTCTCTCTCCTCCTCCTCTTGATCAGAGGCTAATAGCAAAGCTCCAAGTTCTGGTCTGGATACATATGCCTTTAGGCGGTTAGTATGAAAGACCCTGGGGGCCTCCTTGGGATTGCCCAAGTCCACCAAATAATTGACCTCTCCAGGTTTTCCCACAACCTTGAAGGCCCTCTGCCTTGTAGGTACCATGCCTAGAACCAGCTGGTCTTGAGTAAACTCAACCATGTTGGCCTTCTGGTCATGCCAATGTTTAAACAGAGCCTGACCTGCTTTCAAGTTATGAAACCATGTCAACCATGCCATCCTGCTCAACCGTCTCCGTGATAACCTGGGTAACACTGGTCAGGCTCTGGCGTGGCTGACTTCTTTCCTCTCTGACCGACCCTCCCAGGTCCAACTTGGGTCCTTCCTTTCTGCTATCTTTTCCTCTACCTGTGTTGTCCCCCAGGGGTCTAACCTCTCTCCCTGGCTGTTCAACCAATATTTGGCACTCCTTGTCCACCGCATTGTTGCTCTCTGCCCCAACTTTCAGTGCTATGCGGATGACACCCAGCTCATTTTCAGGCTACCCTCGTCCTCCTCTTCTCCTTCCCTCATCTCCGACTATCCAGGAGTGCTATGCCGCCAATGACCTCTGCCTTAATGCCAGTAAGACTGAGATTCTCCTCACTGGTACACCCACTCCCTCCTTTCCTGTAGCTCTCTGGACGGCCTCTTGGCCCTTTTCCTGCTTCCACCTGCAAGGCTAAAAACCTCGAGTCATCTTTGACTCCACACTCTCCTTCTCTCCTCACATTTCTGAAGTCTCTAAGAAGTCACACTACCAGCTGCACCTCCTCAGAGGTATTCTTCCTTTCCGCTCCTTCCCTCAGAAGCTCACTGTCTCCAGAGCTCTGGTCCTCTCCAGGCTGGACTATTGCAACAGCCTCTTTCTAAATCTACCTGCTTCTACTCTCCGCCCTGTGCAACTTATCCAGAACAGGACTGTGAGACTTGTCCTTGGCCTCAAGCCCAGGGATCGTATCTCTCCAGGACTGAAATCTCTGCACTGGATCCCAGTTGCTGCAAGGATTAAGTTCAAAACCCGCTGCATTGTCCACAAGGCCTTCTGGGGCCTGGGGCCTCAATACCTTCAACTCTCTCTTCCTAAATACCTTCCTTCTCAAGCTCTTCGCTCATCCGCCTCCAACTCCCTCAGGGTCAGTCGCTTCTCCAAGTAACGAGTTGGTGGTAGAACTCTTTCTTTGGCTGGTGCCTCCCTCTGGAACAGCCTCCCTGCCTCCCTTAAACTTGAGGAGAACCATCTCCGGTTCCGGAAACACCTCAAAACCTTTCACTTTGCTTCTGCTTTTTCTCCTCCTCTCCTCTGCCGACCTCCAGGCTGTAACCGGAACTGCACTGGCTACGTGGACACCCTCTGATCTCGGACCCAGGTCCCTCCCCCGCCAGCGTCACATGCCTGCACTGCCCACCTGCCAACCCCCGCACTTGGGGACTGTTTCTGTATCCCTACAGCCCCCCTACCAGCCCTTGACACCTGATGTCTGCACTTACCCATGCATTTTCCACATGATGGCCGTTACTTACTTATTGTTATTATCTGCTCCCATGTACTGCACTGTCCCTGCCCCCTTCCCACGCTGTCAACGCTAGTCAGAATTGAACCTCCTTCTTGATCCAGCCCTTCAGCCCCCTCCTCACACGATGTCTCAGGGTCCGTGGACGGTTGAAGTCTCTTCTTCCACAGAGCTTTTTTCTTTTGAGGCGGATAGGGTCTGCCTTGGTAGGAAGCCACCCTGACCTGAGTCAGAGAGGTCTGGGGGGCCCCTCTACCGGAACAAACTATCAGGGGAAAAAGCCTTCCGGCATAAAAAAACCCCTCTGGGTGGAGGACGTGAGAGTCTTGGAAATACAGCCTTGAAGATACTGGAGCCGAGGAGTACTCACGGGGAGAGAGCCCAAGTAGACAGGGAAGGGAGCCAAAATGAGAGCACAGATAGCTGGCAAGCGGGGGGAAGACAAATAGGGAGGCCTGCGGGGGAAAGGGAAAAGAGCCACAATGGCAAGAGAGCAAGAGAGAGCACGAAGAAACCAGCGGGGAAGAAAACAAAGCAGCATTTCACCCGGAAGCCTAGCGCGAAGGGTTACAATGCGCTGACTTCCGGGTGGAGCTGAAAGAAAAAGGCGATTGGTGGCGGAGGTCGCCAAGACAAGAACACTGCAGAGCAGTGTGAGGGAACGTGGCGGGGCGATTCAATGGCCGCCTAAGCGCCATTGAACCCACTTACGCCACGGACTTCGGAGTGTGACACACGCACTTGCGCAATCTGAATGACACCTCTGTCTGTCCTCCCTTTGTTCCCCTCCCTTGCCTCGTCGCGCCTTGAAACACTTGTGTATAGGTGCGTTATAAATGCCATTTCATTTCTTATCATATTGGCGCGCTATACAAATAAATATACAATACAACACAATGGTCATGCTTAAAAAAAGGTTATGGCCATACATTGTTTGACGAATATACGACAGTAAAACGAGAATGCCACTCATAATCATACCTGTCAATTTTCAAAATGTTCACACACCAACAACTATACCTGAAACTAAAACTGGTATATTGCTAGTCGCAAGCTATACCAACAATTGAAGCATTAATTCCAGCACTTCTTGTATATTATGTTTCTACCACATTAAAGATATAAGGCAATTATTGCTTTGGTGCCCTCTGCTTGTAAAACCAAGGAAGCAGTGGCCATTACTCTTATTTAAGAATTACAATATTGGTACAGTGAAAGAGGCATATGAGCTTTTCATGGATACTACAAAAAGACACAATTATTGCTGTGGCCTCATACCTCAAAGTGGCATGGGAAATAAGATGAATACATGCTTAAGACAAAACCTAATGCTTTCTAAGGCTTGGGACCTTTCAAAGTTGCTTATTAACTATATCAGAATTGATATTTGCACAGAACAGTGTCATTTTTCTTTTTAACTTGTGATTTTGCATATTGGGTATATATTTTAGACATGTACTTCTGCACAAAGTTTTTAGCCTTGGTATACACATTTTCTGTATAACTTAATGTAATTATTCAATTGTTAAGTCAGGCGCTGTCTTTTTGTGTCATTTTATATTTCATGCTTTTATGGATTTTTATCTGAATAAAGCTTTATATGATAATGATGACGATGACAAATTCATTGGAAAGCAAATCCAAAGTCTAAAAATAACAAAGATTAGAAAGTAATGAGGGCAACCAGCACAAGACAGAATCCAACACTCTGGCCACTGATGTCAATCTGTGAAGAAGGACTTGATGGTTCAGGGTGTTGAATGCTGCAGACAGATCAATTATTATTAAAACCAAGGAATAGTGATTATCCAGGTTCCAAAGCAAATGCATTCACAGTACCTCGTTGCAGACTAAAACCAGGCTGATGCTCACCAAGCAATTTGTGAGTTTCAACAAATTCTTGCAATTGGATAACTACACCATTTCAATGACTTTCATGAGAAAATGGCAGTTAGCAATAGGTCGCTAAGTGCTTGATAGGTCTGGACCTAGAGATGATTGTTAAGTAAAAGTAATCCATGGTAATTTTAAGGGTGCAGAAATAAAACGGGAGCAGAGCAAAAAACTGGCTAAAAGGGTATCAAACACATCAATAGTATATGGTATTATATGAATGGTACAATGATTGCCCAGACAGGTGGCAGGTAAAAATGCAGAGACATGGTGTTGCGACTGTTTTAAATAGGTATTCTGAAAATCAATAGAGGGAAAGGAAGAATTGACATCAAGTTCAGAATCAGCAATGACAGGAGCAGATGGTTGAGCTCCCGTAGATTGACGAATCGGAGCAATCCTAGTCTCCCTTGTATTTCTTGTATCCAATTTAGAGAAATGGGTCTGGAAGGTCTAGGCAAGTTCTTATTTTCTAACAAGTGTAAATGTTGAAATATAGCATTTTGAGCATTTCCGGCTATATTACTTTTGGAAAAAGCTTTTCTTAGCCTACACAATGGTTCTTGCTGATCATAGTATGGTATGATTGGCTTCCGGCTTATTTTGACCAATTATGCAAAGTTTCCTAAGGTTGCAAAATAGATTACAAAGATCAGAAGAAACCCAAGGTTGTCATAGTGAAGTGATTTCAGATAACATTCAATTGTCTTTAAAGGGACTGAGAAGTCAGTGATCTCAGGAAGGGTCTACTATAAAAGCTCAACCTTCTTAATAAAATCACTATCCAATCTGATAGATACAAAAGCTGAACTAATCAAGGAAAGGAAGGAGAGTGACTTTAGAATAGATAGTTGGTGGCTCTGTTTATGAAAGGGGATGTTGCCAGAGATATTATAGGTATTTGAATATGTGGCAATAAAATGAATAATTTTATGGTCAGGCAAATTGAGGTCATTGACTGAGAAAAGTTTAATACTAATATTTTTCATAATCAAGTCCAATTGATGACCTTTTATGTGTGTAGAGACGTATTTAATAAAGTAAACCTGATAGTCCTGGCAGAATTCTGTATAGACAACGTTTGGCTATCTTGAGGATCATCAGCCCAAATATTGCAATCAGCTAATGTGAGACATTTATGGGTGAGAATAGTTTTTTTGTGGATAGTGGGGGGTGATAGATTAAGGAAAAGGTGAGCGGGTTACAGTTTGCCTTGTAAAAGATCATATGAAGATAGTTTAGCAACAGTCAGTTGCCTAAGATTAAGGTGATTCTTAAATACAATAGGTGATTCTTAGATAGTATGTTCTGCAGGCCTTGTGAGATGGCTGGCTGAATGCTTTTTGATTTGTTTCCTGCTCTAATTCTGGTCCCTCTCTTTAACCTGGGGCTGTATATAGGCACAAGCATAACAGAGTGAAGCTGAATCAACTAATCTATGATAAAAGAATTGAGTGTGCTAAACACTGTTAAAGGGACCACAAAAAACACCTAACTGTGCCCACAGGAATAATCATTATTTGAACAGACCATTATTTGTGAAACATCTGCTGACAGCTTAATAGGAGCTATGAAACAGAAACTCAACAAGGATGTCTGTGTATGTGGCCAGAAAGAGGGCTGGGGCTGTAGTTGTATTTGGTAGACCACTGGGTGAGTCGTACCCCATGTTATCCAAAAATCCCATCACATGAGCAGCATGTGTGGTGTCCATCCTCATGGACTATTCCTTCTGGCATGGGAAGCATCAGAAGACTGCACTTTGATTCAGGGTGATCACAGAGCTTTGAAAAAGGACAGCAAATGCTAGCACATACCACCTAGAGAGAGTTAATTTGCATGATGTCCCATGGGGCATGCAGGCAAGGGATCTACAATAGTCTACAGCCCGGTCATGAGACTGATGTTCTCCCTCCTGCTTTGATACAACACCAGTAGCTTTACGTACTCTAGGTACTTAGTGTTTTCCCCAAGGGCACATGATCATGTATACGCAGACCATTGCCTGGTAACTAGTGTGTGATTTCAGGGTCCATGCAAAGTTATGAAAAATAACTTCTGTTGTTGTGGTTGTGATTTGGCAGGAAGTACAATTACTGCAAAGATCGTGACCTAATATGGGTTCCCATCACCAGGAAGCAGTTTTGGATATGTGTGAGAGTCTTTCTTTTGCAGAGAATGCACACATTTATCCATGAGGTTTTGCCCTTTCTTAAATGCAAACAAATATAGGGTTCCTGGCAAACTCTCCACCAGTAGATAAAATATGCCAATGTTGTTAATCAGTTTTTTTTATTTGGTTGTTGAAAAGGAAGTAACAGACACTAATTTATACTGCTGTACTTCTTGTTTATCCTGGTTTGGGTTTGATGAAGGCAGTGCAGTTGATGTACCATGCTCTCTTTTTTGCTTACTTGACTAGGCCCTTCAGGTAGCCTCTAGCTAAGAAGCCATTAGTTAATCACTCAGCTTTAGTGAAGTAATAATATTTTTTATCACAACATCTGGACCTGATGCATAAGAACTGACCGCAAGGGAGATCATCCCCTAGAGATTTAGGATGTTATCTGTAACAGGGGAGCAGAGTGTTGCGATCCATTTTTTTCTGTATAATTTTGTGTACAGTTTGCCTACTAGATGGTAAATGAACACATATAAAATGCGTAATTCTTCCACGCTGGAATGCATTGTGAAGTTGAGGTCAATATTATTTTGGCTAAGCTATGTAGGAAGCTGAACTAAAGACTCTCTATTGACCTACCAGAACATAATGAAGTCATCTATTTAACATCTCCATGGACACGCTTGATTCTGAAAAGGATTGTTTATTCAAATTTAATCCTGTTCAAAGGCAGCCATATATATGTTAGCCAGGCTAGGGGCAAATGATGTGCCTTCAGAATCTGGCAAATAAGTTAAATCGGGTAGGAAATATTTGTGAGACAAGGCTAGCTTCAAAAACCCTACACTAATGTTAGTGGGAAGTATGTGTGGTAGATTTCGAGAGTCCAGATACTTCTCAGGTATAGTAAATGCTTAGTTATGAGGAGTACTGGTGTAAAGGGTCAGTGATGTCAAATGAGACTAAAATATCGGTCTCTTGAACTCAACTGAATGACTTCTCTTATTTCTTTCATTAGTACCTGGCGCTTTAAAAACATCTGAATATGGTATCAGTGGTTGGCTACTTTCAGAGCCTTTCCATACAGTAATCACATGCATGCAACAGCGGTCCCGACACGACTTTTCTATTCCATAGTGGCTGCCCTGGAAAAGGAGAAAGGACTATGTGTAGTCCCTTCTCCCTGTTCCATAGCAGCCATTTTTTAATTTACTTTTATTTCTACATAATTGAATGGCCGCCATGTAAAGGGAGAAAAGACTAAGGGCCTCATTACACTTTGTCCGGTAACGGAATACCGTTACCGGTAACGAAATACCGGCAACGTTATTCTCCCAAGCCGACCATGACCCACCGCTATTAGTGGACCCATAAAGTACGGTGCCACTAAGAGTGGCGGGGCCGCGTGCACGCGACCCCCACACCGTAAATCTAATAGCACGCAATCACAACCCATGCGTACATGCCAATACCGGCATCCCAAAGACCCAAAAAGCAGTTACCGGCATGGCGCTAATAACAGCAACGAAAACCACACGTTAACAGACCTGAGCAGTGTTCCCATCTGCCACAGGTGGACACAATCAGCACAGGTGGAGGCAATGGAGACAGGCAGCACTAAAGAGCACACCACACCCCTTCCCACACCCCTTCCCACAGCAAGATGGTCCCAATGACATGGGCCTGTGTACATGATTGCAGTGCAGTACCAACAACAACAGGCAGCACAGATAAGACGAAAGAGGAGGAGGAGGGCAAGACTGGCGCAGCAAGCACCACCAGGGCACCCAGAAATACCACAAGGGCATCCAACAAACCCCCGGATTCAAGGCGAACATGACCATGGCATGTGTAAGGCACAACTAAATGTGCATCTGATAGAATGTGCCCATGCCACTATGCAACCACCAGATGAGCATGATGTGGATGAGTATGGGTGAAATGCTCCGCCAGGACACGCAAGAAGCGATGGCACGGCGGGACAGGATCTGCATCAGCATCTGAATCAGGAATAGCATCATGTACAAAGGTGGGATATCATGGATGGAGAGATGTGCATTGTTGCCCTTGTGCCCATTTTGAGACCCACAAAGGCCCCTGTCCCAAAGAAAATCACACATACACAATGATGGAGACCATGCCTGTCTTTCAACCTCAGAACAGTGTATTTCGAACATAATGTGAACAGAAAGTGCATGACCCCAACTGTGCAAACGCCCTTACCCCCCCTCCCCCCACAACACCCCCGAATACACCCTTACCCCCTCTCCCCCCACAACACCCCCGAATACACCCTTACCCCCCTCCCCCACAACACCCCCGAATACACCCTTACCCCCTCCCCCCACAATACCCCCGAATACACCCTTACCCCCTCCCCCACAACACCCCCGAATACACCCTTACCCCCACTCCCCCCAGAACACTCCCACGTGAGCCTCAAGGCGTGAACGTGTCCCTCTCCACATGTGGCAGATAGTCCTTGATGGCCCTATTTGTCAGTGCCTGCTCCGTCTTCGGGTGGTTGCGATGTGGTGTGCCTCAGGTTCCGCATAGACCGGCGTAGGGGGCAAGTTTGACGAGAACTCCTTGAGGAGGCGGGGCCCTGTTCATCCTGGGTGGGGAGTGGGCATCTAGGCTCAATTGCATCTGCAATGCGGTTCATGGCCTGCCTTAGCTGGGCCATTTCATCGCAGATCCGGGTGGTGCATGCCTCCATGCACTCCCTGGTCTGCTGTGCAAATGCACCAATGCCCTCCCTCAGGCGCCCTGTCTCAGCTACATGTTGCCCTACTAGACCAGTGATTTCGGTCTGCCGCTGAAAGATGGCTGGGAGGTCATGTTGCATGGTGGTTGCCGGTGGGATGGCTGATGCGCCTGGATCCATTGCACTGGCATCAGGTGAGGATACCTGGGGGCTCCATGACACATCTTGGTTGTGGGTGGGTGATCCACCTTGGCTAAACGGACCTGGTGAGAACATCGGGCTTGACAGTAAGGGGCGTGTCGGTATGGGGCTCAGATCCTCAATGCCAGGTGCTACCTCCGCATCCGAAAGTGGGGCAGTGGCTGCTGCCTCACCCGTTGAGCTGGTGGCAGCAGAGTGCACTCCCTCAATGCTGCCTTCACTTGCTGGGAGACACAATCCCGTGGGTGCCACGATAACAGCAGGCATGGCCTCTGGCTGCGTTGAACTGCTGCTCCTGCTGCCTTTGTCCCTGTGATCATGCTCACTCCTCCTGGGTCCCCTAGAGGATGTGGCGGTGTCCCCCGTGGCATCCCTCCTGGCTTTTTTCCTGGGTGCGGGAGCAGGTGTTAGAGTGTGTGGCTCCTCAGTTTCCGTGTGTGATCCTGCAGGGGTGAGAAAAGGGGTAAATCATCATCTATGGGTCGACCTGCCTTATGCAGGATGCATACGTCATGCCGTCCAATGCATTTAGGGCTCTTCAGTGTGGAGGCAGGTAATGGGGATGTTGGCTGGCTCATGCATGATTGGCCCTGTTTTGGACGGGTATGTGGTGATGCATGCATGTCTGTTTGTGGCCGGTTCCACGGCATTCAAATGGACACATGATTGGGGGACCCCTCACCCTTCACTGCGCATTGTTTGGTGCATACACTCACCTCCATCGGATGAAATGGCCACGCCAAGCTCCATATCTCCGACCCCTTCGATCGATTCGACTCCAATCGTGGAGGCACGCATCTCCTCCCACTCCTTCAACTTCAATGGGGACTCTGCGCCACCTCCTGTGCCCATTGCCATGTTGCGGCTCACTGATAATATATTCCGCACACGGACCCGGAGGTCATCCCACCTCTTGCGGCAGTCCTTGACACTCCGGGTGGTAGTGCCCACTGCACTGACTTTTTGTGCGACTTCGGCCCAGATGGCCTTTTTCTTCAGGAGGGCCTCCCTCCGCATGTCATTCACAAACACTACTTCTGCATTGGCAGCAAGTGTGGTGGTCAGCATCACAAGCTCCTCATTGGAAAAATGTTCTTTGCGTTGGCGATCAGCTGTTTTCTTTAGGGCCTTCGGCATCTTCGGGCTATACGGTATGGTTCCTGGTCGGAGTTCCCTGGATATATGTCCTGGATGCAGAGGATGGCAAGGGATTGTGTTTTTAAAGATGGCCGCCGTGCTCTTTCCCGTTCCTGTTCAATGGCGTAATTTCCGGTTCCGTTTTTTAACGGTGAGCGGTAATAGCGGTGACCGTTATTTAGAGGTGGCAGGAGGGCGGAGGCGCTATCGACGGTTTGGACGACGCCGGTAAGGGGCGTTTTGGGGAATTTAGCAGCAGGGCGGTACGGTCATTTACGGCATGGCGCTGTGCTCGTGTCCGCGTACTCGTGATGGGACGCTATTAGCGGCCTCTTGCGAGGGCGGACACTCTGATAGCGCCATGCTGTTAAATTCTGATTTTTACCGGACAACGTGTAATGCGGCCCTATGTGTATTGTTTCAAGAACAATACAAATTATTTGGGCACAACTGGCAGTACAACTATATTCCACTATTTGTAATATTCCCAGTCATTGGTACTTCTCATTTAAGATTAAACTGGTATTTGACCAAGGCCTAATAAACGTAGGGGCGGATGGAAGAGCAGAGCGGGGTGCATGCAAGGGTATGTGTAATAATGATAAACTGATATTGAAACAAACATATGCACTTTCAGGCAGAAGCTACAACAAAGTGGATTACATGGAGGAGAGATGAACCCGCACCCACCTAGTAAAAGGACATTTAAACAGACAATTGTTTCATATATAAATCAAATGATTCCTACCACTGCATATGCATTTGCAGTAACAGAGCCTCCAACTCAGTTGATAATCATTTTCATTTGGCTATAAGCACTCTTTGAAATACAAAAAAATAACAGTTTAAACTAAACATTTCAAAGATATAATAGTACCTTATTGAACAATCCAAAGTTTGCGTCAATGGAAGGAACCAGTGGATGAATAAATGCCAAAGCACAATCTCGGTAGCCCCACAACATTTCATGGACTGTGTGCGTCACAAACATTTCTTCACCACAGCCTGCAAGTAGTAATCCTGCTTCGTCTATTCGTTTTGCCGAAGAATATTTAGTTAACTCCATTACAGTCTACAGAAGGGAAGAAAATCACAAAAGTAGTTACTAACAATATAATCACTGTGCCAGATTTATCAGAAGGGTTTAGAATTGACATGACATAAAAAACGGCTAAATCTGACAACTCGCTTTCCTCGTCAGTCACTGCATGCACAGCACTTGCGGAATGATCCATTCAATCTGTAAGTGCTCATGTTTTTTGGTTTAGGTGAATGTTGGTAGTGCAGTCACTAAAATATCGTCAACACCTTTGCTAAAGAGAAGAGAGAAAAAAGGGGTTCTAGAAAGCTGACTTTGTTGTTGGCATGGCAAATGGAAATGCTGTGGCATAATCAGCAGACACACTAAATGTTATTTCTTGTTCCATTACCAAGATGTAATCCACTAGTGGCTTGTTTAACTAATTTTCTCCCAATCAGGAGTCCTGTGCCATGTTATGTGACTGTGGCGCTTTCAAAGCAGGATGGCGTAGTGATATTTCTTTTCACAGGTACTTGGCCTATACTTGGGCTACTTTCCCGGTCCCATTGCGCTACGCTAGGTTTCTCTTTCTGGATATCGTTGCCATAAAACAATTTTTTTGGAGAGGTGCTTTACCACCGACAACATACATATGTCCTCATAAAAAATGTGGTTTCTCATGAGGAGATGTCTATGTTGTCAGTAGTACTGCACATCTCCAATAAAACATGTTTTGAGGACATCTGTAACTTGAAGTCCATTGGAGAGGTGCAGTACCACTAACAAATGTTTTCTCCTGCTCACAACCATTTTCAATTTATATTTCATGTTTCCCTGGTTCTTGTTTATTTTATTTTATTGAGAGGAGCAGTACTACTTGAAACAGAGATGTTCTCATAAGAAATTTCAGTGTGATTTTTTAATGAGCGAACAAACAAAATGGCGGATACCTAATTGTTCGGGCATGTGTTTTTAAGCCTACGTTGATCGATCGTGCAAACATTTCCTATGCACCTTACCGTAGTTTTCCTCATTTTTACACATGCGAAATCAGGCAGCATCTTGTGCTAATCTTATCCGTTGCCGCATCGCCCTGAGGCACTATATCATATCCCCCGCCCCTGAGGCTGAGATCACTAGACGCAATACCACCTATTTCACAATGCCAATGCACGTCTTGCGTCAACATTCTCTGCACTTCAGCTAATGACGTGTCTCCATGGAAATGGCAGAACGCCTCTTTCCTCAATAAGTATAAACAGACCGCTTCTCATCAGACAACATCAGAGTTGCTTTTCCAATCGGTTCACTGCCTTTTTTTGAGTATTCTGTGCCTCGTTTCTGTGCTCTGATCAGCTACCTTCGTTGCTCATATTTCGTGAGAACAGATACTAGTACCATTACTATCCATTGTTATTTTGTCCCATAATGGCAACAATACACCCCTACCAGTACGAGCCGGAGTATTCCGAGGTGGAATTACTCGAAAGATGGGGCTTGGGATGACAGTTGGAAGGACGAATCAACAGATCAAGAGCATGAGCCTAGTCGCATGGATGACGTTTCCACCTGGTGTACCTGCAATCGGTGCACGCTAATGCCAACCGAGGAGGAGAACTGCTGCTGCCGAGAAAACTCTGGATGCTTGTCCTACATATCGGAAGGCGAGACACAGCCATAATGCGTTACCGAGCTGCATGACTTCAGGGCAGCCTGCCTCACACGGTCCGTGTTGAGGATTATGATGGGGCTTATGCACGAACTTCGTGCAATAGTTCGCCCTCGCAATCCAAGTAACGAGTAAGTGTACTCTAGTTGTGATGTCACTTAGGCCACAACCATTTCATGGTTGTCTCCTATATTGTCGTAACTTTGATCTATCACTGCCAAATGAATGTAGTCTTGCAATTCTATACATCACTCGCAATTGGGGGAAAACATAGTTGTCTTCTTATGTTTATTTCATGTACAACCATGAAGCAATATTTCTTTGTGTCCCAAATGTAATGGAATGCATAGTTGTTCAATATTGTAATGTGTCCAAGTAACATTTGTACTGGCAAGAATGACATTGGATACAAGATTGCATTTTCAACTAAGGTTTAATACACTTATCTTGTTCATTTAAAAACAGTTTGTATCTTTCTCTTCCACAGGTGGTACATGCTGGTGGCCTATCGTTCGTTTACATGGTGGCTTCATGGGAGGCTTGGACACTGCGTTCAATGAGTAATACCCGCCTGTGTCATTGGTGCCATTAGAGACACATTCCCCAGTGACAGCCGTCAGTACAGGGGATTTTCCCATACTGTGCTGCAACCAGAAGTTTGTAATGTGTATTACATTTGTGCCCAAAAATCAGAAACAAAATAAAATACAACTCAACTTTTATGAATGGTTGTTTCAATTCAGTGAATCAAGTGTGTCTCCATTCAGCAGTGTTCTGGCCCTTTCCTCCATGCCTCATGCCCCTCCATCCACCCTTCCAGAATCAATGACTGTTAGCACCTGTGGCCGTGCCCTTCCAAGGTGGCTGGCAGGGCGTGAACGGCTAAGGTGCCACACACCATGTACACTTCAAAGGTATCTTACACGCAGGGGCCATTGTTCACATGCCCTCCTCAGACCCAGTGTCTCCAGGCAGGCTCCCCTGAAGCAGGCCGTGCCCCTGCAATCCACATAAGTGTGTCTCCATTCAGCAGTGTTCCGGCCCTTTTCTGCATGCCTCTTGGCCGTCCGTCCCCCCTACCCTATCAATAACTGTTAGCACCTGTGGCCATGCCCTCCCAAGGGGGGCTGGCAGGGGTGGGAATGGCCAAGGTGCCAAACACCATGTACACTTCAAAGGTATCTTACGCGCAGGGGCCATTGTACACATGGCTTAGCCAGACCCTGTGTCTCCATGCAGGCTCCCCTGAAGCAGGCCGTTCCCCTGCTATCCACATAAGACCATGCCATATACATGTCACTCATTCACATACCCACCCACTTTTCCAATTCTTTATAAACTACATGATATTTATAATGAGAACATCTGTGAGCACTGCAAGTCAACTTGTGAACATACTACCTAAGAACTTCTGTGACCACTGAGAGTCAGCTCGTCATCGTGCTACCTGTGAACATCCTGTTCTCCTGCTACTAACTACCCTGCTTGCTGAATCTAACTGTTTGTTGGTCAAGGTAAGGGCAGGTCACCTAATCATATCTCCTTCATCTTTAAATTTCTATCTATTTCGAACGAACGTACCCAGTAGTGTAATGTTCATTCATCTCATTGCCATTACCATTGACTTGAGTTTAATTTGTTCCGTTCTGGATATATAGCAATTGTCATCAGTGTCAATTGGGATCGAATTGCACCCTTTGTGGACCGTGTCTATAAGCATGTTTCCTTTTGAAGTATGATAGTACATTCAATCGACGAGTAACATGTTACGATTTGCGTCACATCAATCAATTGTGTCTGAAAGTTATCCTATAATACAGTCGGCTACCCTACAAAGGTTTTGCTTCGGTGACCAAAACATAGATTGCATAGAAAAATGTATGATATAATTCCATCTTTCTCACGCTTTTATGCAAAATAATATTTTAATGATGTGGACCGTTTTTATTGTGTTTTTTTACAGAATTTCCAACAATGCCTGCATGTATGGTTTACGGTTGCTGTTCTAAGACCCATAATAAACCAAAAGGCACAATAATGCATATATTTCCGAGGAATATATATCTAATAAGAGAATGGGTCAGATATTGTGAATTTGCGCCGGACGTGCTTGAAAGTAGAGCCCAGGATGTCCTGGGGGACTTGAGGGGTGATTGATTCCGCATCTGCAACCTGCACTTTACCACGAATATGTACAACCAATCGCAGTACACAAAGAAGCATCGACTCAGAACGTCTCGTAAATTGCTTCCAAATGCAATTCCAACTCTATTCATGCACACGCTGCCTCAGGTGAGTCACGGTTCCTGATTTAGCTGTAGACCTTGAGGTAGTGAACAGGTAACTAAATGGACGGATTGGTGTTTTAGGTGTAAATGTCCCTTAGAATACTTTTCATATTTACAAGATTGTATTGTTTTATAACTAAACCCCATTTTGCTATACATCTGTCCTTGGTTTTAGAGCATCATAGAAAACTATTTATGGCCACAGATAACTATGCTATAGTGCCCTTGGAAATACGCATAATCTTTTCGTAATCGGTTGCTTTACATGTCAATTTTTTTAGGTTAGCATTTCTAATTCAAATCTAATTTTCCCTTTACAACTCCATGACAATGCACTGAATATGAAGAAGCAAGATTCTGCATCCATGTATTTCCCGGAGTCAACAACAACTTCGAGCGTGTATCAGGTAGTTTTATTTCGCTATTCAGTTCCGGAAATGTATTATGCATGGAATTAGAGATAATATGATAAAGTTTACGTATCCTGTCGTTTGTTTACATAATGTTTCATTTATGGGTTTTTATTGATATGTACCATTGTCTGCGTTCAATTTTACTTTTTCATCCATACTAAAACAAGTACTGTGTTACAGGGTGATGCTGGTATTTCGACTAAAATTACATCATCCTTTCAAGCTGATCCAGAGCCTGAGGTATGCGTACTGACAGTTCCCTTGAATGAAAGAAAGTATATCATACTTCTGATACTATTAGACAGTAACACTATTATAAACGAGCATCTTTTGCAACACGCCTGAGTGCAACATTACAATCAGTGGGTTTCGCACGGTGATCTCTGATAGAGTACACTAGCCATCAATCAGGTGCAATTAGAATTGTATATTTTGTCTAAATGACGTACACAGTGTACAAGGGTATCTATGTAAGCCTTGTGTGCAAGGAAATAATTTGATTTCAAATACGACTTACTTTTTTTAAAATCAATATTCTATTCTAGGCATCTATACAAGATCGGGAAATACGTGGATCCGAGGTGGCGCACCAACTTGCTGGTGCAGTCGTTATAGTGAAGAACACAGTTTCAAAGAAAATCAAGAAAGCAAGGGTAACTAGCAAACAAGTGTGATTACAAAAAGTGTTTTGGGCAGGTGTCTTCATAACATGCTTTATTTTTAATCTAAAGTGCTATATACTGTATGTTGGTTATACATTGAACATGTTTTCACAACCCATCTCCTAGAGGCCCAGAAGTAAACAACTTTGATGACACAGACAGCTACTAAAGCCAGAGATGCTGCATGCCAAACTGATTTCACCATGGAGCAACTATTATTTGAGGCGCAGCGTCTTCAAATCAATAAGCAGACTCGAGATGCTTATGCCCAATGGACAGAAAATTAATTGAATGTGACCGGCGAAGCAAGCAAAGTGTTGTTGGACCATTGCTACAATGCAAGAACTCCACAAGATGAAGAGAAAACTGAATATAATGATGATGCCTTTGAATTACTCGCAGACCACTTGACACAATCGACACCAGCAAAAAAGGGCCACCCAACAAACAATCGACATTGATGTTTTCTCTGATTCGTGTTCAAATAACACAAGCTGAATTAACAGAGACTGAAGCCTCAACACAATTGACCGAGGAACTTGCCAAAGATCTCGACTACAATGCGTCCTGTTCGGCCGATATGTCCACCACAATTGAGTCACAAACCACATTCATGCAGGACGATAGTCTAATACAGGAGCCCAAATACATTGCATTCGACAGCTGCCTGATGGAGATTATACTGATATGTGTCCATCCAGTGAGGGGGGAAGTATGCAGGAAGCAATTATTGAATGTGACTCGTGTATCACAAGGCTCTAACTTGAAAATACAAGCCACCTGTGATCTGCCCAGGCAAGATTTTCATGGCCCGATCAACCGATGCTGGGGAAAGTGGCAGCTGGAAATCTACTGTGTGTAGCAGCTTTACTTTTCAGTGGCTCTAATTTTAATAAATTGTCCAGTTTCTGTCAATTTGTGGGTCTTCAGTTCCTTTCTAAAACGCAGTACTATTTATTCCCTGCTATTAGCGAAGCATGGAAAATTGAACAAATGTAAATTGAAAGAACATTCTGTGACCAACGGTTCAGGCTAGCTGGCGATGGAGAGTGTGACAGCCCCGGATTTTCAGCACAGTACTGCACATACCACTTTCAGGACATGGAAACTAAAATAATTGTGAGTTCGGTGGTCGTGCAGGTGTCCGAATGTAAATCCTCAGTGGCCATGGAGAAACATGGTTTCATGAAATCCCTGGAAGATCTCCAATCGAGGGGAATGCAAATTGACCTCGCAGCCACAGACAGACATGTTTCAATAGCCAAGACCATGAGAGAGCAGTTTCCAAATATTCGCCACCAATTTGATGTATGGCACGTTGCCAAATCAATCAATAAAAAAAACTCAGCTGCTGGAAAAAAAAAGGTTCTGAAAATATTTTACAGTGGTCCCAGTCTTTCAGCAACCATCTTTGGTGAAGCTCTAAAACTTGTGGTGCGTCTGTGGAAATTCGACTAGAAAAATGGCGGTCACTAATGCACCACTGTTCCAACGTTCACTCTTGGACAGAAAACCAACATTTCCACCAATGTGCACATGACCTTTGTCGCCAGAGCATGAAGGCAAGAAGAAGTGGTTGATTCCATCTTGACCTCCACACAAAGCTCTTGAGGTGATTGTGTTTGATAAAACTCTATCAAGAGATCTGAAGGGACTCACAGAATTCCGTCACACATGAGATTTGGAGGTGTTCCACAATATGTGCCTAAAGTACAGGCCCAAGAGATTGCATTTTGGCATAGATGGGATGCAATATAGGACATTACTAGCGTTATGAGCGCATAACGAGAACGTAGGGGGTGAACAATCGAGGACTGCAGAAAACTTTGGGATGCTTTCTTACACAATGGCCTTTACGAAAAGAAGCAAAAAATGGGTGGTCAAGCCAATATACCAGTAAAATGGAATTCTATTTTGTGAAAGATCTTATTATGACTGTCTTGGACATACATACTCACGGAATTGCACACAATTTTGTTCCGAGGACACATACATTGCCACAAAACATTGCAAACATGCCCTGTCCACCGAAAGCAGAGCTTGTGGAACAGTTCACTTCCCGGTTCAAATGATTACCATCTATTTCTTTGTTCAACAATGTTTATATAAAGTGTCCAAACAAAGCATCCAATTTGTCTTTTGAAACCTATCCTCTTTGTCAATTTTATTGTCAACAAGTGCCTTTTTGAGAATGACATACAATGTAACGCTTTGCTTTCACACTTCCCAGTTTCGTCGAGCTGTTGTGGGTCCTTCACTGATCGTGGGAGGGTCAGATGGATAACAGCATGAAAGCAACTTTGGGGTTCTGTAGTTGCCTTACCAAACACTTGCCCAAATAGCTGAACAACTACGTGTCCCACAAGAGGAACGAGACCTAGGCTAGATAAGATATTCGGCACGCAAGAACTACTGACTGTAAGCAAAACAGCGCATCAAAGGGGCTGTTGGTGAGAAATCGCTGCACTCTGACCTATATTTTCACGGGGGCATGTGTTGGGGTCGTTGCTAATATAAGTAAGGAGTGGGTCGGTTGAGCCCCCCACCCCATGCATTCTATGCGAAAGTGACACCTTGCTTTTGCACTCGTGGGGGACACCTCCTTTGCCCTTCTGCAGCCATGGGGAAGAAGGCCCTGACATAAGCAGAGGCGGGGCTATTGCTAGACACACTTGGACTCCGTTTTGTGTACCCTCGACTCCAACTTTGGACTAGACTGCATTCTGGCATTGCAAAGTTTCCCCTCCCCTCAGCAGTGCCGCGCACAGCGAGCACTGAGAGCCCCCACCTTTTTCCTCCTGCGCCTGTGCCTCCCAAGTCCTTTCTCACGGATGCGCTGAGACAAGATTTTGCGAACAAAGAATGTATTAATTTCATTCTTCTTCTGAGATCACTGTCCTGTGTGTGACAGGGCCAAACCATGACTTGTAGTTCATCCATCTCAACAAATGTGCTCCTGCACCGCTCACCCTCGCTGCAGGAAAATGACTGCTTGTTCAACCTTGTGCCCCTCCAAAGCTATTCTTTTGATGTATCAGAAGTGTGACCCTTCCTTGCTGACCACCCCAGAGTGCCTCCTAATAAAACAAGACCCCAGTCACAGTTTGCCAGACGACCACCAGCTGCTAACACCTTCAGTGGTCCGAACAGAGCCTCCTGCATTGACGATATATTAATTTTGGCCAGTCACTGGCCAATAACCAGAAACCTGACTATAAGTGAAAGGATGGAGAATGATCATAAACCCTTTTCCCTTTCTTGTTGCATTGGTACCAGCAGAACTCATGGGGAAGGGGGATCGAGGGTAAGCAGATGCATAGTGGTCGAGGAGGGCGCTAGGACACCGATAAAGTGGGCAGAGTGGATCGAGAGAAGTGTAAAGCGCAATGCGTATTAAGCAATAGTTGGAAATGTGGGCAACATTTGCAATATTGGTGCACCAGCATCGTCCATAATCGCACAGTTCGAGATCTTGGGTAAAAAACTGATAACCCTTGTGTCCTCGACAAATGCAAAAACCAAATGTAGGGCTGTGGCTCCAAAAAACTCGTGGTGTAATGCTGAATGCTCTAGATCAAAACAAGTGTTGTATGCTAGAGCTGTGAGACCTGTGGACAAAGGGGCATTACTGTCATGCCTTCCCAATACCCCGAAGCCCCCGCCTCCTTACCTTCCTTGCAGCCCGGGCGTTCTCGTGGGCAGGGTCTCCCTTCCGTTCGGTCCGCGGTGAGGCCCCGCTCCTCGTGGCATTCCTGGTGCCTCTACCCCCTTCGGTCCTGGGGTTTACCTTGGCGCCTGCAGAGGCGCGGGGAGCCCTCCGGCTTCACAGGCACCCCGGGAAGCCAACGCTCCACAGCAACGGGTCACGTGAGCCGACTAGCGGTCACGTAACCCGGAAGAAATATAAGAAGCGGTTACGTGACCGGGAAAGACGCTTAAAAACAGCATTGGTCCGCTCTTTATGCATTTCTCAGCTGTTTTCTCGGCGGCTAGTGGCTATCCTTGGAACTTCTGATGGATTTCACAGATTTTGACCCTGCTTTTGCACATCTGGATTACCTTTTGGACTTGCCCCCTGAATCTTACGTTATGGAGCTGATTTTGACCTTTGGACTTCCCTGCTGGATTACCCTTTGGATCTGTTTACTTTGGATTGTGATTTCTGGTTTTGTTCTGGCGCTACCATTTTGCATTCCCGTGCTTCTCCAATCACAGCAACCTTGACTCCCTACCTGCATCCTGCTGTCCACTCCCTTGCGTGGGAACAGTTAGGTCCCAGGTTAGCACTGGTCATCCTTGGAGTAGGTGTCATTTATAATCCTATTACCTTGTTCATTGTGTTCCTACATTACATGCATTCTAACCCCTGCGTTTCCTTTCAGCCATCCGGGACCCGGTGCATCCTGTTCCTGCCTTATCCTGTGGCCCCGATAACCAATCAGCGAGTGGTATAGCTCTTCTCTGATTGGTGCTTGGGGACGGAGGCACTATAATGTACGTGGACCACAAGTCATAACAATTACAACAACTGAGGCATAATCACAAAAACTTTTGCTTGCAATGAAAAAAGCACATGGCCCAGTCTCTTGGAAGAAAGGGATATGGTGTGTTTCTGGAAGCTGGTGGCCCGAGTAAAGTGGATGGCAGCCAGTCTTTACAATGTTGCATCTCTGGTGTTGTCTGGGGAAGGTACTTTTCAAATCTTTATGCAGCCACAGGAAGACACGATGTGTACCATATTGTGGATGATCTGTGCACAATTCCCACAGCACCTCTGGTTGTAACACTCACGGAGGTGAAAGAGGCTTTGGGCTCTTTGGGCTCACAAAAAAGCGATCGTGGAGGGAGGCCACAATTGTACCCATACATAAAAAAGGGCCCAAAGATCAGCCCTAAAACTATCGCCCAATCTCCCTACTAAACTGCGCCGGGAAAATATTCGACAATGTCCTGTTGGGAAAACTGCAGCAATGGGTGGAGGATACAGGGCCTATTAGTAATGCCCAGGCAGGATTTCATACTGGTCAGGGCACTGTAGATAATTGCTTTTTGTTGATTATATTAATCCAAAAATACACAAAATAATTTTAAATTAATTCATATGTAATTTTTTTGGATCTCAAAAGCGGCATTCGATTCCATGCCAAGAGCATTATTGTGGCTCATTCTGAAGAAACGGGAAGTCCTGAAAGAGCTGCTTGATGTAATTAAATTACTCTATGTGCATACCCCAGCCACAGTGCACTATGGTCTGGGAGGGGACCAGACAGATCATTTTGATGTATTGAAAGGGGTTCTGGCACCGCTTACTTTCCTGTTATACATGTGTGAAGCCCGGCCGCGTAAAGGGCGACTGTTGTGACTCCTGCTGTTTGGCTGTGCTGCTGTTGGATTATTCCCTCCTGAATCCAATTACATTTCATCACAGCGTGTTCCCCTTATGCCCCTTGCTCTGTGTAAGGCCGGCTGTTCGCGAGCGAGAGAACCGCTGCAACGCGGGTTGAATCCCCGCCCACTTTGGAGCTCTGCCCATTCCAGGAAGTGAGGATTCAAAACAGGAGCCCAGCAACCCTTGCGGCGTGAAGCCCGGCCGCGTAAAGGGCGACTGCTGTGACTCCTGCTGTTTGGCTGTGCTGCTGTTGGATTATTCCCTCCTGAATCCAATTACATTTCATCACAGCGTGTTCCCCTCATGCCCCTTGCTCTGTGTAAGGCCGGCTGTTTGCGAGCGAGAGAACCGCTGAAATGCGGGTTGAGGCCCCGCCCACTTTGGAGCACCGCCCATTCCAGGAAGTGAGGATTCAAAACAGGAGCCCAGCAACCCTTGCGGCGTGAAGCCCGGCCGCGTAAAGGGTGACTGCTGTGACTCCTGCTGTTTGGCTGTGCTGCTGTTGGATTATTCCCTCCTGAATCCAATTACATTTCATCACAGCGTGTTCCCCTCGTGCCCCTTGCTCTGTGTAAGGCCGGCTGTTCGCGAGCGAGAGAACCGCTGCAACGCGGGTTGAAGCCCCGCCCACTTTTGAGCCCCGCCCATTCTAGGAAGTGAGGATTCAAAACAGGAGCCCAGCAACCCTTGCGGCGTGAAGCCCGGCCGCGTAAAGGGCGACTGCTGTGACTCCTGCTGTTTGGCTGTGCTGCTGTTGGATTATTCCCTCCTGAATCCAATTACATTTCATCACAGCGTGTTCCCCTCGTGCCCCTTGCTCTGTGTAAGGCCGGCTGTTCGCGAGCGAGAGAACCGCTGCAACGCGGGTTAAAGCCCCGCCCACTTTTGAGCTCCGCCCATTCCAGGAAGTGAGGATTCAAAACAGGAGCCCAGCAACCCTTGCGGCGTGAAGCCCGGCCGCGTAAAGGGAGACTGCTGTGACTCCTGCTGTTTGGCTGTGCTACTGTTGGATTATTCCCTCCTGAATCCAATTACATTTCATCACAGCGTGTTCCCCTCGTGCCCCTTGCTCTGTGTAAGGCCGGCTGTTCGCGAGCGAGAGAACCGCTGCAACGCTGGTTGAAGCCCCGCCCACCTTTGAGCTCCGCCCATTCCAGGAAGTGAGGATTCAAAACAGGAGCCCAGCAACCCTTGCGGCGTGAAGCCCGGCCGCGTAAAGGGCGACTGCTGTGACTCCTGCTGTTTGGCTGTGCTGCTGTTGGATTATTCCCTCCTGAATCCAATTACATTTCATCACAGCGTGTTCCCCTCGTGCCCTTTGCTCTGTGTAAGGCTGGCTGTTCGCGAACGAGAGAACCGCTGCAACGCTGCAACGCGGGTTGAAGCCCTGCCCACTTTTGAGCTCCGCCCATTCCAGGAAGTGAGGATTCAAAACAGGAGCCCAGCAACCCTTGCGGCGTGGAGCTCGGCCGCGTAAAGGGCGACTGCTGTGACTTCTGCTGTTTGGCTGTTTGCTGCTTTTCTGCCGTCTGCCGACTGTAGGGCTCTTCTGAGGAGCTGTGTCACCTCAATTGCACAAAGAGCTAGCGGGACAAGGAGCAGAGTCCCAGTCCGCTCTCTTGCTCTCCCCGTTTGATTGTGCTCCTTTTGGCCGCGGCTACATAAACAATGACCCTACTGGCAGACGGCCCACTAAGCGGGAAAAAATCTTCACTGCAACGGCGGTCGACAAACGCTTGGTCCAGGATGAAAGCTGTCACCGGGGCTAAGGTAAGCAAAACAACTGGTCGCGCGCTTATGGCTACAAATAGCTCATTAACACCAACAAGCCCAATAACAACAGGGGGCACAAGTTCTCTAACACCCCCAGCATCGTCGTCTCTCGGCGAGCGACGCGTACCAGCTGATGACTTAAATCCATCTGTGCTGCCTATTGTTTCATCGGAAGCTCCAGCAGCCCAGTTGGACAACTCCTGCTCATTAGGCACCCCTGCTATCAATCTCGAATGCAATCCAGCTTCTAACGGTGAACTTTCTGTAAGCACGCCTGCCAGCGAAACTGACTTGTTAGCACACCGAGCGGCCAACTTGGATCTGCTGAATTCACCCAGCGCTTCAGCCCCCATTCCGGCGCTTTGGTCTGACGCTAAAGCGTCTGTCACATCACGACCGATGAAATCGGTCTCTATGGCCCATGGGCCGTTTCAGAACAGTAATTCTACAAATGTTGTTGATTTTTAGACAGAAAAAGGTCTCCCATCACACTTAGTGACTGATGAAGAACTGCTAAAAATCTCACATCTCGGAGTGGAAAACCTCCCGACGAATAACTTGAGTTCCAAACAAGCTCTGAATAACAAACGATTATCTATGCCTACTATGGTGTCGACCTGTTCTCTTACTGCCAAAGACACTCTGCTACAGGAGAAAACCTCTAGCTGTTTCCCGGCTCAGCAGCGTTGTCTACAGATTGGCTTGGTCAACGCCAAAAATGTATTGAGGCCCCCTGTTAATATTCCATGCTCTCTACTTACAACCAATCCAACTTGCGCTCTAATTGATTTCACCATATTAAAACCAGCAGGTCGAGCTACTTTAGGAGCAGCACTTGAATGTACTGAACCTGAGAACGACAGTGCTTTGGCCTGCCAAGCACCTGATGTTGGGCGACCCTCTATGTCGAGTTTAAATGAACAGTTCATTGATGCCAATACTTCAAGTACTCCTCAACTCTTAGCACCAAAATCCAATCCACTCCCCACTCACCTTGATCGTAGTGTGATTGCTCGTGCTAGTCGCCTGCAAAGAGTTGCTGAGCTCAAGGCAAAACGCACTTCCATCATACCTTCCCTTGCACAAAAATCCAACGCTGAATGCGAGTACTCCGCACCCTATGCAACCTCAGTTCGGCGAAGAAGTTCATTCAATGAATTTTGCAAAAAAATGTTCCACCTTCAATCCGCATTAGAACCTGGACAATTTGGCTTGCTCTTCGTCACTCCATGATTTTGCACCTCAATCGTTTGGCATTTCATCTGAAGCGCTCTCTCAGATACATAACAATGTGCTAGCCGCCTCTGCTGTTGCCCTATATGCACCATTCACAAAAACTTTTGAATCACTGATTGGAACTATAAGTGATCAAGGTGCTGCCATTTCCAATTTAATGTCTAAAATTGACAAATTAGAACACTTTTCGAGTTTTCTTCAAGTTCAAATGACAACTAATGCTGAAAATGCGGTGAGATGGCAAGACAGGCTGAGCAATTTAGCTGCACGGCATCACTGTCAAAACGATGCCTTAATGGAGGGCCTCCTGGACTCTCTGAAATGGATGCGAAAAAATACAACCATCCCCGCACGGGGCGCCCCAAAGACACAAGACATTTCACCTGGATCTCCTCATTCTCAACCTATAACTGCATCTGTGACAGCTCCTAATGAACCTTCACAGCCTCGTCCTCCACCGAGCCTGTTGGCTCCCTCTCATGATGCTCGAGATCCAAACCAGAATATGCAAGGTCCAGTCCCTCAAGCGAGCAGTCTCGCATTAAATGCAATTCCGCTTACAGGAAGCGCACCAGCTCAAACCTCCACGTCAGTGAATTCATTCAACATATTCAAAGGTCTGGCAAAAACAATCAATACAACCCTTGAAAGTAAACTGAAAAAGTTATCTGGAACACAAGCACAGCAATCCATAACAAAAATATATACCACCGAAACAAATACAACAAAAGGTAAAAAGATTCATAAGAAACATAACAACTCCGAAGAAGACAAGCTTGTTCACTCGATCAACTCATACAACTACTGCGAAGAGCATTGCCAGCAATGCTCCATTAAGATCGACAGGTGCCACACTGAGTCCTTCAAAGATCTGGGCAAAACGCCGGCGTATAGTATCCAATGACTCTTCCTCTGATAATGGCATTTCTGATTCCTCTGTTGACTTATGCAATCTATCGACTTACCCAGCTGATCCTGAGAATTCCACCATTGTCTCTATTGAAGCCCAAGCCGCAAAATCAACTGGGTCTTCAACGATGAGGAATCTAGAGGCAAACAAAACTTTGAGGATACCACAGGCAAGACCCAACGATCGACAATTTTCTCCCATGACGAAAAGGCCTCCTCAGCAAGCGCCAAGCTCGAGGTTAAATCCTAAACAAACGTCGAATCAAGTAAAATCGTGTTTGCCTCTAGCTCATCGAGTCTCCGGACCCAGAAACCTCGAGACTCAAACATGCAAGTGGAAACTCTGTATCCAAAACATCCACTCAGATGGCAACGGAGTCAATTTAAACAGAGGAAATATCCTAAAATTGCTTGCTTGTATTCCACCATTGCGAGCGATCTCATCAGATGATATTAGAATTGTAGAATAGATCACTGAAACGTCTTCTGACCAAGTCCTTCTTCACATTTCTTCAGCGGCTGTAAAAAACATGCTACTTCAAGCAAATGAAGATCTTTTGGTCGATGGTTTTGATCTTACTCTCGAGCCACCTGTCCCAGGATTTATTTCATCCTCTAAGACAAATCTTGACCATGAAGTAAGCCATGGAGTGGCCAAGCGAGCGGCCCTGCGTCAGTCCCTAGCTTCATCTTCCGATATTCTAGACGCTGCCACGCATCAGTCATTTGAAAGAAGAGCTAACAACGCGAAAAGATTTCCAAACGGACCACGTAAATAGCAATGACCTAACGCCAAACAACAAGAGCTAATTCTACTGTCATGGAATACGAGAGGATTCACGCATTTATTTCATACATTCCACGAACCCTTGGAGAATGTATTCGTCATATGTTTACAAGAAACGTGGCTACGAGATCCCCCTACACGCAATGGTTTTACCATGCTGATAAACCCAGCTGGCAAGAACCCAAAAGGCCGGCCTGATCCCTAAAATGTATCCTTTACTGTTTTAGATTGAAGCAGCGACATTGCTGGTTTACCTCTTTTTGAATTATGAAGACCATGTTGCTTACATTGTGGCACTAAATGGATTTATAATCTACCCCGTGTTCCTGTGATAGGAGGTAAGGCACTGAGCCTGTAGTAGAATTACTTATACTAATTTTCCTTGACACTACCATTTACCTTTTGGTATTAGATATACCCCCTTTACCTTTAACTCTTTATGATGACTAGGCTCTGAACATAATCGTCCAGATCGTGCTTTGACCTGTATTGACATAGCTAAAGCCCACCCTTTGACCCTTATTTACCAATGAGCGCAATCCAGGTGAATGACCAATTTATATTATGGGAGATGTATATGTATACATAATGTAAAGTATTTAAGTTCACTACACAATTCAATGATTACTACATTAAGATTTTGAAGATTTACTTTGTGATATCGGCTACTGATGAAGGGTGAAACCCTAAACGCGTTGAGCTTAAATCCATTTTCGGTTCTGAATTCTTTATTAAATGTACTCTTTCTGTCTACAAAAAATGGTGCCTTAATCAGGGCCGCCTCTAAGGGTTGCCCAAGGGGGGCCACGGTCACCCTTCTAGAAATGTTGCCCCCCCCACTGGCCCATTCAGTTATGTGCGTTTGTTTTGGTGTGCCACCCCAAGATTTACGGTGTGGCCACCCCTATGAAAAATGTCTGGGGGCGCCACTGGCCTTAATGTGTTTGCCTCTACTTACCTAGAGTAGTTTTACTATTGACTGTTATACAGTTCAGCTGTGTGCAGAGGATGTGAGGGTCCTCAGTCTTAGGACTCTATCTCCTTATTTTTTAATGGGGACATCGGCAGGTTGTAGTTCATTTGTTAGATGCAGTATCACGGACAACATACTGGTGTCCTTGTAATAAATCACATTGAGATCAGAACTACACTATAAGTCAACTATGGCCAAAGTCTACAATTATAAATGTAACCAACAGATGTCACTCCCCAGTTGCGCTTTTGCTCCTTTCCTCATTCTGATGGGCTTTCCCCTGCCCTTGAGCTGTTTCTCCTTCTCCCTTGTGCTGTCCCTGCTCCCCCTTGTTTTGCCCCTCTGTCCCCGTGCTCTGCCCCATCTCACTGCCTTGCACTGTCCCTCCTCCCCTTGTGCTGTCGCTCCTCCTGCTTTTGCTGTCGCTGCTACCACCTTGTGCAGTCCCTTCTCCTGCCCTTGAGCTGTGTCTCCTCCCCCCTTGTGCTGTGTCTCCTCACCCCCATGTGCTGGCCCTCCTCTGCCCTTGCGCTGCCCCTTTCGCGCTTTCCCTCCTTCCTCCTTGCGCTGTCCCTCCTCCTCCCTTGTGCTGTCCCTCATCCCCCTTGCGATGTCCCTCCTTCCCCCTTTCGCTGTTGCGCCTTTCCCATTGCGCTGTCACTCCTCCCCCTAGTGCTGTTGTTGCTCCTCCCCTCTTACACTGTCCCCATGCCCCATTCCGCTGTCCCTTCTCCCTCCCTTTCACTATCCCTCCTCCTCCCCACCACTTGCACTGTCCCTCCTCTCCCCTCCCCTTGCACTGTCACTTCTTCTCTATTGTGCTCTCGATCCTTCCCCTTGCACATTCGCTCCTTCCCACCTTGTGCAATACCTCCTTCCCCCTTGTGCTGCCCTCCTCCCTCGCACTGTCCCTCCTCCCTTGTTCCCTTGTGCTGTTCCTCCTCCCTCCCTTGCACCATTCCTCATCACCCGTGTGTTGGCCCTCCTCCCACTTATGCTGTTCCTCCTCCCCCTTATTCTGCACCTCTGCCCCTTTGCTCTGCCCCATCTACCTCCCTTGCGATGTCCCTCTTTCCCCCTTGTGCTGTCACTCCTTCTGCTTGTGCTGTTGCTGTTATCCCTTTGCGCTGTCACTCGTTCCCCATCCTCCCACCCAAGCGCTTCCCTTCTCCCTCCCTTGCACTGTCCCTCTTGCGCTTTCACTCCTTCACTCTTCCACTGTCCCTCCTCCCTTGTGCCATCCCTCCAGTTTATGCTGTCCCTCCTCCCCTTGCGATGTCTCTCCTTCCACCTCTGCGCTGTCCCTCCTTCCCCCTTTCGCTGTCGTGCCATCCCCATTGCGCTGTCACTCCTCTTGGGAGGCCTTCAACACTGAAGCGCTCCACAGGATTTTGGCACTAAAGGGAGATCCAATAATCATAGGGGGAGACTAACTCCTGGGCGGATGATCAATTGGATAGGGCAACAAAGGGAGTGGCTAGGACCCGCCAAGGGCTGGAGACTGTAACCACTTTTGGCCTGACCATAGAGGCGAGAGGGCTGGTGGACGCTTGGAGACAGCTACACCCGGGACAAAACTAGATACACCTACTCAGCGCCGCACTCCAGCTTCACTAGGATAGACTACGTACTGATGAATGGGGGATCAGAGAGGATGGTTGGGTAGCTGCGAGCACAGAACAGTGACATGGACAGGCCATGACATGGTTAGGGCAGAGATCGATGTAGTAGGGATAAGTAGAGGGGATACTATGTGGCGGTGCAACAAATCACTGAGGAGGGATAAGGTCTTTGAGGAACAGCTCAACAACAAGATAGTGGAATTTTTCAGGGTAAACGGCACGTGAGAAGTGCATTTGAATATGGTATGGGAAGCAGCCAAGGCCACGTGGAGGGGGTGCCTTATGTGGGAGGGGGGAAGGTGGAAGAGAGGCTGCGGAAGGACATTAGACAGAAAAAGGAAGTGTTCCATGCAGGGGGAGGCTACACAGATCCAGACCTGCAAGAGCTCACAGAGAAAAGAGCATAGTTTAAGGCGATAGGGCTAGGGCACATGGACCGAAAACTGAGGTAGCACAGACAGAAATATTATGAGAAAGGAGACAAAGTGGACGTGATGCTTGCTGCTAGGCTTAGGGCCCAGAGAGCTAAGAGACAGGTGATTACAAATAAAAACGGAGAGGCCAAGACCAGCCCGGGTGAGATAGCCGCAGCATTTGCGCAATACTACCAGAGTCTTCATGCCACATAGAGCTTACGGCAGGAGAAGCTCCCAAGGGCATATCTGGAGGGGGTGGACATGATGCAGACGACGGGAGAGGAGAAGAACAAGCTTGATGCCCCAATAAAGGCATTGGAGGAAGAGGCAGCCATTAAGAGGTTACAGGGAGGGTGCCGGGGGAAGATGGCTACAAGATGGGATTCTACAAGCACTACGCAGCAGTGCTCCTACTCTATATGACAAAGCTCTTCAACAGTATCACGGAAATGGGAGTGGCCCACCATCCTTTAGTAAGGCTCTGATATCAGCTATTCCTAGGGAGGGAAGAGACCCTGACAGGTGTGCGTCCTATCGCCCGATCTCACTGCTTAATATAGATGAGAAAATATATATGCAAGTGCTGGCGTCAAGGTTTGAAGAGATGATGCCTAGGTTAGTTCACCCCGACCAGGTGGGACTCATAAGGGGGACAAAGGGGGCCGGCACCCTCCGGTAGACGTTATGATATGATATGATCTTTTATTTATATTGCGTTCGTACACATGTGTTTCAGAGCATGAAGAGGCAAGGGAGTACAGAAACAACGATCTTACTAGGCCCAGTGACATTGAGAACGTGCAAGTGCATAGGAGAGGGGAAATGGGAATGTGCATGGGGTCGGGGGGAGAAGTGGAAAGTACTGGGCAAAGGAATACAGATAAAAAAATGTAACAAATAAATACATTGTAAAAAGCAATAAAAAGTGATAGTGCATCAAGCAAATGGCAAGTGCTAGGTATAAGGCAACAGACGGGGAGTGTCTGATAAGTGCAGAAAAGGGCGGGGCTGTATGGTTACAGATACGGTCCCAAATGCAGGGGATAGCCAGGAGGCAGTGCGGGTAGGTGCACGGTTAGCAGGTACCTGGGCCCGAAAGTCAGAGGGTAGGCCAGGTGCACAGTGCCAAGGCAGAGCAGATCTGCAGGGCAGAGGAGGAGCAAAGGCAGAAGCAAAGTAAAAGTTCTTGAGGTGCTTCCGGAACCGGAGATGGTTCTCCTCATGTTTCAGAGTGGCAGGGAGGCTGTTCCAGAGGGAGGCCCCAGCCGAGATCTACCCCCAGCTCATTTCTTTCAAAAACAACTGACCCTGAGGGAGTTAGCGGTAGATGAGCAAATAGCTTGGGAGGGAAGGTATTTACAGAGGGACAGCTGAAGGTATTTTGGACCCCAGCCCCAGAAAGCCTTGTGGACCATGCAAAGGGTTTTGAATTTATTCCTGGGAGCCAATGGAGAGATTTCAGGGCTGGAGAGATACGATCCCAGGGCTTGAGGACAAGGACAAGTCTCGCAGTACTGTTGTGGATAAGTTGCAAAGGGCGGAGAGTAGAAGCAGGTAGATTTAGAAAGAGGCTGTTACAATAATGAAGCCTTGAGAGAACCAGGGCTCAAGAGACAGTGTGCTTCTGGGGGAAGGAGAGGAAGGGCAAAATACCTCTGAGGAGGTGCAGTAGGAAGTTTGACTTTATTGAGATATCAGAGATGTGGGCAGAGAAGTAGAACGTGGAGTCAGATGACTCAGAGGTTCTTAGCCTCACAGGTGGGAGTAGGTGGAGGGCCAAGGGAGGCCGGTCAGAGAGTGACAGGAAAGGAGGGTGGAGGTGTGCCGATGAGGAGAATCTCCGTCTTGCTGGCATTCAGACAGAGAATGTTGGCAGCACACCAGTCCTGAATGGCAGATAGACAGACAGAGATGAGAGAAGGAGAGGAGGTGGCTGAGGGGAGCCGGAAAATGAGCTGAGTGTCATCTGCATAGCACTGAAAGTTGGAGCAGAAAATGGCAATGCGGTGGGCAAGAGTTGCTAGGTATTGGTTGAAGAGCCAGGGTAAGAGAATAGACCCCTGGGGAACACTGCAGGTAGAAAAGGCGATAGATAAAAGGAAGGACCCAAGTTGGACCTGGGAGGATCGATCAGAGAGGAAAGAGGTCAGCCAGACCAGAGCCTGATCGGTGATACCCAGGTTGCCACGGAGATGGTTGAGCAGGATGGTATGGTTGACCGTGTCAAAGGCGTAAGAGAGATCGAGTAGGATGAGAACAGATGGGATGTTAGAATCGAGATTGGAGAGCAGATCTTCACGGATGTTCAGGGGAGCAGTTTCCATGCTTCTGGCAGCTCTAAAGCCAGATTGATGGTCATGGAGACAACCAACAGAATCAGAATGAAGGTTAAGCTGTGAGATGGCAGGCTTTTTCAAGAGTTTGCCCAGAAAGGGGTTGATGGAGATTGGGCGATAGTTACCGGGGCAGGAAGGGTCAGCCGTGGGTTTTTTTGAGAAGAGGGTGCACAAGAGAGTGCTTCAAAGGGGAGGGGAAAACTCCTGAGGCGAAGGAGAGGTTGCAGAAATCAGCCAGGGCAGGAGCAAGGGTGTCAATGTGGTCCTTGATGGATTTGGAAGAACAGGGATGAACCTGTTTTGATGAGACTTTCATAGATTTGACTTTTCTAGAGACCTCGTCAGGGGAGAAGAGAGGAAAGGAAGAGAAAGAGGGAAGGGGATGGCTGTAGAAGGGCCATAGTTCAAAGAAGGAGAGGGAGAGGGGAGGAGAAGTGGAGGGGGCGAGAGGGAGGAAAGGATATCCTGGGTTTTAGAGATGAAGTGAGAGGCAAGGGCCGTGCAAAGTGCCTGGGAAGCGACAGGCAAAGTAGAGACTACAGCAGGGTTGGCAAGCTCCTTGCAGATTTTAAAGAGTTCGGCCTAGTTGCTAGATGCCGCAGAGACACAGGCTTGGATGTGGGCTCTCTTAGTGCGGATAGAGAGTCGGTATTGCCTTGGAAGCAGGCGACAGGCCAGTTTGTCATAGGATGAACAAGAAGTCGTCCAGTTCCTCTCAGTCACCCTACACTTACGTTTAAGTGTAGCTAGGTCTGAGTCATACCAAGAATTGCACTTGGCTTTGGACTTCCAGCGGATCCTCATGACAGGGGCAAGTGCATCAAGAGTGTTGGAAATGGAGGAATAGAGCATAGACAGGGCTGTGTCAGGATGTGAGTCAGCCAGAGGAGGAGAAAAAGAGGCGGCGAAAGCCTCAACTGCCACACGCTTCATAGACCAGATGTCCGAGAAGGTAGGTGGCAGTGGTGGGGTAGGCATGACCTGGGGGGAAGAGAGGGAGAGATGAGAGGAGAGGAGGGAGTGATCGCTCCAGGAGAGAGAGGTAGTCAGAGGGATGGAGAGGGGGAGGTCAGAGGAGATCAAAACATAAAGTGTATGCCCTGCAGAGTGAGTCAGGCCAGAGGGGAGGATAGAAAGGGAGAGGGAATCAGAGAGATCACGAAAGAATACCGAGGAGGAAGAAGGAGTCTCTAGATGGATATTGAGGTCACCAAGGAGGAGCAGTTGTGTGGTTGAGGCCAAGAGGGAGGAGGAGAGGTCCGCCCACTCAGAGAGAAAAGAGGTGATCGGACCAGGAGGCTGGTAGATAGTAGCCACGATAAGGGAGTGACTAGGGCAGAGAAAGAGAGCCTGCATACAAGGCTTTCGAAAGAGGAGTATGTCTGAGTGACAATGATAGAGGCAGGAATCCACTCAGGAAAGATCAGGGCTACACCCCCTCCGGAGCGGGTGCATCTGGGTGCGGAGAGGATCTTGTTGCCATCAGGGAGTAGAGTGTCAAAACCCGTGACAGAGCTGGCCGTGAACCATGTCTCGGTAAGACTGAGGAGATCGAGGTAAAGTTCTTCAAGGAGGTAGAAGATGTCAGAGGAGTGTTTGACAGCAGAGCGGGAGTTGAGAGTGGCAAGATGAAGAAGGTTGTCAGCCTTAAAGGCCTACCAGGGAGGGTACAAATCAGAGGTACGCCCTGCGGAGGTGAAGACAGACCCGAGATGGGGCAGAAGAGGAGGGAGGAGAGGGCAAGGTAGCCGGGGGGGGGGACAGCAGGGGATTAAAGGAAATTGAGGTGGCGAGGAAAGCGTTAATCTCATGGATCCCATGGCGTTAAATCTCATGGAGCATAAGGAGCAGAAGGGCGGGGACTATACGCTTTCAAGTCTCAATGCTGAAAAAGCATTTCAGTAGACTGGGATTTTCTGTTTTCGGTCTTAGATAAGGTGGGCATTGAAGACAGGACAAAGAGGGGAATCAGGGCCGTATATCATAGCCCCAATGCACAGGTAGTGGTCAACGGGAAGAACTCCAAGAAATTCCTTCACCAGGCACGAGACAGGGCTGCCTTCTGTCACCCCTC
This sequence comes from Ambystoma mexicanum, assembly GCF_040938575.1. NCBI lineage: Eukaryota > Metazoa > Chordata > Amphibia > Caudata > Ambystomatidae > Ambystoma > Ambystoma mexicanum. The sequence goes on from NC_090935.1 coordinate 1,472,844,959, forward strand.
CGTTTGCCCTTGTGATGGAGCCAATTGGTATCAAGCTGCGAGGAGACACAGCTGTGAAAGGGGTACGGGACGGGGACATGGAGTACAAGCTAGGGATGTTTGCAGAAGATGTGCTGATGTATGTGAGTGATATAGTCGCCCCCACCAGGCGGACACTGGCACTCGTGAGGGATTATGGGAGGGCATCTGGGTTCAAGGTGAATCCGGGCAAATCTACTCTCTCACCCTGTGGCAGAAGAGAGGAACAAAGCATCCTGGACTTAGAAGATTGAGAGGGAAAAGATTAAATACCTGGGGTTGCACTTGACCATAATGCTGGGTGGACTATATGAGGCCCATTCCCCAACCCCCCGCCCCTGTTGCACAAGCTATTTTCCGACATGGAGGCATGGTCAAGGGTCACTCTTTTCTGGTAGTGGAGGCTGAATGCTGTCAACATGACCCTGCACCCTAAAGTGCTATATCTCTACCAGATGCTTCCAATAGCTCTCCCACAAGAACATTTCCAAAAGTTACAGCGCAAGATCACCAAATTGATATGGAAAGGGCAGAAATAGAGGGTGGCATATAGAACCTTGATCCAACCTAAGGAGAGAGGAGGGGTAGGCTTACCTGACATGCGCACTTACTATAGGGCATTGGGAGCCCACCTGAGAGCAGACAGGGAAAGACAATGGATTACCATGGAGAACTACCTTTTGAGGCCGGTGACAGTGGGAGAGTGGTTCTCGGCGCCGAGATCTAAAATCCCCAGCAGAGTTAAAAATCTCGCAATACTGGGCCCACTCTGGGACCTCTGGGGAAACAAAAGGGAAATTAAGGGAGTCACGTCTTGGTTCTCGCCACTGGGTCACTTCTGGGCCCACCCAATAAGGGACGATATCAGGGAACGGCTCTGGTTCCAGGATTAGTTTGAAGCGGGTCTAGAGCGGGTAGGACAAGTATTGAAAGAATCAGAATTTATAAACTTGGAGAAGCTGAAAGAAGGCCTGGGGATAGGGAAGTTCCAGATCTTCAAATATTTACATCTGAAAGGTTTGTGTCTTAATGGCAGACAAATGGGGCAATAGCTTGCAAAGGGCCCTGACACCCACTGAAAAAGTACTAAGTGCCCCTTACATCACAAAAGGCCTGATATCCAGATTGTATATATCTCCCTGTTGGATGTGGCAGGGGCAGTGCCGGGTGCACACAGGAGGAAATGGGAAAGCGACATAGGTATGGAAATGGACGTGCAACAGTGGAGAACCATGTGCACAAATGTGCACCGGACCGCCAGCGCGTGTCAATACAAACTCCATGGCATAATTTTATTTTATAGATGGCAGTGGGACCCAGTGCACTTCTCTAGGATGTTCCCAAGGGTAATCCCACAATGTTGGAGAATATTTGGGGGTGACGCCAACTATTGGCACATGTGGTGGTCCTGCTGTTAGGCAGAATCACATGCAGTACCCTTTGCGACCACTACATGCAATTAGAACTACAAGTGTAGGCACAATTTCACCTTTGGTACAAGCCTGTACTAGATGGTAAAGTGGCAGCGATGGCTGAGCAGCCAGACTGATCTCAAGCGTTTAAGTGAGCAGTTGACCAAGTTACACAAATGACCAACAAATACAGTGATTTGAATATACACTTACTCAAGGTCACTTGCTAAAAGAATATACATTTATTTACACATTGAGTTAGAAAACATTACAATAGCACAAGCAGCTCAATATCACACACCAATAAACCACAAAAAATCCAGAGAAAAAGACAAGGTTATGAGAATAGACAGCCCAAATACATTCCTAGGCAGGGCAAAGGGTTTCAGTTAAATACAACCAGCAATTCTTCTCAACAGGCCATGGCCAAAGTCAATGGTTCAGAGTCTTTTGTATAGGATAGCACAGTTCTGGTATATAACGGTTAAGTCTTTGCCACAGAGATTGGAAGAATTTGGTTAGGTGAAAAGTTTGACGAACGTTTAGAGAAGGACGAACCTTCAAAGTTGAGGAAAGATTCACGCACTTTCTCGATGGTTAAAAATATTTCTGGACCGCGTTTGCAAAGTACCTTTTTAACAAAGAAAGCTGTAGCTGAGGCAGTTGTTCCTGGCAGTTCTCGCAGTTCCTGAGCTTCAGTCGTGGGGACAAGAAGGAGGACGTCGGTAGGTTCCTGCACTGCCCAGGGATGAGGCCAAAAGCTGTAGCAATACATCGCTTTAAGGTGTGAGTGCCTTAAAGACCACAAACTGGTTTCCTTCCCACTGGCTATCCGGTTTTCAAGCAGCACTCTGCTGAAAATTCGACCAGTCAGGGACAGTGTCCAGGTGTCTTACGAGTTGGTTGTTCCCACCAAACTGAAGGGAAGAAGTTAACCTTGAAGGGTTTCTCTGTCGATTGGAGTTTCAGGCAATTTCGGACCTGCAGCAGGGTTTCACCGGTCGTCCAGGAGTTGCAGCAGTCCTCTTCCTTCAGCTCGTCTTCGGTTCTTTCGTTGCAATGGTCGACTCTGCTTTCCATGTCCCAGAGACCTGCTTTTAAACAGTTTTCCCCCATTCATTCAGCCTGGCTGTCACTCACCCAGAAGGATGGCTGTCCTTGCCGGACAGTCAGCCAGCCAATCATACCAGAGTGCATTCAGGTCTCCTAGGAGACTAGGCACAGAGAGTTTCGGGCCTCTCCCTCACATCCTGTTCACCCCAGACACTCTGGCACCAGAGGAGGGCTTCAGCACAGAAGCTCGCCAAAAGGCACGAACAAAGGGACCAAACCTGGTTTGGTGCGCAGAGTTAAACACAAGAAGGACTTTTCCTTAAAGAAAAGTTGACTGGAGTCTGTTTTTACAGATAGGACTGGGGCGCCATATTGAAAAACTTGGCTGCCCTTGATTTTGAGCTACCGTTAGTGGTCGCGAAAAATCACGGTAGTTGATCTAAACCACTGCCACCAGCCATTTAAAAGAGGAAATGGTAACATGTTACTGTTACATGAGTGTTTTGACTCAGGGGACGATAAGCAACCCCTCCAGCACATTATTGAAAGATAGTGTGTGCTGGGTCAGTAAATTTAAAAAGACTAGTAAAGCCAATTTAACTTTACATGCTCTGGGAGACGGTAGTCAGTCCCAGAGAAGGTATTTAAACCTTGGGGAGTCTGAGAGACACCCTTGTGCCACTGCACTGAAGGTGCTGTGTGACACAGAGAAAAAGATGATGTCACTGGAGTTGTTTTGAAACTCCATAACCAAAAGAACACAAAAGTAAAACACACACAAAATACATGGAAGAGTAGGAAAAAAGGCTCACACTCTTCTCAGGTAAAAAATGTAATCCCAGAAATCCAGAAAAGTTGTTGGGGGTCTCAAAAGTTAAGGGAAATTGGCACATTCTTGAGAATCCTCCCTAACACCTGCCCTAAAATACAAAGATACTGGAAGGAAGTCCTAGGATGGATTAAGGTGCTGGAATTGGTGGAAAGGAGGTTAGACCCCCTTCTGGTGCTATTTGGAATAGACGTTTTGGAAGACGGGTGGGGTAGGCTTCCCCGCATAGTTAATTTTCTCCTACTGGCAGCCTGTGTCCGTGTTGTAATGCGATGGCAACAACCAGCTCCACCCACAAGGCAACAGTGGGCACTAAAGGGTAGGGATATTTACGAGATGGAGAGCATGACGGGAGCCCTTCACGCACACAAGCCGAGCAGAGAAATGGAGTGGGCCCCCTTTCTAGAAGCATATTGCACTAGACCAACCCCGGATGAATGAGTGGAGTGTAACAAAGAGGGCAGTGGGGTTGTGATACGGTAGGTGGCCCCTAGCAAAATGACCCACATGACCAAGGCTGAAATGTCATGTAAACTGAGATGCACTGGTCTATCGATGCACTGACCCTGAGATGTGTCATGATTAATAAGCAGAGGTGATGTTTGTAGACCCAGCACAAGGGTGGACTGGGGAGCGGAATGAATATAGCGCTTAGGGAAGAAGCGAACTATGAGGCAGTGGGGGGGATTGTTGATTCCATTTGGAAGAGAGATGAGGTCAATTCTGCGGGTGGAACTAAAGAAATGGATAGCCTAGCAGTATAGAGGAGTCTTAGGACAATGACGTGAAGCCAGTGATAACCTGTAATGCCAATTGGTTAAAGCAAACTATGTTGTGTTTACAAAAAAAAGAAAACAATTCTATAAACATAATAACAAAAAAAAGCCCAACCTTGTCCCCAACGATCTTAAAATGACCGTCCGATTGCAGGTCTCCCCTAGCCAGGAAAGATTCTCGAGAAAATCGCGATTAACCCGCTACAAGAACATTTTGAGAAATGTTTGTTATTTTAAATACTTTCCAATCTGGTTTTCGCCCAAAACATGGAACAGAAACAGCATTGTTCACGGTCTGAGATGATTTATTACATTGGTCACAAAAAGGTGAATTATCTCTTATGGTGCTGTTAGACTTGTCTGTGGGATTGTATAGGGTGAACCACAGTATTTTACTATTGCGCCTCAGGGAGGTAGGCAGGGTTTCAGAAAATGCCCTGCTGTGGTCTAACTCGTGTCTGTCCAACCGTCGTCAACAAGTAAACTATGGGAGGTACCTCTCTGCCTGTGAGATGCAGCGTTACTCTGGGACCTTTGCTTTCACCCCTTTTATTTAATTTGTACATGAAACCACCAATGACTATTTTCAGGAAATTTGATTTAAAATGTCACTCCTATGCTGACGATACGCAGATTTTTCTGAAAGTGGGCAACTAAGAGGAATCGTTTTAGAAAGTGAGTCAGTGTTTAGATAAATCAGCATTTGGATAACCCAAAATCGGCTGCACCTAAATGCCAACAAAACTAAAGTGACCCTTCTCAGACCTAAGCACTTGTTAGCTGATGATTCTAAATGTTCCTCTCGCCCCTGTCTATGGACACGAGATTCACCTATGCCCCCAAACTTAAAAATCTGGGATGGATTTAGCAGGAAAATCTCGGTAGTGAAGCCCAAGTGGAAAAAAATGTTCAATCAATCAGTTTTTTTATTCTTTATGGCTTTTGCGCCTTGTCCTCCCTTTCATACATTCTAACGATCATGCTATGGCGGTGGGAGCTCTAGGTAACTCCCGTTTGCACTATGGTAACAGTCTGCTGGCAGGATGCCTGAGAAAGAATTCATGAGACTTCAGAGAGCACAGAATGCTGCAGTTAGGCTAATCTTTAAAGTCTCAAAATCGACTGCTATTTCTTCTTTATGAAGCTCTTTACATTGTCTCCTAGTGAAGGAAATAATTGTTTTCAAGGTTCTCTGACTGATCTTTAGATGTTTACACAGACTTGCACCGTATTATCTGGTAGACAAACTCAAATGGTATCAACTGAGTCAGCTACTCAGATCTCCTGATAAGCTACCATCCCAATGCGTGTCCAGACGAGATCAACGTTTTGCGGTCTATGGCCCTAAACTCTGAAATTCTCTGCCATGGTAACAAAAAAGCATGACAGAGCTATTATGCTTCCGCAAATCCTTAAAATAATTTCTATGTAATTCGTTTTTGGGAACCATTTCTGACAAAGCAACGTAGTTGTAATCTTGTGCATCATCTGCGCCCAAATGCAGTTCTGTCTGCCAGGTATAGGGCTTTACAAATACTTCAAAAATCAAATATCAAATATCCCCCTTGTGCTTTCCTTCTTCCCTCTTGCACTGTCCCTACTCACCCCCTTGCCTTGTCCCTCTTCCCACACTACACCCACATTCTCCTATCCCTTGCCTACCTTTCACTAGTACTCTTCTTCAATTCCTCCCACGTCTAATCACTAATCTCTTCTGTCCCTCTGGTGTCTTTCACTCCTTCCAGGCCTCGCTTCCACCCTTTGAGGTTTACTCCCCCTCCTACTTACTACCACTCCCTCCTCCAGAATCCTACTACTACCTCTTCCACTCTACTACTTGCCCCTCCACACTACTACTTCCTCCGTCCACCTTCTACTCAGCTACACTCCTTTCACGCAGCACCACACACTTCATATTCAGTCCTTACACTTACACACCTGACCACACTTGCCACATTATCAGGCACTTTCACACCTCACTATCACTTACACTCATTAACCAATACCTTACCTTCTACGGAAATCACCACCACAATCCACTGCTCCTTCCTTTCTCCTGATGGCATCTTAGTCCACCACCTCGACCTCCTGTGACCTCACTCAAACAACATAAAACATCCTGTCATCCTTTATATGTGCCCCTTCCTCCTGCCATTTGTTGTTTTCCCCTGACCAACCTATCCCTATCTTTTCCAGTTGGGTTGTGACATAATCAGCAGAATCATGAACTAGTGGGCTAAGTCCCACACCTTTTCTCCATGCAGGCATTTCACAGAAGAATTATGGTAGCCAAATGTACTCAATGTTCCTGTTCATGCAGGGGGTTGTCTCCTGTGCTCCACTTGGGAAGTGTGATAGGTCAGACATAGGAGACTGACAACTAGACATGGTTTCAAATGATTCACTTTATTAAATTAAAGGAGAAATGCCTTGCTTAGCCCTACTACTACGATGAAAGTTCCTATACTAAAAAACAATGAAAGGGTGCTTGTCAGAATGCATTATACAAGTATAATCCTCATCCTTTGTTTAAACCTATGCTATCATGCTAACTGACCCTTCAACTAACAAAGGAATACCATAGGTTTGCCTGGAGAAGTGTCCTTACTCCCCCTTCTTGGCTTGTGCTGGTTCTCCTCCCCTTGTACTGTCCCCCTCTCTTGCACTGTTCATCCCCTTTGCACTTTCCCTCCTCCCTTGCACTGTTCCTCCTCACCCTGTGCTGTCCCTCCTCTCCCTTGCACTGACCCTCCTTCCCCCCCTTGCGCTGTCACTCGTCCCCCTTGTGCTGTTGCGCCTCCCCATGCACTGATGCCCCTCCCCTGTGCACTGTCCCTCCTCCCTCCCTTGTGCTGTGCCTCATCCCCACCCTTTGCCCTGTCGCTCCTTCTGCCTTGTGCTGTTGCTCCTTCCCCTTGCTCTTTCGCTCCCTTGCTCTGTACCTCCTCCATCCCTTGCACCGTCCCTCCTCCCTCCATTCCACTGTCCCTCCTACCTCCCTTCCACTGTCCCTCCTCAACCCCTTGCACTGGTCCCCCTCCCCATTGTGCTGTCCCCATGGGCTTTTCCTCATCCCTTGAGCTATCCCGACCCCACTTGTGCTGTCCCCCCCTCCCCACAATCCCCTAGCTCTGTCCCTTAGTCGCCCTTGTGCTGTCCCTCCTTCCGCCTATACAGCCACCTTGCGCTGTCGCTCCTTCCCACATTGCCCTGCCACTCCTTCCCCTTATACTGTTGCGCCTACCCCCCTCTAAGGCTGTCGCTCCATCCACCTTTGAGCTGTTGATCAGCCCCCCCCCCCCTTTTGCCTTGTCACTCCTTACCCCATGCGTGCTCTTGCGCCTTCCTTCAAATGTTGTGCAATGCTCCTGTGTACTGTTGCTGGCCTACATTTCATTTATAGGATTTGTTTTATTCTTCCTGGTGTTGCCGTTTATTTTTTTAGCACTCTCCCCATAGTGCTTCTTTCATCCACCATCACTGCCCTTCAATCCCTCCCATGCTGTCATTTCTTCTCTGTGCTGTCATTCCTCATTCCTTCCCTCCATGCTAAATGTAAAATGCAATAAACAACTCCAACGCCAAAACTATTGGCGTTGCCAATGCTTGTTAAAATTGCATTCTGCAACGCTTATTCCTGGGTTTATAATGGGAAAGACAGGACGGGGCGTGCACCTATCAAAAGCTATACCTCCTTTGCCTTCTGTAGTAGTGTGGGCCGAGGGAAGGATATACTCTCAGAAGGGATGTGAGGGTGATGCAGTAGCAACCCAAACAGCAAAGGAATTTCCAATCAAGGATTTATACACATATATGCACTTTAATTAAACACACCAATGTACAAATAACTCTTAAAGCACTTATAAAAACCAACCCCTGAAGGGAGAACAAAGAATATGCAAAAGATAGAAAGATGCAGTACTCTGAGTAAAGAAACAGGGGTGTAAAAGGCAATATGGCCCTCATTATGAGTATGCCGGTCTGGGGAAAAAGCTGGTAAAACGGCTGGTAATACCGGATCCAGCATACTCTGAGTTTGCCGGTACAGGCAGTGAACGTCCGGCAGGCCTCATCTGCCGGGAGTTCAGGCCTCTACTGGCAAAGAAGTGCCCCTTTCACTGGCCCCATTACTACTGGGCACAGGTAACTGTAAGGCGGGTCTTCAGGTAACCCACCATTAGTGCAGGCGAGTTACCGGCAGACTCGTAATGAGGGCCTATGTCTTTCAGCAGACATGGTGCAACAGGGACCAAACTAGTCTCTATGGCTCAAAGATTGACATGGGGGGCAGGTATGAATCAATAATACCTTTCTGCTGGTTCAAGTGCACTGAACAATGTTACATGCGTTTCATCTGGTTCAATGCAACAAAACAGAAAGATTTGGCTGATCTCGTCCTCCAGATGCTGCGAGGCCCACGTCGGGGCTCTAGAACAGGATGAGTTTGTTCAGGTTCTGCTCGCCCAGCCTAGGGAGGTTTGCTGATGAGTGGCAGGTCCTAGTCCTCAGCAATAGTCACCCCCAATGTGCCCGCAGAGGGGGCAGGGAGCGAAGTTTGCTTCCGCCTTGGAGTAATACTTCTTCAACTCAATGACTAAGGCTTTGGAAATATCAGCTCTCCCAAAAGAGGTCCAAACGAATGCTTCCTTAAGACGTGAAGTCCTAAAGTTAATTAAAAAAGGAGTGGGAATTCCTCTCTTTTATAGGCAGAAGTCAACAGGTGACTGTATAAGCCTGCTTTATGAGGAACAAATCTCTGTTCCTGAGACAAGTAATCTTTGCATGCTTGGATCATACCTAAAGTGTGTTGTGCTAAAGGATGTGGAGGGGACAGGAAGAAAAGAGAGGTACAGAGAGAAATAAGATTGTGGGACGCTGCTCCAATTATGCTGCGCACCCTCTGACTACACTAATCCCATACTTCCCTTGTCCACAGCATCAAAGGCCCCTTCCAAATGCAGCATCTTGGTGTGAGGCTAGTCCTTTTGTGTAGAGTGTGCCCTTTGATCCCCGTTTCCCAGGACAGCTACTGTTGAGGGGCTTTCTTGCTGAAGAGAGGTGTCACCTGACCTCACAAAGGATTGAAAGCGAGACAGGTCCTACAGGCTCCTGTCCTATTAGGTGCAGCAAGACAGCAAGTCTAGGGAGAATACACAGCCTATTCATGGCTGAGCTCACAGGGCTGACATCAGTATCATACCAATTTGATGTGGCTTTAATAATTATGAGAGATACTGGCAACCATACCTCAGTATGGCTTACATTTTAATTTTACAACTACCAAAAGAATAGTAACTCTCATAGTTATGAACTTAGGGAACAGAGGTGCACATCTTAAATGCAGCCCCAGTGTTTAAGTGACTTGGCTATCACTGCCTCTGTCAAGAGGGCACCTGCAACCTCTGAACCTGCTCTGTGCCATTGGAGAGCAGGAGCTGCAAATCAGGAGACTGACACAACAGTATACAGGTGCATGTTATGCTTTTGGCATGGAGTTTATGAAAAGGGATCTGGTTACTAGAGCACCCCTTCAGAGATAGAAGTACCCACATCATTTTATTAATTTATAAAAATCAAAAATATCAGGACTTCCATACCATTGCTGGATGGCTATTCTTCACAAGATGTGATAAGTATAAAGGATTGGAAACACAACCTAACATTTCTAGCATAAATTACATTGGATATGTAGGTGGAAAATAAGCACACATTCTGATTGTGCTGTGTTAGGATTTCAAATGAAAAATAAAAGCATAAAACCCCTCCTCTAAAGCAACCCATTTAACAGATTGCATATATTTAGTTTCAGCATGTATCACTTTTAACTCTGATTGCAGCCTCAAATTTTCAATCAATCACTTTCACGAACTAGTTTTCTCTTTGCCTTTTTTGTTCTAGTAAATGAAAATGCACTGTAGCATCAACTTGGAGCACAACATTTAAATGCTCCTTCAGATGGAACAATGGGTTCATGGTTTGCTTTAGAGAAAATGTATCTTATTATACTTGACGGTGCACATGTAAAGCACTCTAAAGTTAAAGAATTATGTTACTTTTTGCCCATGCTACACAACGTGACTGCCTTCAACACAATAGCAGATAACCAACCACTGCCCTTTATAATCTTTCTTCAGTCCTAAGGTGGGTAATTATGAGTTTGGCAGTATTTGTTAAACATGGTGGTAATGGAATTACCGCCACATTTATCATTCTGTTGAATTATGTGTCAGCAGCATTACTGTTGGCAATAATTTTATTACAGTCTGCGGAATTACCGCCAAAAACACCAAAGCTGTATTACCGTTGTATCACAGGTCTGGACAAGGCAGTAATACTGCCAAAAACACAGTGCAGTTGCATACAGGTGCACCATATTAAGCCACAGGTGTACTCAATCCACTCAAGAATGCTACATAAGGCACAAGCCTTCACCAAACACACTTTCCAACACCATGCTGACACTAGCCATTGCGACCTGGGATATGAAGCTGCTCATGCTGCGCATGGAACTACAGAGGGATGAAAACAAGCCCAGGGCACATGGTGCAGAGAGGAGGAGACACCATGTAAGGCAAGCGTCCATACCCAGGGTCAGGCCCTCACTGTGGACCCGCATGGACATCCAGCTAGTAACCCTGTACCGGCTCAACAAGGAGACCATGGATGAGCTGCTCACCATAGTCTAGGAGGACACAGAGCAGGATAACATCAGGACAGCTGTGTCCCGAAGCTAAAGCTAGTGTCTGTCCCGATATTCCTGCGAACTGGCACCTTTCAGCACTCGGTGACCATGCTGCACATCATGTCACAGCCAACAATTTATATTTTGCTTGGACAGCTGGAGGCCCTCCTGTGCCATGTGTCACAGTACATCCCTCTGCCAACCACAACGGCACAGGAGCATGCCATGAAGGCTTTGTTTCATGCTGTGGCACACATGCCAAATGTCATTGCAGCCCTGGACTGTACCCATTGATAGCCCCCCAGGCACATGAAGCAGTGTACCGCAACAGGAATACTCCCACTCACTGAACGTACAGGTTACCTGTGATCCAGACCTCCACATCGCACACTGCTGTGCTGACTTCCCTGGTTCCACCCACGATGCCATGGTCCTACACAATAGTACACTAACTGGATACATGGAGAGGCACAGAGGACAATGGAAGTGACACAAAGTCCATGTGCTGCACTGCAGAAAAGCATATTGGCATATAACGGCAAAATGCATGCCCTGACAAGTCCATGTACATGCAGGACATGCCATCATACTACATAAATGACAACCTACAACCCACAGGACTAGTACATGATGCTGAATGGATACGCACATGCACACTGTCACAATGGCCTACAAACACACACATATGAATAGCGGTACCACAATGCAACATGATACATCACAAAGTGTGACACGGCACCAAAGAACAGTAACACTGGCAGTTCTTCAGCCAAGTACTCGGGCACATGACGTCATCATGTAAGAGAAACGGACACCTGAAACCTGATGAGGTACAACTAACCAACCATCAGGGCACATGCATGAGGGCAACAAACAGGCCCAAAACAGGTACCATGGCATCTTGCCATAACAATCATAGACCCTGAAAATGACAACTGCTCCAGTGAGCTGGGTGCATGAGGCAACTCAACAATGCCAATACTGCTGGAATTCACATGCATATACTGTGATAGGAAGACATGTGGTACAATGAAGCCCCTAATGCATGAAAATCATGTCCATCAACATTTTGTAGTAAATGGCAACACATACGCAATGCACTGTAACTGACACTTTTGACCTTTCTCCTTGCAGGGGCTCTGGATATCGCCAGCTGTCGTGGCTCATGACACGTGTGAGGGGTCCACAGACGCCACAGGAGGCGGCCTGCAATGATGCACACAGCAGGACCAGGCTCTGTATTGAGCGGACTTCGGCCTCCTGAAGGCCTGTTTCCGCTGCCTGGACAGTACCGGAGGGGCACTTATGTATATGCCTGAATTATTTGGCAAAATTGTGCAGGTCTGTGCCATGCTGCCCAATATGTGCCTCGGGAGGAATGTCCCTTTTCCCCCTGATGTGGACATGTGTTAGGGAGAATTCTCAGAAATGTGTTAATTCCCTTCTACCTTAGAGACCCCCAGCACTTTTGCTGGACTTTAGGAATTTTGATTTCTAACCTGGAGAGACTGAGACCTTTTTCGCACGTTCTTGTGTATTTTTCTTTGATCTGAACACTGTGTTTCTTTTGGTTTTGGAGTCTGACAAAACTCGATAGGCATCATCTTTTTTACATTGTGTCACACAGCACCTTCAGTGCAGTGACACAGGGAAGTCTTTCAGATTTCCCAAAAGGTTTAAATACCTTGTCTTGGCTAAACTACTGTTTACAAGAACAGTGAAGTGAAATTGACTTTACTTACACTGTAACTTTCTAGACCCAGCACACACTATCTTACCATAGGGTGCTGGAGGGATTACTTAGTATCCCCTTTGTCTAGTTTCTCATTTAACATGTTTATGTTACCCTTTCTACAATTAATGGCTTGTGGCAGTGGTTTAATTTTTCCCACCATTGCCCATTTTGTCAAAATGGCCCGGTCTTCTTTTTTCACCATTTTATGGTGGAAAGGTCCTTCTTGAGATTTACTCTGCGCGCCAAACCAGATTTGGTCCCTTTGTTAGTTTTGTCTTTGGCAGGATTCACTGTTGAAGCCCGCCTCTGGCTCCAGCGTGTCTGGCAGGGGCAGGAAGTGAGGGAGGTACCCGAAACTCCCTGTGCTTAATCCCCTTGGTTACAGGAATGCACCCAAAGGTGATTGGCCGGCTGCCTGTCCTTGGAGGACAGCCACCTTGCTGTGTGAGTGACAGACACATGACATGATCATCTATTAATCGGGTCAATAAAATAAAAAATTACTCCAGGATAATATTCCATTCACCCCCGAGCGATTTTAGAGTAGTACTTAGCCTACCTCACAGTAGTTCAATATGACTGTTTGAATTGTTCTTTGTGTTCTTCTGTTTTTTTTGGGTTTTTTTTGCTTCTTCTTTGAATTTTTCAAGTATTTGTGTTATCTTAAGTATATGCACCTTACTAGAACTTTGGGTTTAGGCTTTATGTGTTGTTAATGAAAATATACCAATCACCACTTCTGCATTAAAATAATCTTAATACTATAAGACACTTTTTGTAACCTCTGTGCACACTATAACGTGCTAAAAAAACAAGCATGAATAATGACAGCACACTGTGTTGTTTGTAGCATGGTTTCTTCCGTTTTTGTTTAATAGTGTGAGTGACAGCTAGGCTGTGAATGAATGGGAGAAACCTGCATAAAAAGGAGTCTTTTCGCTTGGAAGGCAGAGTCAACCACTGGAACAAAGGAATCGGAAGAGGAACTTGGAAGAGACGCATGCTGCAACTCCTGGACCGTTGGTTTGCCCGGTGAAGTCCTGCTGCTGTGCTGAAGCTCTGAATTCGCCTTGACTGGAGAAGCCCTGCAAGGACGACTTCTCCCCTTGGGTTGGTGGGATCTATCAACCCCAAAGTGAACTCGTCTGGACATCCTCTTGGAGCTGGCTGTACTTTAATTGCTGCTGCAGGAATTGAAGTGCCAGGGAGAGGAACACCAGAACGAGTGCATCGCTTTTAAATCGGGCCCAAGCTGTAGGAAGATCCGCCGGACTCCCTTGAAGCAGGACTGACCAAGCATGAGCCACCTCAACAGAATACTGGACCCCAGATGCAAGGAAAATCCATAATGGTATCAAAGAGACCGCAGAGGTGCTATTTGAGAGAGACGCGAAGAGCTGAAACCGCAAAGTGCTGCTGATCTGAAGTTTGCCCACTGCTGCCGCCGACCTCCCATTCATAGTGCAGGAGTCCCCAGATGTCCTCCCTCAAGCCCAGGAACAAAGAACCTGCAGACCTACACGGGAACAGAAATGCAGCTGGATCCGGTTTTCTTCTAACCAAAGGTACTGTAAACCTAAAAGGACCTTCCCTCTTGTTGTGTAGCCTTGCTAGTTCTCAGTTGAGACTTGTCTTGGTTGCCATTGCATAGTTGCTTGTAGCTTTGCCCCTCACAAGTCTCCCAGCTTGTGGCAATTCAAGTGAATATTATTTCTACAAACTTTTCTAAAAACATTGTGCAAGACCTTTACTTACTTACCTGCAAGAAGATCTTCAGCTCCCCTAGACTTTGCTCAACTAACATTGGCTATCTTGGCTCCTTGAGAGACTCTTCTTACCTCGGACTTTGTGCTTTTGCCTTTCCCCCAGGAAGGGGTTAATTTACTTTGCATTGAAGGGTTAAGAAGTACTACAAAGCCTTTTAATCTCAGATCCAAAACCTTGAGCGGGTCAAATGAGTACAGGTAGTTATGGTGATGGTTGCAAACTTTATGAAGTTAGGGCGAGTGGTGTGAAAAACGAAATGAACTCTAACTTAGAGTGTTAAAGTTTACAACTCATTTAGTATGGACTATAGGTCGGCAGGCAGAATGATGCCTTGTGCTACGGGACCTTTTCATTTGAGGAATAATAATTCTGGCGCAGTCACTTGTGAAATAGGGGAAATTAGATGGTTGAAACGTGCAACATGTAAATAATTGTTGCTGGGAAAAATGTGATTTAATGCAGTTTATGGTGTGTAGGGGAGTTGTAGATTTTACGGCGGTGAGGCAAGGATACATTCATATTTTAAGTGTACCACCTGTGATTTATTTATTAAACATACTGACGATTTGTACAGCAACCTTTGACATAAAGAGTTACAGTGCGTGTGTTTATGTGCTTGTGGGTGTAACTTTGCTGCTGAAGGGGATGTCACACCCTTGAACAGCTATTTTAGAAGTTTTCGTAGAGTTTATTTACAGTTTGGTTTCAATATTGTGATTATAAAAATCATTCTGGATTCTTGACAGGCACTGTTTGTGAATATATGTGTGTCATGGTGTGCCTTTACTAAACAGATACTTCTTCTGACACCCTTTGGTAGCAGCCCCACAGAATTATTACATTTTAAGCCTGATGATGCGGACCCACATCCACAGAATGTGTCTACTTATCTAAGTGCTTTTCAGCGGTATCATACAAAACCAACTGTGCCAGGAGTCTATTAATAAATTGTGAAATGCAGTCTACCCTGTGACTAGAGATCTCTGAGTAAGGGTTCAAATTATTTTTGCAGGCAGAGGTTTTGTGGATAACACAAATCGGGGCTTGCACTGAATTAACATAAAGCACAGCTCAAACATCTCCCTCGTTTGGATTGTGAAGCATAGCAGAGTCAGAAGCAAAGGCCATTCAAATCCGTCGCTGCCAGTCTCCATATTAGCTGTAACAAGATGGCTGACATCTTTTCCAAGCACCAAGGAAACTCCGACCCTGCTCGGCACTTGAGCCCAGCTGACTGGCTGCCTCACGAGCCAACCCTGGCCCCTCTCCCAAGCCGGGAGGCGCAGCCAGCCACAAACGAAGGCCAGAAGCAAAGGACATTCAAATCCGTCTCTGCCGGCCTCCACCGGCGAGGATGCTCCACCTCATGGCGGCCTCAGCAAGCCCTGCACAACCTCCCCCTCAACTCCGCAAACCACAATTAAGCAACCTGCCTGCAACGTAACTTATGTCGTTACCATGAAAGGGAAGCTTAACAAGCCGAGGGTATTAAATCTATTATGCTCCCCTTTCATCCCTCTGCCGCCACCATCCTATTTCGTTGTAACCATGAGCTGGTCCCGCTACCCTCCTCAAAAGACAGGGATACCAGCAAATCACCTCAAGAACGCCCTCCCCTGCTGCCTTGTGGTATACGCTCCTCGACCCCGCGCTATGCAAGGCCTCTCACCAGGGTGTCCGACCCCAACTCCCACAGCCCACAGATCACTGCGACGCCTCCAAAGTTCCCCTCTGTTAGGGAGTTCTCAGAAATGGCTAATTTCCCTTAACTAATGAGTACCTCAGCAGCTTTGCTGGATTTCTAGGATTTATTTGTTCACCTGGTAAGAGTGTGAGCCTATTTTCCCCACTCTTACATGTGTTTTGCTGTGTGTGTTCAACATGTTTGCGTTAATAGACTGTGGAGCCTCACCTACTCCACAGGCATAATCTTTTTACTGTGTGTTACACAGCACTTTCAGTGCAGTGACACAGGGTTGTCTTTTCAACTTCCCAACTCCAACTCCATTTTCTGGGATTGACTACTGTCTCCCAGAACATGTAAAGTTGCCATTGACTTTATTAGTCTTCTTAAATCCACTGACAAGAACAAACCATCTTACATGGAGTACTGTAAAGTGTTAATACTTATCCCTTTTTGTCTGTTTCTCTTGGAGAATTGTTTTGCTCCCTTTTCATCAAGACTTGGCTGGTGGCAGTGGTAACTACCCTATTTTTCCTACCGCGGTTATCTTAAATAACTTTGGTATTGTTTTAGGCTATATTGGTAGCCTCGAACTTAAACCTGCTGGACCATATATGTTTTTATATGGTTCCGGCTGCGTTTATTTGCCATTTCTTTTTGAAAATGTCTTTCTCGTGTTTTTCTCTGCGCGCCAAACCAGGTTTGGTTCCTTTGTTCACTGTCTCTTCGCGGGCTTCTACACAGAAGCCCTCCTTAGGCGCCTGAAAGTCTGGGTAGGCAGGATGTGAGGGAGGGGTTTTAGGACCCCTGCCATGGGTTGCCTTGGTAACCCAAGGCACACTCCTGTTTGATCGGCTAGGTTACTGGCCGGCCGGGACAGCCACCCTGCTGTGTGATTGACAGCCAGGCTGTGTGAATGGGGGAAACCTGCATAAAAAGCAGGTCTCTGGGTCTGGAAACGCAGAGTCGCCACTGGAACGAAAGAACAGATGAGGAGCTGATGGAAGAGGACCCCTGCCACGACAGAACCGCCCGGTGAAGCCCTGATGCAGGGCCGAATCCTCGAACTCCAACGAGAGAGAAGATCCTCCTGGAATCTTCTTCCGCTGAGCTGATGGGACCAACCAGTTTGCCCAAACTGCAAGCCAGGACTCCCTCCCCTGGTCCAATTCGCTGTACAGAGCTACAGTGGGCCTGATAGCCAGGAAGGTCGGACCCTGCTTGGGTTTTAAGGAGCGCACCTTTTATTTATTTCTTTGCTCTGCTGCTGGTTTCTTCCCTAGGCAGTGCAGGACCCTCCAAGTCTTCCTACTTCATGTCAGTCCGACAGTCGCTTCAGGAACCGTGAGTCTGCAGGAACTGCCAGGAACGTCCGCCTCAGCTACAGCTTCTTCTCCATTTAAAGGTACTATGCAAATCCGGTTGTTCGTTTCGTCCAGCCGCAGTGAAGGTATGTGAAACCTGTTGCCAATCCGAGGGCTTGTCCTTCTCTACTCTTTAAACTAACTTTTCTGCCGACCAACTTCGTCCGGAACTCTTGGCAAAGACTTAACCGCAAACTAACCTGAACTGTGTGATCTTGAGCAAAAGATTTCTGTCCTATTGACTTTGGCCCTAAGCCTATTTGATTTGATTCCATCACTGTAGTTCCTCTTTCTAGATTGCCCTGCTTACTTACCTGTTGGTGCTTCTCAATTTCTGCCTAATTTTGTCTTTCCCTCCCTTTTGAATTACTAGAGTGCCATTTTTCACCCACTTCATTTTGTGAGCTTAACTTGTCTGGAAACTATTGGGAGTGGTGTGGTGTATTAAGAGTGTGATTTTTGAACTGCTTTACTTTAGTGAATTGTTATACAACTGATGTGTAAATAAATGTATCTTCTTTTACTCGGAAACCTTGAGTCAGTGTTTGCTTGAATCATAGTAATTGCTGTCCTTTGTGTAACTATTGATACTGATCACTTGCTCTTGAGATAGGTCTGGCTGCTCAGCCATCGCTACCACTTTTACTGTGTAGTACAGGCTTGTACCAAAGGTGAATTTGTACTGTCACTTGTAGTCTTAATTGTGTGTGGTGTTCCCAAAGGGTACTGCATATAATTCTGCCTAACAACCTCAGCCTTAAAAAGCCTGCCACAGCCACCCTGACACCCACCAACCAAAAACAATATTACTGACTTCCAAGGTAATCAGGGCGTTCACTCGCCTCGCTCATCGCCCCCAAACACAGGTGTTAGAAACGATAATAGACATTTGCCCACACGTAATGTGGGCAAATGAGTTCCTGCCTCCTAAACTTGAGATCTCGTACTATGCCGCATCAGTGGCCGGACCTCCTGTTCCATAGCAAAGCCAGGAACCTCTGCCTCCGAGTTAGTACTCGGTATCTGACCTGGTCCAAGCCAGATCTTTTGAACTTGCATCTCCCCAACAACTCTGTTTCCACATCTAACCTAACTGAGCAGGCACCCCATTCTCCATCACTGCTCCCACCCATGCTATCAACCAATATGCCTGTAATGATGTTGTCTGCTCATATGCCCATCCTAATGCTGCTACTTCCAATGCTTCTGATGATTTTGCTATTTCAAATGCCTGTATTGAGGTTGCCAACTTTAATGCCGTTGATGATGGTGCTAGCTCAAATGCTCGCATTGATGTTGCTAGTTCTAATGCTTCTGATGATGCTACTAGCTCAAACGCCTGTATTGATGCTGCTAGCTACTGTCACCATCTCTAATGCACTTGTGCACAACATTGAGGCTAATGTCTCTGCCTCTGCAAAAGCCAGCTTCCCAAATGTATGGGTGCATGACAATGCTGCTATTGTAGATGCCCCGGCAAAAGCAAGTTTCCCAAACGTCCTTCGGTGTGACTTTGATGCTAGTCTAAATGCCTCGGCAAAGGTTATCCTCTGAAATATACCTCTACAGATCAATGATGACAGCATAAATGGCCACTCCTCTGCCATAGACGCCCACACCAAATCCCCCGGATCTGGCCCCAGCTTGCAGACCATTGCCATATATAAAACCTCTACACCTGCAAGCCTCACCTCCTCTTCTATATTTAATCCCAAACAACCAAAAAGACTATCAACTGCCCATACCAAACCCAAGGACACACAACTCCCCTTTGCAGTAAAAAAGCCCTATCTAAACTGTGCACTAATCAATGCTCGCACACTACCTGCACATGCCCTTGATATCTCAGACATCCTCTCCTCTCGTAACCTCTACACCCTCATCATCTCTGAAACCTGGCTTCAGGATGCCTCTGGCCCTGCCCTCGCC
The DNA here is from genome assembly GCF_040938575.1 of Ambystoma mexicanum. Lineage (NCBI taxonomy): Eukaryota > Metazoa > Chordata > Amphibia > Caudata > Ambystomatidae > Ambystoma > Ambystoma mexicanum. Next base: position 1,472,864,208 of record NC_090935.1, read on the forward strand.
CTCCCTGTGGGATACACAATATACTGGAAAGACTGGCTCAACGCTAGAGGCGGCAGTGTGGCCTTGAGAGCCAAATACTACCTCTCCTTTAGACAGTTGAACACTTCATTACAAGGGAATAAAGACATACTGTCCCTAAAGATGACCCCCTCTCCCACCTACACCATTACGTTCCATATCATTTACTGCCCTCTGGGCTCGGCCCATAACTCCAACAAGGAACTCCTCCACATCTTGGAAGACAACCTCAAGATCTCCTCTAAAATAATCTTGCTAGGTGACATTAATCTGGGCCTCAATGATCCCGAGTACACCCATGCTACCTCGCTAGCAACAGCTGTGGAAGGCCTAGGATTCAAACACTGTGTCAGCAACCCCAACCACTCCAAAGGCCGAACACTGGATTGGATCGCCGACCTCAATGGCAGAATCTCAGTAATCTCCAGCACACCTTGTCCTTGGTCGGATCACCACATTATCCTCTTTTCCATTGCGCACCAACCACAAGAAACAAAATATCTCTTCCCTGCTCCTGCCCCCTCCCCCCACTTATCCGTAGCTCAAGGAAGCTCACTAAGGGGAACATTCTACCACTACTGGACACACCAACCATAAACCACCATTCTCCGAGGACCCCAACATCCTCGGCAACCTCTACGACACACTAGCCGCAGCTGTGGACACGATTGCCCCTCTAACGTCACGCAAACCTAAACCTGTTAGACACTCAAACTCTTGGTTCGCCCCTGACCTGCTAGAACTCAGGAACGAAAAAACACCTTAAAGAAGCAACATGGCGTAAAAATCCTTCAGACTTCACAAAAGCAGAGTACCACAATATTTCTAAAACCTACAAAATAGCTTTCATTACAGCAAAATCATCCGCTTATAACACCAGAGTTACTAATGCTAAATGTAACACCAGAGAATTGTTTACTATTTTCAGGGAATGGGAAAGTCCCCCCCATCCCCTTAATCACTAAGTACGAAACCTGGTGCACCAACTTTCAGGCAGAAATGTTGAACAAAATCAATATGCTAAACAAAATAACTCAGAATGACCAAGCCACCTCTCAGCTGCAGCCTAGTGACCTTAACCGAGGTACCATGCTGGACCTCCAGTCAAATGACTACAGAAACTGAAGTCCAAGCCATCCTTAACAATTTCAAACATTCAAGATACAAAGGAGATGTCTGCCCTGCCTCCATCATCAGGGAGTGCACCGACGCCCTGACCCCATTCATCACCGCATTCATAAATGACTCCTTCTCCACAGGCCTAGTACCCTCTAGCCTCAAGGAAGTGTAGGTGCTCTCGCTTCTAAAAAAAACATGTTAGACCCCACTAGCTCTAACAATTACAGGCCTATCACCACAGTGCCGTTCCTATTGAAAATGCTCAATGGAGCTGCATTCCATAAAGTTCAACATTTCCTTGAAACCAACCACATACTGGTATTAAGGCAATCAAGTGTTTGCCCTGGCCACAGCACTGAATTGGCGCTGTTGGATCTAAAAAACCAAATGGATGAGATCAGGGATGCTGGCATGACTGCCCGCCTCCTCCTCTTAGACTTATCAGCGGCTTTTGACTTGGTGGATCATAAAATCATCTGCCCCCATCTCATGACTGCAAGAAACTTCTCTTCCGAAGCCACAGCCTGGATTGCCTCCTTCCTACAAGGGAGTCATGAGAGTATTTGCAAAGACCGCCAGTGCTGCTTCCACCCCTATCCACTACAGAGTTTCACAAGGCTCGTGTATATCCCCTCCATTATATAACATTTTCACCAGACCCCTCTTCGACAACCTGGACTCCATTGGCATAGCCCACACCAACTATGCCGATGTCACGACTCACTCCCTTCGCTCCCGTTCCCGCCACTTGGGGGCATATTTTGGGGTTTATTCCCTTCTGAACATTTCCTCCAAACCTAATGCTACAGTGCTGTGATGAATTGGGAGCGCTAAAACCTTATTTTCCAAGTTACTTCCCTTCCGGATCCATTCCAGGTTTTTGGCAGCCAGCATGCTACTTTAATCAAATGACTATGCTTCCCAGAATGCCTGGCTCACTGCTTCACCTCCTCCCTTGCAGGACAAGGTTGGGTGGAGGATAGGCAACACCTGTGGCTGCAGGTGCAGCAGGCGGCACACCTGAGGGGTGTGCTCATTAAGCAGCTTTAAAAAGCCTCAGTTTGCTTCAGTCCAGCGCTGGTCATCGTTGCAGTCTTCCTGTTGTGACTAGTCCCTTGTTCCTAGCTTTTGTGCCAAGTTCCTAGTTCCTGTTTCTTGTTCCTCTGCCCTGGATTTCAGATTCATGTGCTTAATTGATTTCTGCTTTCAGGATTTCCCTTTCTGTCTTCCTCTGTCTGCAGGCAGCCTTTCTCTGTGCTTTACCCTTTGATGCAGCCCAATTTGCCTGTGTTTTCTGTTTCTTTGATGCTGTCCTTTGCTACTGAAAAACTTGATGCATTAGTCTTTCCTTTTTTAGATTTAGTTTCCTGCCTTTTCTCCTTGGATGGGTGGGTAAGGTTTCCTTTTGATATAATTTTCCCTGCTCCTGATCCTTACTTCCTATTGGGATCCATGCCATGTTTTCCATTTCACTTCTGCATTTATTTCCCATTTGATTATTTAGGTGTGGGGTGGGGTGCTGTTGTAACTAGTCCCTGTGTCAATGCCTTTTTGTTTTCCTCACTATTTCTGTAATCACAATTCCTACTTGCTCCTTGACTTAGGTCTTAGGTATTTAGTTATCCTCCACCCATTGCTGTTATAGCCTTCTGGGTCCCTGTTTGATCTACTGGGTTCGTGGGTTTACTGACATTCAAGTGGTCTTTCCGGTTCTCTTGAGTACTGTTTCTAAGTTCCTTATTCAGTATCATCCAGAGTGTCAGCACACAGATCCTGTCCTTGCTTGCCCTCTACGTGGGTTTAGCGCTGTCAGTATCTGTAATAGCATAGTGGGTAAGGAGTTTGCCGACTTTCCTTCCAGTCTTAAGGAGGTTCTAAGTGCTTACCCCACATCCCTTTTCATATATAGGTAATTTTGTTTCACTCTATCTGCACTCCTGGGTTATAGTATATATGAGTCGTGGTTCTTGTGTGCACGTTGTTTGATTCAAGGTTATTCACTGTGCGATTTTGTGCACATTTCCCTTGCCATATTCGCTGCCTTTGTACTCACCTGATTAATCCTGACAGAATGACCAGCCCTAAATTCCCATTGAATATGGCAAGTTTAAGAAAGAAAGGCAGCAAGGCCTCTAACAAATTTGTACAGAAAGCTTCCCCTACATTTACCTGTGACAATCAAATCACTAGTCCTGACTTAAATGAACTCCTTGTCACGAATGGGCATTTACGTGCAAAGTATTTTTCCCACAGGATGGCACATCTTACATTGCCTGATCCTAGTTCTGTCTTTTATTCTGATCCAGATTCTATGCCAGCACAAGCCTTAGCAGCAGAAAACAACACACTGTTAGACTTATTAAACAAGAGTATGTCTGTTGTTGAACCCCATGATTCCAGTTGTGCTTCACCTCAGATTGAACAGTTTCATGGTACAAACATAAAGAATGGAGGGGTTGCTTGCATAACTTCTGTTTTCTACCCTCAGTCTAAAGCATACTCCTTTGCACAAGTACATACTGTAGACCCTAATGCCAAGAGGTCTAATGTCAATAGTTTGCTTAAGGGAAACACAGACCAAGTTGGTAAGAGAAAGTATAAATCTCAGAAGCTGCAAGCAGTAGATGACAATGTACAATCGGTGCACATCCAGATTGCTAGTGCAGGATCCAGCCCTGATGCCACTATGCCTCCCCCTGTGCCTACTGATAGTGATGTACAGTTAATGCAGGGCATGCTAAGAGCTAAGCTTGAGGAGTTAAGACAAGAATTCATTTCTTTACAAAAAGAGAATAAGACCTTGCACTCTTTACTGAATACACATCAGACTTTATCCGTTGATGTTGATGAAGTGAACACTGTTCAGCCCCTGAGTGCAGAGACTTTGGTAAACCATGATATTTGTCAATATGTTAGATCTATTGGGAGTGAAGGTCTTTCTTCTAGCATAGCGCTTAATCTGGGCACAGTTTCTGACAATTGTTCTGCTGTTTGTCAGGGATTGCAGTTAGCTGAAGATTTACAAGCCACTCCTTTACCTAAAATTTCCTGTGTAGCAGTTTGTCATAATTCTGAACTTGAACACATACATGCTTCTGATTTCCAAACACAATCCACAATGGTGACATACACAGAATCAGTCACTACTGTAGTCTTAGGTTCTGCCCTTGATCTTGCTGCTGAGACTGAAGTAGACGTTCAAGTTGATGTGGAAAACGATGCTACCTCTGTGTTCGCTCTTCCTTCTGCCAATTTTGGTCACAACGAACAGTCAGAGACAGTACAGATTTCAGATTTTGATGGACCCATTCCACAGTATACTGAACCAAAGACCTGGCAGACGATTCCTGAACTGTTGATTGTTAATCTGCCACTTTCAGAAGCTAAGACAGAGGAATGGACAATTGACGAAATCCTGATTAACAGAGACTTTACTATGGTGATTCCTCTGGTTGATATTGACTTCTACAAAGGAAGAGACTCTGTGCCATCTGCTAAGGAGAGGGACTGCAGGGGTACAGCTCAGTCTTTGGTTACTGGTGCCAAGGAGTCAACTGCCTTAAAGGTGTTTTCCGTTCCTGAGCCACAAATGTGTCTGTCTACTTCTGGGACTTCAGTCTGTCCTCCTACAACCATTCACTCTTCTATTATCCAGTCAACAGCTCTGCAGTCATCTTTGACACATGTGTCTTCAATCAATGAACTGCCATGTCTGCCATTCACTCAAGAGCCTTCACCATGTACGTGGTCAGTGCCAAAGACCTTGACAAGTTTGTCTTCAGCTAACGAGATGGCTCCAGCTTGCATGCCTTCAGCCTCAGAATTTCCTCTGGCATGCCTGTCTTCGGCTACAGTGACTCATCCAGCAGATTATCCTTCAGCCATGGAGCCTCTGGTAGTACATTCTAAGTGCATGTCTTCGGTCCCAGAGCCTACTGCTAGTTTGGCTTCAGTTCATGAGAGACCTGTAACCTTCTCAACCTCGCGGCCAATATCGGAGGTGTACCTGTCTACACTGTCAGATCCTGCTGCATATTCTTCTGCTCCAGAGATTCCTCCTGAATCCCAACCATTTATTACAGATGAAGGTCCAGCCAGCCCTTTGTATGCTTCAGGGGGATCACCAGATTGCCTGCCTTTTTCACAAGACAATTCTCCCAACTGCTTGACTGTAGCATCAGAGTCTCCCGAAGATGCAACATCTAAGTCTGAAACTTCTGCCAGCTCTCACTTCAGAAACATCAAGCTGGATCATGACTCGGGAGAGCCTTACATGTGAGGCCATTGGACTTGCCTGGAGTACTACGAGAGGGAGACGGATACCATCCGCCACGGCCCAGTCACCGAACAAGTAGCCAACCAGGATAGCGGGCTGGGTGGTTCGCATCTGGAGTCCGGTTCGGATCAGCCGCTTGACAGCTTTTTTGTTGCCGGATCACGCATGAGCTCGAAGGAAGGGAAGGGCATGGCCCCCCAGCAGCAGCACCAGTTGGGTGCTAGTAGCCAAAGGAAGGGAATGACTGCTGCAGTTCAAGATGTGCCTGTTATTGCTCCTGCTGCGAGTGTGCCTGATGTAATAAGTACTGCGTCTATCACTCCTATCAGTATGCCAAACGTCCCTGCGGTTGTATCCCACGTGCAACAAGGTGGCTACACAACTGTCACCGGGGGTGCCAGCCTCGAACAACCCATAGGACTTCCAGGCCTCCAAGGCATGGAACATATACAGTCAAACCTTAGTCACTTTCAACCACAAGCCTTTTCCCAGATGGATGACAGAAAAGGATCCGAACATCTACCTCGGCCGCCACCTTTTTTTTCTGAACATAAACATTTCCTGAAACCTGCAGTTTCCTCATCTCCTGCGTGTCCACTCTCGGCTGAAAGGCTAACAGGGCTTCTACCATTGTTTAAAGCATGTTGCACCAGCCTGCCTCCCTCCTCAAAGACTTATAAGTGTCCACTCCCAGTGACTGTGCTTCCTGGACCTTCCAACTCTGCTTCAGGTCCTGCAAGTCTTTCATGCCTTTCTTCCAACCATAAGTCTCTTCCTCACCAGAAGCCTGCCTATGACTCTTCTAGACTGCAGCTTGATTCTATTCATTTCAGTCCACCTGCTTTTGCCCACAGGCCACCGTTTCCATCAGTGCCACCTCCAAAGACAAAGTGCTCCTATCATAGAAGGAAGATGTTTTGTGCGGGTGACGGTCGCCTGGAGACGGCCGTGGAAGGGGGTATACTGTCACGACTCGCTCCCTTCATGGTTTGGGGTTTATTCCCTACTGGACATTTCCTCCGAACCTAATGCTACAGTGCTGTGATGAATTGGGAGCGCTAAAACCTTATTTTCCAAGTTACTTCCCTTCCGGATCCATTCCAGGTTTTTGGCAGCCAGCATGCTACTTTAATCAAATGACTATGCTTCCCAGAATGCCTGGCTCACTGCTTCACCTCCTCCCTTGCAGGACAAGGTTGGGTGGAGGATAGGCAACACCTGTGGCTGCAGGTGCAGCAGGCGGCACACCTGAGGGGTGTGCTCGTTAAGCAGCTTTAAAAAGCTTCAGTTTGCTTCAGTCCAGCGCTGGTCATCGTTGCAGTGTTCCTGTTGTGACTAGTCCCTTGTTCCTAGCTTTTGTGCCAAGTTCCTAGTTCCTGTTTCCTGTTCCTCTGCCCTGGATTTCAGATTCATGTGCTTAATTGATTTCTGCTCTCAGGATTTCCCTTTCTGTCTTCCTCTGTCTGCGGGCAGCCTTTCTCTGTGCTTTACCCTTTGATGCAGCCCAATTTGCCTGTGTTTTCTGTTTCTTTGATGCTGTCCTTTGCTACTGAAAAACTTGATGCATTAGTCTTTCCTTTTTTAGATTTAGTTTCCTGCCTTTTCTCCTTGGATGGGTGGGTAAGGTTTCCTTTTGTGATATCATTTTCCCTGCTCCTGATCCTTACTTCCTATTGGGATCCATGCCATGTTTTCCATTTCACTTCTGCATTTATTTCCCATTTGATTGTTTAGGTGTGGGGTGCTGTTGTAACTAGTCCCTGTGTCAATGCCTTTTTGTTTTCCTCACTATTTCTTTAATCACAATTCCTACTTGCTCCTTGACTTAGGTCTTAGGTATTTCGTTATCCTCCACCCATTGCTGTTATAGCCTTCTGGGTCCCTGTTTGATCTACTGGGTTTGTGGGTTTACTGACATTCAAGTGGTCTTTCCGGTTCTCGTGAGTACTGTTTCTAAGTTCCTTATTCAGTATCATCCAGAGTGTCAGCACACAGATCCTGTCCTTGCTTGCCCTCTATGTGGGCTTAGCGCTGTCAGTATCTGTAATAGCATAGTGGGTAAGGAGTTTGCCGACTTTCCTTCCAGTCTTAAGGAGGTTCTAAGTGCTTACCCCACATCCCTTTTCATATATAGGTAATTTTGTTTCACTCTATCTGCACTCCTGCGTTTTAGTATATATGAGTCGTGGTTCTTGTGTGCACGTTGTTTGATTCAAGGTTATTCACTGTGCGATTTTGTGCACATTTCCCTTGCCATATTCGCTGCCTTTGTACTCACCTGATTAATCCTGACAGCCGATGACACACAAATTCTACTCCTATTGATGGGCAACTATGTGGAAGACTCCAGCACCCTCAATGCCATTTACACCACTATCCAAGCCTGGATGGCAGCAAACCACCTGTGTCTAAATGGGGAGAAGACCGAAATCCTACTGGTCGGCTCCCCAACAGTGCGTGAGAAGCTCAATGACCAATCTTCTGCTTTCCTCAACGATGACATTACGATCTCAGTGTCGGCATCTGTCAAGATTCTAGGGGTCCACCTCGACTCTACACTCTCGATGTCCCGTCAAGTGAACACCATAGCCTCTTCTACGGCCTATGCGACAAAATTACTCAACACCACTAAACCTTTCCTAACCTCTGACGGCTGCATCACTATCACCCGGGCAGTCATTGGCTCTAAGCTGGACTACTGTAAGACCCTCTTTTCTGGCACTTCCTCAAAAAACATCCTGAAGCTAGAAGTCATTCAAAATAATGCGCTCCAAGCAGCCCTCAGCATTACCGAGAGAGATCATATCCCCGCAGTTAGGAGATTGGTACATTGGCTACCGATTAAGAAAATAATTGTCTTCAAAACCTTGTCCATTACCCACAAATGCCTTTCCAACTCTGCACCTGCCTACCTGTCCCAGAACATTGTTAGAGCCTACTCTGCCAGACCAACCAGAACGCCATATGCCCACTGTATCGTCCTACCCAAATTCAGACTCCCTAAATACATTGCAGCTGATTGCCGCCTACCCAAAGAGCCGAACCTTCTTACTGGAACTTCCACAAAGCTCTGAAAACTTTGCTATTTGAATAAACTCTGTATGTATGCTTATCTGATGATACTGAACTGTGAGTAACTGGTTGTAACAGCGCCTCTATGCCTCAGGGCTGCTGTGTACTTTATAGGTTAAATAAGTAAATAAATAAATAAACCATTTGCACAATCAGACCAAGGACATCTGCTCCCTCTGATTGCCACATACCCCTGTGGTTGGCATGGATACAGAGTGGTAAAATGTGGCATCACGGAAAGGTAGACAATGCTTTCCACAAAACCACAGCCCGCAAAAAGAATTATATCCCTTAATCAGAAATCTCTAGTCACAGGGTAGGATGCATTTCACAATTTATTATTAGACTCCTCGCACAGTTGGTTTTGTATGATATCACTGAAAAGCACTTACATGAGTAGGCAAATGTTGTGGGTGTGGGTCAGCATCATCAGGCTTAAAATGTGATCATCCTGTGTGGCTGATACCAAAGGCTGTCAGAAGAAGTATTTGTTTGATAAAGGCACACAATGACACATGTATATTTACAGACAGGGCCCGTCAGGAATACATAATGATTTTTATAATCAAAATATTGAACACAAACTGTAAATAAACTCTATGAAAACGTATAAAATAGCTGCTAAAGGATGGTACACTTAAAATATGAATGTATCCTTGTCTCACTACGGTTAACATCTACAACTCCCCTATACACCATAAACTGCATTAAATCACATTTTTCCCAGCAACTATGAATTACATGTTGCACATTTCAACCATCTCATTTGCCCTATATCACAAGTGGCAGCACCAGAAATATTATTTCACAAATTAAAAGATCCCCTAGCACAATGCATCATTTTTCCTGCTGGCCGTCTGTTCTAAAAGAGTTGTATACTTTAACACTCTAGGTTAGTGTTCATTTCATTTTTCACAACACTCTAACTATATAAAGTTTGCAGCCACGACCATAACCACATGTACTCATTCGACCAGCCAAAGATTTTGGATCCGAGATTAAAAGGCTGTGATATATTTTACTGTGTTTGCTTTCCATGGCTGGAGAATTTTAGAATAAAAAAATCCTGGTGCTCATTGTGAGCTTGCCACCATAGGTCAGATATCCTAAGAGAATTATAAATATATGCTGTAAATGTATAATTACTATGCGTTATTTCATTTAGCCTAAGCCGACTGGCTCAAACGTGTTACTGTGTCACAATGCCATGTTTTCAATTAGATCCTTAACTATTATTTCATCAGTGGCTGTGTGTTCTGTGCATTTACATGTAAAGGGCATGACATGTTTGTGTCTTTTTACAAGTATAGGAGGCTGTTTTTACGCATGCAGAATTATCTCTCAGCAACAGTTTGCAAAGAATTGCACCCAGTTTTACGTGAACATACTTGGAAAGGTTTAGAGCTTTCAACTTAGTTTGCAGCATAGCAGACAAAGGAGGCCTGAAAATGCCCAGAAAAGTTGGCTTTTAAAAATTAAAGTGCAGAAGAAACAAACGTCAGGAAAATGCCATATGGTGGATGCACTGCATGTGTTTTGTGAGGTTGCTGGCACTGTGAACATTATGAGACATGCACCTTTTAACCATGTGACTGGTGTTCAGTTGAACCGTGTAGCCAGTTCATAAGTGTGCAATCAAAAGTAAATTCCCATTAACATATTTATATTGTGTAATCACAGGTGGCTTGTGAAAGCTTACTGGGTACAACACCTCTAAACTAGCACATTGGCTTCGGGGCCAACGTGTCAGTCACTGGCATACATCTATGTTTAGCACTAGCTCCTCAATTTAAATGCTATCAGGCACACATTGTTTTTACAGTGAAGTCTTCATATGGACATTTATTGTCGATATTGTTTTACATAGGCATCATGCCATCTAAATGTCCCTCTTGGTTACTTTAGCAAAATACGTTTCAAAACAATCCATCAAGTTTTGCTGATGCGTTAATAGCAATCAAGTCACTACCAAGCTTTAGAATCCTGTACAGTCATTGAAACCCGTTAACTGGAGTTTGACCTGGAACGCAAACATACGTATACATTAGAGACATGTGTTCCTGCAGCTTAGTAGTAGCTAGATATGGGTCCCCCACCCCATGAACCAGCAAGAAACTGCTTCACACTTAAAAACTGTCAGGGCTACCGTCACATCCTCCAGCGCCAGCTCGGAGGCTCAATACCGCTACCTAGAGCATTCTATGATTGAGCATTGGTAACTGTGCTGTCCCAAATGTATTCACCCTTGTGACAACAAAACAGTGAAATCCATATGGTTCCTCCGTCGTACATCCATGAGAAATTCCGAAGACACTGACTACCGAGGTCAATTGAAAAATCAGAAAAGCCAATCTCCATCATTAAACTGCCCCAACCGTTCACACGTGTTAAAGTGCCACCACAGACCATTCTGAAACTGCGGCGGACCGCCCATCATCCTTGGGTCTTGCTGGCCCCATCACTCAATATCACACAGCTAATTTGCAATTAATAAAGCACACGTTGCATCTTTCACATGTGAACAATGAGTCCTAACACTCTGCTCTTTCCCGCACACAGAAAATAGGCACACATGTTTTTTGTTTTTTACTGCTTTGCAGCCAGCACCATAACCGTATCAATTGTGCTGCTTGCTTGCACATGGCAAGCACTGTAACGTATACCACTTTGCGTGCACAAAACAAAAACGTAAGTATTAGCACATACTTAAAAATACAGAATGAGTCCAGCACAATGTACAGCATTAACTGACAATAACTTTAATTTAAAAGAAGCCAGCTTATACACCAATCACCTCTTTTAAAAATATTAACCAACAATATTCCAACTCTAGCAACACACAGCATGTTGAAAAGACACAATCCTGTCCTAATGCAATGCATCACCCTAGCACTTGGTACCATTTAAAAAAAACAACAAAAGAAAGTGCATCCGCTTGTGTAAAAAATTCTCAGCTACACCATTTCAGCAAATGTGTGATCCCTGAAACATACTCAAACCTGGTCATGCACAGCCGGCCAAACTATAAAATCGTAATCCCAGCATTTTAAAAAGGTGTGTAAGTATTCTATGATCCTCCACACAGAAAATAGGCACAAAAGGATTTTTAGCGCTTTGCTTCCACAAAACAAATATAAATTGTACAGTTTTGCCCCCACTGACCAAATACTTTACATTTTAACACATACTTAAAATATAAGATATAATCTTTCAGTGCCAAAACAGCCAAGGCCTTGTTATAAAGCACACTTTCCAAGCACGTCCTGAGTCTAATTTATAAATATAGCCTTTATATTTCTTTGCTGCTTAATACACCAAAACCATTTTTTGGCTGTAAACACTCTTAACCATTAGATATGAAACAGCACTAACCGATAGACACATGGATAACATGTGTCAGAAGAGGCCCCAAGAAACACTAAATTAATCAAACAATACATCAAAATGCAGCAAAAAATACTGTCACACCCCTATTGAACGCTGAGTAAGCGCTGTAAACACCTTATCTACGAGAACAATTTGATAAGCCCTTCAGAATGCCCATGCAGGGAATAAAATATAAGTGTAGCTAAAAAGCCTTCGTTATCTCTCCAGCACGCATTTTGCAGGCAGTCAAATATGTGAGCTAGCACATAAGTCAATAGACCCACACTGCTCCCTGCCATCTCTCTGTATCAGAAGAACATGGTCTGTACAAAAATCAACAATCACTAGATATGTACTGTGCAATGTGTGCTCCATGACACAGCAAAATACACATTGGGCCTCATTACGACCCAGGAGTTAACCATTGCACTATTAGCGCCATGGTTGATGCCGGTAATTTACCGATTCTGCCATGGTGAATGGCGGAATTACCACCCCATTCCAAGGTTGGCGGGCGGTAATTCCCCATTCACCATTGGCCCTTCCCCATTCCCATTTTTGCCCACATAGGGCTCAATGGAAATGGGGAAGGCGGTAGTTACGGTACCGCAAATTGCAGTACCGTAATTACCTCTGAGGTAAAACCAGCCGTTAAGGTAGGGACCCGCAAAGGGACCTCGTAATTAGGTGGTAAGGGGTTAACGGCGCCTCCACCTTTTACAGCGCCGTTAACCCCTTACCGCCTGGGTCGTAATGAGGCCCATTATATCAACAGTCCAGATATGCTACATCTGTTTTTATTTGCTTCATAGCACCCTTGATGCCGCTAGATAACCAAGCTTTATATATTTTCTGCGCCAGTGCTTACAAGGCAAAATACAAACACTTATCAACAGCCACACTTGTCTTTTTTGCAGAGGTCTGTTAAATGCAAAAATGTCGTCCACTCACGAGCGTTTAAAAGGCAAAACCTTTGTTGTCTAAGAGACAGTTCTGTCATTGATATTTTTAGCTGGCAGGGACTGGGCTGCACTGTCCAAGCCAATGTTCTTTTGTATTGGCACTGTACATGCATTGCGTTTTATGTAACTCTGTTGAAGACACTTTGAACTCTATCATTTATATTTTGCCACAGCAGTATTTTAGACTTTTGCATAGGCTCTTTGAAACACACTTTGCGCTCTGTCATTTGTATTTTGCCATAGCAATAGTTTGAACTTTTGCATAGGCTCTGTGAAACACACTTTACTTATAAAACACGTTCACATAGAGTTATTTTGGGCTGCCAGCCTCCATTTAGAGTCTATATCAAATCTACAGCCACGTTTAATGTTACTAGGTTCATGGAGCTAACTCAACTCTAGAGGGTAATTTCTAGACCCCATTGATTGTCTGGAATGCTATGACCTCATCTATACTATATAGACTATGTCCAGTTCATACAACACTGATGTACATTTTATATCAAAATTATAGCAACACATTTTTTATATCAATTTTATGTACACATTTTATATAAAAAAAGATTACATTTTATATACATTTTTTAATTTAAAAATGTTAATATGTATACACATTTTAATACATGTTTATATTAAAATGTTTAATTTGTATATTAATTATATTAAAAATATTAGTGTTCATATAAATTTGTATATACATTTTATATAAAAAGATAAAAATGTGTTGATATCATTTCTGATATAACATTTATATTAACTGTATATCAAAACTATATCCATCTATACTCACTAACTCTCTAGCCCATGTCATTAAAATTATAACATCATGATGCCATTGCTGCATCACTGTGCAAAACCCTAAGTTCACAGTCCCTGTCTTCAGAGCTCACTTTGCCCTTCATTATTCGACTAAGCAACACCACAACCTGCTGCTCCAATGTTTACAACATTCTTTTATAAAATGTACATTCACTTTATATCAAACTGATAAAAAATTATACCCACTTGATATCAAATATATATTTTATATCAAATCTATATAAAAAAAATGTATGTCTTTTTTACATAAAATGTATATAAAGTGTATATTAAAATCCTGTCAAAAGGAAGTCGGAACTAAGGCCGGAAGCAGGGGGTGTGTTCACCTGTCAAAATGTACCTGATGTAGAAAGGGGCCCCCATTAACTACTACTAACATACCCCTAAACAGGTATATAGTGAGGATATTTAAAGTTACCTCAGACTTCTCTTAAAAGCATTTGAATGGTAGACATGTGCAATAGAACTCCTCTTTGACATTGTTATATTGTACAGTTGGCTAGTACATTATTCTGAATTTTATAGAAAATAGCCTAATAAAACTCTACCGCTGTGGATCGAAATACCTGCCAAACAGAGAAAAACACTGCTTCTGTTTCTTTCCAGTCTCTTACTAGCCATTTTGAAAAAGAAGCCAGAACTTCGCTCTTGCTGTTATAAAGAGATTATCATTGCCAGTCATGCAAGGGAGATTTTCGTTTGGGTCCACGCATTGTTTTAGCAATACGACTTGCTCATAATTCAGTGCCTCCCTGTCAAACAAAAAATGTATGCTGTGAATCTATGTGGATTTCAAACAAAACCTGCATGTTCCACCTGATTTCGGATGTGACCCAACTTTGAATGTCCTCGTTAGTTTCCAACTGATTAATTGCACTTTTTTTATTTTTTATTTGCTTTTATCAAATCAATGATTTTAGAGAAGAAGGCTGGAAAAAAGAAAAGTAGGAAAGAAGTCAGAAGAAAAGAGAAAAAGAAAAGCTTAAAGTTTCTGTAGCCTAGTTAAAAGTTTCTTTGATGTGGTGAGAGCACATTCCCTTCTGGTTTTCATTGTTTGAGTTCAAATCCAGGTTCAGCGTTTAGTCAGAGCTTAGTTGGTCGGCTTCGCTTGATTTAAGGGAACATGCCTCTAACGCTGCTTTTTAAAATTTTTGCAGTTGCTATTGACCATGCAGTTCTGGAACCGCTCAGTAGTCGATTCCACCAGACGTCTTCTTCGTACAGGAGATTGGGATTAATCAGCGGGCCCAGGTAGGCTCTTCTCCATTTTTCCGTTTTGGGGCAGTGCATCAAGAGGTGCTTTACTGATTCCGGCTCCTGATTTGTTCCGCAAAGGCGACAGAGATTGGTTTTTGATTGACCTCTTATGGCCCTGATTTCATTTGTCGGAAGAAGGTTGAGACGACTTCTCAAAAAAATTGATCTTAAAGCCTTGTCCGGGAATCTTTTCAGGACTTCAGTAGTTGAATGTAATTTTTTGGGCTTGAAGTTCAAATGGATGAGAAGTTTGTTGTTTCCTGCTAGCGTAAGAGTCTCTATCCAGTCCAAGAGGTCCATTTTCCGTTTGATTTTCGTGGGGTTTTGGGTCAAATCGTCTTCAGAGCATCCACTGTTGGCCAAGTGTGCACGTTGCTTGGCTGCCCAGGTGGCAAGAGGTTTGCACCTTCCTTCCGTCATTTCTGCGTAAATTATGTTGTGCACATGTGGTGAGTCTTCCATTAATATTTTTCTAAAAAGCGCCATTTCTCCTGTCTCGATGGCCGCTTTCAGAGAGAGAATTCCCAGTTCTCTTCTGATGATCGAGATGGAAGTAGAACTTGGGAGCTGAAGGACGTTCCGCCAGAAGTAGGCTTCCAATTTAGGCCAAATCGCTGAGGGGATTGCTGGCATTGCCTCACATCCGTATGCCAAGCTGGGGTTTACTTTGCCCTTGTAAAACTTTATGGCTGGGACAAGCGAGAATCAACCGTATTTTCGGTCAATTATTTTGGCCTGAGTAGTGAGTTTTCGAATTTTGTCCCAGAGGTAGTTTTGCATCGAGGTCTCAGATTTTGAATTGTCCAGCATCACACCCAGATATTTAAAGGACTGCACTTCTTCAATAGTCGAGTTTTTTTTTTTGTTCTTATTTTTCTGCTTTCCAATGGTCAAGATTTTTGTTTTCTCCTTGTTTATCTCTAGATTGTTATTTGAGATGTAATTAGCTAAATTGTCGAGCTGCCCTTGTAGACCAATTTCAGTCTGGTCAACAAGGATGATATCATCGGCATAGAGTAGACGAGACACAGACATCTCACCAATTTTCAGAGGAAAAGATCTTATCTTGCTGGAATTTTCTTTGAGATCTCCGAGAAAGGAGATGAAGAGGGCCGGGGCCAATGGGCAGCCTTGCTTCACTCCTCTAAGCGTTGGAATCTCTCCGGACAGGTTTCCAGCTTGGCCAAACTTTACCCTGATTGACGTTCTGTCGTGGAAGGCCTTTATTGGGTCGAAAATTTTATTCGGACAATTCCATTTTTTCCAATTTGAACCACAGCAAGGTTCTGTCTATTTGGTCAAAAGCTTGACTAAGGTCAATGAACGCCAAGTGTACTTTCCCAGGCTTTGATGTGAGTTTAGCCTTTATGACGCTTAACATCATGATATTGGCCGTGGTCCCTGAGTTTTTCAAGAACCCTGTTTGGAAAGGGTCTCGGCACGGGGCAGATTTGGCCCAGGTTTGGAAACTTGTTAGGAGAAATGATCCGCAGAGTTTACCAATTGTGTCCAAAAGTGCTATGGGCGGGTGTTTCCTGGCATAGTTCTATCTCCTTTTTTGTAGATGGGGGCGATCACTGCAGTGCGCCATGAGTTTGGGATCGATCTTGTCATGCTGCATTTTTTGAATACTTGACCAATAAAGTTCGCCCACTCCACCGGATGGTTTTTTAAATCTATGTTGGTGATGCCATCTGGGCCCGGAGCTCTGGATGATTTAAGACGCTTGATGGCCAAAACAATGTCTTCTTCGTTTGAGAAATCTTCCCAAGTGGTTGATTTAAACTCAGACTCCGAAGCCGGTACTGATTTCCCGGGGAGTTGGAAAATCGTGGAGAAATGTAGTTTCCATGCTTCTTCGGGTATGTTGTTTGACCCTTTTGCGGTTGCCCCGTCTTCTGTGTTTTTTATTAGTTGCCAGAAAGCACCCGAGTTCTTGGGTGCCAGTTTTCTCAGCATTTCTTCTGAGTCACGTTGATACAGGAGGACTCTTTGGTGTCTTAGCCAGGATTTGTACAGCTTTTGTTCCTGTAAGTAGAGTGCTCTTTGTCCAGCTGATTCAGAAGTTGCTGCCTGCTTCTTCAACTTCCTCAGAATGCGACGTTTCATTACCAACTCTGTGTCATAGGTATGTAGTGGTTGTTGCGTTGCCTTTTGGTTTGGCTTCCTAGGTATCAAGTAAGTTGCACATTTTTAATACATTCTTTTTTTAAGGAGTTTGGAAATAAAGATAAATAAGGGGACCATTTTTTCAAAAGTAAACATTTTTATTTTTTTATGTGGTCAATGTTTTTTGTAGACATTCAAAATTGTTAAATACAACTCTGTGCAGGGATAGAAATTGGGTTGTTGACCAGGACAAAAAGCAGCTCTTGGGTATCGCGCATAACCAGTTAGGCAGGAGCTACCTCTGGAGAACCAGGAGCTAATACATAGTCCGCAGCAAATCTTACTTTGCGCTAGATGCAAACTAACTTTCTGTCCATTGTATACTATCCAATATGCTCTAACTGTCCCTTAGGTGTGTTCTTTATTCTCCTTTGTATACATTCCCAAACATACACAGTTAATATTGCATAGTTAGGTTTGTATGGCACCACTTGCCACAGGAGTCAAATATAGCTCCTGGTAGCTGTTGCATTCCAGCTAACCAGGCTCCCCTTGGCTATAACCAGGAGCTAAATAGCTCCCAGCTCCTGGCAATTTCGAACCCTGCTGTGCCATCTCATTCTTCTTTTTACAGTAGCTCTGCATGTAATGCGGGTCGTTATTTAATGTGATTTTACAAATTTCAGGGCATGTTATCGTGCAGTTCTTGTATTTCCTTGTGAGTAAACTTCCCTTAACACTGATCTGCTCGTTTAGCTTTGACAGAAAGCTATTCAGCCTAAAGATTAAGTGGAAACGCCCTTATTCTTGCTTGGACTGCTATAAAAGTTAGTCACAACACCATCCATAGATATTCAACTCCGGTGCACATGCCCAGATTAAATATGCAACGCCATATTTCTGGTTCCAGTTTCCTAAACTGAGCTGTGCCAACCCAAATTTCTGCCGCATACAGAAACAAAGATGTCACCTTTAATTGATATGCTTCAATTAAGGGTGCCACTACCCCCATGATTACAATTAAAGCTATTCAAAGCTGTCACTACTTGTATTGCTTTACTAGTCATTGTTAAACAATGATTCTTTCAAGGTCACTCTATTGTTCAGAGAGATTCTAAGGGTTGGAATTCCTTAAAGGAATGGTTCGGTAAAAAATGTTATTGTCCCTATGGTTCGGCCATGTGTTTTTAATAATAATGCGATCAATCGTACAAACATTTGCTATGCACCTTTCCCGAGTATTCGTCTCTTGAACACAAGCCAAATCAGGCAGCAGGGTCCGCATCGCCCTGGGTGACCTGCGTTTGCGGTACTAAATTAGATCCCTGGCCCCTGAGCCTGACATCACTAGACGCATAACGCCCATTTCAGAACGCCAAAGCACGTCTCGTGTCAACATTCTCTGCGCCTCAGCTAATGACGTGTCGCCATGGAAACGACAGGAAGCCTCTTTCCTAGACAAGTATAAACAGACCGTTTCACAACACAAAGCAGCAGATTTTCTATCCCATTCCGCACACTGTATTTCTTTGATTATTTTGTGACTCGTTTCTGTGCTCTGGTTAGCTACCTTCATTGCTTGTAGCCCGTGTGAACAGATACCAGTACCACCGCTATAAATTATTTTCATTTGTTTACCACACAATGGCTACAATAATGCCCTACCTGTACGAGCCCGAGTATTTCGAGGAGGAATTACTGGAAAGAGAAAGCTGCGTAAAAGATGGGGATTTGGACAACAGTTGGGTGGACATTTCAACAGATGAAGAGCCTGGGCCTAGTCACATGGATGGTGTTTCCACCCTGTGTACCTGCAATCGGTGCGCGCTAATGCCAACTGAGGAGGAGAACTGCTGCTGCCGAGAAAACTCTGCATGCTTGTCCTACATATCGCAAGGCGATCCACAGCCGCAATGCGTTACCGAGCTGCCAGACTTCACGGCAGTCTGCCTCACACGGTCTGTGTTGAGGATTTTGATGGTGCTTATGCACGAACTTCGCGCAACAGTTCGGCCTCGTAATCCAAGTAACGAGTAAGTATTATCTGGTTGTGATGTCAGTTAGGCCACTAATATTTCATGTTTGTCCCCTATATTCTCATTACTTCAATATATCATTGTCATATCAGTTTAGTCTTGCAATTCTCTAGTAAAAGTCGCATAAAAGTCGTTCAATATTGTGCAGTGTCTAGTTAGAATTTGTCCTGGCAATAATGCCATCGGATACAAGATTTGCCATTGCCAACTAAGGTTTAATACACTTATCTTGGTCAATTAAAAACAGTTTGTATCTTTCTCTTTCACAGGTGGTACCGGCTGGTGGCCTGTCGTTCATACACATGGTGGCTTCATGGGAGGCTTGGACACCGCGTTCGACGAGTAATACCCGCCTGTGTCGTTGGTGCCATTAGACAAACTTTCCCCAGTGACAGCGGTCAGTACAGGGGATTTTCCCCGCGCTGAGCTGCAACCAGACCTTTACAATGTTTAGTATGTTTGTGCCATCAAAATAAGAAACCAAATAAAACACAACATATTTTTTATCAATGGCTGCTTCATTTTTTAAGTGAATCAAGTGTGTCTCCATTCCGCAGTGTTCCAGTGCCTTGTCTGCACGCCTCCCGGCCCATCCATCCCAACCCCCACTACCAAAGGCAGTTTGCACTAGTGGATGTGCGCTGGCAAGGGGTGCTGGCAGGGGTGTGAACGGCCAAGGTGCCAAACAACATGTACACTTCAAAAGGTATCTTACACCCAGGGGCCACTGTTCACATGGCCTCCTCAGACCCCGTGTCTCCAGGCAGGCTCCCCTGAAGCAGACCGTGCCCCTGCAATCCACATAAGTGTGTCTCCATTCTGCAGTGTTCCGGTGCCTTGTCTGCAAGCTTCCCGGCCCATCTATCCCACCCCCCACTATAAAAAGGCAGTTCGCACCAGTGGATGTGCGCTGGCAAGGGGTGCGAACGGCCAAGGTGCCAAACAACATGCACACTTCAAAAGGTATCTGATGCCCAGGGGCCACTGTTCACATGGCCTCCTCAGACGCCGTGTCTCCAGGCAGGCTCCCCTTCAAGGAGGCCACGCCCCGACGACATATACACGTCAAACACCCCTTTTTGGTATTCTTTATAAACAACTAGATATTTACCATGAGAACAACTTTGAGCACTGCAAGTCAACTCGTGAACGTGCTACTCTGTGACCGCTTGGAGTGAACTCATCAGTGTGCTACGTGTGAACATCTCCCTGTTCTCCTGCCACTAATTACTCTGCTTTCTGAATCGAACTGTTTGTTGGTCAAGGTAAGGGCATGCATTCTAATCATATCTCCTTCATTTGTAAATTTTATATCTATTTCGAAGTAACATACTCAGTAGTGCTATGTTAATTTGTCTCATTGCTATTGATTTAGTATCTTTTGTTATGTTATTAATATATCAATTTTCATCAATGTCAATTGGCATGATATTGCATCATTCGCGTAGCGTGTCTATAGTATAAGCATGTTTCCTTTTCGTGCATGATAAAACATTCGAGGGACGAGTAACATGGTCTGATTTTCAACACATCAATGAATTGTTTGTGAAAGTTATCCTATAATACAGCTGCCCACGCTGCACTGGTTTAGCTGTGGTGCCCAAAAGAAAGCGTGCAATGAACAATGTATGGTCCAGTCCCTTCTTTCTCACATTTTTATGCAAAATAAATTTCAAATAATGTTGACCTTTATTTTGCAGAATTTTCAACAATGCCTGCATGTTATATTTTCGGTTGCCCTTCCAAGACCCATGACAAATACAAAGGCATTACAATGCATGTATTCCCCAAGACTGTTGATCGAATAAGAGAATGGGTCAGACATTGCGGATATCCACCGGAAGAGCTTGAAAGTAGAGTCAAACAAGTCTTGGAGGACAGAGGGGTCATCGATACTGCATCTGCAGCCTGCACTTCAACCCGGATATGTACAACACATCCTTGTACACAAAGAGAAATCACTGAAAGCAACTCTAAAATTGCTCCCAAACGCTATTCCAACTATATACGTCCAAATGCCGCCACAGGTGAGACACACTTCTGGATGTAGCTTTACACCGAGATTTTCGGTGTAAATGTCACTTATAATACTTCCGATATTTATGTGATTGAATAGCTGTTTAAATAATGACTATTTTGCTGAACATCAGTCCTTGTTTTTTAGAACCCACATAGAAAATTGATTTATGGGGACAGATAACCATGCTATATTCTGCATTTACATAAGCCTAATTTTCTCGTATTCAGTCTCCTTACATGCCACTTTTTAATGTTGGAATTTCTAAATCGAATAATACTTTGCCTTTACAATTCCATGACTATTCACCGAATATGAAGCAACAAGATTCAACATCCTTGTCTTGCCTGGAATCATCAACCACTTCCAGTGCGTATCAGGTAATCTTACCTAGCTATTCTGTTCCAGACTGGTTTTAAGCACGGAATTCTAGATAACGTGATCATATTTTCGCAACGTATCATTGCTTTACAAAATATTTTTTGTGGTTTGATATTGATATGTACCTTTGTCTTTCCAAATTGTGTGTGCAGTTTCCAAGTGGTATGGGTCTTCACAGTTCAATTGGACGAGATAATCTGATCATATTTACATATCGTGTAATTGTTTTACCCAATGTTTCATTCCTAATTTTCTATTGATATGTACCTTTGTCATATTTCCAAAGTGTGTGTCCAGTTTCCAATATTTTTGTCCTTACTAATGCAAGTACTATGTTTCAGGGAGATGCTGAGGTGTCCTCTACAATTACATTATCCCTTGTAGTTGTTCCGGAACCAGACCTTATGGTTGATCAGGAGCCAGAGGTATGCGTACTGACAGTACCATCTAATGAAAGAAAGTCGGTCTAATTATATGTGTAATGCAAATTACTTATTTTGTATGTATACTATTTTTTTGTAGGGATGTATACAAGAACCGTATATTGAACCGGAGGCACGTGGGTCTGAGTCGGTGCGCCAGCTTGTTGATGTTGATGTTAGAGTAAGACAATGCATTACTTACTGTAAAAGCATTTCTGACGGTTGTATCTGCTTAGATTCACATGCTGTGCATAGTCCAACATCCAGTGGTCACTGCGGAGTATTGCATTTTGTTTTTCGTAGTCGAAAAGGGGACGTCGACAAGGCGTGTCTGTAACACTATCCCTATAGTGACGTGCGTTGTACCCACAATCCCTCACGTGTCGAGCTCCCTCTGTTTGTATTTTTTCTGCCCTGAGGGAGCCTTCTATACGTGAGTGAGTACAGAAAAGAGAGAGAGATGTAGAAAGGTTTCTATGCTCCTTCCATCCGAGCGGGGAGGAAGGGTGGGCGCTTGTGAATCTAAGCAGATACAACCTTCAGAAATGCTTTTACGGTAAGTAATGCATTGTCTTCTGATGTTTGTTAATCTGCTTAGAATCACATGCTGTGCATAGACTAGCGAGCAGTACCCGGAGTTGGCGGTGGGTTATGAGAAGGAACAGTAGAGAAAAGATCTCTTAATACTGCCTGTCCCACCTGGGAGTCAGATCTAGAGTGTGCATCTAAACAGTAGTGTTTTGTAAAGGTGTGCACAGAACTCCAGGTTGCCGCTTTGCAGATGGACTCAAGGGGAACATTTGCAATGAATGCTATGGATGCCCCAGTGCCTCGAGTAGAATGTGCTCTTGGCTTGAAGGGTAGTTCTCTCTTAGCAAGAGAGAAACAGAGAGTGATGCATTGAACAATCCATCTAGATATAGTGGATTTTGAAACTGCATCTCCTTCTCTTCCTGCTGCCACCGAGACAAAGAACTGATTAGTCTTTCTCAGTGGTCTGGTTCTTTCCATGTAGAACATGACAGCTCTGCGCACATCAAGTGTATGCAGACTTTTTTCTCCCAAATTGGAAGGGGTTTGAAAGAACGTTGGTAGTTCTATTGACTGGTTTACATGGAATTTTTAGATGAATTTCGGTGCAAACCTTGGGTGCGTGCTTAGAACCACTTTATCTTTGTGAACTGTTACAAAGGGGTCTAGAACAGAAAGAGCATGTAGTTCACTTACTCTCCTAATGGAGGTGATAGCTATTAGGAAAGCGGTCTTAAGAGTGAGGTCCTTAAGAGTTGCTTTGTGCATGGGTTCAAAGGGTGAGCCCATGAGTCTGGTAAGTACCACATTCAGGTCCCAGCCGGGAGCTGGGTTTGCTATCGGAGGGTGTATTCTCTTTAAGCTGGGAAGTGGTGTATGCAGAAAGTGCCGCTAGGTGGACTTTAATGGAATTGAACACTAGACCCGAGTCCAGTAAATGGGTCAGGTACAGGACAATGTGCGTGGGGGAGCAGTCAACTGCGTTGATGCTTCTTCCTCTACACCAAATGACAAATCTCTTCCATTTGCTAGAATAACAGTGACGAGTGTTAGGCTTTCTAGCCTCCCTGAGGATGTCCATGCATCTCTGCGGGAGTTGTAAGAGTCCAAATTCTATGATCTCAGGAGCCAGATTGCTAAATTCATGGTCTGAGGGCATGGATGCAGTGTCCTGCCCTTGTCCTGTGACAGCATGTTGTGCGGGCAGGGAAGTTTCACTGGGGGAGATAGAGACATCTCCATCAAGTGAGCGAACCATGGCTGCCGGGCCCACATAGGGGCCACTAATATCATGGTAACTTGTTCCTGGTGCATCTTGTGCACAATCTTGTTGAGAAGGGGAGTCGGGGGGAAAGGCGTAAGAAAATTTCCCTGACCATGGAATCGATAGACCGTTCTCCTTGGATTGGTTCTGGGGGTACCTGGAGGCGAAATCTTGGCATTGTGAGTTCTCCAGAGTTGCGAACAAGTCTATTTCTGGGAATCCCCATTGTGTGAAGACGTCGAAGACGATGTCTTCGTGCAACTGCCATTCGTACTCTGAGGGCAGATGGAAGTCTCTGCTGAGTTCGTCTGCTAGCAGATTGAGTTCCCCTGGTACATGTTGCGAAAGTAGGAACATGTGTTTGAGAGCCCACTTCCAGATATTCTGGGACAGCTTGGACAGTCCTGGAGAGTGGGTGCCCCCTTGCTTGTTGAGGTAGTACATGGCTGTGGTGCTGTCTGTAAGGACCATCACTGTCTTCCCTTGTAGGTGTTCCTGGAAGGCTTTTAGTGCCTTGAACACGGCCAGTAGCTCCAGTAGGTTTATGTGCTTGGATGCTACGCTCGGAGTCCACACTCCGTGAGCAGTCTGATGGGATAGGTGAACCCCCCATCCTGTGAGGGATGCTTCTGTGGATAGAGTGGCTTCCACTGCGGGTGTGGCAAAGGGTTTCCCTCTTACCAGGTTTTCCTTTGTCCACCACCCTAGCGAGAGAACAAAGGCCTGCGAGACCACCACTAGATTGTCCCATTGTCCGCTGGCCTGACACCACTGGCTGTTGAGCCACTCTTGCATTGGGCGCATGCGCAGGCGCGCGTGAGGTACCAAATAAATACATGACGCCATCATTCCTAGCAAGCTCATCGCTTTGCGCACCATCACCTCTCGACCTGCCACATATTGGGGGATCTTAAACAGCATGTTTTGGACCCTCTCGTTGGAGGGGAAGACGAGGCCGTCCTTTGTTCGAATTAGAGCCCCTAGGAATTGTTTGACTTGGCTGGGGTCTAAGCTGGACTTCTTCTCGTTGATGGAGAAGCCCAGTTGGAACAAAAAGTTTACAGTCTTTTGGGTGTTTGAGAAGCATGTCTCATAAGAATCCCTGTTATGAGCCAGTCGTCGAGGTAAGGGTATACTGGGATGGATAACCTGCGCAGGTGGGCCGCTGCCACTGCCAGTACTTTCGTGAATACCCTTGGTGCAGATGCTATGCCGAAGGGTAGCACTCTGAACTGGTAGTGTTTGCCCTCTATCATGAACCTGAGGTATTTTCTGTGCACTGGCAACATTAAAATATGAAAGTATGCATCTTTCATGTCCAGTGTTGTCATGTAATCTCCCTGTGATAGCAGTGGGATCACTTCCTGTAAGGTCACCATACGAAACTTTTGGGGTTTGACAAACTTGTTCGCTGGGTGCAGATCTAATACAGGGCGCATGGTTAGATCCTTTTTGGGTACAAGGAAGTACACTGAATCAATACCTTCCATTACCTGAGATAGAGGCACGACCTCTATAGCTCCTTTTTCCAGTAGCTGGTCCACTTCTTGGAGAAGGATGGCGAGGTGTTCTGGTGTCATGCGTCGTCCCCTCGGGGGTCTGTATGTTGGGGAACTGTTGAACTCTATACAGTAGCCGCGGGCTACGGTGGATAGTACCCAGCGGTCTGATGTTATTCCCTCCCATGCTGAAAGAAAGAATGTTAACCGGCCCCCGACTGGCGATGCATGGGAGGGGACCCGAATCTTCGCATCACTTGGTGTTGGTGGCTTGGGAGCCTCTAGGGGTGGAACCCCAGCCTCTCTCCTTGCCACGGCGTTGACCTCTCTGATTGTACTGGCCACTATTACTTTGGTAGTTGTTGGCAGAATATTGAAGTTGTTGATTCTGTTGCTGGCGTTGGCCACGAAAAGAACACTTGTTGCCAAATCCCCACCTGTTAGGGGGCTTAGAGATTTGGTCCAAGGTCTTTATGGTATCAAATTCTTTTTTCACATTTTCCAGTGCGTCGTCCACTGCCTTTCCAAAGAGGTTAGACTCTTCAATAGGCTTGTTAATGAGCACCGCTTCCGTTTCTGCCTTAAACCCGGAATTGCGAAGCCAGACGTGGCGCTTCAGCAGAATTCCCTGTACCAAAGAGCGGCCAGCTGTTTCTGCTGCATCGAGGGTATTCTTAACGATGCTCTGGTTGACCAGATACCCTTCATTAACTGTAGCCAGCAATCAAGTTTTTAGGGATTCAGGGACTTCCTCGATGTCCTGCTTAAGCTTTCCCCATTGTGCATCAGCCTAGCTTGCCAGCAATGTGTTATTATTGGCAATCCTAGTTGAGAACGCAGCCGAGGTGGTAATTCTTTTGGCTAGGGCATAAAGCTTTTTCCCCTCTTTATCCGGGGGTGCCTCGCTGGTAGACAGTGGAACCCCAGCCCTTTTCCTAGTGTTAGTCACCACTAAGGAGTCCAGGATTGAGTGACCCTTAATATATAGTGGGTCCGATTGAGAGGGTGAGAACAATTTTTCAATTCTTGGATTAACGCCTCTTACTAGTGCAGGGGTTGCCAGTGAAGGGTTGATTTGTCTCTTAACAGAGGCGAGTATTGGAATTCTTTGGCTGGTGGGGGTTTTTTCTTTGATAATCCTTTTCACAAAGTCAGTGTCTGGGGTGACCTCCCCAGTTTCAACCTCAAAATGTGCTGCTGCCTTCCTCAGCAGCGCATTAAAGGTGGGCTGATCGTCAATAGGCGAAGGGTTCCTGACTGGTGTGGTCTGAGGAGACCTGATGTCTATAATGTCTGGCTCTGTAGCCCCTGATGGTGACTGCCAGGGATTTGGGTCACCCTCACCTGGGTCTTCCTCGTACACTTCCTCACCTATGTTAGAGTCCTCATGGAAGCCTTCTCCCTCTTGTTGGTTTTCATCATTAATGAACTCCTCTCCTTCCTGGAAGTGAGTGTCCTCTTCGGTGAGGTCGTAAGACTTCATATCCTCTTGAAAGGGGTTATAGAACAACTTTGGGTATTTAGCCCTTGGACTTTCTAGGAGTACCTCCCTAGGTCTTTTAGGTGTCCTATTTTCTGGAATGGCTATGAATCTGTCTAACTTGTCCATACAGGACTGGAACTTCTCTAAGGTCCACTGAGGTAGGCCAGAGCGGTCTGGGAGTGAAAAAGGAGTTTCTTCTCCTTGTATTTGCCTAGATCTGTCCCATAGCGTCTAAGATAAGGTGCCTTCGCCTTCTGAGAAGTGTTCTGGCAGGCTAGGGCTTTCCGTCAACGGTGGGAGCTGTCCCATCCTACTTTCCGGCGCCTTCGGCGTTTCTTTGGCCTTGTGCGCGGTTTTCGGCATGTCACTTGTCGCCCGTCTCTGGCCGTCCCTAGAAGATATACGCACGAGGTTTTCGGCGATCATTCTCTCTGCCGAGGGATCGCTCGCTGTCGCGCTAGGTACCGTCGAGTCTTTACTGGCAACGTGCGCTCTCTTACGAGGCGCGTCGCCGCCTGAGGGTTTGGGGTTAGCGCCCTTATTTCCAGAGTGCCCGGTCGCCTGTCACAGAAGCGGTGGCGGGGAGGGCTGGCGACCCTTACGGTCGACGGAAGACGACGGTGGGCCCGGCGCCTTCTTTGGCGCTATGGCTGCCTTCGTCTTCGACGAATGCATGCCGTGGGGTATGTGTTTATGAGATTTCTTGTGTGTGTCCTTATCGCCGGGGTGTTCATCCCCCATAAACTTGGTGTGAGCCGGGCTTGTCGGGCCGGGGACGGATGAAGAGGAGCGAGAACGCTCCCTCGAGAGGTCTACAACCTCCGTTAGGGGGCCGTGTAATCACTGT
The DNA here is from genome assembly GCF_040938575.1 of Ambystoma mexicanum. Classification (NCBI taxonomy): domain Eukaryota; kingdom Metazoa; phylum Chordata; class Amphibia; order Caudata; family Ambystomatidae; genus Ambystoma; species Ambystoma mexicanum. The sequence continues at coordinate 1,472,891,686 of NC_090935.1, forward strand.
CCTTGTCACATTCGGCGGCGGCGGCAGCGGGCGAGGAATCTGACCTAGACATGGCGTAGGCCGCCCACCTTTTGACCCTGCGGTCCTTTATCGTTTTGGGCTTAAGTAACTTACAGGCCGCACAGCCGTCCTCCTTGTGATCGAGGGGCAAGCAACGGTTGCACCGTTTGTGCTTGTCCTTCCAGGTATATTTGCCTTTGCAAAGTGGGCAAAACCTAAAGGGCGTCCTCTCCATAGCTGAGGGCAAGAAGTGTGATTACGACCTCGAAAGAGAGGGAGGGGAAAGAGAAAGGCATTCTCGGAGTGAAAAGAAAAGATCACACAACCCCACTCTCCCTACTGTGTAAGGCCGGCGGGGCCAGGCCACGTGTTCGGCGACGGCGAAGGATCTCCTCCGCTCGTCCTTCCGTCGAAGATCTTGCTCGGCGGAGAAACAGCTTGCAGCTTCGTCGAGGGAGGGATCTATGTGTTAGATATTAATAATAATAAACGACCAAGGGTCGAAGAAATGATTTCGCAATGTCTCTCGAGGAGCTCCGCATAGAGGCGACCAATAACTGGGCGGAAAAAAAACAATCTGAGGGACCTCGACGCGTGAGGGATTGTGGGTACAACGCACGTCACTATAGGGATAGTGTTACAGACACGCCTTGTCGACGTCCCCTTTTCAACTACGAAAAACAAAATGCAATACTCCGCAGTGAACACTGGATGTCGGACTAAGCACATCATGTGAATCTAAGCAGATTAACAAACATCAGAAAGAAGGTTTCAAAGAAAAGAAATAAAAATAAGGTTAGTTATAAACACTTTATATTGATGGCAATTGTTTTGTGCTGAGGCCTTCATTATATGTTTTTTTAATGTAAATTGTACAACACTGTATGTAGGATTTACACTGAACATCCCTTTTCCCATCTGTCCTGTAGTTGCCCGATGGAGTACGGACTATGCAGACACAGACAGTGATACAAATGACAGATGCTGCTTGCCAAACTGTATTCACCATGGAGGAACTATTAATTGTGGCGTGGCGTGTTCACACTCGAGATGCCTATGTACAAAGGCCAGCAAATGAATTTAATATGACCGGCGATTCCAGCAAAGTGTTTTTGGACCATTGCTACAATGCGCCAGCTCCGCCACAGGAAGGTGAAATTGAATTTATCGATGATAGTTTAACATTACTAGATGAGCACTTGACACAATCGACACCCGCCAAAAAAAATGCCCCCCCCCCAAAAACAGTCCCCATTGATGTTTTCTCCTATCCATGTGCAAGTAACAGATGTTGAAATGACAGAGACTGAAGCATCAACACTATTGACCGACGAAACAGACAAAGATATCGACTATAGTATGTTCAGTTTGGCTGATATGTCCACCACGGTTCCGTCAGAAACAACAGTGTTGCCGGATGACAGTCTAATAAAAGACGCCAAATACATAGTATTCAACAGCAGCTTGATGGAGCTTATAGAGATGCTGAACTGTGTGCATTCAGTGCGAGGGGGAAGTATGTGGAAAGCCATTGGCGAGCGCGACTCATCTAACAAAAGGCAATAACCTCAAAATGCATGCCACCTGTGAAAAGTCACAAAATATTTTCATGGTCCGCTCAACCAATGCTGGGGAAACTGCCAGCTGTCAATCTACTATGTGCAGCAGCTTTACTTTTCAGTGGCTCTAGTTTCATTAAGTTATCCAGTTTCTTTGAGTTTGTGGGACTCCATTTCATTTCTAAAACGCAATACTACAAATACCAACGTGAATATCTATTCCCTGCCATTAGTGATGCTTGGAAAATTGAACAATTGGCTATTCAAAGTACATTCCCCAACAAACGGTTCAGGCTAGCCGGCGATGGACAGTGTGACAGCCCTGGAATTTCTGCTAAGTACTGCACCTACCATTTTCAGGACATGGAAAGCAAGAAAATTGTGAGTTTGGTGGTCGTGCATGTGCCCCAATGTAAATCATCAGTGGCCATGGAGAAACTTGGTTTTATAAAATCAATGGAAGATCTACAATCGAGGGGAATGCAAATCGACCTCATAGCCTTGGACAGACACGTTTCAATAGCCAAGACAATGAGAGAGCAGTATCCAAATATTAAACATCAATTTGATGTATGGCATGTTGCCAAATAAATAAATAAAAATATCTCGGCTGCAGTGGAAAAAAAAGGTTTTGAAAGTATTTCACAATGGTCCCAGTCTTTCAGCAACCATCATTGGTGGAGCTCCAAAACATGTGATGGGTCTGTGGAAATTTTACTGGAAAAATGGCGATCTCTAATGCACCACTGTTCCAACGTTCACCACTGGACTGAAAACCAACATTTCCACCAATGTGAACATGGCCCTTTGTCCCCAGAGCAGGCACGGAAGAAGAAGTGGTTGATCCCATCTTCACCTCCACACAAAGCCCTTGAGAAGATTGTGTTTGATAAAACTCTATCAAGAGATCTGAAGGGACTCACAGAATTCTGTCACACTGGAGATTTGGAGGTGTTCCACAATATGTGCCTAAAGTACAGGCCAAAGAGATTGCATTTCGGCATCCAAGGGATGAAAGCGAGGACTTTACTAGCGGTATTAGCGCATAACGAGAATGTAGGCCGGGAAATATCTAAGACTGCAGGAAACTTAGGGATGCTTCGCTACAATATGGCCTTTACGAAAAGAAGCCAAAAATGGATTGTCAAACCAGTAAATGAGATAATGGAATTCGATTTTCTGAAAGATCTTATTGTTAATGTCGTCGAGATGCATACTCATGGAATTGGGCACAAATCTGTTCAGAGCACAGATACATTGCCACCAAACATTGCCAAAGTGCCATGTCCACTCAAAGAAGAGCTCGTTGAATCGTTCAAAACCCGGTATAAATGATTACCATTTGTTTTTATTTTTGCAAAAATTGTTTTTATAAACTGTACAAATAAAGTATGCGATTTGTCTTTTGAAATCTATCCTCCTAGTCATTTTATTAAAATATTTTTACAATCATTACGATTGCTTTCACATTTAACACATTTTAGTTGAGCTACTGTGGGACCTTCATTTTTCATGTTAATGACCAACGGATAACAGTGTGTTAAAATCTTTGGGTTTTGGCAGTTGCCTTGACAAAGTTCCTGCAAAAAAGCTGAATATCTGCTTGTCCTAGAAAAGGTATTACATCAAAGCCACAAAACATTCTAGGCACGCAACAAGTACTGACTGTGAAAAGATACTATGGGGTAGGAGGCCATGAGATAAGCAGAGGTGGCCCTATTACTAGACACATTTTGACTCCGTTTTTGTGTTACACTGACTATAATTTGGGAATAGAGGGCATTCTGTCATTGGCAAATTTCACCTACAGCTGACCAGCGCCCCGAACGACGAACAGTGACAGCCCCCAATTTCCTGTGCCCGTGCTTCGAAATTCATGTTATCATGGATGCGTTGACACGGGATGTTGCAAAGTAAGAATGCAGGTTCATTGTGAGTGAAGGTCGCCAGCTTTGAATTTTTGCTTGGGAGCTGGGGAGGCCCACGCGTCCCGCGCATAGTATAAGGTTGTATTGTTTTTTTACCTTGAGAGGAAGGGACCATTCCGAAAGGGATTGAATTGAAGGGGGGTGTAATAACATATGATATAATAAGGTTGTCCATTCCGAAACTGCACCTAGTTACATATAACTTCAGTTCATGAAAAATCATTGACACAAATGGAGGAGTCTGCATTACAGTCTGCATTGCAAAAACAGAATGGAAATTCCAAATATAATGTAAGTTTCTCTTTAGACGATTTCATACCAGAACTAGTCTAAATACGAATAGCTCACCGTTATTGCCGGGTCACATTGTACTTGTTCGTTCTGTGTTGCATATTGCAATGAAGTGCTAGTGCAACCTTTGTGTGCTGGGCTATCTACCGGGCACATGGGCAGGCCAACATGGAGATGCATGTAGACCACCGCTCGTTTCTCCCTGGTTCTACGTTAATAAATCATTAAATAGTTTGTGCACCTCGAATTCTTGCCCCAGTTTACGCATTACGTTTAGAGCTCAACATACTCCATTGCACTATCCTCGTTAGCAAATACCGGGGTACTATGATATTCCACGTTGTATTCTCTCAGTTCACATTGTGTCACCTCTGCACTAATAAAGAAAATGATTTACTGTAATAAAGATCGGCTACTGAGACACATTTCTATTTTTATCTTTTGCAAACAGGTACATCGTGCAATTCTGCGATTGTCATCTATTCCAGACCCCGACCAATGGGTTCTTCAACCACCAGCTGCAGCTACATGTCAATCACTGGATCTACTTACCGTCTTTTGGGACAACAGAGAAGGTCCAGTTTGCCCGTATGTGGTCCCAGCGATCAGTACCAAAATTACAATCTTTACGGTGGTCTAGTGCTGAGTTCATGCACCAGCTTTGCAATTCACTTTTCGACCAAAGTGATTCAATTAGACAAAATGAACACCCTGTGTACCCAAAAAGAACAGCGCGTGACTCACAATGAACATTTGCGGATTTGCGGAACGAGAGCAAAGAAATAATGTTCCGTTTTGATTAATTATGTCAGACGCCGAATGTTAGCGAAACATTTAATGTGAAATAAATGCACTTTACCAATTGTATAGCCTTGCTGTTTCCTTTTAAAGTACAGTTTCATATTCCTAATTGTGACGCGCTGTGCTGTGAGACGATGTGTGTTTTCCGGGTTCAGCGTCTAGTCGCGTAGATGATGACTGGACGCGTTTGGCTACGCTGCCCAGTAACGTCACGGAGAGAGGCAGAGAATATCAATGATTTGGTGATGTCAGGCTCAGGGGCGGGGGATATGATTTAGTGCCGCAAACGCAGGTCACCCAGGGCGATGCGGCAAGTGATATTCTTATCACATAATAGACGCGCCGTGCTGCCTGATTTGGCTTGTGTTCAAGAGACGAAAACTGGGGTAAGGTGCATAGGAAATGTTTGTACGATCAATCGCATTATTATTAAAAACACATGGCTGAACCATAGGGACAATAAAACATTTTACCGAACCATTCCTTTAAGTATCTCCTGTTTAGGATTGACTAAAAAACTACTGTGGTGGCTATTTGGCCCCGGCTGAGCAAAGCACATGATTTTGGTTTTCCTTATATTTATTTCAGAATCATGTTCTATCGAATATGTATATGTTTGATTTAGAAGGCAAAACAGTCCTGTTTTGTTCACATCTAGAAAAACTGCATAATCTGAGTAAGTGAGCCGCTCTGTAATGGGTGTGCGTAACTTCAGAGAAAAGGTGTGCACTGGCTCAAATGCCTGGGCAATGTTTGTCAAACAGCAATTAAACAGCACCGGTACTAGAACACATACTTGCTTTAGTCCTCTGTTAATGTAAATATGTCTAAAAGCTCTTTTGATGTGTGAAGAGCAATAGGACACACCCAGTTGTTATTGAATTCTGTAGCAAAAACTGACAAAAAGTTGGCACATGTAATTGTAATTGTTTGGTATGATTTCCGTCATTAATTGTAATTGGCTATTTATAACACGCTTAATACCCAGAGGTTTATAAGCGCGGACCCGAGGATAGAACCTGTGTTGCACCGGCTCATCTTGCATTGAAGACGAGCACGTTGCCCCTGAGCTATTTAGAAAGTTCCAGCCTCAAATATGTGTGACAACATGGTTATATGGGGTTGAAATCAACTTAAGATGTTAATTCATCCATCAGTAGTTTAGTGAACATTTTCTCTGGCACATCCTACAGTGATACAAGTGGATAGTTTGCTGGCTCCAAACCACAGCCCTTTGATGTACTGAATGACTATGCTTTCCTTACAAGATAAATGTATCCTACCACCCTCTTTTTTCCAGGTGACTATGCGATGTAGAAACCATCCTGACAAAAATTGATTGTTTACGTAATGTTTGTCGATGTGGGGGGCTTTACCGCCCTGTAAGGGTCCGGGGCCAAAGTCACATGTATGAGTGAATTGAGGGACATAAAGATGGCCCCAGGACCATTATCGTGCAGTAAAGTCATCAGCCAAGGGGCACATGAATATTAATACCTAGAACTATGAGCTGAAAGTCTCAGTGTATGAGTTGCTTATGACCGATGGGTGGTGCGTGGCGTGGTGGAAACAAAGAAGGGACAAGCAAAAGAGTGCCACAGAATGCAAGTGAAGAAGGAGGTGGGCGATGCAGAGAGGCAGCATCAGAGGAGCTGTGAGCCAGACAGAAGAGTCTGAGTGAGAATGTGGCGTCAGGCCTGGCAAGGGCATAAGGAGAGGCCAGAACGCATCAAGCTGGGGCAAGGACAGAGAGACATAGTGACAGGTAAAAATGTCACAGAAGACGGTCTTCAGTCACCTCCAACTCGAGTTAGATCCCACTGACGAAGCAATCAGGATGCTAGGAGCAAGGTACCCACAGTCTCACGCTGCACCGAGCAGTTCAATCCAGAAGATATTGAACCGTTTGAGCATTTGGGACAGCACCCACAGTTTTGTACAACCTCCAAGATTGATATTGGAGATGATGTTTCTTACTCCATCTACCCGGAAGCAAGGCATACTATGCATTTAGCTTCCATCCTCATGAATGTTGGGCCAATACAGGGCTACACATCAAAGCCCATTGTAACCAACCGAAACACGTGTGGACCAAACATCTTCTGGTATTTTCACGGATAGACATATTCATACCAGAAGGGTTGTTAGAAATACTTTGTAAATAATTTGTGTTAGATGGTTATATGTATTATGGAACCATGTGTTAATGTGGAGAAATAAGAACTGTGTATGAATGGCTGAGTGTGTGTGAGCGATGTAGGAATTGAAATGGAGTTTTTTAATTGAATATATGACTGAAAAAACCTATGTTGTTTTTGTATCACAAATTGAATATTTAAATTTTGAACAAAATTGTTGGGAGAAAATAGTCAGTGACTAGTGTTTTGCCATCCTCATTCAAATGGTCCTTTTTGTTGTATATATCATTTTGGGAAGCTACCATCCTTATACACTTATTAAAAATTGTTCTTTCCATTTCGTAAGGCCCAAAGTTATGTATACCAATTCCCAAGCCTGGCCGCAAGACGACTGTTTATGCTGATGAGGTTGAATAAACTCCCTGTCATGGATGTTAAAGGGGCCTGGCAACATCTGGCACTAGAAGAAATACGCTGTCGCTTATGTATAGATTTTGGTCTCATCGAATCACTTTGACATGTTCTCACCTCCTGTGGATGTATGACTAAGCGCTATGTGAAATATTATATACCTTTCGCTAACAGGTTGCTAGATGTACAGGGGGACGTTTTTTGGTTGAATTGTCTCTCCGGGTACAGTCTATCTACGTGTCTTGCCCTGATTAAGGTTTGGCAGGCTTTTGAGCTTGAATTGCATGGTTTTGAAGTGAAGATTTAATAATCTGTGAATATGTTTTTTATGTTGATTGTATTGTCATGCTGATCGCATTGCTTTTGATCTTTTCAGGAGGACTTTTTAAGATGATTTTTTTTGTGTTCTTTTTCTTGCTCCCATGTCAATACATCGCCAAGCCTCCTTGAGACAGTTACCCGTGAACACATCGAATGGCAATAATGTGATAACTACATGTCATGGTTACCCAAGGCGTATCTTCAAAATTTGACTAAAGACTTCACGAACATAAAAGAAGAGCCAGAGCAGATCATAAGGAAATCCAGACTGTCAAAAAGTATTATAATCTGTCATGGACAAACACGAACCAGCTTGCGAGAGAAACATTGCCAGGTGAAGTGCATCAATGTCTAACCAAATGCAGTTGTTGGCCAGCAGTAGCCCCTGGCACATGTGAGCATTTAAACACCACAAGAAACAATTGTATAGCAACAATCCCTGCAGTCTTAACCAAAAGAACAGATTAGGTGAAAAATCAAAATTGCAAACAAAACAAGGAGGAATCCCCAGCTGACTTTTTAGACAGGTTGACAATGACAATTCATGAAACATGATTGCAGCTGCTTCTGCTCAAGGGTTGCAACCAAAGATACAGCAAGAGTTACAAGTTATCTGTGTCATCCAGCAGACAAAGCCGCTAGTGGAACTAGTAACAGTAATGTAGTAGATGATCACTGTGTATCCTGTCAAGAGCAGAAAAAGGAGAGTACAGAAGAACAAGTTACTTTCTTACCTGGTAACGTTCTTTCGATGGGATGGTCCGACGACGTATTCCATATCTATGACATGTAATCACCACAGCTGTGCTGCTTCGGAAACTTTTTTCGGCGTCTGCGTCCTGCGTCGATGACGTCGATGCGCCGTCGTCGAGGACCTCCTCCGACGTCCGACGTCATCCAATGTGATAAGTAGGACGCACGACGCCCGTAGCCTCAGTTGTAGTTTTTTCCCCCAGAACGTGTGACATTAGTCAACTGCCAGTCAGACACAAAGCCTTGCGGAACGTAAGCTGCAATCGCAAAAGAAATTCTGCAGCGGGGAAGGCAGGGCGCGAGCGATATGGAATATGTCGTCGGACCATCCCATCGAAAGAACGTTACCAGGTAAGAAAGTAACTTGTTCTTCGAGGGGATTGGGTCCTCCGACGTATTCCATATCTATGACAGACTCCCAAAGCAGTACCAGAGCAAGGAGGAGGGAAAGAATTTAGAATCAAAATTTAGAATAGTCAATCAAATAGCAGAGCAAAGGACCGCCTTGCCAAAGGCCAGATCCTGTCCTCGGATGGAATCGAGGGAATAGTGACGTACAAACGTATGTACTGAAGCCCAGGTGGCTGCATCACACATGTTGCGAATAGGAACACCCCTCTGCAGGGCAGTAGATGCAGCCATACCCCTGGTAGAATGGGCCCGCAAGCCAGCCGGTGGGTCCTTACCCGCCAAGCAGTAACACTCCGAGATGGCTAAAATAATCCAGCGAGACAAAGTCTGCTTCGTCACAGCTTGCCCCAAACGCTTTCCAGGGTAACCAATAGAGTTGATCATCCACTCTGACCCGGGACATGCGTGAAACATAAAAGCTTAAAGCTCTCCTAGGATCAAGCCTATGGAGCCTCTCCTCTTCCTTACCAGGATGCGGAGGAGGATAGAATGCCGGAAGAACAACCTTCTGGGCCAAATGAAATTCTGTCACTACCTTTGGAAAAAAAGAAGGACGAACTCTAAGGACAACCCTGTCCTTGTGAAATACAGTGAAGGGTGGCTTAACTGAAAGTGCCTGTAACTCACTCACTCTGCGAGCGGAAGTAACCGCAACTAAAAACACAGTTTTCAGAGTTAACAGCCTCAAAGGGCAAGAATGTAAAGGCTCAAACGGAGCACCCATAAGAAACTTAAGAACAAGGTTTAAATCCCAACCGGGCACCAGGAAAGGTGACGGAGGGAACACATTAGCGAGCCCTTTCAGAAACTGTGAAATTAAAGGGATTTTAAAGTAAGAACACTCTTCAGACGAGCGCTTAAAGATGGACAGCGCCGCCAGGTAACCTTTAATGGTACTCACTTGCAAGCCCCTGCGGGCCAAAGAAAGTAAAAAGGACAGAACCATGGGGATGTCACATGCAAAAGGATCCACATACTGAACTCTGCACCAGTCGCAGAACTTACGCCAACGGTACAGAGACTTTGTTGCTGGCCTTCGGGCCGAAAGCAACACCTCCATCACGTTTTCAGGGAGGTCCCAATCCTTATACCTCAACCTTTCAGAAGCCAAGCGTGAAGGTTGAGGGATCTGACCTCTGGATGGAGAACCTGACCCCCCCCCCGTGAGAGCAGATCGTCCCGGTAGGGAAGACGACGTGGAGGGCAGATGGACAAGTTGAGAAGGTCCGGGTACCACGTCCTCCGAGCCCACGCCGGAGCAATGAGGATCATCCGGGAACCGAACTTCCGTAACCTCCGCAGCACTTGCGGGATGACGGGGACTGGAGGAAACTCGTACAGCAGCAGGAATGACCACTCCACCACAAACGCATCTCCTAAGGCTCCTTTTGGAGGAAAGTCCCGCGAGCAAAACCTTTCGCACTTCCGGTTGACACTGGAGGCGAAGAGATCCACTTGAGGGGTCCCCCAAAGGGCGAAGATCTCCAGGAGAATCTCCTGAGCCAACTCCCACTCGTGAGAGATCGCGCTCTGCCTGCTCAGAGCGTCCGCCGTCACGTTTTCGTCTCCGGCCAGATGAACTGCCGAGATCGAAACTTCCTGCTGGATGGCCCAGAACTCGAGCTGCATCGCCTCTCTGCACAGAGGAAGTGACCCTGCCCCCCCCCTTTTTGTTGAGGTAGTGCCTGGCCACTGTGTTGTGCGTCAGGATCAGGACACTCTTTCCTTGCAGTCGGCAGAAAAGCCTTCAGGGCTAGCCTGACGGCCCTCAGGTCCAACAGATTGATATGGAGTCTGGACTCCGACGGAGACCAACGACCGCTGACTGTCAGCCTGTTGGCATGAGCTCCCCATCCCGTGAGGGATGCATCCGTCACGATCGTCACCTCCGGACAGGGAAGCCAAAATGGAGCCCCCTTCATCAAGCTGCCTTCGACGGTCCACCACAGAAGGTCCCGGGCGACCGAGGGCGGCACCTGAACCGGGTCTGACATCCTGCCGGAGGACTGCGACCATTGCGTCTTGAGTGCCCACTGCAAAGATCTCATCCGCAGGCGAGCCTCTGGCACCAGAAGAATGCAGGATGCCATGAGGCCGAGTAACCTCAAGAACTCGAACGCTGGGAGCGTCTGGGCATGCTGAAACTTGTGCACCATCTGCTGAATGTGAAGAGCCCTCACCTGGGGAGGAAAACACTGCCCCAGGGAAGTGTCGAGCACTGCTCCGATGTACTGGAGCCGCTGTGTTGGCGTCAAATGGGACTTCTTTAAATTGAGGGAGAAGCCCAGCCTGTGAAGGGAGTGGCAGGTGACGGACAGATGATCCAGGACTTGCTCGGGAGAGCTCCCCCTGATCAACCAATCGTCCAGGTAGGGGTAGACGTGAATCCCCCCTTGCCTGAGATACACTGCCACCAACACCATGAGCTTGGTGAAAACCCTTGGGGCGGAGGTGAATCCGAATGGCAGGACCCAAAACTGAAAGTGCGAGTCGCCAACCGCGAACCTCAGGTACTTCTTGTGCTTGGGATGGATCAGCACATGGAAGTAAGCATCCTTGAGGTCGAGTGACACCAACCAGTCCTGAAGCTGAAGGGCCTGAAGGACTTGAGAGAGAGTAACCATCTTGAACTTGTCCTTCCTGAGGAGTTTGTTCAAACCGCGCAAGTCCATGATGGGTATCAATCCCCCGTCTTTCTTCGAAATCAAAAAATAAGGGGAATACCATCCCTTGTTCCTCTCCGTTACAGGCACCAGTTCTATGGCGCCTTTCTCCAGCAGGGCTTGAATTTCCTGCGCAAGGAGCGGATGCGGACTCTGCAAAGAGAGGTTCCCAGGTGGATTGTCGCGAGGCCTGTGCCGAAAGGGAAGACAGTAGCCGTGGGTTATACATCTGAAGTAATGGCTTGCCACTCTACAAGATGCTGCGCCAGCCTTCCCCCAACCGGCGAACCATGGGACATGGCCTCATGACTGAGTGGGAGCGGCTGCGGCGTTACATGAGGGCAAAGAGGCAACTGCCCAGGCGGCCTTGGCACCACGGGTACCCTGTCGTCCACCTCTGGTACCCCTGCGTTGGCCTCTTTGACTGCCAGCTCCTCTCGCTTTACTGAAGGACGAGTAATAGCAAAAGGAACCACCCCTCCACTGCTGTCTCCTAGGACGAAAAGGTGGAGGTTGACGAACTGCAGCGCCCAACGACTTCGCTGCAGCTTTTGAGGTCTGCAACCTCTCAAGGCTCTCGTCAGCCTTGCTGCCAAAAAGGTGTTCACCGTCAAAGGGCATGTTGAGGAGCCGGGACTGCACATCAGGAGCAAACCCCGACTTCCGCAACCACGCAAACCTGCGTATCACGGTGCTCGCCGCCATGGACCTACTGACGCATTCAGCTAAGTCCAAACCCGACTGAACGGACTCACAGATGGCATCCTTACTATCCTGGACCATAGCAAGGAAACCATCCCGTTCGTCCCCTTCGGGAATATGTTCAGCTGCTAACGCAACACAGTTCCACAGAGTGTGTGTGAAACGAGACAAGGCACAAATGGAGTTGGCCGCCTGAAGCGCCATACCACCAGAAGAAAACACTTTCTTCGCCCAGCCATCAAAACGTTTGTCGTCCCTATCAGGAGGGATGGTAGGGTACGACGCCTGCTTTGCCGGGGCCGTGGCCGCCTGCACCACCAAACTCTCCGGAGTGGGGTGCCTGGTCAAGTAGCAGGGGTCGCTACTGGCTGGACGGTATTTTCGCGACAAGGATCTGCCCACCGCCGGGAGACTCTCCGGAGCAGTCCAAGCCGCCGCTACCCTTCTCTGTAAAGCCATATGGAACGGCAGTACCGGGTCAGTTGGGGGACCAACATCAAGGATGTCCGTTAGATCATCCTGCACAAACTCCCCTGGGGGAGAAGACCATCCCAAGTACTCAGAAACCCTAGCCATAAGGCGCTGGTACGAGGAATCGGCATGAGAGCCAGGCTCAGGCCTACAAAACTCCACCTCCGGAGAGGTGTCCAGTCCACTGGCATCATGCAGTGACTGCCTCAAATCGTCAAACTGACTATGGCCCGAGACAATTTCATCTGGAACCTGACTAGGAACCAGGCCATCAGAATCCTCATCCGCCTCTGAAATATATTCCAGGTGGCAAAAAGAAGGCACCCGAGAGTGCTTGCTCTTAACCAGAGCCTTCCTAGGGGGTTCCCCCGTGCCACGGGGTACCTCCGACACGAAAGGCGTCGAGCGAATCGGCGCCGGCGTCGAGAGAACAGGCATCGGCGCCAAGAGGATCGGCGTCGAGGAAATCGGCGTCAACGTCAAATGCAGCGCCGCCAGTATCGGCGGCGGTGACACAGCCCTCGAAGCCGGAGCCCCGAGCGTGTCCTTCGACCACCTGAGCGTCGACGGCTTCGACGACTTCCTCGGAGCCGGAGCCTCGAGAAAGCCTGTCGACGCCCTCGACGCCTCAGACGTCGATGTCTTCCTCGAAGACCTCACAGGTGCACACGGTCTCGAACGCGTCGAGGACCGGGACCTGGAACGGGTACGTCGAGAACGAGTCTCCTTGACCGAACGGGACCTCTCCCGTGACTCATGCCGACCACTCTTGCGAGCGGTGTCTCTCGACCTCTCACGACCGACCCCACTTGGGGGCGCGGACGGCTTAGTACCCTGCGACTCAAGAATCGCCAGCATTTTCTTCCAGAAGGAAGCCCATTCCTCTGGCGTCGCACGGCTGGTGGGGTAAGCGACGTGCCGGGCAGAGTCCTGCGAAGAGGACCTGGAAGACGACCGGTGTCGGCGCTTCCGAGAATGCCTCGAAGAGGCTGAGGAGTGGCGAGACCGACTCTTAGAAGGAGACCCACGAGACTTCCGACGATGACGCGGAGAGTCACCCCTCGAATCATCCGTCGAAAGCCCCGCAGACTTCGACTTCCGGGGCTTGGACACCCGACCTACCGACAACTTCTTCTTATGTTCGCGTAAGGCTTTGGACGTGAGCGACTGGCAGTCGATAGTCATCCGTGTCGTGGACCTCCCCGAGGCACCAGAGGCAGGCGTCGTGCGAGTCCGTCACCGACATCTTGGACCCAAACTCCCCGCACTTCTTGAAACCCGGACGCAGGTTCGAAGACAAAGTAGAAGACATCTTCACACGAAGGATTTTCACAAAAACGAACAGGTTCGAAGAACCGAGAGGAACAGAACTCCAAAGAGTCGAGGCGTTAACCGAGATTCACGAAGCAACACGTTCGCGGAAAAAAACAGAACTGAGGCTACGGGCGTCGTGCGTCCTACTTATCACATCGGATGACGTCGGACGAGGTCCTCGACGACGGCGCATCGACGTCATCGACGCAGGAGCCGAAAAAAGTTTCCGAAGCAGCACAGCTGTGGTGATTACATGTCATAGATATGGAATACGTCGGAGGACCCAATCCCCTCGAAGCAAAGTGTATGACATTACAGGCAAGGGGCGTGGCTCTATGCAGGGAAATATGCGGGGCAAGGGGCAAATGTAGAGGTAATGTAAATGCACGTCCAGGTGAGATAAGTATCAGCAGAACATATGGAATTATTTTAAACAGGAGGGATTGGGTCTTTTGCAATGGAAGTTTGAATTTTGCAATAGACCACAGCAGAATCTATCGCCCTATTTTCTAAGGTAACGCTGTTCCACAATCTAAATCTACTTCCTTTTCCCTACTGGACAAAATGTGCTTTCTGCGCCAAGGGGAAGATCCCTTTTAGAACAGCGCAGGAGCAAGTAATTTCATCATGAATTCATTAATTCCCAGAGATCTGAAGATGCGCCGGTGCAGTTTGTAATATAAGGCCAACCCACACCGTATCGCGTAAACACTGGGGTTAGCAGAGGGCTTCCCCACTGCCTCTCTTTCTTCTGCCACTAAGGCTTTTTGTAACCAACCCGTTTGCACCCTGTAACTAGGCCTATTTCTGCTTCCCTGGGACTGATCACTGGCAAACATGCCTTTCTTTTAAGCCTTCTTTTCCTGTTAATTTGCCAGGGTAAGACATCCCATGTAAAGTAAACTTTACCATCCACGGTACACCAGTCAGAGTTTTCCTTGATGTTCCCTATGAAAACCCAGGGTGTACTTGCAACTCTGCAAGGACCATGGACTCCCTCCAAACCAAGAACATTCAAAAAATAGCAATGACCTTACCGATGTGCTGTCCTATGTACCAGAGTTTCTCTGTTCACAACATGAAAATTAAGTGGGTCAAATACCCCCAAACCCCTCTCGAAGATCCCCTAGAACCCATTATGGCCAGACGAAAGAATAGTGACTGTCATTAACTCAGGAGTTACAATACGAAATTACTGTACAGCCTGCTAGCCCATTTAATACTCCCATCTTGCCTATGAAAATGCCTGGAAAAACTAATATGGATTTGTGCAGGACTTACCTGCTGTACATTTTGTAATAGTTCCTAATCCTGTAACAATTTTTTTCAAGCATACTGGCTGTAGGAACTCGTTCCAATGTCTTAGACCTATCCTATGGCTTCTTCTCTGTATCAATCCATTCATACATTCAGTATTTATTTGCCTTTTTATACTGCAAACTACAATAAATATTGACATGGCTTCAACAGGGGTACACAAAATTTCCCAACCTGTTTTCCAAGACATTTAACAAGGACCTAGACGACAAAGTATTTCCAAGAAAATGTGTACACATTCAGAGGCCAATTCATGGAATTAATGTGTGCTGAAAATTCCTGCGCAAGCGTGCGAATCGCAGCGGAAGTACGAAAATCGCAGCAAAACCCGCGCACAGCGATTCATGGAAGTCCATGCGCTTGTAAATCCATGGGTGTGCGCTAAAATCCTGCGTGGCGCACATGTCTTCAAACAGCGTGCGCTACGTGCACAGCGAAAGCGCACATAGCGAAGCGCACACAACAAAAGTAGGCATAACACGGGGCGTAACACGCGGAATGGGGAACAACGTGTGAAAATATGGACATCAGGGGGGGGAAGTACATGAGGCAAATGCGCGGAACGCCCACACGCGCGCCTACAACACGTATTGATGGAATCGAACAGGGCTAACGCGTGCACCAAAAAAAGACGCGCTAATCCGGAAACACGTACGCCAGCAGGAAGCAGGCGTACATGGACCCGCGCAGAATAAAGGTGCGCGCAAACAACAAACAAGCTCAGACGCCAAGATGAATATACCGTTCCTCGCAGCATTGGTCGTGGGATACCGCAGGAGGAGGAGGAGGATAGTCAGGCCCCGAATTTTTACACCCAGAACCACCCTTTTTGGGATGCCTGATGACCAGGTGTATGGGAGGTACAGGTTTCCACCTCTCATAATACTCGACCTGGTGAGTGAGTGGGAGGATGACCTCACATCACCCACCCTGTGCTCCCAAGCACTGAGCCCCTTGGAAAAGGTGCTCAATGTATTGCACTTCTTGGCCACTGGTTCATTTCAGCGGACAACTGCCATAGTGGGGGGGGGGTCTCACAGGCCACGCAGTCACGCTGCCTGCAGCATGTGTTGGCCATCATGACTGCACGTCCATCAGTCTGCAGGCACATATACCTGCCCAGAACACCTGCAGAAAGGCAGGCTGTCGTCCAGGATTTTTACAGGGTGGCACACTTCCCCAAATTGCTAGGTGCCATTGACTGCACCCATGTGGCTCTACATCCTCCCATGGCAATTGAGCAGATCTACAGAAACCGCAAGCACTGGCATTCCATCAACGTGCAGGTAGTATGTGATGCCAAGGGAATCATCACCTCAGTATATGCCAACTATCCAGGGTCCACCCATGACAGTTTCATTTACAGAATGTCAACCATAAACCGGGACCTAGAAGCAGGGCGGCATGGCGATACATGGCAGCTTGGTGAGTATAAATGCCCCTGCACATGCATGCATGTCAGATACTGAGTAATGTCACAACCCCACTAATGATACCCATCTTCACCTCCCTAGGGGGCAGTGCCTACCCACTGAGCACCCACATGATGTCGCCAATTCGGAACCCCACCACACCACCCGAGGTAAGATACAACACAGCCCATATTGCAACCCGGGGCATAGTGAAGCGCACATTCGGAGTGCTCAAGTCACGCTTTCGCTCCCTTGACCGCTCTGGTGAGCAGCTGCTATACGCGCCCCCAGTAGTGTGCAGCATCATAGTGGCAGCATGTGTCCTGCACAACGTTGCAACACGCCGGGGCCTGCCGGTGGACATGGTGGTGCCCCCACATCCCCAACCACAAGCACGCCTGCTGCGCATAGGAGGGGAAAGGGCACATGGTGAGGCAGCCCGTACGCAGCTGGTGGCTAATTACTTCACCTAAAATCACACCCCTGTGGAGTGCACACAGCCCTGGCACATACCAGCTGACAATCAATGATGATGACATGAGGGACAGTCAACTGTCACAACCATACAAGCCTGAGATTGGTCACCTGGAATTGTTACATTGTGTGCATCCCTACCTGCCGGAAGACAACCAATGCTGTGTCACAAAAAAACACACATTTATGCTGCATGAATGACTACCCCCTTGCAAAATACAACATGAAAATAGTGCCATGTCACCCAACCCCTCCCTAGCTCCGCCACCCAACACACCATGGCATGTCATGCAATGTGAAAGCAAACAAAGCAATGCACAAGACATGACACAAGTGTCACAAAGTGCACTTTCCCAAATGGAAACTGCCCACAGACAATATGCTCCCAGTAATCAATAACAAACAGCACACATGAACAAATACTTACCACCAACACAATACAGCAACACACCATGAAACATTGCAAAAACATGACAGTACTAAGTCAAAGTAGTGGTAGTCTTACAACCTGAATAAGCCAGCACATCGACCCCTTCCAACTGTAGAGTGTTGCTGCCACGCAAATGTGTCAGTGTACTGCATACAACATGAACTCCATCTGCAAAGCAGACGGCCTTGTGAAGACATGAGGAAGGAACCTGCAAATTAGGAGGAAGACATGGATGCACAAGCACATATCAATACACCATGCAGTTTACAATACAACAACAATACCCACTAGGGATGTACACACAGTATTGACTACAGACTGCCCACACAGCTCATGGGAGCCCAATGTCACTGTGTAAGTCACTGTCACTTGATAACACCCTTTGCAAGTCCATGGAAATGGGAAGCAGGAGGGGTGTGTTTGTCACGAACCCAAGCATCTAACCCAAACTCAGGGCAAGCCTGCATGTGCCCAGCCGGAATACAGTGGATGCCCATGGTAGCCACACAAGGCAACACACTGTTAAAAAAAAAATCAAAAAAAAAAAAATGGCCATGGGGGCTGGTGGGTCGGGGGGGGAGAGGCCACCCAGGAGGTTCGAATACAGGGTGCACACCAACACCCACCTGTGTGGATGTTGCGGAAAAATAAATACCTCCATGGGCTGATGGCCTGCACTGCTATGCTATTGTGGGAGAAGTGCTGTCGCTCTCTTCACCCTCTGCTGCTGCATCAGGAGGTGGTGGCACTATGGGAGGCAGCCCACGCAAAGCCCTGGTATGGTCCTCCATGGCATCAAGCATGCGGGTCTGGAAGGTCTGATTCTGGAGGATTAAAGTGCAGAGATCCCCATACAGCACGTCACGGGTTGCTTGCACTTCTGCACGGATGGCCTTGCGGGATGCCCGGATCTCCTCACGTGTTGTCTGCAGCTCAGCTGAGAGCGAACGTGTGAGCTACTCCAGCTGCTGTTCTGCCCTAACATTTCAGGAAGCCTCAAGTTCAAGCAGACTCTGCTTGAGGTTATGGAGTTCCACCCTCAGGGCTTCCCTGTGGCCCTGTGACTCTATTGATATGGATTCGCGCAGAGTCTCCAGTGCCGCCCGTCGGTCCCTGTTGGACGCCAACATGTCTTCCCTGTGTGATTGGCAAATGGAGTCTGTTGCCTGCTGTTGTTGCTCCATCTGCCTTTCAGGGGGATAATGGAAGTGGCCACCCTCTCCATTGCCTGAGCCATCATTTTTACTGATGCTGCCTGTTGGGTTGCCATACCGTACATGGAGTTTTCCCATAAAGTATTGCCTGGTGGCACACGGCCACCGCGTCGGCGGGCACCACACCTGTTCTGGGCAAGGCGATCTGCACCTTGCTGTGCTGGCACTGCCTGAGGCTGCAGGACTGCATTCCCCCTCTGATCTGCTGGCCCAGGAACAGGATCAGATACTGTGGAGTGTGACCCTGCATCCGCAACCGCCAAAGGCGGACCTACCAGCACTGACATCCCCATAGAGGGTTCTACCCCTGGTGTAGGTGCGTTGGACAGAATCCCTGCCAGAAGCACTGACCTGCGACAGCACATAAGTCTCATCATCCGACTCAGCACCTGAATAGAGGTCTGGGGAGCTGCACCCAGAGTCAACCCTCGACAGTATGGTCTGCAGTACCAAAGTGTTTTTACCCACCACCACACCACTTCCCCCACTGGTGCCTGGTCGTGGCTGAGAATCCTCCTGGGTCTGCACCATCTCCTGAACCTCACCAGCATCAAGTGCGTCGTCACCTGCAAAAACATGAAATACAAGAAATGGAAACAGGCATGAGCACCATAGCACACACATAGGCCTGACAAGACAGAGATCCTGTACATGGTTTACACATGTCGCACATGACTATAACCCTGGCATGCATGCACTGTCAATGATTTTGAAGGGGAGTCAAAAAGGCAGACAATGAAGACACCAAGATGAAAAAGCAACACATTTGCAGCATGTCGTGTAGCACTGGCATCACGCATCAACCTGTGAGTGGCATGTCCAATACACATACATGACACATGCCAGCACACAGATGTCATGTAGCATAGCCATGGTAAATTAAATTAGACAGTGATTGTAGGTAGATGTACACATCAATGGTTGGTCACTTCAACATGACGGGAAACAACTACCATGTTCCACATGCAAACAGGCCCTAAAAATAAATTTCAGCAGGCCAATACTCCCTCGCCCTGAATGGTTTAATCATTCACATAACCAGGTAACTAAAGTGGCACAATGTGGGGTATAAACAATGACAGTAGCATGTCACATATGTGGCATTAGGGATGAAAAAAGCATATGGAAAATGGGATAAACTAAACAATCAGCCTGAATGAACACAGAAAAAACAGAACAATGTTGTTGCAAGATGATAGTTCAAGTGCAACAGCAGTAATGTGGGGCTAATTGGCTACTGTGGGCAGAAGGGAGACTGTCATACCCAAATGAAAGGCACGTGAATGTATTGGAGGAAGCACATGGGTGACCCATAACACTCAAGAGTACACACCCTCACCTGGCACTCAATCAGAAGCCGTCACCCAAACAACATACACATGGATTACACACACATGCATGGGCACTCACCGGACAATGCGTCGTAATCAGGTAGCTCTCCCATGCCTTGAATCTGTTCCTCTGTGACGAAGGTCCCAGCAACAGACTCATGTTCAGTGAGTTTGTTGTCCTCTGGTGGAGACCCACCGCCAGTCACCAGAGTAGCGGCATGATTGAGGCCAGCTTGTTCTTTGCTCTGCGTTTCAGGTCATTCCACCGCTTGTAGCAATCATCAGCTGTGCGCCTCACAAATCCAAGGGCACTTATGCGGTCCACGATGGTCTGCCAGTGTGCCCTACGTTGACCAGGTGTGGTCTTGCACCCTGCAGTCACCACCATTTCACGGCTATGTGCCGACACATAGGTCACAAGTGCATCAAGTTCGGGGTCATTAAAGCTAGGCTTCCTTGACGTGCCAGACTGTGTAGCCGTGTCTGGGGTCTCAGCCTGTAGTGCCAGAGCACCCTTCTTCATCTTTTTCAAAGGTGGAGCACACCCTGAGTGGCTTGCACCGCTCTGGTCAGTAGGGGCAAAAGCGCAGGTGGACTGGTTACTGGGAGTGTGCGAAGGCACAATGACCATAGGTCTTGGTGCAGGCATTGGCTGAAGTGTGATGTTGGCAGGGGCAACGTCAGTTTGATGGACCAGGACCGACACTGTCCCGGCTGGAAGCCTCAGAGCTGGGGTGGATAGAGCTGCAGCTGCCCCTGCAGCCCCCCCCACCCTGCCTACTTGGGGCAGCAGATGACATCGCTGCCCCAGATCCACGTGGCCTGGTGACACCAACTTGCACCAGCACACGTGGCTCAGACTTGCTGACCTGGAAGTCAGCCTGGGAGTCATCCTGTGCCGGGTCAGGTGCCACAATGGGCTGGTCGAACAAGGGCTGAGCTGGGATGGTGTCAGCCACGTTTCCCTCAACCATGGGGGGGGGGAGCATGGGTGTCCCCGATTGGTCCTCCACAAATGGGGGTCTAGGGGCACCCTGCAAATCCTGGCCACGTCCCCTAGCACGCCCACCATGCCCACCTTTTGGAGGTTGGCCACCTTTGCCCCCTTACCACTTGGTCGCCTCCCAACCATGGCTCTGATGTTGTTGTGCGTATGGGAGTTGCAGTAAACAATTGTCCTGGGCAATTGGGGGAGAAAAGGGTAGGGTACTAGATGGAATTCGTACCCTAGTGCTCTAGCAAGGCTGTCTGTGACCCCTGGGGGAAGATGATGGGTCACGCAACGCACAGGCACCCCAAAAACAAAAAGTAACGTGCACGCAACCCCTCATAGACCACGTGCGTGGAAAAATGAATCCGCACTACGCTGTGGCACCCAAAAACACAAAAATAAGCTTATGCGTGTTACACGCAGCCTACAATGACCTCTGAAGGGGTACGCAACACACGGGGCAAGCACAGTTGGTATGTGCGTGCGCGACTCACCGTCTGCCTGGAAAAAGAGCGTGAAAAAAACGCGTGTTCACGTTGGCAACACCCCCGCCAAAAGAAGAATTGTATGTTGTCTGAGGAGACAGGACAAAAGAAGAAGTGTACGCTGTTTGAGGAAACAGGCCCAAAAAAAATAAATGAAAGCTGTCAGAGGTAACAGGGAGTATGAAGTTGAAACGCTGTGAAGTAATCGCGTGTGAACCGACAAGCACGTACAAGGAAATGGGGTCCTACACGTACCTTTTAAAGTGGCCCACACGTACAGCGTCACTTACACGTGTACGCGCTAAGGCCCTTTCCTCCAGTTACACGAGCTGACTCTCGGACGTGCAGTTTTTGGACGTGTACGATGAAAATGCACCCGTGTTGATGGAAACGCCCGCGCGCGTCACGTCACTTACGCGCATAGGCCCTTTCCTCGGATTACACGCATTCACACGCGGACGTTCAGTTTTTTCACGTGCGCTGAACCACTATGCCCACGTCACGAGGGAAACGCCCGCCCGCGTAACGTCACAGAAGCGCTTATGCGCTAAGGGCCTTTGGTCCAATGAAATCGCGTACGTGTGCTGACGCTTTTACGCGCTAAGGGCCTTTCCTCCAATTACACGCTGACGTGCCATTTTTTCACGTGCCAAATCACTCCGTATCAAGCTGGCCACGCAACAACACACGGAAGACCATGCTCCTGCCCAGAAGGCTGAATTACTGCCTCCCAGAACCCCCGAGCACGCTCCCACCTGCCATCTGCTGCCCACGTGCCCTGCTATTTGCTGCCTGCACGTCAGCCAGGGGTGCAGTTGCTGTGACCACCCCTGCTGTAACCGAAGACTCCGACTGGGATACCATCGCTTGACAGCCCAGCCCCAGGACCCAGTTGCCCACCCACTCCTGCCTCTGGGGTTGCCATGTCGGGCACACCATCATCTGGCACCACTGGCTACCCCCAGCCATAGAGGCAGAGGGCCACCAGCTTCACTGCCAGGGAAGTTGGTGTCCTGGTGGAGCAAGTCCTGGGGCAGTATGATGCCCTCTTTGGAAGTATGCGTGCCGACTATGAAGGACGGACCAGGATCTGGATGGACATCGTGACTGCCATCAACGCGGAGGGGGTGGCAGTCCGCAACTTACAACATGTCAAGAAGCGCTGGGAGGACTTCAGGTCCAGGACCCTCAACAAGGCCCGGCGTCTCTTGAAGGCAGTGGATGCCAAGGGGCGCCGGGGCCACCTGCCCGACCACCAAATGAGGGTCCTGGAACGCATACGCCCAGCGCTCCACATCCAGGTCCTTGAGAGGCAGACCCGTCTGGAGTCGAGCCGTAAGAGTACATGCATACTGATTGGACGCTGTGCGTGTCATGGTGTGCCAGTAGTGTGCAGGGTGCACATGTGTTTTTGTAGGGCCATGTAGGGATGTGTATGTACAGGGGCCTGAGGCTGACACATTTGAGTCCTCTCAGGTGTGAGACACATCGATGGTGTATGTGTTGGTAAACATGCAGGCCAAATGCAGATGTGGGAGCACACGTTTGAATTTCTGTGTATGTACGTTGGCATGGTTGTGGTGTCACACATGGATTGTGGTTCCAGCTGCATGTATCTACACTGTGTACATGTGCATGTGTGTGTATTTGACAAGTGTGCAACTTTGATGCAACATGGATGCATGTGACACTGATATGTAGAAGGCTGAATGCCAGATGTGACATGGATGGCGATCTCATCACTGCGACAGTTGGTGGAGATGTACACATGTATGTAAGTGTGGTGGCGTGTGTGCATGTCTTGTGCACTCCCTGCGTTTCATGTGATGTTAAGACTCACCTTCGGCTGCTCATGATGTTGTATGTGTATGGATGGTGCTGCCTGGTGCAATATTGCTGTGGAATTGCTCATGTGTGTGAGTTGAAATGACATGTGTGTTGGGGATTGTGATGCCATATCTGAAGTGTGACACTGCCACTCATGTGCAACTGTCATGTGTGTATCAGTCCATTGTACAGTGCCCTGATGCCTGTGTCCTATCTCTCCCTGCCTGCAGCGTCAACTGATGAAGAGGGCGGAGAGGGTGCTGTGGAGCAAGGCGGCAGGGATTGCACCGCCAGCCGGAGACGCAAGGCCTGGCTCCCCTCCCAGGTTGTCATCTCGTCAGGGAGTGAGGAGTCCGGTGCTGCGTCCCAGGCCGCAGCTGCCGAGGGTAGGTCCAAGAGGCGGAGGTCGGAGTTGGGCTCCTCGGCAGCAGAAGGGGCAGCTGAGACCCCACAGGGTCCGACGGAGAAAGATGGCACGGAGTCATCCAGGTTGGTGGGGGGTTTGGTGGAGGAGGAGGCCGTGGAAGGGACAGACACAGGGTCTGGAGGTGGGGATTCCACTGGTGCTAGTGGTGCAGTACAGGGGCAGAGACAGGAGGCAGCACAGGCCACCGCGGAGGTCCCTGTGTGTAATCCTGTCCTTGATCCTGTGACTGCATCATCCTGCACCAGCAGGGATGCCTACGTCCAGACCCGTTTTCAGGGAAGGGATCCGCTTACAACAACTGGCCTTAATCTCCCTGCGGACGTGGCTATCCGGGACCGGGTTGAGCCTGTCCTGAGTGGGATGGCGTTGCGTCAACGGGGCATGCGAGGTGACCTGCACGGTTTTCGTGAGGACACTGCACGTCATCTCGAATGCCTCGTTGACCGCGTTGACCTACTGGGACGGGTCACCAGGGCTGGATTTCTCCGTTTGCTGGACCTTATTCCGACCCCCTCCTCACCTGAACCCCCTATGCGCCAGTCTTCCTCCATGCCATCTTCCCACCCATGTATCACCTGGGTACCCTGTGGAGCTGCCTCTGACCCTGCGGCCAGGCTGGTGGAGGACACATCCCTGCCACAGTCGGGAGTCGGACGTCCAGCAGCGGTGGCCACCTCAACAACTGCACCCCAGCCAGAGGAGGACGTGCAGGCAGCAAGAGCAGGGGCACAGGCACAGCAGAAGCAGCAGCAACAAGGTGGGAGCCATGATGGCTCGGGGCCTTCAACATCCGAGGGGCAGGCATCGGCCAGAGGGCAGGAGGACCCAGGATTGGAAGTGTCTTCCATGTGGCAGCGGTTGGGCCACGCCATAGACGCGGAGCGGCAGCGGGCGGAAGAGGCACGGCTCACGATGGTCAGGGCGGAGAACTCCATGCAGAGGGCACTGAGGCGGGCCGAGTGCCTCGAGGCAATTCGCAGGGAGTTGGAGGTGAACATGTCATCGTCCCTGCGAACCCTCAGAGCCATGGAAGAAGACCGCCTCCGGGACATCGAGCAGGAGTTCGATGATGCCCTGGCCCGGGACATCGAAAAGTGAGCCGTCGGACTAGCCTGCTGCCATTGTAAATAGTTTTTAGAGTTAGGTTTCCTTTTCCTTTGATTTGTGGTGAATGGACTATGCCACACACATTTGGATATATTTTTTTTATGTGTGTGTGTGACGGACATGTGTTGATGTACATACATGCCATTTGGGTTGTTTCATTTAATGGGCATTTGAATGTGGAGTGTATGTTATGCTTGGTTGGTTATTTGGGCAGGGGTGGCGTGCCATGGGATTTTGGTGGCCATGAGGGCCATGATTGTGGGTCATGTTGACATGTTGGCGGGGGGATGAGTGGGGGCCTGCTGGCAGGTGCCCCTCACTGCTGGGGGGTGGGGGTGCTGGGGGTCATGAGTGGGGGCCTGCTGGCAGGTGCCCCACACTGCTGGGGGGTTGGGGTGCTGGGATACATGAGTGGGACATGAGTGGGGGCCTGCTGGCAGGTGCCCCTCACTGATGGGGGGTGGAGTTGCTGGGGGACATGAGTGGGACATGAGTGGGGGCCTGCTGGCAGGTGCCCCTCACTGATGGGGGGTGGGGGTGCAGAGGGACATGTGTGGGGGCCTGCTGGCAGGTGCCCCTCACTGCTGGGGGGTGGGGGTGCAGGGGGACATGAGTGGGGGCCTGCTGGCAGGGGCCCCTCACTGCTGGGGGGTGGGGGGTGCTGGGGGACATGAGTGGGGGCCTGCTGGCAGGTGTCCCACACTGATGGGGGTGGGGGTGTAGGGGGACATGTGTGGGGGCCTGCTGGCAGATGCCCCTCACTGATGGGGGGTGGGGGTGCAGGGGGACATGTGTGGGGGCCTGCTGGCAGGTGCCCCTCACTGATGGGGGGTTGGGGTGCTGGGGGACATGAGTGGGGGCCTGCTGGCAGGTACCCCTCAATGATGGGGGTCGGGGTGCTGGGGGACATGAGTGGGGGCCTGCTGGCAGGTGCCCCTCAAAGATGGGGGGCGGGGGTGCAGGGGGACATGAGTGGGGGCCTGCTGGCAGGTGCCCCTCAATGATGGGGGGCGGGGGTGCAGGGGGACATGAGTGGGGGCCTGCTGGTAGGTGCCCCTCACTGATGGGGGGTGGGGGTGCAGGGGGACAGGAGTTGGTGATCACTAGTGCAAGGTGACACATGGCCTGGCTGGGGGGCATGGCCATGGTGGACGGGCTGCCTGCGGGACACGTCCAGGGGTGCGGGGTAGTCACCTGTGGTGTGTGCTGCCTGCAGGGGCCGTGGAGGGAGTAGAGGGGACACCTGGGAGGACCCACACTGCCAATTCACATGTAGGACTCCCCGCGCACCACACTGGATACATGTAACCCGCCCTGACAGCAAATTCGCGTGTGAAAGTTCCCGTGCACCCCAGTTACACACATACCCCACTTGCACAGGGCCAATCGCGTGTGAAAGTTCCCGCGCACCCCAGTAATACACGTACCGCGCTCGCACAGGGCCAATCGCCTGTGAAAGTACCCGCGCACCCCAGTAACACACGTACCCCGCTCGCACATGGCCAATCGCGTGTGAAAGTTCCTGCGCACCCCGGTAATACACGTACCCCGCTCGCACAGGGCCAATCGCGTGTGAAAGTTCCAACGCACCCCAGTAACACATGTACCCCGCTCGCACAGGGCCAATCGCGTGTGAAAGTTTCCGCGCACCCCAGTAATACACGTACCCCGCTCGCACAGGGCCAATCGCGTGTGAAAGTTCCCACACACCCCAGTAACACACGTACCCCGCTCGCACAGGGCCAATCACGTGTGAAAGTTCCCGCACACCCCAGTAATACACGTACCCCGCTCGCACATGGCCAATCGCGTGTGAAAGTTCCCGCGCACCCCTGTAACACACGTACCCCACTCGCACAGGGCCAATCGCGTGTGAAAGTTCCCGCGCACCCCAGTAATACACATACCCAGCTCGCACAGGGCCAATTGCATGTGAAAGTACCCGCGCACCCCAGTAACACACGTACCCCACTCGCACAGGGCCAATCGCTTGGGAAACTCCCCGCGCCTGGGTGTACATGTATTCGCAGGGGCCCGTGGGGAGTTTTACTGGCGTTTTTGTGGTTCAGGGCATGTGCGCCATGTACGGGATTTGTGCGCTGTGCATGGCGCACGGGGAGGGGTTGGGGGCGTAACTGGCGCTGCGCCAGGGTCGCAGTGCCACTCTGCGCCGCGGCTGGTTTTGGAGACTAAAATCCATGAATACGCTGTGCGCGGAAATGGATTTTAGCGTACGCGACTGGCGCAGAAAGTCACACGCGCACACTGTGCGCCAGCCGCGTGCGCCACTTGTGCGCTGAATTCTATGAATTACCCTGTCAATATGCACACAGCTGACTCCTAGCCTCACACTCTTATGAAGCATTCAAAAACAACACGGGTTACTCACTGCTTTAGCTATGAAGGGAAAAGCTTCCAAACAGAAATTACAGCTATGTCAAGGAAACATACATTATTTTGGTCAACATGTTTTGCAGGCACCACACTTAAAAGACACACCCACCTAAAAAGTATTGGGAAAATTCTGAGACCTACCTCTATAACCCAAATGGGATCCTTCTTGGGAATGGCTGGATAATGTCGACAAAGGATGTTAGGCAAAGTCAATATTGTTTTTTAAAATAAAATATTTTATTTCATAAAGTACACCGCGATAGCCAGAAATAAAATGAAAGCCATATCCCCAGTCCTTTCCCTCACCCAAATCGCAAAACAAATTGAAAACAGCACAGCCAAACAATAATAATGAAGTGAAACTGACCCACGTCTCCCTCTAGCATTAACAAATATCTGTCCCTTTGCCCCAAAGGTTCTTGTGTTTCAGCAGACACCCCCACTGGTTCGCCACGGCGGTGGCAGGAACAGGCTGTATCCCTTCTTGTTGTGACCACCATCTTGGCCCTGAGTGCCATGCACGCCACGGCTTCACCAATGCCGTTGGCACGCTTCACCACAGCGGTAGTGTGGCAGGGACAGTCTGTCACTTCTAGATTTTTTTTTAAATGATGGATAACCTTAAATTGGATTTTTGCTTTTTTATCGCATGCATCGAGTTTACAAAACTACTAAATAATGTCAAGTTTGCTTTTAGCAAATTTAGATACTACAAATATACAGTTTAGCCGAGGACCTCAACAAAATTCATAACAAATAAGATTGGTACAGTCACATAAACGGCAAATATCGTAATAGTTTTTTTTAGGACAGGCTCTTTTATTTGACTAGACTCCACTAGGTCTGTATTATTATTTGATGTCATAGCTTGCTCCCATCTTAGATTTGGGTAGGCGTTTTTCACACCCCTGATAAGTGTTCAATAAACACCCTTGAACTGTGATCACTTGTGTCTGTCTTACTTTGATACCATGCCTTCCTTACAACACTCTCACTCTTTGTATCTCTCCCACACATTACCTCATCTGCACTCTATTCCACAGTCTCCAACACGTCCTCAGCCCTCCGCTCCAAGGTCTGTTCTCTGTCTTGTCTCTCAGTCTACCACCTCTCCTTCTGACCTCAACCGAACACCCTACATCTTGCTTTGGCCACCCAGGTTTTTTATATTCAGGCTTTCCTTCCTGCTCACTTCTTTCCACTTCCTCCTCAGGGCAAAGATAATGTTTTCTGAAAACCCCAATAATGGGTTGTAGACATCCACAAAGATTCCTGACAATAGAATGGGTGTGTTAAGACCCGTAACCCCAATAGGTAGAGAACGGTGTTCTGCATTGTGGATGTCTACGTACAACCCATTATTAGGTTTTTCAGAAAACATTAACTTTGCCCTGAGGAGGACCTTACTGCCCGAAACATGTGTAGGTTGTTCTCTTATATTCATTGAATAATAAATCCAACAGATAATTTGAAGTTTGAAGTGTTGGATTTTCTCATTGACAACCATTGACTTTTTGGATGAATATTTTAGGCGTGTGTGCCTGGAACAAGGGACTGAACTTTACAATCAATTCATGAAAATTACCAAATCCATGAGCCGTGCATTGCTTCATGACCGTCCCCATCAATTTTAACAAAGGACATTTTGGTTCTTCACAAGCTTTTATATAAAGGGCTTGACCTGTCAATGATATCAGCCCGAATTCCAGCCTAATTACCTGCATTGGGAAGGATTGAGAAAGATTTAGCATCCGCCTCCAGAATTTGCCTTCCATAACTCGCAGACACTTATAATTCTTAAGGACTATACCATCAATGCCATACGAGATCGCTGGACAAAATCTTTGTTTATACAATAGTAGTACACCCTTCAGGCTATCCCCAGCAGTTTTCACAACACGTTTCTTGATCAACACTGTAAGCAGGGTGGTTTTTCTGTTCTTGGTTGCAATCAAAGCAGTATTGTTTTGACCTGTCCTCAAAGGTTTTGTCTACCAGCGCAATTTGACCTTCCAACAAATTTACACTTCGCGTCAGATTACGTTGGCCTCCATTTATTTTGTGTTTTCTATGTTTTAAAATAATTCCATTATCCTTTGTATATTCACACAGTACTGTCACAGATCTCATCATTTACACATAAGTATGATCAAGCAGGATGACAATCTGCATACGACATCCACGTAACGTGCACCTGTCCAACTTTAGGAGGACAATTATTAACCGCCCACAACCGGCCTGGCAGGTCGGACAAATATAGGTTAAAAAGCAGAGGGGCTAGTACACAAGCCTGTTTGGATCCCTTATTCGTAGGGATTTGGACGGTACCAGCTCCTCTTGTGCTAATGCTCACTTGTACAGAGGTCTTCTCGTGCAGTTGCATACACAAGTGCAGAAGCTAGCCCGGAATGTGTTGTGCTTCCATCTTCTGCCATAATTTCCCTCTATCAATCGAATCGAATGCGACTCGGGAGTCCATGTACAGAACATACAGAGTGGGGCTTCCTTTACATAGAGCTTTCCTTGTCAGGGCATCCAACAGCATGCTGTTATGAGCAGTGAAGATCCGGCTCTAAAGCCTGTCTGAAAAGCAACTAATAATTGAGCAGATTCTACTCAATACTGTAGCTCTTTCAATACAAAGGAGGCAAAAATCTTGCTACGGAATGTCAAATAAGGACAGCAATCTGTAATTTGAGGGTTGCAAATGGGACCCTTTTTTGTAGACCGAAATAAGAATCGATTGGTGCCAAGATTCTGGTATTTCTCCATCAGCACAAAAAAATGTTCATCCAATTTCCAAGACAGAAGCCCATTTGTCCAGATCTTTTCTTATTACTAAGTTGGCGAGTCCGTCAGGACCAGGAGCTCTAGAACCCTTTAACCTTCCAACCACCCATATGATATTCTCTTTATGTACAATAAGTTTGATATTAACTTTATTCTTTTTTTCACACAATAGGTTGAGGGTCGCTCTGAACAATAATTATTCCAAATGTGTTGTTACCACTGTTCCTCACTAATTGGATTAGTCACCACCTTGGCTTTACTCCATTTGACTTTGTGCATTCTGCCTCCACCACTTAACCCAGTTTGTGTATTTATGTAAAATGTTCCTTATAATTAAATTACTCGCACCCGATGTCGTAACACTCCTTATCTATTTTCTAACAGAATGCTTGCCCACAGGGTTTCCTTATAAAATAAAGGGACATGTCTAGGTCCAACTTTCACCACATAAGTGCCTCCTGCTAGTCTTTCACTACTTTTGATGTCAAGTGTAGTGTGTAACATTATTGCAGCATGGTCACTTAACATATGTTGTGTAACTGTAAAGCTTTCAACACGGTTAACCAACCCGCTGTTCACGAAGACGGAGTTATGAGTGGCCTTTTTATTACCATTGAACTAAATACAATTTCCAGAACACTACCCGTCGTGGTTGGCTTCCACACTTTCAGAAACCCTAGCCACAGCCTTCTCTGCCTGATTGAATACTTGTGCAACATGACACTTTTTCCCTTCATGTATAATTTTCCCGAATTTCTTCCCTATCGACACAATATGCATTTAGCTGTCCACCCCCCACCACCAGCAACACCATATCATCCTCCTTTTTTACACCAACCGACCAGTACCTCCATAACACTTTCAACAAGGTTTTCGAAATGGGCACCACCCAGTGGATCATAAATGGTTAAAACAAGCAGCCTCGCTGACTTATTTGCTACGTTTTCGATAATTCCAACTGAAAGTAGATTTAACTCATTACTAGCAGTCGTAACTCATGACGCTCTCGTCATACTATTTACATTAATCAACAAACCCCTGAAAGGGAGTCCAACTGGGACCTTATTAGCCTCAATTTGAAATGTCGGATAGCCATCCAGATGAAAACTGGGGGTGAGACAGCTTTCTTGAATAAGAAATACATCGTTTTGTAGCAATAAGTCAAGGGAGCCTGCCATGCTAATAAAATGGGAGTGACCACAAGTATTCTAAGTTTATATACAACAAGTTCTTGGACGTCCAGTCGATTTAACCGCCAGAAACCCTGGTGGCCAGGCCCATTCATTTACACATTCTACGTTTGCAGCCACTCTTGTGACTAGTCTCCCTGAATTGTTGGTAGTAATTTTCAAGTCCCCCTCCTGCCTCAACAGCATCCCTGATGGAGGCATCACGTGTTTCTCACACTGTATGTCCAAATCATTGCCCAATTTTCGAACGTTGGCAAGATCAGAATGGATTATTTCAACTGTGTCAGCAGAGTAAAAGGGAATCCTGGAGGCATTCAAATCAAATAGTTCAACATACTCAATGGGCCTCATTACGAGTCCGGCGGTAGCCGTGCTGGAAAAACCAACAGGCTGCCGCAGACCTGTAATACCATTCAGCCTCCGTGATTGCCGAAATCACCGGGGCATTACAACCCCAGTGACCCGGTTATTCCATCTGAGACAGTGCGAGACACGGCTGTCACCTTGCCAGTGTCATCGATGACTATTGGGTTGCAAACATTAACAGCAGGGTTAGCTTCAATACGTCTAAGGGTTTCCCCTTCAAACGTATGGCCTCCTAAATCTTGTCGCAAAGTTTTAGCAGAATCTCAGTTGCGAATTGTAACGGATAACACGGGTTAATTAATGAATAACGGTTAATCATTGAGGATTTTGTGCTTACAATTTATAGCCTCAGGATTGGCCTTCTTTACACCGTCCGTTCCATTTTCTGTGGGTTGAAAGTAAACAGTGATCTTCCTATGACTGTTGATATTGGTTCCCTCGGGTGGGGCCGTACCCGAACCCCGCCTTGGAAGTACCCAGGGTACTTGGTTGCCAGGTCGCCTTTGTTAATGGCTGCACTTGATTTAGGCCACAGGTTACATTGACTTTTTTGCCATTAGCATTACCAGGCATATTATTCTAACGTTCTTACCTGTCGAATTATACAAGATAGCAATGTAATGCAGCTCCTCGCCCACCAAGCCGCAGACTGCTTGTCTGCTGAGCACTTAGCAAAGAACTTGCCAACGTGTGCGATAAACTACACTAGGGTTTTTGAGTTGAGGTTAGTCAGGTAAGTGTGTTGATCACCGCACAAACACCCAAAAGCAGCAAAAACAAGTACATAACGGAGTCCAGCAAATTGCTCTGTCATAGAAAATCCTTGCGGCTTAACTGCTGAGTGCTTAGAAACAACTAACAACATTGAGCGGGAACAGCCTTGACAGTGACTTTACTGTGCAGCAATTGAGACACAGTAAAGAATCATGACTATTGTGTATGTGCCTGTGTGTGTGCGTCCGTGCAAGGTGGGCCGTGTTTCAATCCATAGTGCCAACAGTGACGTCATGAGGGTCACGGCACATGGAAGCCCCAACGGAGGTATGTGGCTGGGTAGTGGTATGGCCGAGGGAGTATGTGTGGTTTGGGGAAGAGGGTGAAGCGGTGAACCCCCTTCCATACAAAGTGGAGGAGGAGGGGAGGGGGACCTGGGAGGGTGTACTTCCCCCTTTCAGGCAGTCTCGGAACGTGGTGGGGGAACAGCGATGAGATAGATGGCGTGCGTATGCGTCACAGTAAATGGCCGCTCAGTAAAGTACTGCGCAAGCAAGACACATAAACACCCTGCCAAACCTCCTCCAAACCTTCCAGCTCTTATAGAGTGCCCTATCTTTATTGGCCCTTGCCCTGGGATTACTGTACTGAAGGTTAATTCCGCCTAGGCAAAATGCATCCACAGCAGCACCTTAAATGCTCAGTCTAAAGCAATCAATTAAATGGTCATTTGGCATCTAACTAGATCACCACCATTTTCTCAGCATGTTCTAACACATGACACAACGCCCCATGTTACCTCTTGTATTCCTATTCAGAATAAGACTGATTGATCTCCCTTTACAAGAACTATCATGTATGTTAGCCCATGTCTACCTTTGTAAAGCATCATGTACTTCCGGATCAACATGGAGAAAAGATTTTGTGATGCACAAGTTAAAGGCCCTTAGTTGCCTTTAAGAAAAACCTCAATTACTGCCTCTCTCTGAGAGGCAGGTAGAGCCCCTATTTCTGCCACTCTTAAACATATTCACCATTTGAGGAGTGTTGTTATGCCTGTTGTTATGCTTGATAAACTCAGAAAAATCTGCTTTCCCAAGAAACCTTCCCTCTTCGCAGCCATTCATTTACCAGCAACACCTTGCTTACTTATAATGATTTCTCCAGAGGGCTGGAACTCAACTTCTAACCAGGGAATTCCTACTTCATAAAACAACTTAAATATTGGAGAGGAGACCATTAATACCTCATTCATTGTGTTCTGAGTGAGATACACTTTATGTGACAAGGCTGCTATGTTGGCCTTGTCAAAAGGGGGTAAGAGCCTGTGTCAGCAATAGGTTAAGGGGAAGGGAGAGATCCAAATCCAGCCCTAAATCTGAAGGCAGTGGCTGCTGAGAGGGCACTAATTCCTGTGCCCCCCTTGTGCAAGCATGTTTCTGTGCAGACCACCTTTTTCTCAATACTTGCCTCAAATATCAGATACTTTCCTGTGTCTCTCTGTTTCCTTTAGAGACAACTCATCCAGTTCAGGAGCCAAGAAGAAACATCAAAGAGGGGAACCAGATCCAGCGCCCACCGTTCATAGCAGGAAAACTGAAACCCGACATGGAGAGAGAGACCCACAGACTGGATTGCCTTGGGTTTTTGTGCTATGTGTGACATTTACCATTAACCTTTCCAGGCAGACAGTTTCCTTGCAGAGACCAAAGTGATGAATGGAAAACTTTAAATAAATCATCATCACTATTTTTTCCTTTGCTCGAATGGCACGGAAGGATAAATGACAACAACATGTGGGTTTCCCAGAGCAGGGCCACCTTCAATCCATCCCTCTTTAGTTTTTGCAGTGGGCTTCTCTGCATATACTCAAGAGGTTTTGCAAACAGTCTGCCCAATTTGGCATCCACTCTGTTGTTTAACTGTACAATTCTAATTAAGAAAACTATCTAGAATGCTGTCTTTACAGGCCTCATAATATTCTTTGGCAACCTCATAATAGTCAATTTTCCTAACTCCAAGTGTTGAAGTTGTTCCTTCAATCTAGATAATCCGCTAGATAGTTCCCCCTAGCATTATGCCATATCCTGTGGAATTACAATTGGGATACTTCTCAAACCATTCTTGATTTAGTCACATGACCAAACGGTAAAAGCATTTAATTATTCTGCAACCATTGACCATGAGAAAAAGGGAGATAGCAAGGGATGCTGGCCAGCTCAAAGTGAGATCTAAAGTGAGAAAGCAGGACGTAGACCCAGAAGTTGTGCCCCCAGTAGAATTAGTGGTGAAAAATAGCAGGTCTCACAAGGGATTGACCCATAAAACACACACAGAGTGGGATTGAGAGCCTGTTGAGGAGAAGAAAAAGTGACCACACAAGTCACTCCCCTGGCCCAGGATTGGCGTGTTTGAGAAGCAGAAGGGCAGAAAGTGGGGGATGGCAAAATATTTCCAGCAGCCAAAGTTAACTGGAATGATAACCCCAGGCCGATATACTTAGGTACTAAAAAACCAGTGGCCACAAACACAAGAAACAAATGTGGTTCTCTGAGGTTCCGCACGAAGCGGAAAACCACATCCTCTGTAGACTCCATTGCCTATATTATATAAGCATACAAAACATGCATGACAACCACTGTAGTCAAATTGCTTATATTTTATTTGCTAACTTTCAACCACTTCTGTGATTAGCATTCTGTTCTCTACAGAAGCCTGTGTTGTGTCTATCATATGACAAATGCTCGTAGACCAATAAACATTTAGGTGGCTTTATTGTAATAGAGGTCCCCGGGCGGGTGCCTCTTTCCTCCGCTCAACGACGCATCTGTCTGATTCTGGAACACGTGTTCCATAATCATACAGTGCGTCACTGATATGACGTGACACAAACACGTATAACACAATATAACATCTCCCCCTCCACTCTCTTTACAGGAACAAGAAACTAGATGGAAAATATAGAAGAAGAGTAAAGGTAACAGATCGGTAAATAAAGAGAACAAGAAACTAATTAATAATCATGAAACTCTAAAAGAACACTCTAAATGATATTGCAATAACACAGTTCAAAGGATATAACTGGAAGCAGGTCCTCCAACATCTCTTAAAGAGTAACAACTATGTTCAATAGTAAACATAGTCCTTCCTGAAATTTTGCGTGATTCTCCTATTCCTTGATGACACAAAATCTCCACCAGCTGTGTCTTTAGGGAACTCTTCTGATCCATGTGCTTCCTCATTTCTGCCAGCCTCTTGTGCTACTCTGTCTTTCCATGCTTCATCTCCTTTTGTTAGTATGATGTCATCACATGACCATTTCTTTCCAACCTCCAGAATTACTGATTTCTTCGAACAATCCATCACTCTCTGTGGAGCTCTATATTTAGATTCACCTTTTAATAATCTCCTTGGTTCTTTCACCCGAACCCAGTCACCTCGGACAATTTCACTTTCTGTCACATGCTTCTTACTATCATAGTATTTCTTATATTCATCTTGTTTTTTTTTTTTACTCTCTTGACAATTTCATTCATATTTATTTCCTTGGTTTTCCCAGAAGCAAGCCAAGCAGGTCTCAGTCTGTTCGTAGCCATTCTACCTCTCATTAAGGTAAATGGTTCCTCAGCAGTGACAGAAAGGGGAGCAACCTTATACTTATTTAGTGCTTCTTTCAAAGTCTCTTTCCAAGGTCGATTATTTGCTAACGCTAATTGAATGGTTCCCTTGATAAAACCATTCATTCGGTCAACTAATCCATTTGCAATTGGATGGTACAATGAAGTTGTCTTGTGCTCAATGGCTCTCTCCTTAAGAAAATTTTGAACTTCATCTGACATAAATTGAACACCATTTTCAGAGATCATTTCACAAGGGTCACCTTACCTATTGAATATTTCCTCCAGAAACTTTACTACCTTCATGGGAGTAACCGTGCCCTCTGCTATTCCACATTCCACCCACTTGGAGGTGTAGTCCACTAACACAATAAAATATACTTTCTGAGGACCCAATGTCTCATATGGCCCGGTTATGTCAACTGCCAATTTGGCCCACACAGATTTAGGAATTTCCACAGGTTGAAGAGGTGTGGTTTGTGTGGTCTTCCCTTTACCGCTCACTGCACAAGCAGTGCAATCTTTGACCAGATTCTCCATCTGATTCCACATGTTCGGCCACCAGTATGCCTCTCTTACTCTTCTCTTGGTCAAGCACCTTAACACATGAACTTCGTGGGCAATGAACATTATTCTTTCTCTCAAAGATGCGGGCGGAATTATTCGATCACCTCTATCAACACACATCTCATCACTGGAGATCTCATCCTTTAACTTACCCCATGACTTAATGCTATTATCAACTTCCTTCCAGTCGCTTCTAATAGCCGTTCTCAAACATTCTTGTTCAAGATCATCATTGGTCACCGGACCCATTCTTCCTTTGAAAAACTTGGATGTAAGTGGGCCACTATATAGTCGGGGTCTTGTTCTTGTGTTGTTCCATTCTGTCCAGTTTCATTACTCTCATCATCATAAGGAAGCCTGGAAAAACAGTATGCTATAGAATTTGATTTCCCAGGGATGTACTTTACTTTTACATTATATTGCATAATGTCTAAAGTACACCTTCTTATCCTTGGCGAAGATAGATGTGAATTTTTAGAATTCAACACATGAATTAGTGGCTTATGGTCAGTTTTCAATTCAATTGGAATGCCGCGAATAAGGGTTTTAAAATGTTTGAGAATCCACGTGACTCCTAAAGCTTCCCTTTCGATAGTAGAGTAATTCTTCTCTGCACCCTTAAGAACCCTGGACGCAAATGCAATGGGAACTAGTGTGCCTCCCTGTAGTTGTTCAAGTACACCACCCGGACCGATATTGCTGGCATCCACAGATATTATAGTTTTACACTTGCAATCAAACATTTTGAGTGTTGGGGCTCTGTTAACTAGACTTTTTTATTTTACCAAATTCTTCCTTGCAATTTTCTGACCACACAAACTTTGCACCTTTGCTCATCACTTCCCTCATGCATTTTGTCCTATCCGCATAATGATCAATGAACTTCAAATAGTATTCTGCTAAGCCTAAAAAACTCTTGAGTTGTTCTTTGTTTACAGGTTCAGGAATATGTAAGATGGTATCCACCAGAGTTTTCTTTGGTTTAATACCTTTGGCATTTATGCAGTGTCCTAGGTATGTTACCTCACTCCTTTTGATTTTACACTTATCTATTTTAAGTGTGAGACTTTTTGCCTGAATGACTTGTAATACTCCAAGTAATTTTGCATTGTGTTCCTCAGCTGTCATCGCCGACACAAGTATATCACCCTGAAAGAAGTACACACCTTGAAGACCACTGAATATTTGATGTATTACTCTCTGGAAGACAGCTGCCGCTGATGCCAATCCAAAAGGCATCCGTTTATATCTAAATGCCCCTAGGGGAGTGATGAAGGATGTAAGGTGTCTCGATTCTTCATCCAATACAACCTGATGGTAGGTAGAAGATAAATCTAGTGTAGTAAAGAACTTCGCTGGTTTCATTGTGGAAAGCATTTCATTTATATTAGGTAGTGGATGATGATCTACCCATATGTTTGCGTTCAGGTCTCTCAAATCTACACACATTCGAATTGCTCAATCGGGTTTCCGTACGATGACAATTGGAGAAAGCCATTCCGAGCTCTCGATTGACTCAATAATGTCTTGCTTACATAGTCTTTCCAGTTCTTTATGTAATGCTTCTTTCATGCCTACAGGTATATTCCGCACTCTATGAACTATCGGTTTGGCACCCCTCTTTAATTTGATCCTATGTTTAAAACCCTTCAAAGTGCCAATGGTCTCATTAAAAACTCTCGGGAAGCTTTTCGCCAAACTCTCATTGGTTTCCCAATTGTTCTCAGAAATACTCAATATAGGAATACTTTCACCAGGGTGTATTTTGATTTGCAGTGATGCTTGCTCCCACCAATCAAAGATTGAGAACCCATTTTCTGCCACATATAACTTGCAGTAAGTTTCTCTCCCACTAAAAGCCAAGTGTACCCATACATAGCCAACTATGAATATGGGCGTCTTGCCATACCCTGTTGCTCTCACCTTTGTTGGCTGTAACTCCTCAAGTTTTCCACCTATATCTCCCACAATTGTACTTGTGTCAACCATGGTGTATGGAGAACCTGTGTCTACCATAACTTGCAAAGAGACTTTATTAACATGGTTACCCAAAGGCCCCTACACTTCTGAATTGGAGTGAACACCAAAATGTGTATCTCTTCATCAAACCCATCAGTGAAAGACAACGGGCCACCCGGAATGTCGATCTCTTCACATGTCCTTATGCTCGCCACATTACTTCTGATGTTTCGACTCGCTTCTTTCTGAAATATAGCTCTACCTTTGCCTCTAGTGCTCCTGCACACTTTGCCGAAATGGCCAACATATCCACATTTATAGCAATCTGCTGAGAATTCTAGACATTCCTTTTCTATATTTGTATATTTGTACATGCCGCATTTGTTAAATCTGTTTTGTGACCTGCTTGTGTATTCTCTCTCTTCTCACATTGGTATTTATGTCTGTTCTGGTCATCCTTTTCACCAATGCAATCAGTGTCTCTTCATCTTTATCATAGTTTTCTTCTTGTACATTTTGAATGCATCTCACTTCAACATTCTCTGTTTTGCTCTGCAATTCCTTCATGCATTTCTCTCCCAGTTCTATTGATCTAGCTATCTCCATAGCCTGTTCCAAAGTTGGGTCCTTTGCTTGCCACAATCGCTGTTGTATGCGGGGGTCTGCAACTTTTAAGACCAATTGATCTCTTAAGTATTTGTCAGCTATACCTGTGAAGTTACAAGTCGATATCAGACCTCTCAATGCTGCCATGAATGTGTCCACACTCTCTCCTTTACTTTGCCATCTGGCGAAAAATCGATATCGTTCTAGAACAATGTTGGTTTTGTTGCCAACATGTCTCATTAATTTTATTAATGCAGATTCATATCTTCTGTTCCCACTTGCAGTAGGAGTTGAATCACCTGAGCCTTCCACACTATCTCCAATATCGGTTGGAGTTCTAAAAATGCATAGAGCCTCTGCACTCACAATTCAGCAAGGTTGCCTCCTTTAAATCATCATTGAACTTGATTAGAAACCACAATCATTGTCACCATATGTTGTGTCTATCATATGACAAATGTTCGTAGACCAATAAACATTTAGGTGGATTTATTGTAATAGAGGTCCCCGGGCGGGTGCCTCTTTCCTCCGCTCAACGACGCCTCTGTATGATTCTGGAACACATGTGTTCCAGAATCATACAGTGCGTCACAGATATAACGTGACACAAACTCGTATAACACAATATAACAGCCTGATATTCCAACCAAGAGAACTTAACTCAGTAAAGACTGGAGGGGGGTGTCTGTACTTCTGCTCTCTATATGGCAGAGGAGAGGCACAGAGGACCCCAGCCAAGATTCTCTATAGGGTAGCGCTGGTCGAGCAATCAAGGCCTAGTTTCTCAGGAGGTGATGCAGGCTGGTTCTTAAGTACAGTGTAGGCCCCAAACCCCCACAAAGGAATTTCCACACACTGTATTAGTTAAAACAGAGTCTTTATATAATTAAGTTCAAGGTTATATACAATCACAATAACTCACTTTGTGCTCAGTAAATCTACAATGGCAAATATATACAGTTCTAACGTGGTACCACAATTATTATTAGATTCCTTTAAAGTGCATCAACCGTACTCTGGTTAAATGTCACACAAATCAATTAATAGAGGTAACCAACAATAGACATAGGAGGAAAGCAGTTGGTTAGAATAATTGGCAGAATACTGGCCCCCGTTACCTAGACACAGTTCTGTGTGGAGATCCCCCCACCTGGGCAACCTGTAAAGTAAAGATATATCACAAGCCCAGTCCATATATTGTTCTAGAAGACTTATTTCCTTCTATAATGTTTCTACTCCCCCAATGTAGAGCAGAGTTCTTCGAAGAGACGTCGATGGATCCTTCTTGAGTGACTCCCTTTAAAGCAGGAGCCACGGATCGGCGAGAGGCGTTGAAGAAGGTGAACTTGGCGTGGACGGCGTCGATGAAAAGTTCAATGGTGCCGAGACCACAGTGTCGATCCAGGCAGTGCTAGTCGGCGACGTCCTGCGAGGATGAGGTGTGCAGGGCCCCTCTTCGTTTGATAGTTCAGGACCGCAAAGAGTTTCTGAAGAACTGTGGCCCGACAGGGGTGTCGAGTCGTTGAAGTCTTTGTGGTTTTTGGGTGGCGGGAAACCCACCGGCGGATTCTCCTCGGCGCGTCGGCGTCCTTGACTTTCTCCGGCAGGATAAAGCAGTCGACGATGTGGACAAGGGAGTCCTTAGATTCAAATGTCTTTTTTTAGGCAACGGTGGAGCGTTGCGGCTCTGGTCATCGGTGGCACGGCGTCAAGCGGCCCCGCTTCCGGGCAACACGGCTTTGATGGTCCTCCAGCAGTTACGTCGATACTCTGAACCCTGGTCGACGGAAATGGACTTCGACGGCGTCGTTCTCCAGGTGCTTCACTTCGGTTGCCTCAGCGGTCCCTGTCTCCGGTCGGCAGCCTTTCGAGGGTCTGACTTCCAGGGAGCTTCGGCGAAGGTTAGCAGTGCTCGATGGTCCCTCGGAACATGGGAAGAGGGCGCCTAGCCAGGTCCTCTCTCGGATCAGTTCTTGCTGAAGTTGACAGCTTTTAGATCGGGTCGAAGCAAATGCAGCAGCTGTTGTTCTTCCTGCTGGGTGTCAAGGATAAGCAGTTCCAGTTACTCTTCAAGTGTCAACTCAGCTTCTGAACAATTTCCAGTGGTGAGAGGCCCCCAGATAGACTATTCTATCTCTCATCCACACTTCTGGGTTACACTCAGCAGCCAATCATACCGAAGGGCATTCATGTAGTCAGTCAGCCAATCAGGTATACAGTGCATTCAGGCCATACTCCTCCCTCTCAGACACTCACAACAAGGAATGTGTATTGAGACAAGTACCCAGCCATTCAACACTACACACTGCATTCATACCAGTTTCGGACAGAGCTGTCTCAGTCATTGTGTCAAACACCAGAAACCAGACATCCACAACCAGAAGTGCATATTGGTCACACACTCCATTCACCCAGGTCCCACCCACAGGTTGTACCCACAACATACAGTCACTGGGAAGGCTCCAGCCAGCCTGGCCTGGCCCTCAGAACACCACCATATATGGAACTTCCACCCTACAGCCAGTCAGGGGGAAGGGACAGAGTCAGGGCTTCCAAGGACTTTGGGAAAACAAGGTAACAGGCAATAGAAAGCAAGAGGCCACAGGGGCCATCTTGTTTCCTATCAGGAATCAACTGATTCCAATGGCAGGGCCTGGGTATCCCAAAATGGAGGATACTCAGAGCACCTGTCAAATTCAGCATGGAGCCGCCACCAGCCCATACCCTGCTCTGTGGGCCACACATGGTGCCCAAAAACAAACACTAGGGGCACAGAGTTGCACCCCCACCCATTGGTGCCATAAGAGTATCCCATGGTTCTGTACAAAGAGCTGCACTGCCAGGAGTGCCACATGGACTCCTGGGCAGAAAACAATACAGAACACAAATGAAAAAGGATTACAGGACAAGGACATGGAGGCCCGTCCCTCCACTGCATTTCCAGCATCACAAACTCCCAGATGCATCATTACAGCTGTAGCCACCTAACATGCTCGCCCTTCAAGAGCAGACTTTATTCTTCAATCCATATTGTGCACCATCCTCGCCTTCGCCAGCCTTCTTAAGGAACCAAAGTGTTGACTTCTGATTGATCAACAAGGTGTATGTCTTGTTGAAAGTATCCCATAATGCAGAGTTTAATTCCTGGGGCATCTTCTGGAACTTAAGTCCAAACATCTATAATTCCAAGCCAACTGATTCCTCCTCAAAGACATTCCAGGTCTATTGTGATTGCTAAAAGAAGAGCCCTGTGCCATTTCACAGGAATTGTGTTTGCTTGTTGTTAGGCAGAATTATATGCAGTACCATTTGGGAACACCTCACACAATTAGGACTACACGTGACAGTACAAATTCACCTTTAGTGCAAGCCTGTACTACACAGTAAAGGGGGTGGCGACGGCTGAGCAGCCAGACTTATCTCAAGAGCAAGTGAGCAGTATCAATAGTTACACAAAGGCCAGCAATTACTATGATTCAAACAAACACTGACTCGAGGTTTCTGAGTAAAAGAATATACATGTATTTACACATCAATTGTATAACATTTCACAAAAGTAAAGCAGTTTAAAAATCACACTCTTAATACACCACCCCACTCCCAATAGGTTCCAGACAAATTAAGCTCACAAAATGAAGTGGGAGAAAAATGGCACTCCAGAAATTTAAAAGGGAGGGAAAGACAAAGTTAGGCAGAAATTGAACAGCACCAACAGGTAAGTAAGAAGGGCAATCTAGAAAGAGGAACTACAGTGATAGAATCAAATCAAAAAGGCTTAGGGCCAAAGTCAATAGGACAAAAGTCTTTTGCTCAAGATCACACAACTCACGGTAGTTCGCGGTTAAGTCTTTGCAAAGAGTTTGGGACGAAGTTGGTCGCCAGAAAAGTTAGGTTAAAGAGTAGAGAAGGACGAGCCCTCGGATTGGAGAAAGATTTCACACACTTTCACCGCGGCTGAACGAAACGAACAACCGGATTTAAACAGTACCTTTCAATGGAGAAGAAGCTGTAGCTGAGGCGGACGTTCCTGGTAGTTCCTGCAGGCTCACGGTTCCTAAAGCGACTGTCGGACTGACACAAAGTAGGAAGACTGGAGGGTCCTGCACTACCCAGGGAAGAAACCAGCAGCAGAGCAAAGCAACAAATAAAAGGTGCGCTCCTTAAAACCCGAGCAGGCTCCGACCTTCCTGGCTATCCGGCCCACTGTAGCTCTGTTTGGGCGAACTGGTTGGTCCCAACAGCTATGGGAAAGAAGATTCCTGGAGGATCTTCTCTGTCGCTGGAGTTCGAGGATTCGGACCTGCAGCAGGGCTTCACCGGGCGGGTCAGTCATATTAGGGGTCCTCTTCCGTCAGCTCCTCGTCACTACTTTTGTTCCAGTGGCGACTCTGCCTTTCCAGACCCAGAGACCTGCTTTTTATGCAGTTTTCCCCCATTGACACAGCCTGGCTGTCAATCACACAGCAGGTTGGCTGTCCCGCAGGGACAGTCACCTCAGCCAATCATTTCAGAGTGTGACATGGGTCTCCAAGGAGCCCCTGTGCAGGGAATCCTAAACCACTCCCTCACATCCTGTCCCCCCCAGATATACAGGCGCCTAAGGAGGGCTTCTGCTTAGAACCCCGCAAAATGACGGTGAACAAAGGAACCAAACCTGGTTTGGCACACAGAGTAAAACACGGTAAAGACTTTTACAAAAAGAAATGGCGAATAAACCCAGCCGGAACCGTAATAAAACATATATGGTCTAGTGGGTTTAAGTTCGAGGCTACCAAGATAGCCTAAAACAATACCAAGGTTATTTATGATAACCGCGGTAGGAAAAATAGGGTAGTTACCACTGCCACCAGCCAAGTCTTGATGAAAAGGGAGCAAAACAATGCTCCAAGAGAAACAGACAAAAAGGGAG
The DNA here is from genome assembly GCF_040938575.1 of Ambystoma mexicanum. Lineage (NCBI taxonomy): Eukaryota > Metazoa > Chordata > Amphibia > Caudata > Ambystomatidae > Ambystoma > Ambystoma mexicanum. The sequence continues at coordinate 1,472,935,576 of NC_090935.1, forward strand.
AATTCTCCCTAACACTTGTGCTCACACGTTGCTATAGAATGCATCATAGCTACTCTTCTGAGGCAGTCTCCACAGCTCAGAAGGAACAATGAAGCAGTGCATACCAAATATGTGAATTAACAAGTTTATTACTTTTGTCTTGAAATGTATGTATGCCAGTCTTTCACAGAATGGCAATATGTTATTACCAGTCATATCGATTTCTCTTTTGCTAACTTAGACACAGTTGCTTACACTCTTTGGGGGTGAAGTCCTGACAACATTATGGTACTGTCCTGGAAAGATTTTACACATTATTTTCTAGAAGGGCCTGATCTTCCTATACAAACAAAATGTACAATGGCAATTTTGCCTGGATTGGTGATCTGTTAGATTGTATCCAGAAACCCCACAATACCTTTAGAAACCAATAGGGGTTAAATATTTCTGATTTCTATTTCTCTATGATATTTGCCACCCGGCTCTTATCTAGGAACAACGGTAAGCAGCTACCTGCAAGTGGTGTCAGTAACCAAGTATGGGGCTTCATTATGGGGACTTGCCAACCCAAAAGACATACAGGTGGCAGAAAACAACTTCTTTAAATCTCTGGTAGGTTTGCCACATTCTGCTCATAACTTTCGAGTTCATGTGGAACTAGGCTCCTCATTATTTGAAGATAACATACAGGCCCAACCGACCCTGCACTAGCAATGAATTATGAGCAACCCAAAGGTAGGCTTATCACAGCTAATATTTACGGAATTATTATCAAAGCCCAGTGTGCTGAACAGCGCATGGCTCCGATATGTAAAAAACATGCTTGAAAAACTAAACGCAGCATAGCATTTTACTAATCCCTCCTCGTTGTCTCCTCTTGTGTCAAGGCACTCAACTGAATGGAGAGGAACAATGGAAATAGCAAAGCCAAGCAACCGCAAGCTGGTGATTATCTCAGAACCTTCAATCCAAAAGTATTTGACAAAAGCTAATTCCCTGAATGAGAGGAATATTATATCCAGAGCCAGATTTAACTGTTTCCTTCTCAGAGCAGCAACTTCCTTATGGTCAGGAGAATCCAATGCGAAACAGTGTTTGCTATGCCAAGCCCCAACAGAAGATCTTTTATATTTGATTTTTATTTGCCATATATATATACTTTAATAAGAGCTAGACAACTAATGCGGATATTGCGTGAACAGAGCTTCCCGCAATGTCGCCCTGCTCTGATGTATCTGCTACGATTAGCCTGGCTTTATTGTCATATTTGAAGCAGGTCCTAAAGAGAAGAAACAAATTAAGGTTTTTTAAAGTCCTAGTTTTTAGCCATTTATCTTTAATGTTGATCTTAATTATATGCACTTTTGCCGTCCTGCAACATGGGGTAGGCAACATGTAATTGCACTTTGCTCGACTTCGCATTTGTGTGCTGCTGCCACCCTGCAACATGGGGTAGACACCATGTATTTGCCCACTGACTGACTTTTCGCACTTGTATGCAGCTGCCGCCCTGGTCCATGGGGGAGGCACCATGTGTTTGCCCACTGATTGACTTTTCGCATTTGTATGTTGCTGCCGCCTTGCAACATGGGGTAAGCACCAAATGTATTTGCCCACTAATTGACTTTTCGCATTTGTGTGCTGCTGCAGCCCTGTTACATTAGGTAGGCACCATGTAATTGCACTTTGTTCGACTGTCGCATCTGTGTGTCGCTGCCGCCCTGCAACTTGGGGTAGGCACCATTTAATTGCCCACCGATTTGATTTACCACATACTTCTTTCTTTGCACTTGGCATATGATGCATTATTACCTTTTGCACGTTTTTGCAGCTTCCTTTTTCTTTAACCGGAAGAACTTACTGTAACCGTATTGTTAAGTTAAAAGCGCCTAGATACCTCTCGGTTTTGTGCGCTATATAAGTGTCAAAATAAATAAATAGCTCACTCATTGACTTCATAACCACTAACAATGGGGTACTGCTTATATTGTTCCTGTATTGTCATCTCTCGGCAGTACAATTAGGTACTATTTGTATTGATTATACTGATTTTATCATTGGTTATGTGGTTGAAGAGTGTGTCTGTTTTGTAACGATGCTTTTTTCTGTGTAGATTTTCTTTTATGGAATGTTATCTTTATATATAAAGCCGAATGTGTGTATGTTTGTATATCCACACTGCTGAACACACGTCTACCACATTTTACATGATTCCTCTTTTGTCTGGGGCAAGATCGTAGACTATGTTTGGATGCAAAAATGTTATATGCAATAATTTTTTGGGATGTGTGTGTGTTTGTGCGGTCTATACAAATCAACACTGTTGAACCCACTGCTACTAAATTTTGCATGAATTCCTCATTTGTCTGGGGCAAGATTGTAGTCTATGTTTGGTTACAAGAAATTCACTCCGTAGGCACCCTCATTTACTGATGCACACCCGATTCACTACAGTAGGTACTAGAAGGAGGCAACATTTGGAAACCTGTCTGAAGCAAAATGTTCGATGTGTTGGTTATTCCTTTGAAATTTATAACTATTGTATACAGTTCGAAAGTGTTTATTGAAGCATTTTTAAAGGGAATTAAAAAAAAGTAAAACATTTTTTATCATACCACTATATGGGAAATGGCAAGTTTACAGTTTGCTTAAGTTCATCCACGAAAAGAGAGCACAATCAATCGATCTTTCTTTCTTGGCCACTTTCCCAAATCTGCTGAAGCCATTAAGTGACTGAAACATGCTACACAAAAAACAAACATCACTTGGAAAAGCTCCATCTGATGCAAAGCGAAATCAATATCAAGAGCTTCTGAAACACAACAACGAACAGAAGCACGACTTGCCGATCAGAGGACAAGAGCAACTTTCTCCAGGGCAAATGAGATGCCATAGCAAACTAAAGCAATACTTGCTGACATGAGGACAAGAGCAACATCCTCCAGGGCACATGAGACACCACTCGATCAGGACACGGCCAACGCCGGTTACCCCAGCTAGTTCTGAAATAAACATGAATTTAATTTTATTGTTCCTCTTGAAGGCTGTCTTCTTGCAGATTGTCATTATGTTAGGGAAAAGGGAACTGGGAAGTCTCTGGTTCTGCCAGAGGTTAAAGGTACCAGGGCCTTGCTGTAATCTCTGGAAGCCACGAATAAGGTAAGCAATCAGATGTACAGCGTCTGCCTTAGCTGGTCATGGGTACAACGCTTGAAGAGAATGCTAAGTTAAATATTTTAAATGTATTTACACGGTCTGCTTCTGAGCCAGCTACCCCACGTTCAGCTATATCCTGATTAGAAGACAACTAAGGTGGTCTGCTGATTTTTCACATTCTATTTGGTAAACAAAGGTTCTCCAGATAGCCCCGTCTACGTTGTCTTATAGAGAGCATGCAGTAAACATCCAATGACTTCAGGCTACTTATCTTTATCCCGCTGTTTCATATGGCCTAGGATATTTTATAATGATATAAACATAAATCAAAGTTGGGTCGACCAGGGACCCTTTTTACTTTATAAATGGGTACCATTAATGCCCCCACTCAGATAGTGGGCAGGTTACCCACTACAATACTCCTATCCAATACTGCTTTCAGAAATATGGCCCACCATTCTGGCATCTCTTTAGAGATATGCTGGGGATCTCATAATTTTCTGCAAATCTTCTGGATTCCAAATTGTTTACATTAACATCCATGCTCAACTAAAATTGCCATTTGTACATTCCTGCATGGTTGACCTAATAATGCCGGAAAGCCCTGATTAAATGTGTCCATTGACTCCAGGCAATGTTTCCAAGATGCTTCACCTTTGGCAGTGCTTCACCATTTCTTTTGCATATGGGAATTGGCCAGAGTCTTAAACATCTTATTATCTTTATGTATTGCACTCAAACATTCACTACCACAGATATACCTCGCAAATGCTTGGAAGAGTGGTAAACCCTCATTGGTCAAAAATCTTCAAATCTTCATATACAAAATATTAACTATACCATTGTATGAAAGCATACTCTCTATTACAACTGTTCATCACTACAACACATCTTACCATAGCAGGGATATTAACAGTTCTGATCAAGTCAACATGTGGGTCTCCAATGGATTTACCAGGTTCGAAGATATAAGTCTTAGGATTCACAGCAGATATTTTTGTACCATTGTCAAAAAATGTAACGTCCTCTTTTGGTCTGTACTCCCTATGAAAAAAAGAGAAGCAAAACACATTTTTAATCAAGACTAAATATGATTTTATTATTGTTACCAAATGTCTAGGATATCTTAAACTTTGCAGGTGCACAATAATTATTGATACAAAAAAACTCTACTTCAAATGTCAGCTGATGACTGCACCTTCTCAAATGGAGACATGAAATGATTAATCTAGAAGCATTGCACTCGTAGGGAAGTGTTTGACCTCACCCATTCAAAATTGAGTCGCTAGTAAATACAGCCCCTGATTCACTGTTCACAAAGGAATGCTTAATTATCATATTAATTACAGTAGCATTCCCAGATTTAAAGAAATATACTGCCCAAAGAGCTATTGGTGCCTTGAGGATTTTAGGCAGGTTTTTTGCAGTAAAAAAATGTTGGCAGTAAAAAAATGAAACATATAGAAAAAAATCACTTAATTGTTGAAATTTGCAGTTCGATTTTATGTCCACAGAATAAGAATCTCTGCAAGTGTATCAGAGGGAGGAGGCATTGTTAAGAGATGAAATAATATGCCAGAAGAAATGAAGAATATATAAGTGGAATAAAAATTGGGGTTTCTACTTTTCAATTCTATATTTCCTAGCTATCCTTCCGTCCTACCTATCCTTCAATGATCTCCCTGCATGTTGTGTGTTAAGTCTACACGGTTTATCTTCCTGTCTTTTCCCACTCTTCCCCTTTCCTACTATTCCTGTCCTCCTTTTCTTTTCACCCCAGAGACCATGGCCTGGATTCCATCCTGGAAGGGATCAAAATTCACTTCCATAAGGACAAGGCATGATGCTTCAAGTGCACTACAGTGATAATATGCACAGTATGAAAGACAAATAGAATAACATAGTACGCGGACAGAGTTCCATACTCAGAACAGATATGTTTGGTTGATATGGAAAGGAAAGTATGAATGGGAGAAAAGGTGAAAAATAAAGGAAAATTGAGGTAGAGTGGGGGTAAGGCACAGAGGTGGGCATAGTAACACAAATTTTTTTGCCAAAAGAGACATCAATTTTGCTCTAATTCAGGAAGTTGCGAGGTTTTCATTGTGGAACTCCTGCGGTTTGAGGAATCTTTACACTTGGTTCAATTCCTTTGAAGCTCATAATAAACCCACAATTATTTTGAATCAGGAAACCATGCAGCTCAAACCCTCAAATACTTAACAGTACATACTACTTATACCTACTACTTATACCTCCACAGCTAAAGTGGGTCTATCGGATAGACGATATTGTGGACTTGCTATCATGATAAACAATGACTTCAATGCTACTTCCACCTTGATTTCATGCTCTGAGGAACTGTTGGTTATCGAATTGACTCTACAGGCAAAGGTCTCCACCATCTTTCTTATTATCTACTTGTATTGAACCCATCGAAGATGAGGCAAGATGTTATTCTGGAACAACTCACTCAAATTTTTGAGGATGCTTTTCTCCGTAATCCAAATTACTTGGTTGTTATTGGCGGCGACTTAAACTGTAATAGTCTAAGCAGTGCTGATTTTAATCAAGCCTCAAGTACTTGCAAGTACGATTCAACAACTGCTTCTCGTGGCCAAAACTGGAACTATTTCTTTATGGAATGGGATATGCATATGGTGGAATTTGAAGAGGGTGAGCTCGACTTCACTTGGCAAACAAGTAACCTAAAATCTCACATTGATTATTGTTACGTTTCCACTCATCTCTTAAATAATGTAAAAAAGTGAAAATCTTCAATCCGTGCATTGGAAGTCATATGGTCATAAAACTCAATGTTATCTGTAAGCACTGGATACATGAAATAGAGCCTGCTCTTTCGCTACTTGAAGTTGAAGGTTCTGGACTTGCCGCTAGGTGGAACAAGAAACTATGTCATAAATTTATTGCCACACTCAGGAGTCAGTTAAAACTCAGAGAACGAGAAAACCTTTGTGCGTATGAAATTCAATCATCTGAGACCTCAATTAATTATGCAATTAAATGTGCTCTTGATCAAGTTGCCAAACTGACCCGTGCTAATCATACATGTAGTAAGCACACATACAATTTCGAGGTCTCGTGTCTCAAGAAGATCAAAACTAAAAGAATCAGGAAACTACTAGCATGTAGACTCCCAGTTGCACAGCAAATACAGTACAAAGAACACATACAGAGGCACAAAAACAAAATAAAATCATTAGAAATTGAGAAGCACATCGCTGATAACCAGAAAAAGGTAAATAAATCTATGCAACACTGATTGAAAATCAATCTGGGATCTTATGAGGACATCCTCTTGTACTTTGGCCATTTCTCTGAAATCTTCAATTTCCGAGTATGTTTGGGTTGGGCACTACTCGGAGAAATATCTTCTTCTTTCTGGGCATACTCACATTACTGGTCCTATTTATGACTCCTCAATTCTGAGATGCTGTCGTTGGAACCTTGAAGATGTGGAGTGTGCCATTAAAAATGTGAACTATTCAAAAGCGGTTGGTCCGGACAACATTGCATCCTGCGTCCTGAAATCAGATCCTCCGTTAGGGGCCTCAATCTTGAAAATCAAATATGATCAAATTTTCAAGACGAAATGTATTCCAGCTTCATGGTTACAATCTTCGATCATTCCAGTTTTTTAAAAAGGTAACATCATCAATCTGGCTAATTATAGGCTGATTGCTCTAAGGGATACTGCATCCAAAGTTTTTTCCATTCTAATATTAAATGATTTGGAGACATTTCTTAAGGCCAATCACACCCTCTCTCGGTTTCAGATAGGCTTACCCAAAAACACGCACACCGCACTCAATGCAACTATTCCTCTGCATTTACTAGAAACCACAAAAACATCTCACAGTGGTCTGATCTACATGGCATTGCTCGACATGACAAAGCAAAAAAAAAGAGGTGATGGCTGGAAGGTTTACAATGAATCTTAACCACTGGCATTGCTCTGGGCACCCTCCAGACCATCGTTCTTCGCCTGCCAAGCCATTACAGAAGGGGAAAGACCATACGCAAATCAGGCTTGGTCTCACCCCAAAAGGGGCAGTCCAGCCCGAACTGCTAGGTCACATCCCTTCTGCACGAGACCACAAGCATCCCCAAACATGTTTCGGCCTTGTTGGGCCTCATCAGTGAGGAGTAGCTTGGGTCTCTATGCCCAGCAGGCTTGACATGACATCTGCCTTCTATTGTGTCATTCGAGCACTCTTATGGGGCAAAATAGCAACGTATGGAATCTCTGCTAGTTCAATCTTGCTTATGGCAATGCTTCATCAAAACACCACCTATCTTGTACGCATTACTCAAGAAGGCCTATTAACAGAAGCACTTCCTACATCCATCGGGGTTAAACAGGGTTGTAGTCTGGCCTCAATCTTGTTTAACCTATACCTGAGTGACCTAGATGATCTATGGAATGACCATACTACTTTTCCTGTAAATTTAGGCAAGCTACGCATTAACTGGATGCCGTTTGCTGACAATTTAATCTTGTTCGACAAGACGCCCTTTGGCCTACAGCGAAAATTGCAGATCATTATGGCATATGGCTTGTTATATTCTAGGATGCAAGGAATGTCAGCAAAGTTAGCTAGGAATAGACCATTCAGTGTACAGAGACATGAAAGTGCTAAGTAACTCATACATTCTTTGAAGACTGTGCTGCCAATGTCAATCAATGCATGAGCTATGGTTATGCCTTGCGATTTGTGACTAGTGACAGCACATGCACGAGACAGAGAAAATTGTTCTCTGCATACGTACATGTCTTTGAAAAGAAGAAAAAAGTGCTATTGTGTGGCCTATTTTCTTAACTTGTGCAAGTTTGTCAAAGTGGATATTGACAAACTGAATGTTGTTTTCATGTGGATGTGTTTGGAAGCCAACAATTGTACCAATTGCTCTACTGACTAAACCTTGTTCTACGTCAAGGTTACATTTTAGGATTACTCTGCAGTTTAGACAAAGAGTTAATACTTTTTCTAATCCAGCTGTTTTAGAGATACATTTTTCTAAGCTATTTAGTTGTGCTATCGCTTGTTCACACATAGGCAGTGCCATGCCACAAACTTCTAGTTTGCTTGTGGAGCTGATATGTACTATGTGTTGCATTTCAACATTGCATCATTGAATTGACTACAGCTTTCAGGGGTTGGCATTAAGGATGGGCATTTTATATTTTGTTGAGTTAATTGTTCCATGACATCAGGGGCAGATGCGTTTTGCCCCTATAGCTCAGGGACTAGTCTAGTTTTTCAGATGGATTTAGCATCTTTAGTAAGCAGACTAGTTCTAATGCTTTTTAAAATGTTAGCGTAGGTGAGATCTGAAAACTGACGCAAGTTTTTTTTAAAAAAACTTTGTTTTTATTGCAGTTTTAAGACATCAAACACAACATCTGGGCAAAAACTATGATGTAAAATCATGGCCCCCTTATTCCATCTACCTCAAAATCACACCCTAGCCCAATACTGCTTTACACCCTCCCCCATTGAACGAGGTCGTCTTCTTCTTCATAATATAACAATTACCATAAGATTTGGTTGTGGCGTGTTGAGAGACTTTCCTCTATTTGTCAATTTATGTCTTTGGCCGCCTCTCGGGAGACTTCCTCTAATTTGCGTTAGTATCCAGTTTGGGTGAGGCCTATTACAGTTGGAGTTAACCCCTCTCAAGTCGTGGTTTTCCATCAGTTGTAGACTCTCTGTTTGCTATTTATACAGTGCCTTATTTTAGTTCTTATTCACTTATTTTGCCATGAATTTGCCCCACAATATTTCATGCGGCACTGCTTTCCCATGGAGCGCAGTGGTTATCCTGTCCATTGTACATATGTTATGGCGACATTAATCCACTCCTTCGTATCCGGTATTGGGGAGCCTTTACATTGCATAACTAGGCAGGCCTTTGCGGCCAGCAAGAGGGGCGCTGCGACCCCCGTCAACCTTCGGAATTCTCCTTCAATTTCCTCCATCCCAAATAGTATCAAAAAAGGCATATTAATGCGGCAGATCCCATCTAGATCTTTATCCAGCCTAAGACTAAATCCCCAGAACACCTTGATACGGGGACAGCCCCGCCAGTAATCGGCCCTCTCCCCACACAAGCTCCAACACCCAGGGCTGGCCCATTGGACCATCTTTGAAAGCCTGACTGGGTCATATCGCCATCTATGAAGAAGCTTAATTTGTACCGTCTAGCAATGGAGATCTGTGATGTCCCTATACATATTCTCCCACAAAGTTCAGGGTCTAAGTCCACCCCCACATACCTTTCCCACCTTTGCCTCAAGTTCTCCGTTAACACTTTCCCAGCATCCACCAGTGCACCGTATATAGTCGAGATCAGGCCCTTCATTCCCCTCCTTTTGTCTAGGAGCTCTTCGAAGGGGGTGAGATATCTCTGAATCTTCTCCCTCCATTTGTCATCCGTAAGGGCCCTTTTTAACTGAAGGTAGTAGAAGACCGAGAGGGGACCTATACCCAGTGACTCTTCCAGGTTGGTGATTTATATAAAGGTGCCCGCTTTCCAGAGTTGGCCTACTCTCACCAAACCCACCTCAAACCAAGCTTGGAACCTGTTGGGGTTTTGAATGGCCTCCCGAACCCCGGGTGTCCATTTTTGGCTCAGAGGGGATGGCCAAGTACTCACTCCTTGCATGTCAACACGCTCACGCCACACCTCCCATATGGTGCCCAAAATTGGGTGGTCCTGGCCCCTGCGTAGGAGCTTCTTTCTCGGTACCCACAGCCCACTCAGCTACCGTGGAGGGGGCTAGATTATTGTTGTCCAGGTCAACCTGCTGGACTCCCTTCTATCTTCGCAGTTGGGGTATGAGGACCCTCAGCTGTGCCGCTTCATAGTACTTTTTCAGATTCGGGAGTCCCACCCCACCCTATCTTTGGGGAGTGTAAGGACGTCATATGCTACCCTTGCTTTCTTCCCCTTCCATAAGGACTTCAGCATCGACCACTTTACCTCACAAAAAAAGGAGGCGGATTGGGAGCATTTGGGACGCATATAAAAAATCTAGGGAGGCAAACCATCTTCAGGGCGTTTAATAGCCCCAGCCAAGATATGGGCAGTTTCCCCCACCTTTCCAGTTCGACCCACAAACCAGTAATGAGAGGGGGGAAATTAGCTGCAAAAAAGTCCCCCAGTTCCCTGGTAAGATTAATCCCCAGATATCGCAATGTGTCCCCTCCAACCGTTACTCCCAATGGGGCAAATCTGTCGTCATCTCATTCCCCAATTACCTTCAATGGAAATAGGACCGACTTGGCCCCGTTAATCTTGAAGCCGGACAGCTCACCATATTGTTCGATCAACTGGATCGCCCGAGGTATGGCAGTCAGGGGGGCCCTTGTGTGCAGCAGCAAATCCTCTGCATAATGGGCAACCTTGTACTCTACACCACCTACCATGAGACGTTCAACTTGGGGGTCCCCTCTAAGCCTCTGCGCCAATGGCTCTAGGAAGAGGGCAAATAGAAATGGGCAAAAGGGGACAACCCTGCCTCGTCCCCCTGCTTAAATTGAACCACTGTGAGTAGACTCCATTGACGGCCACTGACGCCCTGGGTGAGGTGTACACTGCTATTATCCGCATCCTGAACTGAGATCCCAATCCTATCTTGTCCAGAACCTCCCCCAGGAAGCCCCATTCCACCTGATCAAACACCTCCTCGGCGTCCACTGAGAGAAGGGCTGGATCACCCCCCATTTTCCGAGATTCATGAATCAAGTGCAAAGTTTTTTGCATCATATCAGCTCCCTGTCGCCCCATTATAAAGCCGAATTGATTCAGGTGCATCAGACGGGGTATATATGTTTCCAGTCTCACCGCCAGTGCCTTCGTATAAATCTTGGCGTCAATGCTCAAAAGTGATATCGGCCGGTAGGATCCACACCTTTTGGGATCCCTGCCTTCCTTGGGAATCACCATAATTAACGCCCGCAAGAATAATTCAGGGGCCTCCCCGTCTCAAGGATGTCATTAAAGAGTTTGACCATAAATGGGAGGAGGGGGGAAATAAATGATTTTAAAAAGCCGGCCTTGTACGCATCTTCCACAGAGCCTTGCCCAGCAGCAAACGTGACACCGCCCTCTTGATTTCTTCTGCCGTAATTGGGGCGTCAAGTGTGACAGCCTATTCTCGAGCGAGTTTGGCATCTGCGTGTCGGCTGAATATGACCCTATGTCGGCGCTCCCTGCATTAACCTCCGATTTGTATAGGGTCTCATAGAAGGTTGCAAATGCCTCTGGTATCCCCTCTGTCCCCAGGTCTCGGGCCTCCCCACCCTCCTCTATGGCCGCCAAACACCTCTCAGAACGCTGTCCACGTAATCTGCCAGCCAGCAGTGCATCCACCTTATCGCCCTTCTTATAAAATGTCAGTTTCGGGAATTGTAATTTCCTAACTATTTGGCCTTCCTCAAGTAATCTGAGCACTTCCCTTTTCTGTCTGGCCTCAAGGACCCTGCTCTCCCTCCCACAGTGGCTTCCCTCGCCTCCCTATCAAGGTGGTCAATCTCCCCCCTCAACTTGTTCTCGATTAAGGCCCGCTCCCTCTTCTTCCTGGCACCCTCCCAGATCAGGATTGTTCTCCATGTCACTTTCCCTGCATCCCACACCGTCTTCCTTGTGACCTCTGCCGTGTTGTTGATTCTCAAGTATTCCCCTATTTCCTCTGACATCTCTCGAAACACGGGTTCCTTCCTCAGTGTCTCATTACATCTCCACTTTGGCCCTTTCCACAGCAGACCTGACCAGTCTAAGTCAACCATTATCATATCATGATCCGACCATGCAACTGTGGAGATCTCCGAGCCCAACCCCACATCCCATAGCCCACGAGACATACAAGTAGTCAATTCTGGTGAAAGTACTGTGGGGAGCCGTATAAAAGGTATAGCCTTTCGCATTCGGGTTGTGGCTCGTCCATGCATCCTTGAGCCTGTACACCCCCAACATCTCCATGTCCCCCGTGTACCCTTCCCCTGCAGTTCCTGTGCTTCGAACCCTCCCCCCGCCTATCCAGCTTAATATCCGCCCATATGTTAAAGTCACCTCCAAAGATAATGTGGTTGGAGGCCTCCAGCATTATTTTCAGTGTTGTCTTTTGCAGGAACCGCTGTTAGGGCAGTACATACACCGTTGCCAGCGTGAAACCCACGTTCTGTACCGAGCCAACAACCATCAAGGCCCTGCCTTCAACATCTGGCCATACTTTGGACACCTCCATTTTCAGCACTTTCCTGATGAGAATTTCGACCTCCGCTTTTCTCAAGGGACCAGAGCCCCAGTATTCCTGTCCCAGTCCCCCCCCCACCCCCACTGCCCCCCAGAACCCTCCTTTCCCCCCCTGGCATAGTTGGTCTCCTGAAGGAACATAACATCTAGACCCGCTCTAAGAAATTCTCTTGCCACTAATGACCTCTTTGTTGGGGAATTAATTCCCTTGACATTAAGCGGGCCCACCCTAAGAAGGCCACCCTGCTCAACGCCTGGAACTACCGCCATTCTCGACTATCCGTGCCCATATCACCGCCTTCCACCCCGGGCGGCCATGCCCCATACTCCACCTCCGCACTGCCCCTTACATTCCACTTAAAGAAGACCCCGTTCCTGCCCCTCCACCCGCCTCACCCCCTCCCTTGGGCATGCAACACCACCTGGTTAACATCACCAGGCTTAACTTGGACCACCAGTGGGGACCGTCAACGCACGGTCCCTCAACTGCACAACCTCCTAACCTCTGAGCCCCCACCCCCTTCCGAATAGGCCAAGTCACTACAAGGCCCCATTAGGTCCCACCAGCCCCATAATCTCCCCCATGGGACACTGTCAACATAAGACCCGCCCGGAACTCACACAGGGTCTGCACATCTAAGCGTAAACCTTTTAACAGCCACTGCATTCACATTTAACAACATTACAAAGTACCCAGTGCGTTTCAAGAGTCCACCACGGGCGAAGCGTTCATTCTCCTCTACTTCTTGGAGCCTGGTATGCGCCTCCGTTTTGGGCCCTGGATGCGCCACTCCCTGTTGTCATCTGCCCTTTCATCCCGGTTCTGCCTGCTTTCGGGGTCACCCAACAGTACGGAAATGCATCGCAGATGTCTCTCTCAATCCTCAACCCCTGTTTGTGTCCATCCAGTTCAAATGTGAGGGAGAATCGGAAGCCCCATCTGTAGCACACTCCTTTTTCCTGCAACCACTTTGTCAAGGACATGCCTATCCTTCTCCTGGCCAGGGTCCATGTGGATAGATCTTGGAAGATCGTCACTCTCGCCGAGCCATAGGTGATTGGACCCTTCTGCTTCGCTTTCTCCAAGATTTTGGTTTTATCGCTATAGTTATAGAACCTGGGCTCGGACAGTCCTAGGACCACCGGCTGATCCCCCTTCTCTGTATATTCTCTCAATCTTTGCCCCGTCAATGGAGTCGTCCTCATATACCAACTTCGTAACTTCATGGAGTGTTCTTTTCAAGTCCTGCTCCGACTCCCCTTCTTTGTCCAGAATGTCAAAGAACCTCAAGGGTTTCTGTCTTTCATGGTTTTCCAAATCATCCATCTTTAAACGGAATTCCTCATCCAACTCTCCATTTCCATCATCCTTAGGTCCATTTGTGTTTCCAGGGTATTCAATGAGGTCCGATTGCTTTCCACTTCCTCTAGCCTCTCCTCCATCTTGTCTATTCTCTTTGTAATCTTGTCGACCCTGCCTCCGATGTCCGCCCTCATGCTCCTTATTTCTTCCATCAAGGCCGCAACGTCTCCTTTGGTTGCGGCTGATTCCTCTGCTGACGCCGCCATTTTGGGTTGAAACAAGGTCTTGGGCCCGGGACGATGTGGCGTGTATTTGTAGGCGGCCAACGTCTGCCTTACTTCCAAGCACTCCATGCCGTTGACCTATGCATCACCTCTGATTCGTCCTGTCTGCTTCAGCTCCCCTCCACGAGGGTATTGCTGCCTCTAGCGCAATGCTTCCTGCGGTGGCCCGATATTCTGCTTGGCCTTGTGTCCAGTGCCTCTGCTCCTGTGGTGGGCACATGCCCCTAGGTAGGGGGCCCACAAAACCAGTAGATCTAAGGGCCTCTGAGACAGCCCCAGAGTGACGCTCTCTCCCCCTGGTGCCCCCACTGCTGATATTTCAGGTTGGGCCTCTGTGCAGTGTTGGACATTTCAGGGGGCCCCTCCCTGGGAGCAGGTGTGTGCCCCAGTGCAAACCCTGTTCTGGCTCTCCACTGTGGGCCCCTGAGCCCTGGCTTCACTGCTCACCTCAGGTGTATGGGCTCCCCTCCCTCTGGTTGCTCTTTCCACTATTGTCCACACTAGTATATACAGGGGTGGGCCACATACTGCCTCTGTGATCCGAGAGACCCACCACAAGGGCAGAGAATGGGCCACTCCCACAGCACCCCCTCTCAGCCTTATGTGGTCTGGGCTGCTGCCTCTTGACTTAGGGAGTGACTTGATACAGAATGATGAAAGAGTTGCGTAATGGGGCCAGTGCAGGCTCATGCACAATTGTATCTCCTGGGAAGGCCTCTTTGGCCAATCCTAGCAGGTCTTTTTCGGGCCTCTCTGCAGGGTGTGGACCTCAGGGGACTTCCCACGGTGGGTGCCGTGTAGTATCACCCGATCACACTTACCCCAGATGGCGCACGCCTACGCTTCCTCTTGGGGGTCGATTCTCTCCTGGTCTCCCCTGGTCCGTCGTCCTACGTAGAACTCCTCCACCTTCAGAAGTGCACCAGTAAAGGGATCGGTGGCGCTGCACATCAGCCTCTGTGCCTCTGCAGCTTCAAGTTGCTGGGTCGCGTTGCTTCGCCCGGCACTTGGGTTTCACTGTTCAATGGGCAGTCTTTGGAAGTATTTCGAGGGTCCGGGCCTCCTGCCGGCAGCTTCCACGTCCCGCGTACCTTCTCCCAGCTCTGGCTGAGGCACGCCTTTCCTCCCTTATGTGCAGCTTTTCGGAAAGCAGTTTTCACTTTCGGTTTCACCTCAGAGTTCGGTGGCCCGTTCTCATCAAGTCCATCGCTGATTTTCGCCTCTCTTTGGACCACAAATGCAGGGTTGGTTTCCCACACCTCCCTGTCCTGTCTATTCTGGGGGGGTGGTGGAGTACAAGTGGGGTCTCAGTCCACTATAAGGGACTGCGAGACGGAAGGACTACGCAGAGGCTCCCTGCATCCACGCACCCCCCGGTGGCCACCACATGACACAAGTTCTCTGTAGAGAAAATATTGCCAGAGATTTACATTATCAATACTGCTGAGTGTGTTACGGCATTGTTTGTGTCCTAATGTTTTAAAAATAGGTTGACTGTAGGAGGTGTCCGAAAAACAATGATGTTTTCCTCCAAACAGTTCTTCACAGTTGGTTTTCAGGACTCCTTCTTGCATTCTGAGATGAATTAAAGCCAACATGAGGTTGGAAACCATGCTTACTTCATCTATCAGGAGCACTTTCATTTGTTTCAGAATTCTGCATATTCAGTAGCAGCTTCTGTTGATAATTTGTAGTATTCTCATTTTTAGCTGTTCACTATATTCATAATATTATTCTCAATGATTTGGTTATTTCCTCATTGGTTAGACGGCTTATGTGGGTAATGAGAATACATGTCAGTGTGCTATAAGATATAGAGTACAGCGTGGGAGAATCTGTTTTGGATGGTCTTGGTTGCATATATTAATGAATCTATAGATGCCATTATCTTGATTTGGGTGTTGCAAAAGGTTGCATCAGCTGTTAATTAATTACTGTGATTTATAACATCTCGGTTACTGGTTTCTTCCAGGCACCAAAAGTTAAAGAGAAGAGGGGAGAAAGAGGGAAGGAGAAGGGGGTTGGGTAGAGATCATCACAGCAGAGTTAAACGACTTTGCTGATTCCCAATTAAAGCATTTGCTTCCATGTTTCAATATAGTTTCGGTACAGTTCCTTACATTTTCCCAGCAACTTGTTTCTATGGACCGTTAATGGTGCGGTACACTAGAGGATAGTTCCTTTCTCCCGGCACAATAAATACTCTAGCCCTAAACTGGATGGAGAATTGTATTTCCAGTAGTGACCTAGTATCTAGTAACCCATCAACCTCATAAACAGCTTAGACACTCTAAGGCTGACTTTTACTGAGCCCATTTTGTTGGAAAATTACTCTATGGACTACTACCATTTGCAAAGTCACTTTGAATTACAGATAGGCTATTCTTAACTATTTGAGTTAGTGATTCACTTTTTATTTTTTTTAAAGCAGCTCGAATTTTCATTAGCGCCTTTGGGCAAAATAGGAGCACCATATAAGAAAAACTGGGTTGGCGTCAAGAGGAACTTCGAACTTGTACTTCTTTACAGTGTCAGACATCTCTTGCCATTCTTGAAATTGTGACCCTTGGGACAGATTTACACCAGGTTTTTTAATTGCTTCCCCGGCGGCATCTTCCCTACCTTTATCTGGCACTAGCGGTGCAGACTGATTCCTCGAGGGGACATGGGCTCTGCTGTATTTACTGCCTAACTGCACCCTAGGGCTTTTATGGTATCAATTGGAACAAAAGCATTAGCTACAGTCTAACTTCTGCAAGCTCAAGTCTCAAGCGTCTATTGGGTATCTAACACGTTGTCCCTATTACGAATGATTGTGCACATTAACTGAAAGAACGAATTCCATCATTAGTCAAAAGCAGATTTTTTTAGAAATAAATGTGCTGGAATAAATGGGTGGACAGTACAGGAGAAAACTATATGGCCCCTGATATTTAAAGCGCACATGGGCTAATAAACCTTAAATGTGGTGAAGGTTAGCTATGTTATGTGGCATTTGTGAAGCATTCCACGGCCACTGTTATGGGATTGAAGTTCTGAAGAGACAGAAGACTCAGATTCCAAAGGACTGTGGTCCGATATTGCACTACATAACATAACATAACAGGGGCAATTACATTACCAGAAAAGGATGGGGCCAGTTTAACATTTAGCTCTATGAATAATTACTATATTCCTGTTTGGGGTAGAGGGGTTCCATGGTGACGTATGTTTAGATTATGGTGAATTAATGCATGAGGAGTCGCCATGAAGAATATTTGATGTGTACAAGGTCAGCTGATATTGCATAGAAATATTCACTCTCATTACTGCTTTTCTGAAATGTGTTCCCTGCAATTTCCATGGCGATCAACCCTCAAAGGTCTAAGGTCATGCAATGCACAATGAAAAAAAGAGCTACTACATTCACAATGGTGTTTCATCCGATTCCTTGGAGAAGCTGGAGGAATTAATTTATCTTGGATTTCCCATTCTGGCAAAGACTCGTAGGTCCCAGGTGAGGGAGTTGATATGGAAGGTTTTCGCTGCTCTCCACCCTGAGATTTTTGAGTCGCAGAATAACTTTATGGAATCGAAGTGCATCCTCTTTGGGTAATTGAATTGCTTCCCCTATTGGAAGGTTTAATGTTTAAGGTTTAATGTGGATAATGAGGATAAAAGGCATTCAGAACTCTTCATCTTGCAGCGATCCAATATAAACTGGGCCTCAACTCTCTTACTACCAGAGTGAAGTGCCGAATCGTGTAATTTTATCGAAATATAATCTGTCCCTTGGAACATTAATTATATAAAGATATCTATATTTTAACTTAACAAATAAGGTGTAATTATAAAAGAATTTGAGACATTTTGCACACGTCTGTTGAATCATTTTAGGCAGTCGGAGAACGACCTCATTTGAAATCCCATGGCCCTAAGAAGTCCCTTTACGATGATGATTGGACTCAGATTCTGGAGAGATTTCATGGTTATGAGTCACTGGTGAACCTTAGTAATGACCCTGGAGGACAGGGTACCGTAGCACTTTTTCTCACCATCTATCCAAAAATAGATTGTTGAAATGGCAGTTCCTGAAATTCAGGAGGAATCTGCTTCGAACTAAGCAATCAAGCAGAGATACGGTCTCTTTATAAGTAAGAGTACTCAGTATAGTTATTGTATGATCTCTAGTTCTCTGGAATCCTTAAAACATTTACTGATTTCATGTCCCGCCATTGGTGTAAAAAGAAAATGTTATTTTAGAAAATATCCTCATATTTTCATTACCTGAGTGGAGGACAATTTATGGAATGATTGTTTGGCAGGCAGAACTACTTCATTTGTGATAGCAAGTGTGGGTTTTATAAAAAAAAAGCTTGCAACTTGAAGTTGTGGTTATTTCGGAATTAAATACCAACCTGAATAGAGAATGTGATGATAGGGAAGTGTATATGCTCTGACTAAATGTCTGATGATTTTTATTTATTCTCTAAAAAATGCACTGGTTTTAATTGATCTTTTATAATGTTACGAATTAGATCTGTGAAGATATCGATTGATTTTATTAAGACAGATCAAAGAATCCTGTTTTATAATTGTTTATCTGAAAGGTATGATTTGTACTGGAATTGTATTTCAACTTGTACAATTGTAATTTTGTTAAAGATTATTTGATTAATCATAAACAACAAAAAAAGGGGTGGTGGGGGGAATAACTATTCCAAAGTTACCTGTTTGCAATAATTGTGTTGCAGGTTACAACAACCAGACCATCGAAATACAGATCAGGAATTGTACTAATATTTCTCCCAATTCAATTCAATTGGAATATTTAAGATGTATTACGATACAAGCGTGTCTCCGGGAGTGGGCGCGCCTTCCTGGTTGGAGGATTATGACGATGATGAAGAGTTTGTTACAAATGGATACTGATATAATGACGCAATTTGAGAGGCTGTCGGAAGCGGCTGATATTTTCTACCTTGCTTAGAGTCTTAGAGCGGCTTGACGGCTGACGTCCAATGCGTAAGGTCCTTTCCTCGAACCATCAAAATCATCGATCGAGCGAGTCGCAGAGAGGAGCACTTCTGCGCTGTTGCTGGTGTATGGTGTGGGAAGCTATGGGGGAAGAGCAGTGAGAGGGCCCCGTATCCCATATGACCTGTATCCCATACAACCTGTGCGGCCCAGATTGAACTGAAGCGTGGAAGCTTTGGTTAGGATTTGGCAGTCCAAGAAGCGGTTGCAGCGTCAACCGAAAGGGAGCCGCTAAAGTGATTAAAACTTGTAAAGTCACTAACAACAACAACAACAATAGCGATTAAAAGCAGGCAAGTGGAAGACTGTTGGGGCATTCTCCCCCTTTGATCGCACAGCAAGTTATCTAGACATGACTTTGCTTAGCAGCTCTGACGGTTTCAAGTCCTGAATATTTAAATCAGCAAAGGCTACCCACTGGGCTCAGCTATAACGGACTTGTCACTGCAGTATATAAACTTGTGGAATAAAGCGGCAGAGTCGTCAGCAGAGTTGACTGCAACCCTTGGCAGTCTATGGCTGCGGCGGGGGAAGAACGGCGTCGTCTGAGAAGCGCCCGCTCACGGAACATGGATAAAGCTCCTTTGGAACCGGAGTCTGTAAAGAGGGGAGAGCCCTGTCTTGTCGGACCGTCAGGTAAGAGAGGATGTCCAATCCCTCCCGAAAACATGGCACCCCCTACTCCAGCTTCAAGCCTTACAAGCCCTCCGGTTTCCAGCTATCCACCCGAAAAACCACCAGGATTCCTGAACCTGGCCAAATACATTGAAAAAAGAAAACCTCTCCTACCCCTACCCCTGAAACATCATCTCCCTTGGAACCCCCTCATTTAATGAACGCACAAACCATTCAGCGTTCTCTGGACTTAATGGAGGGGAAAGAGGAGGGGGTGTTGGTGGGGGAGGAGGCAGAAGGTTCCCCCGAGAAACTCTGTGCCTTAAAGGACCCTACACAGTCATGTACAGATCAACCATCGTACACCTGTAAGGAGTCATCTGTGGCTATTGAACAGTTTCAAATAGACAACAAGGAACAGACAAAAGAGGGCAACGTAGAGGAACACGGCACAGTGAAAGAAACATTACCTCAACTAAATTTAGAGACTAACAACCCAGTCATGGGGGTGATCCCGCCAACGAAGTTAACCTTGATTGATATTCATCAGACCATTGAGAAGGACGATTTGGTGTCCCTACCCTTCCACGAGAGCGTACAGCCTGATGTCGACCCTGAGGAAACAGTAACTCTATCTAGAGAAGAAGGAACAAACTTGTTTGGAGATTCGCCACCTATCCTTCAACCCTCAGTTGAAGTCCAGGATCGACAAGTGAGAGCTGAGAGCTCCTCAAATTCAACAAGGCTCGCTTCTGAAGGCAGAGCCAATGCATCAGAACAATTTTGAACATAACATTTAACCCGAGAAAGAAACAAGCAAGGTCTGGAGGGCATCAACCCCCCCAATTTACAACCATGCATGACATCAAAATTTCCCAGCACAGATAATGCCAAGAATGAAAGGTCCGAACAGGAAAACATCGGCACAAACGAGACATCTTCCATTACCCTTGAATGTCTTGAAGGATTACGTTATTTGAAAAAACAGCTGCAACTGGAACGGCAGCGGTCGAACTGTCAGATGCCGAGATTTCGGCAGAAGTGGAAGGCATAGTGGAGTGCACCTAGCCTCTGCCTATACTCCAAGAAGCACCATTAAGAGTAACAGGGTGTTGTACCATCGTAGCAAATCAGCCTAAGCCAAATGCTACCCCCTTAAAATGGCATTTTGGTAATCCTGATACTAATGGATGGAAAATTCCCACACTTAATATAGACGCCCCAAGAACAGGACTGCCTTCCTTAAACAACACTCCATGACTTCAAGGAAGGAGCGCACAACACTCGTTGCTCTAGACGTGTCTCTAAACGGAGTAAGTATTCCTGATCAAGGGCCCCCTGTAAAAGAACCATTGCTTCAAATTAGCCAGGAGGCGTATGTCCATCAGCCCAGATGAGGCTCACCTCTTAATACTGAACTGGCGCCTCCTAGAGATGGATCACCACACCATCTATGGAACTTCCAGAAGGAAGCAGGTTTGGCAACTAATAGGCCTTTGAGTATTCCAGAGAGTACAATAACGCACGGCAAGCTCCACAGAACTCTACCTCCTAACAGACGTTTGAGTGAGATTTCCATTCCCTTGCCAAAAGATTCACCATCGAAAAAACCTGACCTTTTATCGATAATGTCGACAGTAACCATCGCATTGGCGCCATTTAGTAAGTTCTACAAAATGCTAAACGACACCCTAAAAGGACCACACCACCATGATGGCTCTTATGCATATGAAACTGTGTTACCTGGAAGGTTTTGTGATGGCTAACACAGATGAAAAACTATGTATGAAATAACAATCTACGGAAGCTCAGTTATGGCTACTAGTTGACCAGACGACGATGTGTAAAATTGCGGATGGAATCAGACGGTCCTCAAATGAGGTTAATACCCGGACTTCCGCCATTGAATTCAGCAACACATTACCGCCTAGCAAACAAGCTGTTCGGATTCAGAACCCACTGGTGAATTCGAACAAGGTTTCCCACAGAACAGGCAGTAGCTTGGGTGACTAAACTCAACCCCAGCAACTAGGTGAGAAGCAGTTTATAGCTCGCCACACCCTACAAGTTTGCATGGAGAAAAATAAAGTACACGGCTGAATCGCTTCTTTCACTATGGATGCAGTCCAGATAGCCACCATTCAGACTCAAATTCTAACTCGACCTGATCGAGCTGGGGTAGAGGGAACTCTTCCAGCCTCTTTTGGCATCTTTTTGCAAAATACCAAGGCGCCACAAGAAGAGACAATAAAAATAGCACCGAAGCGAACGATCCAATCGAATCAACCAGAACTTCTGAATCACTGCAAGGAAAAGAGGGACGTGGTTTTAAAAATTCAGAGAAAAAAGCTCCCTGTCGCCTCTTCTTCCCAAGAAAAAAAGGAATTCTAAAACTAAAAAAGGAACGAAAAGAAATGTCTTACTCAGATGACGAGACGTAGTCAGAACAGGCAATCGACTTGGTGGAGCTGAGCCTATATTCTATAGAAGACTCAGAATCTGAATTGACCCAGCCAGCCCAGCAAAAAAGAAAAGTAGAAGACCTCCGGCTGGAGGACTCACCTAGCGAGCCAAGGCAGAAAGTTATAATCATCGATTTGCATTCCCTAAATTTTTAACAATGGATGAAAAATGAAAATTGATTCATAAAGAGAAAGAGTCCTCTAACCAAAATCAGCATTTCAATAACAAGTGTTCAAGAATAAGATCTGATAACCACAACGTGGCCTCAAACCAAGATAGGAGTGCACAAACGACCGTATACAAACCGCGGCTTCCCCTAATAGGAAACCACGTGCACTTCTTCAGCATAGTGTCCGTCACACATATCACGACCCAACTGATGCACACATTAGAGGACGACCAAGACATTACGAGGATATAAAAGCTGCATGTCCCTCTTTAACGCCCAGAAAAAGACTTACGAGCATGAAACAAACCTCAATATCAGACAAGCCTCCTTCAACTCGCACCTTTAAGTTGGAAAGAATTACGGAGCATAAGGATAACTTGATCCTGAATCAGAGAACTATATCAAAATGATTTGAGGAAATCGGGAGCTTGAGACGTTTACTTACAAACGACATAAAAATCGTTGAACCTGATCCAAATGGTTGAGACGACAGCTCTTTTCTTCACATTTGATTCACAAAGAGTCAAACGCATTTTGCAAGATGTAAGAGCAAACCTTTTCTCCCTAGGATATGAACTTAGTGATCGAAATTCCGATGGGAGGGCGAGAAAACTCCAACAAGGCAGGGAGACTATCAATCACCCAAGAGTCCTCCCGAAACATCAGCGATCTGTGGTCGACCAGCCGCACGGGGGAAGGCGTGAGCCATTTAAGCATACATCCCTAGCTCACCGGCCAGACGGCCTTAAAAGCCAACCACCACAATTGAGGACAACGGACCCCTTACAGACTAATAATCCGGGCAGGAGAGAGGATGGCCAAGAGAAACCAAAATACGGTTCCTTCACGTCCAACGAAGAGTCAGTTTCACCATCTGGAAGGGACTTGGAGAGGTTACCCAAGGGTCCGCTGCCTCAATTAAAAATCACCTTTAACCAAGACACCAAGGATTCGGACTCAGTCAAGATACAGAAACCTGGAAATCCACTTAAACGTACAGGTGAACAAAGACAATGGACTTGGATTTCATCGGCTCTTGCAACTCAACCGGACTATTAGTCACGAAAAGTGAGCAAACGACGTGCTTTGGTTTCCACAAAGGAACCTGACCAGCAGCAATTAGATACCAACAAGGCTTGTGGAACACAAGGGGTTTTAGACATCTGACCAGTCACAGTGACATCAATTTGGACAAATATGACGTCCTGTGTTTACAAGAGACCTGGCTGACGTCGAAACCTGCTATGGATGGCTTTGATCTAGCTTTTTTTCACCGGCGAACAAAGGCATCAAAGGGTGCCCTGTGTCTGGACTACTTACAGCAATTTGGTCCAGCGATGGCCTCTCCTTAGAAAAAGTGTTATCCTAGGCGGAATTTATACTAGCCTCTATGGTTACATGGCAGCAATGGGAACCTGTGGGAAACAAAGACTACTTGGATAAAATACTCCTACTAAATACCTACTGGAATCCCAAACAAATATCTAACAACTGCTGCCTGAGATCAATTGAAAGTATCATAGAAGAGGCTACGGATCAGCACTCGATAAACCATATGATAATTAATGGGGACCTCAACACTATATGCAGTGATATAGGCGCTCCGAAGCGTCTTCAATTATGCTCAGCACAATCAAAAGAGAGAGGGCACCTATGGTCCACGTTGATGGACTAGAAAGCTCTGCATAACGTGTATTGGATGATTAATAGATCACTACTGAGTGTGCCTAGATGGGAGCGAGACGGGCAGAAAGCCATAATCGATCACACTTAAATTTCACGTAGACTCCTCGCCTCAACAGAGAAATTCAAAATACTAAGAACCAAGCAAAGTGACCACAATTTGTTGATAACTACTTGGAAGTCCCCACGCTTGCTTGATAAATGTATGACAACAGATGTCATAATCTCCAAAGGGGCTACTCTACTTAGATTAACTGAAGAAGCCATCAACCGGCTGGCCACACAATATTGAGGCCTCTTCTCAACAAGTCAGCAAGAACTCCCTCACAGAGTAGACTACATAACGCTGCTTTCCGTACACAAAGTGAGAAGGGGTAACGGCCAATCCTCCTCTAAAACAACTACTCACAATTATAACCAACAACTGGTAGATAAAAGAAGGTCCCTGAGAAGAGTAATGCAAGTGGCCAAAAATCCAATTCAGAAGATAAGAAAAAAGAGGCAAAGGAAGCTGAGATGAACTATAAATCCTGGCTACACCAGTACAGACTCACCATCTATCAAAAAGACTCAGAAGCAATGCTCAGGGCACTATGTGGGAAAAAGACTAGAGACTTTTGGTCCCTGTTAAAAAGCAATGCAAAAGACATTGATACCAGCTTGCATAACAATGTGGGGGAAGAAATGGCTTATATAAAAAAAAAACAGTGGCTAATCCCCAAAGACAACAAATTCAATCAACTACGGCCTGGAAGATTCCATTTGACACAGTCTCGATATTAGTAAAAATCAAGAAAATAAATTCCTCACGTGCACCAGGCCATGATGGTATAACAAACTTTGGCCTAAAAAAACATCCAGAGGCATGGGCAAAATTTATAAGCAAAGTCTTCCAGAATTGTGTACAAAGGAAAGAAATCCCATCTTGCTGGAAGAAGGCACTAGTGGTACCCATTTTTTTTTAAAAAGAGCCAAAGACAACCCATCTCATTACCGGCCTATTGCACTTTTGGACACAATCGGCAAAATCTTTGGTTCCCTTGCCTTGGACGAGTTCCAGGAATGGTCTAAAGAGGTGGCTTGCTTTGACCATCTCCAAGCAGGATTCGTCAAAGGCCTGGGAACCACCGCCAACATTTTGCTTCTATGCTCACTGAAGGCTAGGGTAATGGAGGGCAAACCACGTATTTTACTGGCCTTCGTTGACCTGGTCCAGGCGTTTGACCAGGTCAACCAGGATATTATGGTCTAAGCTTGAAACTCTCAATTGCTCAGATCAATATTAGACCCGATAAAAGCATTCTACTCCGTCACTACAATGTGTGTAAGATTGAGCAGGGCAGGCCTGTTACCCAAATCCGTTACCACATGGCGAGGAGTCAAACAGGGCTGCCCCTTGGCCCCAGCTCTGTACAATGCGTACATTGCAGACTTTAAAAACATCGAGCAGCGAGTAAGATCTTTTCCACCCACACTGGGTAACTCGACATGGTCAAGACTCCTTTATGCGGACTACATTATTTTAATGGACCAAACTGTTCTGACTTGAGTGTCGTGTAGACCGTTGATACCTCTGTCCCCAAGTGACGCACAGGGGAACCGAAAAGAACCCCGCTGTGCGACCTTTGGAGCCACAGGTGGGAGATGTTGCTTCCCGGATCCACGGAACCTCAGGAACACTGATGCTGCTGCAGAAAGAACAGGGTTAACTACCAGGCAAATACAATAGAATACAAGAATCACAGGGTCTGAATAATCTTACCTATCCGGTGGTTGGAAAACCCGGGAGACCTAGTGAAGGAGGCTCGAGACCCAGATGAGAGGTAGTCCCCAGAGCAAGGGGACCGGAGTCACACGTGGGTACAGGACAGCCCACCTGAACCAAGGGCTGGAGGCGTAGCGTGAGCCCTCAAAGGGCAATGGCTTAGTGAAGACAAACAGTTCAAAGGGATGATCCAAAGGCAAGTGAATGACGGGCCGAGGTTCAGCGATGAGTCAACAGTTCCAAGCAAAGGTACAAAGGATAATCCGAGGGAGTCCAGGTGAGTGATCCAAAGTCAAGGTAAACCAGAAGAGCAAAGTCCAGACGTAGCGCCAAACAGAGTCGAAAGACAGCTGAGAAGCAGTGAGTGCTCCGTGCATCAAGTGTTATGTACTGGGCGCTTCCGGGTCACGTGATGCCCTCCATCGTCACGTGGGAAACGCCACTCTGAGTCACGTGAGCGGACGACTGTTCGATGCGGAAGCGTTCTGCCGCCCCTTCTGCTGTGTGCTCTCCATGGCAACTGCCAATGCAGGAAGGGCTGCAACTGGGCACGTACATTGTACCCGGTACGGAGCTTTCGGTCCTGTGGGGCAACCAAATCACGTGAGTCTCGAAACCTGGGGGGAGTAGTGTGGGAACCCGGGGAAGGTGTTGTGGGGGTGCTAACAGTGTTCTGATGTGCAGTGTTCTGATGTGCAGAGGAGGTCTAACATAGCCCCTGCCCCCCAACGGCCCACGACCCCGTGGGCAGGACGGGTGATCCTGATGGAACCGGGACACCAACCGAGGAGCGTTAACGTCCAGGGCGGAAACCCAAGAGCGCTCCTCCGGGCCATAACCCGCCCAGTCCACCAAATACTGGAGCCTACCCCTAAACCAACGGGAACCCAGAATAGCCAACACCTCAAAGACATCAGGGGAGACAGGGGCCACCGGGGCACGGAGACGGGAGGAATCAGGGCAAGGCTTGAGAAGGGAGACATGAAAAACGGGATGGATGCGCCAAGAGCTTGGGAGAACCAGGCGAAAAGCCACAAGATTCACAACCTGGGAGATCACATACGGACCAACAAAGCGAGGCAGAAGTTTCCGACAACCAACCAGGCGAAGCCACCGCAAGGGGAGGAGCAGCCAAGCGCTTGCCATCAGCACGGGACTTCATGGAGGCCTTTGCTTCAGTAAGGTGGACCAGAGTACGAGCATGAACAGCAGACAGATCCCTAAAACAAGCTGTGGCAGCAGGATTCAAAGAGACAGAAGCGTCAGGGACGGGCAAGACCTTGGGGTGTTGGCCGTAGAGGGCGTAGAAAGGAGAGAGACCCGTAGCAGAGTGAGCCGCGTTGTTGTAGGCGAACTCGGCAAGCCGTAAAACACTCAACCAGGAGGACTGCTGCTGTAAGATAAGGAACCAGAGATACTGCTCCATACACTGGTTCGTCCTTTCAGTCTGCCCATCAGTCTCGGGGTGATAGGCCGAGGAGTACCTGGTATCGATGCCAAGCAGCTTAGTCAAAGCTTGCCAAAAACGAGACGTGAATTGCGACCCTCGGTCAGAGATAAGAACAGAAGGGAGCCCAAACAACGAGAAAACTGATTGGAAAAATAAGTCAGCCAGGACCGGGGCTGAAGGGATCGCCTTCCAGGGGACAAAGCGAGCCATTTTGGTGAATGTATCCACCACCACCCAGATGGTATCAAAACCCCGCACCCTGGGAGATCGGTCACGAAATCCATAGTCAGTGTGTGCCAAGGTCTCGGGGGTACCGGTAGCGGAAGCAGCAGGCCAATTGGGCAGCCCCTTCGGTGTTTGGCTTGAGCGCAAACAGAGAAGGAGTTGACATGACATTCTACGTCGCGCTTCATAGAGGGCCACCAGCACCAGCGCTTTAGGAGATCCATGGTACGCTCCTGGCCGGGATGGGCATTAAAGGGGGCATCACGAGACCATTCAAGGGCCAGGTTATGGGTGTCGGGCGTGGGAAGAAACAAACGATCATGTACGAAAGGCAAGCCGTCACAATACACCGGATCCCAATCCCGCAGTTGGTCAGAGTGACTGCTCGTCCATGCTCGCACAGAATCCAACAATGAGAGAGAGGGAGTACAGAGACAGATCACGTAACTCTTGCCTAGAAGAGTATCAGGGAAGGTTGGCAATGAGACCCCACCCGGAGAGTGTGACAAGGCATCCGCTTTCCCATGGGTGCCCCAGGATGATGAGTGATGTGAAAGTCAAAGGCGGAAAAGAAGAGATGCCACCGGACCCGTCTGCTGTTGATGCACTTCAGGGAGGCCAAGTCCTGCAAGTTCTGATGATCGAAGTAGACAGTGATTGGATGCCTAGCCCCCAGGAGATGATGGCGCCAGACACGAAAGGCGTCCATGACATGAACCTTGTCCTGTCCATGAACCTTGGATTTGTTCATGGACAGGGCCCCAGGGGTGATGTGGAAGCCCAGAAACTCGACAGACGTTTTATGGAACTGACAGTTCTCGGGTTTGGCAAACAGCGAATGTTTCCTTAGACGGGATAAGACCTCCCGGACATGCTGCACGTGGTCATCTAGATCTCGCGAAAAGATCAGGATGTCGTCCAGATAGACAACCATGTACATGTCCAGAATGTCCCTGAATATGTCATCCATAAAACGCTGGAATGTGGCCGGGGCGTTGCATAAACTGAAGGGCATGACTAGGTATTTGTACAACCCGTAACGTGTGCAAAAAGCAGTTTTCCATTCATCGCCCTCGCGGACGCGCACTAGGTTGTACGCGCCCCGAAGGTCCAGCTTTGTAAAAACTGAGGCATGGGATAAGCTGTCCAGGAGGGGGGTGATCAAAGGGATTGGATATCTGTCCTTTTTAGTGATGGCATTGAGATGCCGGTAATCGGTAATCCACACAAGGGCGTAGATCCCCCTCTTTCTTGGGAACGAAGAAAATAGGGCTTGCGGCTGGTGAAGTAGACGGGCGAATGTGGCCTAGTCGTAGGGCGTTCTGGACATACTGCTTCAAAGCCTGTTCTTCCGAGGGGGACAGAGAATAGATCCTGCCCGAAGGAACGGCAGAACCCGGGATTAGTTCAATCGGGCAGTCATATGGCCGGTGTGGGGGGAAGCACCTCGGAAGAACCGCGATCAAACACTGATTCGAATGCCTTGTACTCAGGGGGAATCCCGCTAACCACTCCTCCAACAGTATGGGAATCCACAACCATTGATCCACAGTCATTCAATGTAAGATGATCTAGAGCTCCCAGAGCCCGTGATGGAGTATCTGCTTCCAAATGGGCTGGGAGACCATAGTTCTGGCAGATATCTGACTCAAAGAGGACCGTGCCTGTTTGCCAATTAATGAGAGGATTGTGCTCACGCAACCAGGGTATCCCTAATATGATACCGAACTGGGGTGTGGTAATCGGGTCAAAACTTAGCATCTCTGTGTGAATGTCTTGTATAGTCAATAAGAGAGGAGCAGTTTGGTGCCTAGCGGGACCAGAGACTAGGGCAGTGCCGTCTACAGCCTGGACCGGTTCGGGTCGGTTTTTCACCACTAGATTGAGAGAATGGGCTAGGGTAATGTCTACGTAGTTCCCCGTGGCACCATAGTCGATAATGATCGTGACTGCGTGGGAGATACTAGCAGAGGGACAAAGAGTGGCCTGTACAAAGATGGGCTGAACACGAGCAAAAGCAAGAGAGGCACACGGAGATGAGGACTGGATGCTCGACCTGGTCTCCTGGTCTAGGGTCGAGCTGTCCGAAAAACCTGGGACTTCTTGGGAAGTCGGGGGCATTCCTTAACAAAGTGTCTCGTGATGCCACAATAAAAGCATGCATTATCCACCCTCCTACGTTCTCTCTCGGATGTCGTGATGGGACTACGTAACCCTCCCACTTGCATGGGTTCCTCAGTGCTGGAGGCGGGAGTATTGACTGCTGTAGGGTGGGAGAAGCCCAACTCAGCCCTGCGCTCTGAGCGACGTGCATCTACCTGCAGGGCAAGATCCACTAGTTCTTGATACTGAGTGGGCATGGAGGGGACTACTGATAAGGCATTCTTCATTGGATTACTCAACCTTCAATAGAAAACGACCGCCCGCTTGCTTTCTGGCCATGATGTCTCGGCGACCAATTGGTTGAAGCGGGTGATGTAGTCTATCAAGGCCCCTCTACCCTGGGTTAGTTCTAGCAGCTCCAGATCCCTGGATTGTGCCTTGTGCCGGGTGTCGAAGACTCGGGACATCTCGGTAACTAGCAGGTCAAAATCATAGAGAACCGGACTATTGTTCTCCAGTAAAGGGTTAGCCCAAGCGGCAGCCGTTCCGGCCAGGTGAGACAGGGTAAAGGTCGCTTTAGCAGTGGAGTTGGGGAAGGCCAGAGGTCTGCACAGGAAGTGCAATTTGCACAGATTGATGAAGGTCCTGAACTTCTTGGGGTCGCTTTGGTAACGTTCAGGAGCAGCCAGGGGAGAAGGGGCTGGAAGGACCACCGGGGTTGGGGCTGGGGTACTTGCCACTGGAGGAGGCATGGCTGGAGCGGCAGCATACCCGAATTCAGAGTCTGCAGGGAGGGAATGCTGGGCACTCTGTATGGAATCTAACCTTTGGTGAATCACAGTGTTTGCGGCGGCCATAGCTGCCCTTAATATTGTAATTGCCTGTACTAAAGCAGCTATGGGCTCTTCCGTGGACCCCTGCATCGTTCAACACGACTATACGGCTTCTCAGTCTGTTCTGACTTGAGTGTCGTGTAGACCGTTGATAGCTCCGTCCCCAAGTGACGCACAGGGGAACCAAAAAGAACCCCCCTGTGCGACCTTTGGAGCCACAGGTGGGAGATGTTGCTACCCAGATCCACGGAACCTCAGGAACACCGATGCTGCTGCAGAAAGAACGGGGTTAAGTACCAGGCAAATACAATAGAATACAAGAATCACAGGTTCTGAATAATCTTATCTATCCGGTGGCTGGAAAACCCGGGAGACCTAGTGAAGGAGGTTCGAGACTCAGATGAGAGGTAGTCCCCAGAGTAAGGGCACCGGAGTCACACGTGGGTACAGGACAGCCCACTTGAACCAAGGGCTGGAGGCGTAGCGTGAGCCCTCAAAGTGCAATGGCGTAGTGAAGACAAACAGTTCAAAGGGATGATCCGAAGGCAAGTGAGGGACGGGCCGAGGTTCAGCGATGAGTCAACAGTTCCAAGCAAAGGTACAAAGGATAATCCGAGGGAGTCGCCACTCTGAGTCGCGTGAGCGGACGACTGTTCGATGTGGAAGCGTTCTCCCGCCCCTTCTGCGGTGTGCTCTCCATGGCAACTGCCAATGCAGGAAGGGCTGCAACCAGGCACGTACATTGTACCCGGTACGGAGCTTTCGGTCCTGTGGGGCAACCAAATCACGTGAGTCTCGAAATCTGGGGGGAGTAGTGTGGGAATCCGGGGAAGGTGTTGTGGGGGTGTTAACAGTGTTCTGATGTGCAGTGTTCTGATGTGCAGAGGAGCGTCTAACATAAACGCCCATTAGTCTACAGAGGCAATTAAACAACTTAATTGCTTTCATAAAAGACAACCAACTGGAACTAAACAAAGAAAACTAAAATAATGACCTTCGAAAAAACAACGAAAAAACGAGAACAACAAAAATGGAGTCTTGAAGGCGTGTCTTTGGAAAAGGTAAAGAGCTTTCGATACTTGGGTACCATCCTGAGCAATAGCCCCTCGGAAATCCCAACACAAGAGCATCTTCAGGCAAAATTAAGATCATCGATAGCTCAAACAAAAGCAATTGACAGGAAGTATGGCCGCTTTTTTCGCCGATACCAATCTTGGATGTTTACAAGATAAAGGTCGTTCCGGGCTTAATATACAGAGTTGAAGCCATGCCTAACATCCCGGAAGGTCTATGGCAAAAACTAGAGGGCAGGTTTTCGCGGAGCGTATTAAAGCTGCCGCAATCAGTACCTATGCTACTAATACGGAGAAATTGAGCTTAATGTCCATGAGTGCGATGGTTGCGCGCAATGGCCTAATGCTATACAGAAAGGCAATTTTACCTTCACCACTGTTAATTTTGGAAGCCATAAAAAAGGAAATAGACGGAGAGTCCTGCAAAATGCTTAATAAATGGGTAACAAAGAACATACTACTCCCGAAAACAGTGGGTAGCTCCAAAAAGAAGTTGAAGTGAAACCCATCCAAGGTAAAAAATGAGGTTGCTGGAATACGACTGGATCAAAACACAGGAAATAGCATTTTTCTATAAACTTACCAGAGACCTACCATATAATATAGGGAAAGCAAATCAAATCAAACCCTATTTGACAAAATTCCCAGACAGAAAAGTGCGACAAACATTTCTGAGGATTCGGCTTAACCTGTTATACACAGATGAGATCTTAGCAATAAGAAACAAAGCCTGTACAAACGTGTGTTGATTCTGCAACCACCTAAATCAAGCAAAGACAATAAAACACCTTCTACTGGCTTGCAAGGGGACAGAAGAGATCAGGATGACTCACCTTGGTCACTTATTCAAGGACCTTTACGTTAATAGTGAGGACGAATGGTGGGCCAAGCTTATGAGTGGAGAGAAGTCCGCCTGGGTGATAGTGGTTGGATTCTTCACAAAACTTGGACTAGACAAACCTGCTGAGAATTAACTATGGGAAACCTCTCTGAAAGTTGAGAAATGTTTTCTTTTGGACAAGGATCTTATGTATTAAAATAATGTTTTCTTGTAAAAATTGATTTTCAATACAACCAAGTAATAAAAAAATAAAAATAATGACGAAATGCTTCTGCTGAAAATGTTTGCAAATTCTGAACACCGTAATATAATTTGAGCCTCAAACATGGAGTTTTGCAGTAGCCAGCAAGAAACTGGAAATAGCATGATGAATACTTTTGAGATTGACAAAAACAAAAGAAATCAAAAAGAAAGAAAATAAAACGGGTCCGGCATTGATAAAAATAAACTTGAGACTCCAAAGTTCATTTTGCCCTGTAGGTGCACACTGTTGCCTTTTTAGGTCTATCCACCCCCTCTTTACAACACGACTCATATTCCTCACTGGGCAGAGCATGACTGTGGTTTTTCAATTTGCTGACATTATTGTCTCTAAACCCACAAAATGACAACATGCCTTCCACTATTCTGTGACAGAGTTTCACTTCTGGAACTCAAGGCTATTTATGATAGACGTCTAGGAGACCAAATGTGCCATTTTCTTTTGCCAATTGTGCATGTGTTTACGCTCACATGTTCTGAAGCATTATCTCCTCTTTCTTATCCTTGTCCCAGTCTTAACATTCAATGACGTGAACCCACTTTCAGAGACAGACACCATGCTGCCTGAAACAAAATACAAAAATGTTCACGCACATAGGCCTGTCTTTTTTGCGAAGGAACAATTAAGAATCACTCAGAATGGCAATAGTTTTTGACTGACTCGGAGGACGTTTCCTTTGGGGCCTAGCGTTCTAGGCTAGCACTGCAATTATTTTAGTACGTTTATGTAGAGTGTCCCTTTTTTGTTCATGGCAAATTTTTGTGGTGCTTGCACCACACAATTGCCCAAACCATTGTTACAGAAAAAAAGAGGCTGGTGTTGGGGGTGGGGGGGGGGGGCAATGTCACTGCACGAAAATACCAACTCATTCAAGTTTCTTTTTCCAAACTCCTCTGCCGTACTACCCAATGAGGAGTTCTCTAACAATATTTCCTCCAATCAGTAGCTTTGCAAGAAGCAAATCGGGTGCCAGGCTTTCCATTTCCCAGTCGCACAGTGATTTGTAAGGTTTCAATGTTGGGCTATTTTGCGCGATTTCATGTACGATATGGCTATATTTGGGCTACTCCTGAGCCTACCTCTCTAATAATGCCCGCTATCTCTACCCTCACACACCCACCCCATTCCCATTTCATGAGCTGGTTGGGTTTCTTTGTGCTATTTTGAGCTACTTTCAACGAGCCCTCAAGAGCCTGCTTTGTTCTTCATGTTTTATGCTCTTAACCGACTCGCACCACTCATCCACCTCCACTCTCTCTACCCGCACCCCCCTAACTCCCTCCATTCTCTCGTTCCACACCCACCCCACTCTGCTTTCTCTGCCCCATCCATCCACTCTCTCTACATCACCCACCCTCCCCGACACTCTATCTACACCCAATCACTCTCTCTGCCGCCACTGACCAACCCCGTCCACTCTCTCCACGCCACCCACCCACAACCTCTCTACACACGCCCACCCATCACCCACTACTCTCTCTACCCCATCCACTCCCTCTACCACAACCCACCACCTCCACTCCATCTACCCCTCACCCACCTGTGTCCATTCTCTCTATCTGCACCCACACAACCCCTCTCTCCCCCACCCACCTTACCCACACTCTCCCTACCTCCACTCTCTCTACTCCCAACGGCCCATCCTACCCCTACCCACACACTTTCTAGCCCCACCAACCCACCCTACCCACACTATCTCTACTGCCACCCACCCCACTCTCTACATACTCACCCTCTCTCTACCCCAGTCACCCACCAAACCCCCACTTCTCTTTATGCATACCCACCCTGCTACCCCTCTTTCTACCCCAGCCACCCACTCTCTCTAACCCCACCATCCGACCCTACCACCACTCTCTACCATACCTACACCCACCCATCCTACCTCCACTCTCTCTACACCCACGCACCCAATCCCCTTCTCTCTCTACCCCATCCACCCACCCTTACCCCCTCTCTATCCCACCCTACTCACCTTGCTCTTTACTCAACCCAACCTCTCTCTTTTTACCCCCACCCACGCACCCTACCCACCTCTATATTTAGCCCCACCTAGCCGACCCACTCTATTCTACCACCCACCCTAACCCAACCAACACCCTCTATTTCCCCAACGAACCCACCCACCCAACCAGCCACCCAATCCCCTCTCTCTTACCCTTCTCATGCTTCCTCTGGCATTCTTGCTTTATTTCTTACCCTCTCACTCTTGTTTCCTCTTGCTCATCATCAATGGCACCATCTATCGCGATACGGAAGGAGAAAGCACAATCTTCAGTGCACGAAGAGCACTGCACCCCTTCTGTTCTTAACTGTTGAAGCAGTAAGTTCTCACCCGCCTGCCCAGGCCCACTCATCCCTTCTCAGCCCTTGCATAGGCCCTTGGACCCTTCAGTCCAGCTAACAGAGAATGATTTCAGCAGTCTCCTTCTGTGTCCGCCCACCGCCACTCCTGAATGGCGGTCAAACCGGGCACATGCTGTTGGGGCCCGCATAACATCGATCGCCCCAAGGTAGCCTTGTCCTGGCATCTGGCAAATGATAGAGGCTAAGGGCGCCTTACTGTTTGCCTGCTCGTTGGGCGTCCAACCCTGCGCTGCACCACCCAGCCAACCCAGAGGACAACAGACTAAAAAGGTAAGAGACAATGCAACATTACCTCAAACATTTAAATCTATCACTTGCCTCCACCTCGAAATCGACTGTTTTGAATATCGAGATTTACACCACTCCGAGTTCTGCTGTTTTACATTTTGCCACTTTATCTCATTATTTTTGCACTTTGAATTTAGCTTTTTAAGGTTTTGCCTCATTTGATTTCTGCTACTGAGGGGTTTACCACATTTGATTTTGATACTGTAAGGTCACAAAACCTTTTGTATTTGCTACTGCCAGCTTTTACCAAATTTTAATGTTGCTACTGTGCTTTTTTTTCTTTCAAACAACTTTTATTTAACATACTGTGGGAAATGACATTCATGAATACAAAGATCACATTTCAAAGAACAAGATGATAAGTGGTACAGAAATAACATATGTTCTGTGCATCAGGGAGAAATCCAGCAACACTGAGATCCACAACACCACAATACTTTAGAGTCTTTCAGTCCTATTGCCGTTGCACCAACCTAACTCACTACACCAATGAAAAGTGTCACAGAAGTGGGGGTTTGACTGCTATCGCTGGACGGTTTTATGCAAAGTCAATGAAGGGTTTCCAGACAGACACATATTTGCCATTTCTTCCCTCACACAGTGCAGTGATTTTGTCTGCCACCTGAATGTCCCAGATTTTTATCCACCAGACCTGGACCAATGGCCCCACAGATTTCCAGTTACGAGCGATCATCAGTTTAGCTGCCAGTAAAGTGTTCAATCAAGGTGGCCATGGGCCCGACAGGCGAAATGCACCATGTATAACCTAGCAACACCACCTTTGATTTTGGACAGCACCTCCTTCCAGAAGAGACCCACCTTCCTACACGTCCAGACCAGGTGGAACAAGGAACACACTGCATTGCAGCCATGCCAACAAGCCGTAGAGTAGTCAGCTAACGTGGTGAAACAGCTCCTGTGTGACGTACCATCGATAACAGAATTTGTAGAACCATTCCCGATTCGTGACACATTTGGAGGATGTATGCATTCCTACACTGATTCGCAACCACGTTTCGTCCTCTATTGGCCCCCAAAATCATTCATCCACTTACTAATATATGGCAGACGCACCACTGGGTCCTCCATGTTCAACAGCCTATATAGTTGTGATACCCGGCCCAAGAAGACCCCCATCGAACAGCCAATTTGAGAGCATTCAGCGGTCTAGTGCCCCCCTGTTTTGTGGGTGGGTGGGTGAGAAAGCCAATGTCTCAGTTGCGCATAACGAAAACACTCAGTTTCGGGCGGGGCAAAGGTTTACTTACACTCTTGAAAGGGTAATGGGCACCCATCCCTATATAGCTGCTGTAGAGTCTCCAATCCACCAGCCACCCATGCCTCAAAACTCCTGGTATCGCATCATGGTTGAAAATCCAAGTTGTTCCAGACAGGTGCACGGGGGTCCACCTTCAGAGCGGCATTCCCATCTGTGGAGTTCCCTTGCCGTAAAATAAAGTGTATTCCTAGTTATGATATGATATGGCATTTATAAAGCGCCTACACACAAGTGTTTCAAGGTTAAGGGTGAGAAACCACAATTGGACATCAGGGACCTCCTTTATACGTATGGGAGATGACTCATCCTAAACACAGAGTGGGCTTGCTCAATTATTTTCCATTTAGGCAGCATATTGGCGTTGCCCCAAGTGACCACTTACAAAACCTGCGCTGCCAGGTTATAGTGAAATAAATTGTGGACTCCCAGACCTCCCCCCCCACCCCAGTGGGTTTCAATAACACCCTCCTGAAAACTATTTCCTGCTTATTCACCCAGATGAATTAAGAATCCTCCCCTGAAGTGTGCAAAGCCTGAAACAGGGATCCTAACTGGCAGCACTAAACAAAGGTAAAGTAGCTGAGGGATCAGAATCATTTTGACCACATTAATTTTGCCAAACCCGGATATTTCCTGTCGGTCTCAACTACTTAAATCATTAGCCAACTCCTGGAACAAAAATGGGAAATTACACCAAAAGACCTATGAAGTCCTATTGGGGATACGTACACCTAGGTAGGAGATTGAGTCCCGGAACCATTGCATCAGAGCCAATGCACCAGTTGGGGCCGTCTTGGGGTTTCAGGGAAACATCCAGTCGGTGCGCCGTGTTGAAGATAATTTTGAAGCCGGAGCTCTGCCCAAAATCTGCTAATTCCCTTAGTAACTCAGTCAAGGAGGTGCAGGGTTTTCACAAGGTGAGCAGGATGTTTTCCGTGCAGAGGGAGACCTTATAGATCACCCCCCAAACTCTAATCCCCTCTATACCCACATTTGCTCTAATATGACAGGCAAGTGGTTCCATGCTCAATACCCAAACATCAGTGGGGATAGGGAGCAGCCATACCTCATGCCCCTGGTTATTGGTAAATTAGATGACAGTCACCCACCAACACAGAGGGAGGGCGATGATTTTAGTAGATGGCCATAACCCATTTGGTAAACCCCAGTCCAGACCCAAACTGTTCTCGAACCCCTCAGAGGTATCTGTCCACCCAGTCGAAAGTTTTATGGGCGTCCAGCGCAGCGATCTCCATGTCCACCCATAAGACCTGCTCCACGTCCAACCGATCAAGGACACGCCTCACATTATCATGGATGCTGTGACCTGTAATGAACCCTGTCTGGTCACCGTCTACAACCCTAGGGAGGACCTCCATCAAGCGGCAGGCCAGAATCTTGGAGAAGAGTTTTGAGTCTATATTGGTAATGGTGATGGGGCGAAAGTAATCGCACAGCGTTGGATCGTTCCCCGATTTATGGATTAATACAGTCGTAGAGGCCCACATAGCGGGGGTCACCCTCCCAGACAGCAGAAATAAGTTCAAGAGATACACCAATGGCAAAACCAAAAGAGAGCAAAACTTTTTATAGAAGGGAGCCATGAACCATCTGGACCAGGGGCTTTATTTTTCAATGCTTTAATAGAATAGCCCATTCCACCTCCGCAGCCGCAATCAGGACCTCCAAAGCCTTGTACGTTGGTTGGTCAATTTTGAGCTTGGCTGTCGTTGAGTGTTACCACTTAAGTCTCACTAACGTGAGTTCCGAGACCATTTGGAGCTCGGCCGCCATTTGGAGCTCGGCCGCTTCTGAATATTCACCATTTGAATTCTACTACCATGAGTTTTGCTGCTTTGAATTTTAAAACTCTGAGACTTAACTCTGTGAGATTCCAAACCTTTTAGGCGCGGCTACCACAGAATCTCATCTTTTGAAATAGGCTAAAATGATGCAGGGATCATTTTGAGCACTACTGCTTTTGAGTATTGGTACTTTGTTTTTCACCACTGTGGGGTTCCGCCACCTGGAATCGGTCACTGTGAGGTTTCACCACCTCTGAATTGTGTTACTGCGAAACACGTGGGGATTGCACTGACCTCATCCTACGCAGCTTTCAGAACTCTCACATCAAAAGATGATCTGTTTAATTAATTATTGTTCATCAGCCTCATTCGCCCTACTAATTCTTAGCGCCCCATTCCCCCCCACTCACACAACCTACACAACCCATCCATCAGCCTTCCTACCAGCACCCTTGCACACGTAATCAGAGCCACTTTCCCAGCACAACAATGAACCCCCTCATCAGCCTTATCCAGCCTACAATCTCTGAGCACACCTTTCACCCTGCCCTCACATGACATACACAACTCATCCACAAGCTTCCTACCTACTAACTTCTGGCCTAGCCTCTCGACTAGAGCCAACGCATGACAGTAAATGGAATCAGGCTCTCTCAACATAACCCTATCTAGCCCCTCCTAGAGCCCAACCGTTAGCTGAATATAAACAACTCTAGGCTCTTCTACCGCATGCTGTCCTAGCACCTCATTGATCCCTCTTGTTCAGGTATTTCATAAAGTAGACTCTCCTATACATAAGCTTCTCTTTTTCCCGATGGACCCTAAGGACTTTGAAGCTTTTCCGTGACCTGTCAATCGCTACTATACACCTGTAGTTACTCAGCCTCCCCATCAGGGTCACCTACCATGCCACACATTATGGACTAGGCAGTCATAACTCTCCCATTCTGGGAATCGAACAACCAGGAAACTCAGGTAGGTGGGTGATCGAGGGGATAAGCAAGTGGTTTCTTTTTACATGGCCAGGTACTCCCGGAGTCTTGCAATGGCTCGGATCACAAGCTTGATTTCCACTATGTACTATCGCCACCACACTTGAAGCCAACCTAGTATGTTCTACTTAAGAAAAGATGGTACAGACAAGAGGACTTACGTTGGTGCTATCTGTGTCTTATCTTAAACCTGTGCACGTACTTTGCATATTGACTGCATGTTAACCATCAAGACAGGTGTCCTGCATATAACGTACAGCAGAGTCCTCAACTGTAGACGGTTGCCCTGGGGATTGACAGGATTGTTACAACAGCCTCGCCCTTTCTCGCATGCAACCATAGAATACAGCAGAGTCCCACGATAAATTCAGTACAGCTGTCACATAATCACTGACACAGCACTCTTGAATATGCCTTTGCAATATGCGCTGCATGACTAAAAACAATTGTATTAACCTAGTAATCTCTGCTTATCACCAATTTGGCAACAAATGTTCAGACGATTTGTACTGCTCCTTTTATGTACATGTCTGCACAGACTACGGTCTTCGAAAGCGCATTCAACCACCACAGCGCTTTGAGGAAATACCAATGGTAGTAAGTGCTATGCAAATATCAGATAACATAACGTGTTTCCTTTTGCTCATCATCGATGGCACCATCCATCAAAGGTTTCGTTCATTGCTCTATTCCCCTTCTCATTCCCTTGCACACCTGCACCCATTATCGCATCCTCCTTAGAAAATGTGCACTCTCCTCCTTGCACCCTAGTGCCTATAAATGCAAAATGCAAATAACAGCAGTAAACGCCCAAACCATTGGCTTTACCAGTGCTTGTTTTCTTTAGGCATCGTACAACAAAAAACATGCCTACGGGTCCACTGGATGCTATTCAAAACAAATAAATGTGAGCACATGTTTCAGGTATCGAAATAAAGATTTGATGAGCAGGAGCTAAAACATATCTCCTGGGTAGCAGGCATCACCGAGTAAGCAAGCGGTGCCTCTTAGGAACGTGCTGCTAGTATATAGCACGCCACAAATCAAGCTTCCTCATGAGATGCAAACGTTTTGCCCACTACAGATCTATTATGCTTCCAAAGTCTTCTGGGTGATTTCTAATGCTCCTTTACATACAGTCACAAACACACCGAGTTAATGTCATTAAGGTATGTGCATATGGCCTGGGTAATCAAAAGTTGCTCCTGGTAGCTGTCGGTGCCAAACTAAACAGGCTCATCTAGGCAACAAGAAGGAGCTAAATAACTCCCAGCTATTTCGATCATTGAAATGTCTGGGAATCAGTGAAAATGCATATTTTGATAACAGTTCAAGGTGTCAATCTGAGGCCGAGGATCCTGTTACTGGCACAAATGTGAGGGCAGAAATCTCTATTTAACGTTAAGGCACGGCACTCTGGGAACTGCGGTAGGACAATCGAGCCCTTTCCACCCGATGCTTTGGCTCGACAACCAGGAAAGGAAGCATGAGCTGCACATGGGTCTGTAGTGATCTTTCCCTGCAGGGGCATGCATGCTTTTCGGTTTGTTTCCAACCACCCTGTGCATCAGGCAACATGGCAAGTACCAGTAGAGTCTTCTCGGCGTGGGATGTTATGCCATTCTATGCTTCCTAACATGCACAGAGAAGGAACCTTACTGTACCTTTTCTTAAACTAAAAAGAAAGAAATGTGGCAACACATTATTGGTCGCTTCATGTGGCCATAGGTGGAGCGTGGATCAAACAAGAGACTTACCTTTAATTTCTGAGAATCGATTAAGATAAATTCACCCTCTACATCAGCTCTTTGCCATGCTCTGTGGCATGACAGGAAATTGATTGTATAGGATCTCATGCAGGCATACGTTTACATGTGGTTTCACCATGCTGGAGTCAAGCCATTGGATCTATGTCAAGAAGGTCCTACATCAGGGCGGTATAGATACAACTCCCTGTATTGAAACCCTCTCTTCGCTCCTGTCACTTGGGTGCATGCTTTGGGGCCAGTTCCCTATTAGACTTTTCGTCAGAACTTTACGGGCCATTAGTCTAGTGTTTTGGGAGCTCTAATGCCATATTTTCCACTTCACTTCCATTCTGGATCAATTTCAGGTGTTTGGCAGCCAGTATACTTCTTTATTCAAAACATGATGCTTCTCAGAATGCCTTGCCCACTGCATCATCTCTGCCTTACCAGAGCAATTCCTTGCCCCCGAGCTGGCCTTCCACTACACTGCCTTCCCACTGCGCACCCCCTTGCCGGCAAACTTACCAAACTTACTGTCTCCCCTGTATACGCTCCAAAAGATGCCAGGGTGTGCCCGGGCACAACACTCTTTTGTGCATCGGTCTTTAGCATGGAAGCCTCTAGATAGCAAATGATCTGGATATTGTACAGTTGAGGAGCTTCCTGGCTTTCTTTGTAATCATACAGAGCTTCTAAGCGCTTAACCACACATCCAATTTCATTTATTTATATGCCTATCAACTATACACCATTTGTTGTATAGATGCCATACAAAATCCAATAAATAAAGTATACTTAGCATTCTGATAGCTAGCGTTCACTTGAGAACTTGAATTTGTACTTTTGAATACGACACCTTCAAGGAAGAAATGCAGAAATCCTCTAACAAGTTTGTATAGAAGGTTTCATCTACATTTTTCTGTGACAATGAAGTCATCAGTTCTCACACAAATGGGCATTTACGTTCAGGGGATTGTGTCCGGTTCTATGTCTTGATCTCGAATATTAAAAAAGCCTGATTTTTTTCACCTGATTTTGGGTGGCCTTTAATGATATATGATATATGATTGGTTATACATAACACGCTTAATACTCAGAGGTTTCTAAGCACTGACCCGGGTTTCAAACCGGTGTTGCTCTGTGTTGTCATTGGTTCCAAAGCGAGCACATTGCCCCTGAGCTATCCTATCCGAAACACAGGAATACCTCTCCCTCTGCCCTTTGAAATCGCCCCAAACCCCCTTCAACCTCTTACCCCACTCCAACTCTGCTTCATACTCACACACACACCTTTTCCCCAGCACACGCTTATATACCAAAACACTCAGAAACACACACACGCAGACACACTCCTTTCCCCCATTCCCCTCCCCACCACAAACACGGTCCCCTTTCACTCACACGCGCACGCAAACATACGCTTACCTGTAACCAGTCTCCCTGCCCATCTCAGTCTGCACCTGCGCGCACTCGTGTGCTGCAGGGGCCTGACACTTCCGATTGAGAAAGACTGCTCTGAGTGTTCTTTTAAAGGTCTTTTGACCTAGAACGATTTTTCACACTGGAGGGCACATCCTACATTGCCAAATCCTAGTTCAGTCTTTTGCTCTGACTCTGATTCTATGTCAGCGCAAGTCTTAACAGCAGAAAACAACACATTATAGGTCCACTACACAAGAGTATCTCTGTTGTTGAACCCCAAGTTTACAGTCACAACAATTCAGAGATCAAACAGTTTAATGAAAGACAAATAAAGAATGGGGTTGGGGCTAATTACATAACTTGTGTTTACTACCCTCAGACTGTTGCATGCCCCTGGATACCAGAACAGAATGTAGTCCCTAATGCTAATAAGTCTGCTGTAAA
The DNA here is from genome assembly GCF_040938575.1 of Ambystoma mexicanum. NCBI lineage: Eukaryota > Metazoa > Chordata > Amphibia > Caudata > Ambystomatidae > Ambystoma > Ambystoma mexicanum. Next base: position 1,472,978,420 of record NC_090935.1, read on the forward strand.
TAGTTTATTTAAGGGAAACTCAGACACATTAAGTTAAAGAAAGAAGAAACCACAGTACTTACAAGCAGTTAGTGACAGTGTATAATCAGGGCACATCCAGGTTCTATTGTAGGACCCAGATCTGATGCTTCCATGCCTCGGCTGTAGCTGCGTACTGATATGGATGTACAGTTAATGCAGGACATGTATAAAGCTAAGATTCAGGAGTTAAGACAAGAATGTGTTTCTCCACAAAAGGCGAATCTAACCTTGCAGTTTTTACTGAGTACACCTCAAAACATTTCCCTTGTTGATGTGAACATTGCAGAGGTTGTGCATTTAAGCTTCCAAGAGAATGGTATTAGTACATTTTCTGCTAGTATGGTTGAGGAAAGGTTTGTGATGCTTCCTTCTGTTTCTAGCCCCAATGATGTTTGTGCTGGAGAAACAGTCAAAGCTCATTATATAGGGTCTTTTCAGGAAACTGATATTCACCGCTTCATTTGTACGCCTATTTCTGACCATTCTTTCAAGCCCAGGTCCTGCTTCGCTGATGGGAAAGAATCAACCAAAGTACGAGGATGATCACATGTTTTAGTGGGAGCCACTCTGGTGACTTCCCTCTAAAGAAGTTGGAGCTCCATGACCCATATAGCATCACAGATCTCCTTCCTAGGGCCCACTCAGAACACCCTGTGAACACTGACCAATCACTGCGTAAAGCTCCTTGAATAGACCATGATCCTTGTCTAGATGTAAGATCAATTGGGACTGAAAATGTTTTTCCAAGTGGTATAGTCTTTATAACGAAAGCTTTATAGAGACATGCACATATACCGAAACCTTTACAGCGACAAAACATAACGAAAATGTATATGGGGTTGGGGTAAACGGTTACATCTTGTGAGGAAACGGTTGGGTGGGTTTTTAAAAGTGGGAAACGGGGGTTTGGGTGAGGGGACCCCCCAGAAAAAAAGAAAAAGAAATTGGTATGCTTTTTCATTGTCAAATTTTTGATATAAGTGCATTCTACATAAAATGTGATGTTATAAAGACGTGTAACCTTTCCAAATGCAGCCCTTGATCCAACAAACACTTCATATACATGTTGCACTGTTTTACAGGAATTCCTTTTAGAGGAAGACACATTAGACACTCCTTTGCCGAAGAATGACAGTGGAGATGCCAGTCACAAACCCGATTTAGCATACAACCAGGTTTTTGATTCTCAGACACAATCTGAAAGCGTAATCTATGTATTTCAGGCCCTTCAGTAGGCTTAGCATCTGCTCTTGATACAGCTTCTGAGATTGAAGTACATTTTTTAGCCAAAGCGGGACAAGATGATGTTCATTTGTTCACTTTTCCTCATGCTAGCGTGGTTCATAGAAAACATTCCGTGAATAAATAGATTCCAATGTCTAATCTCAAACAACAATTGGAAGAACAGGAAACCTTGATGGCAATGGTTGTTGCTGCCCAACTTACACTGAACAGGAGATATGAGTGGCAAAGTGACACTGAAATCCTGATTAACAGAGACTTTACCATGATGATTCCGCTAATTGATTTTGACTACCGCATCGAAAGAGACTCTGTCATCCAGAATGGAAAGGAACTGCAAAGGTACAGCTCAGTCATTGGTTACTATTGCCAAGGAGTCTTAGGCCCTAGACGGGCCGTCTTTTCCTGAGGCAACAATGAGTCTGTTGTTCTGAATCTTCAGTCAATCTGCCTGTAGCCTTTGACTCTTCTGCCGCTGAGTCTGCAGAGTCGTCTTTGGCACACGTATCTTCCATCACAGTGCCTCCATCTACTGAAGTGCCTCCACCAGGCAGGTGTTCAGCTTCAGAGCCTTTTGCATGCTTGTCCTCAGATGGCTTAAGTGTCAACACCCTCAGCCCCTGAGACACCTCTAGCATGGCTGTCTTCCGCTACACAGACACCTCTGGCACATCTGTCCTTTGCCACAGAACCTCCAGCATACCTTCCTTGTCCTCAGTCCCAGACGGTGCTGTATATCTGAATTCTGATCACAAGACACCAGTGGCATGCTTATCCTCAGTGCCAAAGACTCACACATACCGGTCGACAGTGTCAGATCTTCCAGCCTATCTGTGGGCAGCTCCACAGAATTCGATTTGTCTGCTCAAGAAGCAAATCAGGCATGCCTGACTGCTGCTTCTGGGGAACCACTAGAGAGCCTGCCTTTTGCACAGTAAGATTCTCCAAACTGCTTGATATCAGTACCAGAGCCTTCAGTGTATCCAACATTAGATATTGAGAATTGTGCCAGCCTGCCTGCAGCTTCTATGCATCATGCCTGTCCGCTCTCAGAAAAAAGGTTAACTGTTAGTCTGTCATTGTCTAATGAATGCTACACTAGCCTGCCATCACCCTCTAGAACTTGCAAGTGCCCGCTCCCAATAACCAAGTCTTCAGTTAATTTAATCTCAGCTCCACTTCCATCATGCTTGTCTTTAGTTCATGACCATCTCCTTCACCAGCAGACTGCCACTAATTCTCCTACTGTATGGCCCGATTATAGGCACTCTGGTTAATCTGCTTTTGCCCACAGACCTCCATTTCCATCAATGCCACCTCCGAATAAAAATAACTCATATCATGGAAACAGGAGTAGTAGGGTCGGTGGCAAATGACCGAAGATGGCTGTGGGAGGGGACATACTGTCACAATTTGCTCCCTTTGCTCTTGTTCATATCTCTTGGGGACATGCTTTGGGGTTCGTTCCTTATTGGACTTTCCTTCCAAACCCTACCATACATTACTGTGGTGATTTGAGAGCTCTAAAACTATATTTACTACTTTGCTTCCCTGCCAGAGTCATGTTGGGCTCTTGCCAGCTAGTATGATGCTTTAGTCAAAGGAATATGCTTCCCAGAATGCCTTGCTCACTGCTTCATCTCCGCCCTAGCAGGAGAAGGTTGTGTGGGGGATAAGGAGCAACTGTGACTGGCAAGTGCTAGCAAACACTGAAGCAAACTGTTCCTGTTTATGGCCAGTCCCTTGTTATTAGTTCTATATTCTTAGTGTAATAAAGGCATGGTATGAACAGTACGACAGACACAAATGACCACAGTTCAAGGGTGTTTATTGAACGTCAAAAGGATATGATAAACACCTATCTAGTCCTAAATCTACAGATGGGAGCAAGCAACGACCATCAAATAATAACGCAGTCCTAGTCGTGTCTTGTCAAAATAAAAGGGCCTATACTAAAAAAACCTATTGCAAATCCTTACCTCTAAATACAAATAGTGTGGGGAATAATGTTTTGAAAAAGAAATAAGTGTTCAAAATGATATGACAGGATGTCCAGGCCATTGACCTCCCTTCCCCACATTTTCAGCACGGGACAAGGTGGTTCACTCGAGCGTAGCACAGTCTCTGGCTTCTTCAGCACGAGGTTACAGTTCAATCATTAGCATCAGGGCCTTCGGAGCGTAAGTCTCCTTGCTTCTCAAAGTTTCTTCACTCAAAGGGCCTAATGCAACCAAATAAACATCAAGTTCTTTTCCTCCATAGATTTTCACAAGTATTCACATTGGGTGATTCACTATTCACCCCGCATCCCCCTCAGCCGCGCTCAGATCCCTTTAGCACAGAGTTTGTCACTTTGGATCCTCTCATCCAGGCTCAGATCCCTTTTTTATACAATGTTCGTAAATTATTATTTTTCGGTAACTCACGGTTCACCTCGGATCCCCCTCAGCTGGGCTCAGATCCCTTTATCACAATTAGTCTCCCTCAGCTGGGCTCGGACCAATGTCAATTTTACATCAAGTATCGAAGACTTTCGAATGTGCACCGGGTTTAGCTTGACCCGTCGCAGGACCACTTCAATTTCACAATTCTCTTATGTTCGCAACCTTTCAGTTGAATACCTAACAGAGACTCGATTGAGCACCCACGTGGCACCGGACCATTCTGTCTACAGTATTTTATTTTAGCTTCAAAGTTCATTCACTCATCTGCTGTTTTAATTATCTATTTTATACAGCACTGCTGCTTGCAACCTTGGTTACCACACAGACCGGTCTGGTATCAGTCTCCCCGACTCACGTGCTGTGCTGACTTCACTGCTGCTGCTTATTTGCAGGAGCCAAGGACAGTACCACTTGGCAAACGCTTCTCCCGCCTTGACTATCGACGCGGGAGAGCCCCGGGTACCTCCAACACACAATGCAGGATTCTTCAGCATTAATTCCAGGTCTTATGCTTCCTATTCTCCAAGGATCATGAAAGATGTGGTCTTTCAATGAAAAGGTCAAGGGCTCTTCCCTCCTTGCAATCCTCTTCGGTCTTGCCGTCTTCCGCCTTGTATTAAACTGCCATCTTGAAACTGCTGTATCCTTGGGTGCTTTTCCTCGCTCAGAGTTGTGCTTTCGTGCTCCGCCTTTTATCCATGTGGGGAAGTGTGATGGAAGTCAGGTGTGTATAATCATCAGTAATTGCCTGACCCTGCCTGACCATTGTATTTGGACATGTCGGTTATACAGCTTGGGGGTTAGTCCGTTTTCATTCATAGGGTGTTGTCCGTGGGAAAGTGTTTGTGTCGGAAAAGGAGGGGGGCTTGAATCCCTAAGTATCCTACCTGGTAGGATGGAGTAAAGGGGTTACAGGGAAGGGGAGACCGCGTCTCACCATCCGGTGTCCCACTTCCACTCCCCGAAGACCCCTCATCCAGGTGACCCTCCCGCACTGGTCCACCCCCAGGAACTGGATCCAAAAGCAATGGCCGTGTCCTGGCCACCTGCATGACAGATCCCTGGGGACTAGCGGGTGAGACACCTTCAGGTTTCTCACACTAGGTACTTCTTTCTTGTTCCTGGAGCAATGGATTTCAAATGTAGTGTGCTTCATACTATTTCCTACTCCCCGTATAACATTTCTAGCTTCCTCTGCTTTAAAGTCAGCACTTTCAGTGCTTGCCTGTTCCTTTAAAGCCCAGTTTGTGTGTGTGTGTGTGTTCTGTAGTCATTTGAACTTTCTGTGTTCTACAGTGGAAACCAGGTCCTGTAGACACCTCTCTGAGAGAATTATTAATGTTTCTGTCACCTTTCATTCCCAATGTTTGGGAACAGGGGGATTGTGCTTTAAATCTCATGATGCTTCCTCCTGTTCCTTCACTCCCTTTTGGAGTCTGTTCCTGGTTTTCCCCTACAAGTCTCTCTCAGTTCCATATTGTTTGTTAGCTGTGGTGTGCTGTTTTGTCCTGCACGAATGCCTATATTTCTTTTGTATCCTGTAGACATGATTTCTACTTGTCCCTTGCTAAGAGTCTTATTGATTAAGTTATCTTCCCCATGCTGTTACAGCCTTTCAGGGTCCCCGTTTGACTGGCAGGGCTCATTTATTTATTTATTTATTGTTTGTTTGTTTGTTTGGCAGGGCTCACGGGCTTTGCTGGCATCCCGGATGGTGTTTCTCATCCTTGTGAGTATTGTCTTTAGGTTATTTTATATAACACCATCAAGGGTGACAGCTAACAGGCCGTCATTACGTGTCCCATATGTGGGTTTAGCATGTACCGTCCTCTAATAGCAATTTTGGGTAAGGAGCTTGCTGACTTTCCATATAATTGTTTAGTCCCTGGCAGAGTAGAAGTCAGACTGCCGGTGTGGGAGTGTCTCTCAGCTGGATGCCACGGTTGGCTTGTTCTGCTGGTGCTCTCTCTCTTTGCTGGCTTGGGATACCAATGCTAGAGGCATCCAGAGGGTTGTTTTTACTCATCGGGGCTCAGTCTTCTGTTGCTAGTGGAACGTGGACAGTGATGATGAAGGTCCCATTCTCTTCAGTTGTGGCTCTTCCTCCATGATAACTTTGCTGGTTCTAAACAAACAGAAAGGGACTGGCGAGCATTGGTTGGTGGAAGTATGGGGTGAGACGATTTGGGATTGCATAGAAACATGCTGACACAACAGAGGGGTCACACAAATTGGGGCCCTCTCAACTGCCAGCACATCAGGGGAAGGAATAGCTCTGGATTTCTCCCTGGCAGTCCTCTGTACCACAGCTGAGCAGGGTTCCCATTCCCTCTTGACAAGGCAAGGTATTGGTCTTGTCACACATCCCTGTGCGTCAGACAAAGCTTGATTGGGCTCTACATTGCCAAAGCAGCATCTTCTCCTTTGCTATTAGGGTGGATTTGCTATCCTGTAAGATAGCTCAACAAAGGAAGTGCTCACCTCAGAGATATATATGCAACCTGCAGCAAACAGTTTGACTCCTTGCATGGCCAACAAGAACCTTCTTTCTTAGGAGGTTGAAGAATGGGGTAATATTAACACTGAAGCCGTTTGGAAGGACCACTTTGGTGCTTCAGTAGTCTGAGTTTACACTAACTAGAGGTTTTGGGTTTTGCTAAGCTTGCAGCTTCTGTTCTGTGTACAAAGACAACACCACGCCCAGTAGCTAAACAGGATCTTACATTTATTGTTTTTGTTATTGTTATTAATTTCTGACAGAGCGCAGCACGCTCAAATTCCTCAGTGCGCTAGAGAGGGGGAAGACAGTTCATAACATCAGCGCCAGGGAAGCAACAGGAAGAAAGCTATCCTAGTCATTAGATTTAAAAAAGAATTTCTTAACGGCAATCACCCCCAAAAGCGCTTGACTTAGCAAGGGCTTGAACGCGGTGCAGGGCGCCTGAAAGATGTTTTTCAGCGTGGCCCAGAGAAGCCTAGGCGATAGGGCTCTGGTATAGACTGGGCTTCCTCTTCCTCTCCTTGTTTCTCCCCGACAACGCTTGACTTAGCACAGATTTGTGTGTGCGCCTGCAGGATGCTTTTCCGTGTGGCCCAGCGAAGCCCAGGAGGGAGGGATTGGGAATAGACCGGGCTTCCTCTTCCTCTCCTCATTTTTCCCCAACAGCCGTTGGGTTAGTGTGGGGGCTTGGTTTCCCAGGTAATGACGCAAGATGCATTTAAGAAGTTTATTTAATGCGCAAGTTTGTCCCCATGATTACATAAATGAGTGGCTAGTGTAACAAGAAGCACAATTTAAAGTTACAATTTAAATCATGGTAAGGTTAATCAATAAAATATTTACATAAGCTAATGCCATGGTTGAAAAGAGATTGTAATGGGTTATTTGTAACACCAGAGGTTTCTAAGCGTGGACCCGGGGATCGAACCTGTGTTGCTCAGCATCGTTTTGCTTCCAAGGCGAGCGGGTTGCCCTTGAGCTATCCTCACAAGACAATGTGTGACTTTATAAAGCTCAGTAGCCACTGCGTCATAACCAGACATGGCTTATATCTAGATATTAACATGCAACTAAAATGCTGGAGTATACAGCTATAATCATTTAAACCAAGGGTGCAGATGATTAAGACGCCACCTTTGTCTTTTGAAACTTTGTGTTCCACAAGCAGTTCAGGAATGCACACGCAACGTTAGAACCTGCACTGTAGGGCAGGAACTAGGGGTGTAAGAAAATGGTCACAGCAAAGCACTATGAAAGGTGGGGGTGATTATGTTAGGCAGAATGATATGCAGTACCCTTTGGGATCAACACACACAATTAAGACTACAGGGGAGAGTACAAATTCACCTTTGGTACAAGCCTGTACTGCACAGTAAAGTGGTAGCGATGGCTGAGCAGCCAGACTTATCTCAAGAGTAAGTGAGCAGTATCAATAGTTACACAAAGGACAGCAATTACTGTGATTCAAACAAACACTGGCTTAAGGTTTCTGAGTAAAAGAATATACATTTATTTACACATCAGTTGTAAAACATTTCACTAAACTAAAGCTGTTGAAAAATCACACTCTTAATACACTACACCACACCCAATAGATTCTGGACAAGGTAGGCTCAAAATGAAGTGTGAGCAAAATGGTAATTTAAAAGGGAGGGAAAGACAAAGTTAGGCAGAAATTGAGTAACATCAACAAGTAAGTAAGCAGGGCAATCTAGAAAAAGGAACTACAGTGAGGAAATCAGATTAAAAAGGGGCCTGGCCCAAAGTCAATGGGTCAGAGTATTTTGCTCAAGATCACACAGTTCAGGGTAGTTCACAGTTAAGTCTTTGCCAAGAGTTCAGGACGAAGTTGGTCGGCAGAAAAGTTAAGTTTAAAGAATGGAGAAAGACGAGCCCTCGGATTGGCAAAAGGTTTCACGCACTTTCGCCGCGGCTGGATGAAACTAACAACCGGATTTGAACAGTACCTTAAATGGAGAAGAAGGCTGTAGCTGCGGCGGACGTTCCGGACAGGTCCTGCAGGCTCACAGTTCCTGAAGCAACTGTCGGACTGACACGAAGTAGGAAGACTGGAGGGACCTGCACTACCCAGGGAAGAAACCAGCAGCAGGGCAAATCAACGAATAAAAGGTGCGCTCATTAAAACCCAAGTAGGGTCCGACCTTCCTGGCTATACGAGCCACTGTAGCTCTGTACAGTGAATTCGACCAGAGGAGGGAGTCCTGGCTTGCAGTTTGGGCAAACTGGTTGGTCCCACCAGCTCAGGGGAAGAAGATTCCTGGAGGATCTGCAGCAGGGCTTCACCGGGCGGTTCAGTCGTGGTAGGGGTCCTCTTCCGCCAGCTCCTCGTCGGTACTTTCGTTCCAGTGGCGACTCTGCCTTTCCATCCCCAGAGACCTGCTTTTTATGCAGTTTTCCCCCATTCACACAGCCTGGCTGTCAATCACACAGCAGGGTGGATGTCCCGCCGGGACAGTCACCACAGCCAAACACAGTGCGACATGGGTCTCAAAGGACACCTTGTGCAGGGAGTCCTAAACCCCTCCCTCACATCCTGTCCCCACCAGACATACAGCGCCTAATGAGGGCTTCTTTGTAGAAGCCCGCAAAAGGACAGCGAACAAAGGAACCAAACCTGGTTTGGCGCGCAGAGTAAAACACACAAAAGACTTTTACAAAAAGAAATGGCGAATAAACCCAGCCGGAACTGTATAAAAACATATATGGTCTAGCGGGTTTAAGTTTGAGGCTACCGAGATAGCCTAAAACAATACCAGGGTTATTTAAGATAACAGGGGTAGGACAAATAGGGTAGTTACCACTGCCACCAGCCAAGTCTTAATGAAAAGGGAGTGAAACAATGCTCCAAGAGAAACAGACAAAAAGGGATAAGTATTAACCCTTTCCAGAACTCTATTTAAGATAGTTTGTACTGGGTCTGTGAGTTTTAAAAGAGACTAATAAAGTCAATTGCTACTTTACATGTTCTGGGAGACAGTAGTCAGTCCCAGAAAATGGAGTCGGAGTTGGGAAGTCTGAAGGACAACACTGTCACTGCACTGAAGGTGCTGTGTAACACACAGTAAAAAGATGATGCCTATGAAGTAGGTGAGGCTCCACAGTCTATGAACACAAGAAAACGTTAAACACACACAGCAAAACACATGTAAGAGTGGGAAAAAAGGCTCACACTCTTACCAGGTGAAAAAATAAACCCTAGAAATCCAGCAAAGCTGCTGAGGGACTCAGTAGGTAAGGGAAATTAGCCATTCTGGAGAATTTTCCCTAACACATTACCAGGCCTCCCTTTCAGAAAGAGAATTACTTTTATTGCTAAAAGTCAAAAATGTTCAGGCTATCACACTCTTACCAGATGGCATTCTGACACGTGTGGTGCATGTTTTATTTAGAATGAGGAATAAAAGATCTATCAGCTGCTTGATGGGTCACAGGGGAGCTACCTGTCTTGGAAGACGAGAGGAATATGCTGATCAATTTGTGGGTGGTGCTAGAAGGCCTAAAGTGGCAGTGTATGCGTTTTTTTGTATGTAGTGTTGAGGTGATCATAGTTGAAAGGTGAGTAGGTTAGTGGGAGGGAGAGGTATAAGGGAGAGTCTTGAGGCGTCCTGTTTGGTGTTCAAAGTCCAGGGTTCCATTCTGCTTCAGGGCTCAAAGTAGGAGTTCTGGGTTGTTGATATTAGTCGGGATGGATGTTTTCATCTGTTCCTGCTTCGATTGTTTTTTTTATTGAATATTTTAAACAAACAATCCAAACCAATCTTGCAGTATATACATTAACAATTCACTTATACATCAGTCAATCGCGTTCACTGCTCCCTTTTTCCCACCCCCCGTTACAAGCCTACTTCCATTATCGTTCTATTCCTGCATCTTGTGATGGGGTATCCCTTTCCGTGGGATCCGACGTGTCAAGCACTGACCCAAATAGTTCTGCTATCAGCAGTTTCCAGGCCATCAGGGTCTCAGTTTCCCTCCCCCCCACATTGCTAGCTTCTTGCCATACCATGGTTTCCGCCTCTGCCCATTTCTGCAAATACTTCCACCATACCTCCAATCGCGGCTTGTGGCATGTCTTCCACCCCATAGCAATTCACCTCTGTGCAAGCGCATATGCCAGGTCCTTCAGGTTGCTTACATGCCTAAGTTTCCATGCCCTGGGGAACCCCCCTAACAGGCAGGCCCACACAGTATCCAGCACAATCTTAATACCCTTCTCAGCTAATTTATGTGCGACCTCACCCTAGAAGCGCTCAATAACCGGGCATGCCCAAAACATATGCACCATGCCCGCGTTCTCCTTATCACACTTAGGGCATGCCTGCCGCACTGCATTTTTGAACTTGGCTATCCTTTGGGGTGTCAGATACGCTCTATGCGTAATGTACAATTGCATCTGTTTAAGTGTTGCGTTTCTTGACACCTTCTTGTGATACCCTTGGGCTCGTTCCCACATCCCATCCTCCATCGGGATACCCACCTCCTCCTCCCATTCTACTCTAAATTGCACCACCTTCTTTCCTACTTTAGACATCATCATCTCGTATATTCTGGATATTTCGTGTCCCCCCTCTGCTATGTCATATATTATGTCTATAGTGGCATCAGGTTCTTCCCCAAGCACCAATTCGGACCACGTTCCTTTGATCCTTCGCACCAGTCTATGGTACGGGATATACTGGCCAGTGTGTAGCCCAGTTTCCGCCCGCAACTCCCCGAAGTCTGTTATGGTCCCCGCCTGCCAGTTGTCCCCCATTGTTGCTATACCAGCCGGCTCCCAGTGGTTTCTGATTACCATCCTTAGCTGCTCTTCTCCACCCGCCAGTGCAACCAGCGGTACCTGAGGGGAGCACGGGCATGGGTTCCCCATCAGTTGACACGCCCTTCGCCACATCTTCCATCCTAGTACCAACATCTTGGGGCACCCATCCATCACAGCCTGGGGCAACCACATTATCTCCTTCAGGTAAAATGGGACACAGTCCCGTCTAAACAGTCTGGTTTCGGGGGTTGCATCCTCTGAGAGCCATTTGGCCACATATTGTAGCTGACTGGCAACTTCATAATTAGGCAATTTTATACCCCCCTTCTCGTAAGTGTTCTGTTGTTTCCAAAGGGCAACTCTGTTTCGTGTAACCTGCCACAGGAAGTCCTTACACATGTGGCCAGTCTACTAAAGAGCTTCCTTGCTATCAGATACGGGATATTCCCGAAGTAGTGCAGGAGCCTGGGGAGGACCACCATCTTTAACATTGCACTACGTCCCATCATTGCTAAGGGCAGTTTTACCCAGAACCGCATGAAATTCTCAATTTTAGTAATGGCTACCTCTGCATTGCGCTTATACTCTTCCTCCACTAAGTGGTATATATCTATTCCTAGATAGCGAAATGTGTCAACTGCCCATGGTACTTGTAACACCGGTAATTGTTTCAGGGGGTCCCTTTGTATCCACCCAGTGGAAACATGCTAGACTTCTGAGGGTTCACCGCTACACCGGACATTCCCGCATATCTCCCCATCACCTCCAAAACATATTGGAGGTTTTCTTCCGGGTATCGCAAGTACAGTAGTATGTCATCTGCATATAATGATATCAGGTGTCGTTCACCACCCACAGGGATGCCTATCATGTCATATTGTTGCCTTAAGTAGATCGCTAGGGGTTCCAGAGCCAATATGTAGAGCATAGGGGACCACTGCCTGGTTCCCCTACGAAGTTTCCACCTTTCTGATATCACTGACCCTGTTTTAACCCTGGCCAGCGGTTCACTATATAACATTTTAGCCCACTGTAGATATCCTGGACCCATCCCATAGCCAGCCAGGGACGCCAACAGCCACGGCCATTTGACAGAGTCGAAGGCCTTTATTGCGTCCAACGACACAATTGCCAATTATTCCTCGCTTCCATTGCCGTATTCAATGACTCTGTGGAGCGTTCTAAGATTGTTGGATATGTTCCTATTAGGGACATAGCCCGTCTGGTCCGAGTGTATCAATTTGCCTATTACTCTCCTTAATCTGTTTGCCAGAATGGCAGTCAAAATGTTACTTTCTTGATTCAACATCGACAGGGGTCTATAGGAACTACAGCAATGCCCTGGCTTATTAGGTTTGGGAAGTGGTATTATAATCGCTTCTCTGAGCGACTATGGCAGTCTACCTAACTCATACGCCTAATTAAACATGTCTAGCAACAGGGGGAGCACCTCATCTTTAAATATTTTATAAAACTCACTCGGAAGTCCATCAGCCCCCGGGGTTTTACTAGTAGGCAGCGGTCTCACCACCTCTTCTAGCTCCTCTAAAGTAATTGGTGCGTCCATCTCCTCCCTTTCCTCAGCGCTGATCTGCGGCAATCCTATGTCCTCCAGTGTTTCCACTATCATCGTGTGATCATCCTCCCCTTCGTCCCCATATAGCAGCCCATAGTAGTTTGCAAACTCCTGACTAACTCCCTCCTGGGTATCTACCACCCTTCCGTCCTCCCTCGTTATCGGTCTAATCGGGGGGCTAGGGGTTTCATTCTTATATAGCCATGCCAAAATCCTTCCTGGTTTATCTCCTCCTGCATGCTGCCTCTCTATATACTTTTAATAGTAATATATATATATATCTCTCTATATACTTTTTAAAGTATATATATATCTTTCCCAGTGCCCTGCACACTACTGCTGTAGTATTAGTACCAAATCAATGTCTTGGGCGGCACTGTTTTTTTGTTCCTTTAAGTGCCCTTTCCAGCTCACCCTCGACTTCCTGTAGGTCCGCCAGTATCCCTCCCTACAATCCTTTGGATTTTGCCATGGCCACTCCTCCCATCACGACTTTAAAGGCCTCCCACAATGTGCCCGCTGAATCAACACTGCCCGTGTTCGTCTCAAAGTAGTTAACTATCTCTTCCCTCATATCCTCCCTGAAATGGGGGTCTCTGAGCGCCTCTGCCCTGAGGTGCCACGTCGGAATTCTTGCTCTCGTGGGATAACATTGCCATCTAAAGATCAGAGGCGAGTGGTCCAAGAGGACCCTCGCTTTATATTCGATTTCCGTAATCTCTGTTAATATCTCTGGAGTGACGAAGACATAGTCCAGCCTTGTGTGTAGCTGCTGCGGGGCAGAATAATGTGAGTATTGCCTTTCCTGAGGATGGCGCGCCCTCCATACATCCTCTAACCTAAAAAGTCTGTAACGGCTTAGCCATTGGGGCAGGCTTATCCAGTTTCCCATCTGACCTGTCCACCCTGGGGTTCAATACGCAGTTAAAGTCTCCCCCCCAAATCACTGCACTCCCCACACAAATGCTGAGATTGTTACACAATGCTTTAAAATATGCTGCAGTGTTTTGGTTCGGGGAATACTTAGTTCCCTATTTTCCACCAATCCCCTCACCACGACCATCCTCCCGTCCGTCTCCACCAGCGTCTGTAACAGCTGAAACGGGACGTGCAGCGCCACCCAGATCACTCCCCTGGCATAGGCCGAATATGGTGAACCCACCACCGTTCCCTTCCATTTCCTCCTGATCATCTCCATTTGTCTTGCGTCAGGTGCGTTTCTTGCAACAAGGCAATATCTATCCTCTGTCTCCGTAAGTATAGCATAACCTTGTTTCTCTTCAGGTAACTATTGAGCTCCCTGACGTTCCAAATAACTATTCTAAGATCCCCCATGGCATGTCAGAGTCCTTCTCCCCCCCACCTATGCAGTCCAACACCAGTTGCTTAACTCTTCGATGTAGGCTCATACCCCAACTTAAACTTAAACTCCCCCTAACTATAAACACAACAACCCCTCCCACCTCCCTCCCTCCCATCTCCCCGCTCTTCCCCAACAACACCCTCCCCAACTGTTTCCCAGCTCCATCCCTGGATCTCAGGCACCCCCGCATCTAGCCCTTTCTGGCAAAAGCCTGTACTCGTGGCTCAGCAGGGTAAAGTCGCCCTAATGGCCGCCTTACTACCAATTCTCGGGGGTAGGTTGCTTCCCTCCTGTTACTCCTAATTGTTCCCAATTTGCTACGCTTAGTGCTACCCAGCACACTAATGCATTTAATTCACTATATTCCAGTCCAACAGGGTCTTAGAGTCCAAAGGCCACATGATTCCAATCAAATGTCCCAGAGTGACATACTAGGACTCCCCCCTCCCCCTCTTGTCCCCTCAGTGTTCATGATACAGTCTCCTCACTTATCATGTTCCTGGCGATCGTGCTCCTCACCTTGCTCCAGACAGCCCTGAAAATCCAACCATGATGCCACTTCCTCTTGGGTATCAAAAAAGAGCGCTCTGCTTTTGTGTAAAACTTTCAGCTTCACGGGTACAAAAGCATGTACTTGATACCTGCTGTACGCAATCTTCTCTTGACCGCCACATAGCTATACCACTGTCTCTGCACCAGCATAGTATAGTCAGGGTATGCCGTGATGTTGGTGGACGCTCTTTCTATCGTACCACCCTTACGAAAATACTCCAAAGTCTTCTCCCTGTCTTTATAGTTCAGGATTTTCGCAATTATCGGCCGCGGCGGGGCCCTAGGCCGTGGTTTCCTCATCAGGGCCCGATGTGCACGTTCAACCGTGAACCCTTGTGAGAGCTTGTCTGCTCCTATCTCTTGCAGGATCATGTTCTCCACATAGTCCGTGGGGTCTTGGCCCTCTTCTCCCTCCGGCAGGCCGACCACCCGGATGTTGTTCCGTCTCGCTCTTCCCTCCACTTCTTCCACTCGATTTTCAAGGTTAGCAACCTGTTGTTTTAGTATGTGGACCTCTTTCGCATTATTTGTGCTGACATCTGTGTTAGTCTTCACTGCAGTCTCCAGGCCACTTGTCCTTTCTGCCAGCGTCCTGATGTCTTGCTGCAGCAGGGTGACTTCGATTCCTATGACCTCTATTTTGTTCTCCAGGGCCGTCCGCAGATCCGCAATTGTTGTACCCCACTTAGCGCTCAGTTCTGTTATGGCTGCTAGGACCTGATGGTTTTCTCCTTCTGGGGTACCATCCCCGGAAGCCGCTGCCACACTTTGTGCCGGGGTCGAGGGGGTCCGTTGTGCCTCTGCGAAGGTCTCCATTGTAGGTTGCTTGCGCTTGGCTCTCGCCCCTTTCACTGACATCATGCAATCCTTCCCACTTGTCTGATTCCGGCCCTTCAGTGTTGTTATGTCTTCACCAGTTCTGTCAGGTGCAGGAGCGCCTTCCACAATGGGCTGCGTTATGTGGTGGCACGCAAAGTTGCTCTTCGAGTGGGTTGTGTCCTCCCACGTCTCTCCTCTGACTACTATAGTCAGTGTCCCAATAGCGTGTTTTGCATTCATATGGTGTTCCCACTTCCCATCACCAGGCCCTGCTTGTCTGGGTCTGAATTGCGCAGGGTCACGCCCAGCACCACGGCACATACAACACTATTCAGAGATAGTGCTTCGCTCACCCGCAACCATGTGCCTACACTTCACCAGTGAGTCCTCGAGTAGCAGGTAGCATCCGACGAGTCTGGGGCATGCCGCAATCCTTGCCCACAACGTGCCTGACCCGCAAGCTATTATATCTTGTGACATAAACACCCTCTGTCTTATCCCCAATGTGATACTGTCGTCTGGTGCTGAAATGCGGTGCACTCCAGCCAACGCTTGTAGCCAGTGTCAGGATTACATTAAGTTGCTCCCTTGCAGCCTTTGTGGGGTGTTTTCGTTCCGTTTATTCGAAGTGCTGCTTAATCTCAGCTGAGGCAGAGGCAGGAGGGCAGTGCCTGTCTAGTGGGCAAAATGCATAACTCGGCTCCAGTCTGTAGCACCGTGGCGGCGGTAATCTCCTGCTAGATCCAAGTCAGGGGCGCGCACTGCGCGATGGTACACAAACACCAGATGGAGTCAGGATGAGGTTCATATAGTGTGCGCGTATGCTCGCGCCCCGTGATACAATGTCCCAATGTAGCAGCTGAGCCCCAGCCTTCTCTGTTTCTTCTGTGTGCCGCAGTGTCCTATTGTTACTATATTGCTAGCCTCTTCCCTCGCACCAGGTCTACGTAGCTTTCATCTGCGCCTCGCTGGTCAGCAGTGCTTGCAGCCCCGTGGGCGCCACACTCTTGCAATCTTCTCTCGTACGATCAGGAATTGCTGTCCATGCAGGCGATTCCTCCTGTTATGTCGCTGGCGCCGCACTCTTCAGCCCTTCCCTTTGTTCTCCGGTGGACGCCATTTTGTTGCTTCAGTCCCTGGGTGCGCTCCAACTTCACTGCCTCCGCTCTCTTTTCCTCTTGCTTGTTACGTTTCAGACCTTGCACCATATCATGCACGCCAACTTCATGGTGCCATAGCTTCAAATCCACGTTTCTCAATTGGCATTAGAGAACGTATTGTCGACGGATCATCTCCGGATCACAGGAGTACATGGAAAGCACGTCCTAGTCCGTGGCCATTTAGCCACGATCCCCCTTCCTGCTTCCATTTCATAAGTGTTGGGTGATGTTAGCTCTGGATGGTCTGGAGCAATCCATTCCCTTTGGTCGATGAGTTACACTGATCTTGTGGGGTTTAGGTTAGCGAGTATGAACAAACTAAGCTGTGGGGAAAGAGATGGCTTCAATTCCTGTGTTTGGTGTGGAGGTGGGCAGTGGAGACAAAGCCAGTTGGAGCACCATGTGGACTATGGTCCTTCTGTTCTCAAGTTGGTCTTCCAACAGGGGATGGTTTGATATCCTGTTTCTGATGATGAGTTTGAGAGACTGGCTCGATTGAATCCAGTTTCATGTGAGTTATTGTTTGTGGTTAGTGCTCTGGTGGGTTTTTGGATTCCAGTCCATGATGGCCATTATGATGTAAGGAACTGATTGGTCTTGTTTTTGGAGGGTGCATGCCTGTTCTACTTTGTTTTTGGGATGACTCTTCAACAGCCAGGTTTTGAGAGATGTTCCAAAGGCGAGGTGGTCTTCTCCTGTACAGAGTCGTCTTGGCATGTGTTCGATAGAACAGTTGCCAAGAATGAGAATGAGGATCCTCCATGACATTTCCAGTTGGAGCATGGGACTGCTAGAATTGCATTTCTGGGTCAAAGAGTTTTAGAAGTTCTATTACTGAGAGCGAGATAGAACCAACCTATTTAAACCACTAATTGTTTGAGGGCCTTTGTGCGTTCCAGTAACACAGAGGTATTCAAACTTTTTTTACTAAGCCCCGCTGTCCCTCCAGTAAAAATATTTCTCCCACCATCCTCCACAAGATAGAACTTCTTACATTGTCTATTAAAAGAAGTCACAGAAATCGGTATCCAGGCATTGATTCGAATACATAGTTTCGAATGCAAAAGCATCAGGAAAAAATTAATAGAAAAAATGTAATGGGTTTTAAGGGCTAAAGAAAACGGAGGTTGGAGGGACCCCACCACCCCCCATTAATTTTTTTTAAATGCATTTTTTGATGCATTTTTTTGAAACTTTTGCATTCAAAACTTTTCCATTCGATCCAATCTCTAGGAACCTCAGAAATCACTTTCTAAAGAGCCTTATGCCACATCAATCATCCTTCAGGCCCCCATCTCCACAGTATAGCCATTGCCATAAGATATAGGAGCCTTCCCCTAATGAACTAGAGCTCTTGTTTCCCCATTCTACCCGCCGGACCACACTCTCTCTCCATTTTCAGAGAGCATTACCCTAAGCCATCCATCTGGGTACAAGCAGGACACACAGTCTAAGTGAGCATGTGCTTGAAGTACATGTTTTCGCAAATGCCCAGAAGCAATAGGGACTCCCGTTTTTCTATGTTGCGGCACCTGTAGCCCGGTGTAGAGATCTTCGCATGCGAGGTGACTCACGTCCTAAGTCAATTTGTACAATAACTAGCACAATTCAAAGCTATGTAGCAAAATACATAAGTAAATTCGGCTTTCAACTTTTTAGTATTATAATTTTTAGGTGAATCCCACGCTCCTTACAGATAAATTGCAAAATGGTTGCAGGAGTAGCAGTTTTGCTATTGATATGGAACAACAGTCAAACAATGTGGCCAAAATAATGCCGAATTGTTTCATTGCCAGTGGCACGACATATTTTCCAATGATTGTGACTTCACTATAGAGTAGATATTAAATAAGTACTGCCTTAGTCCAAAGTAACCGATAATGGATCTCCTTTCACTAGATCTCCTCACATACAGGCATAACTCCCAGCCTCCAGGCCCCTTGAAATTGTCCTCTGTATCCCAGAGTGCTGTGCTTCTATCAGCTGATCCACCAAGCAAAGCTCTTTGGTCTCCCGCCACTGCCAACATTGTTACTCATCTCTGATGACTTTCCTAAAAGGTAGAAGATTTTGGTGACTACCACAGGGCGGGAAGCCTTTTTCACCCAGGAGTTGTGGAAGGTGGTCCCACCAAGGCAGCTAGTTTGACTCTTTCGCTTCTCAGTAAGTCATGAGTAGCATCCTGTTAAGCAAGTATTTTGTGGAGGCAATTATTCAATGCCACGCCATAACTGGGTGTGGGTCTCTAGGAGCACTGAATGGCTTGATTCTCATTTCCACGTGAGCCAGAGAGATTCAAGTTCCTTTGGTCAAGCTCAATCTGTTTTTCATAAAGATTCTTACATTAACTTGGATGAGTGGAGCAGTACCTCAGAAAGGAAACAGGATGACCCTGTCTGGTGATCTAGAAGTTGCAGAAAGCGTTATTATCTCCCACTGAAGGATGTGAGTGCAGATATATGTTGTGCATAGCAAACAGAAACGCATATGTTCATGACTTAAGTCAACCTCCACGGAGTTTGCTTTATGCTGAAGGGGTTCATTTTTTTCTGTACTCTGGCCTTTTACCCAGAAACAAAAAACTAAACACCAAATGAATTATGGTGTGGGTGGTTAAACCTGGAGATAAATAGTGTAGATGTAACCATTTTGTGGCTATACCGAAATCACTGGGACAAAGGGGTGCTGGTCATTTTCTCATTTTAGAAACACAACGGCTGACACACGACGGATTTGTCATAAATATCTTGAGCAGCACAAATTGCGGCTTTGATATTTGTGCCATTTTTTAAAAAAAGGGTCAAAGGGGCCATTTACAGTTAAGAGTGTATGTGCGACTTAACGTGCAAATCGCAAAATGAGTGGCTCTGGAGGAGTTTCATGGCAATGCAATGAAAGACACATATATACACGCACACTGTAAAACCTGATTCACAAAAAAGTCTCCTGCTCCCGCTGTAACATAAGTAAATTAACAGAAGCACATTTTTTATTTTATTTTTTACTTTTTTTCCCCCTGAAGTTATTCACTTTCCCCAATGTCTGACACCAATTCGAGGAAAACATGTAAAAATTAAATGAGCCAGCTTTCCCCTTCACATGTTACTTTTAGGTTCCAGGGCAGTTTATTTTTTTCTCCATCCTGTGCGTTTACAAGATAAACTGTGTTAAGTGCAAATTGGGTGTGTACGTGCAACTTTTTTTAATCAGGATGTACTCATAGGTCCATGAAAATTGCCCAGAGACCACTTTGCCGATATTCGCTTTGCTGCATGCCCTTTTGGCAGTACAGGCAACTTTCTTCTCTTGTGAGGGGACACCCTCCCCCCTGCCCATCAATCCCCCACCCCCTCACCCCACACACCCTCTCCCTTCTGTTCTGGGTGGGACACCCCCATAACACCTGATCTTACGCTAGGCAAGCTCCATCCCTACCGCTCCAGAACCCACCCCCAACCTACCCGGTCCCTGTGCCCTCTCCCACAAGAAAACCCAGCTACCTCCGCCCAAGTCCCACTCCTTACAGCGGCCTGTTGGGAATTGACCTATGGTAAAAGAGGCCCATTAATGTATGCAAAAGATGTTCGCGGCCACATATGCAAGTTGCGTCTTGTATAGTGTAGACCCGCACATGTAAATCCTTTAAAATTAATCCTATGTTAGCAATGGGGAATGCATGTCAGGAACCTATGCTTCCTAGCATCAGACTACCCATAAAGCAAATGAGTTAAGCAACAGGATGCACCTACAACTGAATGATATATGTTGTGTGTCCCTCCTATATGTGTATTGCCCCTTTAAGAGGTGTTATGACACTGTGCTAATAAAAGGAGCTCCTGAACTTAAGTGCCTCAGAACTGCTGCAGACTCCAACAATGGAACTCCTGTGTCCGTCTATCAAACGGGGCCTGCAGGCCCACACCATGTGATCACGATCCTGCAGCCTTGGCCTGCAGGCCCACACTGTGACTCCACGGTCCTGCAGGTCCTGCTGGCCTGGGACCCTCAGGCCAGCATAGTGCCTTGGGTCCGCCCACACCACTCCATCATCCGGATGCTCCCAGCCTCCACTGTGTCCCTGGCACCCCAGGCCCGTGACCGCACGGCCTAACAGGGCCCACCCTGCAACCCAGCAAGTCTGGGTGATTCGGAGACCCAACAAGGTTCTGGCACCCCCAGCATTGATGGGGCTGGCTCGAGTGAGCTCGCCGGGCCCTATAACAATGGTGACGAGGAGTGAAGGGACCCCAGGGGTGTGGTTCGTCTCCCACGGAGTTAGAGAGGTGAAGTGGCATCCATTGCCACGAAGTAGAGAGTGGACGCCCCAGCACCCTGCCGGCAACATTCCCCCAGCCCAGGCCCTCAGTGAAACGGGTACTCGTGCAGCTGGAGGGAAGTCAAGCCTGCACTCCCTGTGGCATCCGCCACCAAGTCGTTTGGTTTCCTCCCACCAGAGGGAGAATGTGTCTATCTCTATAATCAGAGGTCCAAATTAAAATACAGAAGAAGTGGCATCTGCAGCAGGAGAGAAAGAATGTGCCCCCGTGAAGAAAAGGAGGAGGCAGCTGCTCCGGTGAGTGCGCCGTCTGCCCCCCCCCTGCATGCTACAGTGCTCCCGCCTCGAGGAGGAGTGGCGCGGCTCTGTCCGCTTCCTGGATCCCAGCCCAGGAGGGTGCCCGGCCAGGGACCAGCACTCTGCCTGCCGCAGACCTTGCAAGGATATGCGGTGAACATCAGAAGTGCTCCGGTGTCGGAGCTTATAGAAATTAAGGCCCCGCTGCTCAGAAAGTCAACCAGGGGTGCCTGGCGGTGAAACTCCATAAAGCACTCTAGAGTCAGAGTATTTGAGAACAGTGGCCCCGCTGCTCCTGTAAGATCCTGGCCCGCCGGCAGTGAATAATGTATGCGCCGGTTCAGAGCGAAGGAAAAGGGGATAAGAGGCTGCCTGCCCCCATCGGTACTAGGCTGAGTAGTGTGCGCCTCCTCCTGCTCTTGGTTCCTACCTCCTAGTATGGAATGAGTACAGACAGTTTTGTTGTGGAACAAATAATTGGCCGTAGGCATTTATTTTTCTACAGAAACTACACAAACCACTGGTGTGCTTTTGGGCAAACCGTGTCCAGGATTGCAGATGCAATCCTTCGTCTTGGCAAGTCTAGGTTTCCCTCGGGCATCTGCGCCTGGACACATGCCGCCACACCTGAGTGGGCGTTGCCCCAGCCGCTCAGGTTCCCCCCAAAAGTACCCCTATTTACAACCCTGCTCCTAAAATGCCCTCCAGCTGCTGCCTGTAAACCCCCTATCCCCTTATTGTAAAGGTAAGCGCTGTAGCATCACAAGTAGAAGCCCCCTGCTATCAGCCTTTTTTTTTGTTCTTCCAACCTTGATCCTCCTGCATTTTTGCCCTCTGTAAATGCCCCCCCCTCCAATAATTCTCCCACTTCCCCCAGCAGATTCTGAAAGTGTGCTCTTTCCTGGTCTTTCCGGTCGGCCACAGGGCTAACCTTTCCTTTACCTCCAGTGCTATTAGTGGAACCCATGCCGTAGCTGGTGTGGGCGTTTTTAGCTCTCTGGCGTCTGGCCATACTGCCACATCCTTTTTGTACGGTTCAACCTCCCAAGCACTTAATGCCTCCCATAACGTAAATGGTTCCAGGCGTTTTAATCTTCTTTGACCATGCTATCTCCTGCCATGCACGTAACCATTTCTCTGCGCACCACTCCACGCCTAACCTTGCCCCCAAAGCCAACTGCTCCTGTTGTATCCCGTGCTCTTTCTGCCCTTTCCAGTCATCCTCATGGCTAACCTTTCCTTTTCCTCCAATTTCGTTAGTGGAACCCATGCCTTTCCTGGTGTGGGCGTTTTTTCCTCTCTGCCGTCTGGCCATAGTGCCACCTCCTTGTTGTATAGTTCGACCTCCCAAGCACATAATGCCACCCATAACGGAAATGGTTCCAGCCGCTTACATTTTTTTTTTTTGACCATGCTACCTTTCCTTTCCTCCAGTGCTTCTTTGTGGAACCCATGCCTTCCCTTGTGTGGGCGTCCTTTGTCGTACAGTTGCCTAACATTGCCCCATAGCCATCCTTCCCTCCTGGTTGATAGGCGAGCGCCAGATAACCGTTCCATTGAAAACTTCAAGAATTCCCCCTTGTCTGCCCTTCTGACTTTGGTATGCTCCGTGATCCCTGCCCTGCAAAAGTACTTGTGAAGCCTCTTGGTCTTGAATCTTTTCAGGCTCCCCTGGTGAACTCCCCTTCTCCCCCAGTCCCTAGTTACGCTTCTCACTGCTTCTATTGCCGGCTGTTGCTGTCCGGGTGCACTTGGCGCTGCTGTGGTCCCCGCTATATTTCTCACACTTGTGGTTGAATTTGCAATTCTTTCCCCAGCTGCATGGTACCCCGCATTCGAATTCCCAGCACTGGGCGGGGGCTGTGTTTACCCAATATCTCCCCTGCCCCCCCCTTGAGTCGGTGGTGGCATGCAACCCTCTCTGTGTCTCATATTGACTGCCCCGCAAATTCTGTTCCCCTGTCCTCCTGTAGTTGTTGTTGTATCCCCTGTTGTTGTACCTGTCTTCGCTTCTATCATTATTCTGCCAGTATGGATTTCTCTGTTGCCCTCCTGAACTGTGGTCCCTGTGGTCCCATTTTCCTTTAATACATTAAAAATGTACAAATTATAATTCTCCTCGTCCCACTCTATGTCCGGGTAACAGTCCACTTCCTTCTTAAACTCATGGTCGTACTCCTTCCAGGCATCCCCCCCAAATGCTTTGTACACCTTCAAAACCCTCTGTTGATATGCTACCAATTCCACTCCATCCTCTGGGTATTTTTGTAATATAATGGTTGACAATATTTGGAAAGCTGATACCCAATTCTCTAAATTCTTCTCAACTGTCACCCTTCTTACTATATTTTCTCATCCTCTTTCATGTCCTCCACTGACACGTTCAGCCCACTTTTTTGGCACTGTAGGAGGGAAAAAATGTCTATAAACTATTATCTCCAAATGTTCTCTTTACCTTTATCATTAATGTACCATGCCAGCGCTTTCATGGTCCTTCCCTGCGCATCCTTCCCCATCGTTGACTTGCCACATTTCGTCATCGCTGGCCCTCCCTCCTTGGCTCCTGTGGCTGGCGTCCCTAACCTGGGGGTGTCCACCACCTGGGGGTGCTCCCTGCCTCAATAACCGGCGTTGGTGTAGCTTCTGTGGGTGCAAGAGGTGGATTGGGTGGCGTCCACCACGGACTGGGTCCCGGGAGGGCCCCCTGTGGTGCCGTTGGTGCCCCTTGAGGGCTGGGTCCCGGATCCCCCGGGTAACCTAGTGGTAATGGACCTGCCCCTGCACCCTTGCGTGCCCCCTCTGCACCGGAGCCCTTCTTCCTCTCCTTACTTACCACCCACTTCCATTTTACCCATGCTTTCAGGTGGTTCCTCTCCTCATCCTCGCTGCTCTCTGTTTCAGTGGTGGAATCCCCCCGTTGCCCCCTGTACTTTCTTTGCTTTCTCCCACTCCTGTCACTGGTTCT
The DNA here is from genome assembly GCF_040938575.1 of Ambystoma mexicanum. Lineage (NCBI taxonomy): Eukaryota > Metazoa > Chordata > Amphibia > Caudata > Ambystomatidae > Ambystoma > Ambystoma mexicanum. The sequence goes on from NC_090935.1 coordinate 1,473,002,415, forward strand.
GGGCAACTTACCTGTACCGGTGATGCATGAGCGTAACATATTTACAATTTGTCTTCCAATTTTTTACCATTTTTTACAGTACCTTTTTTCTTTCCTTTTTGTCTTCCTCGGGACTTCCGTCTCCTCTTGTGTTCTCCCGGGCACTTCTCTCCCCCTCTTCTGTCCTATTGGTAGTGCCCCCTCTCCTGTTGTCTCTGATTCGCTGCCGCTGGACTCCTCAATCAGCAAAGGCGACATTTCCTTTGCCATCTCCTCCTTCTGCAGGATGTCCAGTACCCATTGGGCCACAAACTCTTTCTGCCTTCTTGGTCCAAATGCTGAATTCCTTTGCCCTCTTTGCTCTTTCATCAGCCATTTTCGCCTTTCCTAGTTTATTTCCTTCCTCCTTGTTTTTCTTGTGCTTTGTGCTGTAGCCGTGCATTACTGGCCTTTAAATTTTGTTGTCCTAAGCTTTCTGGCTGCTCGGCCCCTTATTGCACCACAACCGTGTTGAGAGAGCTAACTACCATTACAAAAGTGACCACTCCCCGCCTAACACTGTGTTTTCTCCCAAAAAGCAGCCTCCTTGTCATTTCCTGCCACGACAAGCGTACATAATCTTGTAGGGTCATCTGCACCGAACCTGCCCTTAACAACCTCAAAATGTGCGCAACACAGCGGACATTGGGACAGGGCCGCTTCCTGTCACAGCGGGGAATGGGTAAAGTTTTCAATAAGCAATAATCGCGGCAGTTAAACCTCATGAGATACAATACCTACCCTTACCATGCCCTTAGCATACTCAACACCCTAGCACCTGAATCATCTCATGCAGTCCCCACATCTTTGAGCGCCTACAAATGGCAGTACTGGAATCACGGGACAGCACCCACTCATGGCCAGACAACCCACTTAATAGGTGACATGTATATCATACAATTTAAATGGTCGGCCCATTTACACTATACCTTTCACTCGGTGTAGCACGTTTAACACCTTTAATCCCAGCGAGGTCAGACGGAGCCCGCAACCTCCTGTTACCCGCAGCTTGTCTGACATTGTGGTGCCTCCCTTACCTTGCATTTAAATACATGAGCACTGGGCCCGGCAGAAAAACATAAATAAAATAAACAGAACAGCAAGCCGCCTGTGCGGTATCCATACAACAATAATCATGTGTTATTTAAATAGCACCTTTATCCAAAGCGCTTTCTGGAGTACTTATTCACATACAATATCACCCTACTGTTTGGAAGGATGAAAGGCTGAGTTGGCCTTGCCGGTATACGAACCTGCGACCTGCAGCTCACGCTCAGTTCGCAGCGGTGTGCGCTCAACCCACTGAGCTATCCTACAGAGCCCTCGAGGGTGGAACACTCATAATACCTGCTCATGGCCTTACTGCTCGTATGCTACTCCCTCAAAACTGAACAGCTGTGCCCAGCCGATGACCTGAGCCACCCACCTTCCAATTGCCAAAGTGGTTAATGCGCGGTGGAACCCACGACCTTGACGTTAATAGCATCACAAATTTGCACAGAACAGGCTATAAACACATGATATTAGCATCATTGTTATGCTGAAAGACGCCTTTTGCTGAGGTTAATGAGCTTGCCTCCGTTTTAAAAAACAAAAGTTGTTCAAGATACAGGAACTGAGTGAAATATGCTGGGGTTTTTAAAACAACATGTTTTCCTCAATGCTTGAGACATGGAAATATGTATGCTGTTGGGCGACCTCATTCGGAATAACCAAAAACTGCCACCTGTACACAGGTACGTGCAAATGAAACGCTGCAAGCCACCTCTGACCTCGTACCTATTGGAGCAACTTGCAACACAACCCTGTGCGCCGGACCTTGTCTACACACCAGGAGCCCCTTTCTTTCAATTTCAGCTGCGAGAGACCTGTGTATCGCGTCCTGCGGATGATTACTACCCACTCAATGCCATCTTTTCTCCCTTAACAGACGAATCAGCCCCTATGTTATAGCAGCTTTGAGGCAAACTTTCCCAACCTCAAACTCTGATGTGCTGCATACTCGCCTCACTCTTTTTATTAGAGCGCATACCCAACCCTAATCACAGCGGAGGGGACCGCGTGCCGACACTTTAGAATGCAGCCACCCTAACCCACGCATACGTCGAACGGGGTTGTGGCAGTACAGTTAGACATCACTTTGTCTGCCAGCCACGAGCACCTCCTGGCTCCCAAGTGTTCGTGCTACCCATATGTATTACCACACAAACCCAACCCACCAAGCAGCCCGGCGCCCCTGGGTGCAGTGCATGTTGGTATTTGTGGTCCTAGCACGACGGCCATGACCCCGGCAATGCCCCCCAGCTGAATCGCCACATGTTGAAATGTTTCTAGCCCACTCCCGCCTCACTGTGCGCTCCTTGGGGAAATTACCGACACCACTGCTTATCCTAGCTGTCGACCGATGCTCCTTTGGGTCACGGTACAGCTCCTGGCCTGCACTAACGCTGGCAGCTCCTTACCTTGAACAGGCACATTGGTGCCTTGATCCCTGCCGCTTTGCTCTGATCCTGAACGAAACCGCCTTCTCTCGAGCTCGAACGGCTCCAATGTAAGTAACCATAGAAATGGGTGCGTCATTGGAAACTATAACCAGAGCTGGAGAGAGAGGAAAGTGCTAGTTCGAGGTAGTTGCTGTAGTTCTTGGTAGTTGCTGAGAGTCTGATGGAGGATGCAGCTAGAAACTGATAGAGTTCATTCGAGCTAGCTGCTGATGGAGTTTGGCTGGAGAATGCAATCCTGAGAATGAGGGAGAGATGTTTGGTGCAGCAGAATCCGATGGCTTTGGGTCAGAGAGCTTGGCAGAGCTTGGCAGAAGCAGTTCGTGTGACCAGAGCTTGGGGCCTGCCACTGCTGACTGACTGATTGAAGAGAGTAGCGGGAAGAGGAGAGACCTGGCTTGACAAATACAGAGCTGGAGATAGAGAGATACACAAGCAAATGGGAAGTATGGTTCATGGCTAGACAAACTGATTATATTTAGTGGGGAATGAGTGGGGACAGAATGATGTGCCATGGAGATTGGGGGGACGTGCATCCCTGTGCCCCCCCAAAATTACGCCAATTATTAGAATGTGACAGCATCTAGTTGTTGGTCAGACACTCACACAAACAGTTTTGAGTTTGGGGAAGGGGAGATCAGACAGGGATTGTCTTAAAGAGAGTGAGTGTGAAGCATGGTGTGGATTGGTGTGGATTTGAAGAGAGGTTCGATTCTGTATGAAGGAGAGGATTGTTGGATGTTTGACGCTTACACGATAGGCTTGTATTTTAGACTGCATTAGAAACACACGCTTGCATTAGACTGTATTAGAATGAAAGGCTTGCATTATAGGCTTGCATTAGGAACCTGAAAGGCTTATGGTTATTGCATGGTAGATTTGCACCAGAAGCATAAAAGGTGCAAATTCAATCTTGGCTAGAGTTTTAGCATTGTTTGAATTATGCTTTGGTATTAGCATAAATAAATGTATTCCACTGTTATAATTGAAACGATACATGTGTTTTCTTTGTGTCTTGTGATTTGTGTCCACAGTAGTAAGATAGGAGTATGTTGGTATTGTGTTGGTATTATTTGTTCTGTATAGCATGGGTATGTTGGCAGGAGTAATCTAGGAGTAACACAGTGCACAAAGGGCCCGAGCTACGGAGGTGGGGGGGTATACGCCACACCCCTCCCCTAGGGGATTGTCAAAGATTGTTTGAGACCGGAGCATGCTTGGCAGGGGGGGGGGCAAGACGATGATGGAGGCTTTATTTTGCACAGACTAACAGGAAGGGAGAGACTGAGGGTGGCCTGCTGCTGCCTTGGGAAGAGCAACTGCCCTGCTGACAAGTCACTCACCTGGCTGTGGCTCTCGCCTCACAGAGTGCTCATTCAGCCAGGTCACGAAGATGACCGCAAGACCTCCTGCATGGGGTAGCATGGCCGATGCCCTGCCAATCAGGGTCTCGCTACCCCACACCCGAAACCAAGAGGAAGGTGACTCCTGCCTGGGGGAGTTACAGACTAAGGGCGGGGAGTGTGGCCCAGACACCATGCCACCAATGTCTCGCTACCCCACACCCGCTGCAAGGTTGTGACTCCTGCTTGCTGCATGGTGTGGCCTCTACGAAGGCCGGTCTACCATCATTCCAGCACTGACCTTGGTGTGGTCCTCCACCGAGAGGGTACTTGTTCGGCAAAGATGGGGTGTGAGTAGCATGCTGCCACCCCATGCCCTGTCAACTTGCAGAGGCATTCCCGCCTGGGGGAGCCTGAACGTGGCGCAGTCTAGATGCCCTGCTACCAGTGTCTCGCAGACCGCCCTAACATTAAGAGACAAGGCCGATGTGGCCCCCAGCCCCACGTGTGTGCCTTTGCCGGCTGCTACACTACTATACTACTACACATTTGAACTGGTTTCCTGCACCCTGCAGACACTTAAAGAGGACTCAGTAAACATGTATTTAGATGCTGTAAGACTGCATGTAATTTATATGCTTAAAGTGGTCCCAGTTAAAATGGATGCGAAGCTGTGCTCCCGCAGTTTGGCGGTATGCTGTGTATGGTGGCAGTAGCTGACAATGGTATCATTCGGTGGTTGAAGTTCCGTTTCTCCCATGTGTAATAAAGTGTTTAGAATGTGGTAGAGATGCCAACACACCATCAGCAGTCCACCAATCCTGACTGTCACCTGCCAAATAGTTACAGCATGCTGATATAGTATGTTTACAACTATGTGAGTCCCAAAGTATGTGGTCATTGTTTTTCCTACAGTTCCCTAGTGGTCTAAGTATTGTGATTTTGTAATGGGGAGAATCAGTTAATGTTCAGTGATACTTGTAACTGATGAACCCATATGCATGCATCATTGTAGGCCGTACCCTGACCCTCACCCGAAATGATTTGTCTCACAACATTTTGTCAAGTGTTGGCAATAAAAGGCCGTAGGATTTTATTGTACAGATATGGTTATGCAGATAAACAAATAATCACATATCATAATAATATCATACTTTTGGGCACCGGGTCCTGAGGTTACCCCCTCTGTCCCGTGCCACCTTCTCATGTCCCATGACTCGTTGTGGACACCGTACAGTGCCCTGTACTTCTTTCCCTTTGTTCTTCTCCTTTATTTGTAGGGTGGGAGGGTTTTGTGGTAAAGAGGCAAAGTGTGGAAGACGCTGAATGAACAGCGAACCTCCTGTCAGTTTGGGTCCCCGTTCAAGGTCCACAAACAGATTGTTTTCTCTTAGAGCATTCTGCTCTTATTTATAAGACCCAGGGAAGCCCTGGGTCTTTGATGTGTATAGTAATGGGGGCTGTGCGACAGCCCCCGGTCGGATAGCCGACATGTCTGGCCCCCTGAGGAAGGGGCAGGTCTTTGAACCTGGGCCCTGTGTGCCTGTTGGTTTTCCGTAGGTGCTTAGCACCTTGTTTTTTGGAGGAAGGGCGAGGTGCAAACAAGCGCCCCGCCCTTCCTCTGCATTGTGTGACACAGACTGCGTGTCTCTGCGCTTGTGGGGGAGAGGAGCAGGCATGGGGCGGGAGCTGCCCCTCCCCTAGCCTGCCGAATGCTAATATCATTTACTCTGCCTCGCCTTGGGCAGCCCTGTGGCATTGCCCATTTATGTTTGTTATGAAAAAGGAGTGTTGTGTGTTCCTCCTATATGTGTATTGCTCTTTTAAGAGGCGTCATTACTATGTCATGACACTATGCTAATAAAAGGTGCTCCTGCACGCACGTACCTCAGAACGGCTGTAGACTCCAACAATGGAACCGAGCTCCTGTGTCCATTCCTCATTCCGGGCCTGCAGGCCCACACCGTGTGACCACGGTCCTGCTGACCTGGGACCCTACGGCCAGCGTGGTGCCCTGGGTCTGCCCAGCAACTCAATCATCCGGATGCTCCCGGCATCCACGGAACCCCCGGCACCCCAGGCCCGTGCCCGCACGGCCTAACGGTGCCCGCCCTGAAACCTAGTAAGTCTGGGTGATCCCAGTAACCCAGCACTGATGGGGCCGACTCGAGTGAGCTCGCTGGGCCCCATAACAGTCCATATGCTTGCAACCTCAATGTCTGTCACAGTTCCTTAAAAACACTGGCCATTTTAGAGGAGCAAAGAAGTGACAGGTGAAGCTTGGAGATGTGTCTCCATAAACAAATTAAATTGACATCCAGCCTCGCATAGGAAAGAGCGCGACTTTACATGGAGAACCATGCAATAATAGATCACACTCTACTGAACAACACAAAAGTGTAAACAGCATTGATGAAAAAAACGTACAGAGCTGCGCACTTAAACTTAAGGTGGCACTGCAGGCACAGTACTACATGTGAGTGTTTTAAGTGTGGTCTGAGCAAAGGGCATCCACCGCTGAGCAATCAAAAACAGGCGTCCCAACGGAAATTGCCAAAAAAGGGTGGGCGGGAAGACATAATTAAGTTGAGCAGTGTAAGCAGAAATGCATTTCTTCATCTGCGCTCAAGTGCCTTCGGTTTATGTTGCTGCTGTTTTGTAGCTGTCTGGCTTTTCACCCAGAAAACAAAAACTGTGTGTCATATGAACAACCGTGTGGGGGTGATGTACGCCCTAGTGACAAACACTGCAGTTGTCAGCTTCTCGTGGCGAAAACGAACGCACGGGACAAAGGTTTTTGTTAACCCAGAAACGCACTTACGACTACATCACGTGGTTCATAAACCACGATAGCGCATGGAGCAGGGTGCCCACGTGACACTCAGTAACATACACAGTAGAATCTGGGGGGGAAATGTCACAGTTGTTCAAAAACCTACGCATTTCTATTTTGGGGAGATGACTGCCTGCCGAGGACCGTCTGAAATAATCAGACTCCTATCTAAAAGTAGGTAGAGGGATCATAACGGGACAGAAAACCGTGCTTCATGTTTAGCAGTTCCATAGACATCAACAATAGGAGGCCTCTAGCAAACACTAATGGGATATTTACTGGAATAACATTGAAAGCACGCGATAAAATCCTGCATACATCTTTTAGGCATGCTTTTTAGGTTCCACTAGATTTGTATTGCGATAGCATAGCAGGGCCATCCACCCTACACACACCCTGAATCCAAGACATGGATGGAATGATTACCGGTCCAATTATAATAACCACAGAAACGATGTATATTTTTGGAAACAAAAGATCACATTTATTAGAGTCAAGCAAACAAATTGGAGGCGATCCCAACCACATAGGAAAGCAATTGTCCTACAGCACCTTTTGGCTTACTGCACAAAAACCCAGACTCATTTAAAAGTGGAAAAGGTTGCTTTAATGTGACACGACAAAGCTTACAATTAAACGCTTACCTGGCTCCATGGCCTTACAGACTAAAGAACTATTTTAAACAACCAATTAAATAATTAAACATTTTCATTTTCCCCTAACAAATTAATTAAATCAAGCCACTTCCTCCCTAACTATCCCTTGGACCCTACCGTCTCCTTACCCCTTTTCCAGGCGTCCCGCTTTCTCCCCGGGGCCATGCCCCTCCAGGCTCAATACCTGTACCCCCTGTACCTCCCCCCACATCTAAAGGGGCCATGCATCCGGCACCAGAAAAACCCTCCACCAAGGTGTTCTTTCTGCCCCACCCCCCCACCAGTTCTCTTTACCTCCAACTCCTTAACCAATCTCCCAGCCAAGAGCCCAAGTCCGCCAGATAATGATTATTCCCATAAAGCGACAAGTGTACACCATCCTCTCTAAAGATCATGAATCCCTCATAGACTATTTCATTATGGTCCATAACCTGTACCTGGCGGTACACTGAGGCACAAAACTTTACCATGTCTCTGTTTATCCCCTTCCTAGCCCGCTCTATCGCTCCCTCACTTCTCGCTCCCCTCCAAACTCTCAGCGGCAACCACTTAGTCCCCACTACAGATGCTTGAGGCCACACTTCTTGGAACCATAACAAAATCCCTTTTTATTTTCCTAAGAAGAGCCACACCCGTATCCCTTACCAGATCATTTTCCCCACCATAAATAATCAACCCATCTGGAGGCCCATGGCTTTCCCTCAACCCAGCCAACATAGGAAGCAATTGATCCCAGCGCAGCCCCCTAAACCCGGACCATCTAACCACAACATCTTTATAGCTGCAACCCGGTTGCCTGCCAACCACCCTTTTCTCAGCTTCTTTCCCCGCCCACTTAACCATAGAATGTCCCACAAACCAGATTTCTGACATCTGACCTGATCTCCTAGCAGCATCTGAAAAATAAATTACAAAATCACTTACAAATCAACAACATCCTAATAAATGCAACACTCCTGCTGAAAAATTCTTTAAAGACATCCAGTTTGCCCCGGTCCCTGACATACCCTTTGTATCTCCCTTACTTCCAGCGTCCCAAACTTTTCACCTACTCCTCCGAATAGCCCAGCCTGCTACCTTCAGATGCTGCACCCCTCCTCAATGAATGAGTTCCAACCTCCTTACCTTTCCCACCCACTAGTAACACCTTCCTCAGTAACCTATCCTTCCTGGCCATCTCCTTATCCCTCTCCGGAAACACCCCTGGCCCTCTCCTACCTGCCCCCTATATTTTGCACCTTTCACCTAACCTTTAAACAATACCTTAATCCCACTTAGACCCCATTTTCTCCTCTAACCTATAACCTTCCTGCCCACCCTTGCCCCCACCTTCACTCACCTTACTAATATGGCCCTGCGTTGCCCACCCTGCACCGGGGGCCCACGTGCACACCCGTCCCTGCAGGCCCTTTTTTTAGTACTCCTCTTCACCAATGCACCAGGGGCCAAACCTGCACCCCTGTCCATGCAGTCCATTCCATATCACTAATCTTCAAGCTCCTTGCGTCCATGACCACCTTTTTCCCACCTGCACCAGGGGCCCTAGTGCACCCCCGTCCATGCAGGCCCCTTTTCTGCCTTACTCCTCTCCACCGCTGCACCAGGGGCCAAACCTGCGCCCCCGTCCATGCTTTCCATTCCATAAAAAATCCTCTTCCAGCACCTTGCCTGTTGCTCCATTTCTTTTTTTTCCATTTTTTTTTTCAGCTGCACCAGGGGCCCTAATGCACCCCCGTCCATGCAGACCCATCTCATCACTTCCCCCTGCTGCACCAGAGGCGCTCCCGCACCTCCGTCCATGCAGCCTGAAGCTTACTCACCTTGTCGTGCGGCAAGCGTGAGGGTTTCGCCACCTTCGCCCATGCCCTCCAAACAACGGCCACCACCCCTTAACAATTTCCACAGTTACATCCCCCTGCGGCCCTCCCCTACCCTACCTAAGCGTCTTCCTTCTCACCCCTCTCCTACCCCCTTTGGATCGCCCCCAAAACTTCTCATCAAACCTTGTCCCCCCCCCACCTTTTCCGATAAACTGAGCCCGACCTACCAGCACACCCCAATTTACCTGGCATGCAGTCCTTCCCCCCCACCTCCTTGCCCCGCTCCTCACCCTGACCCACTGTCCCCTGCCTGAAAACAATCTGTAACCGGATGTCGACCCGCACACCTGCTGCACTCGTGTTTAAATTTGCACATCCACCTCGTGCAGCCTTCTTTATTGAACGCCCAACATGCTGTTGAGGGCTGTCCTCTGCCTCCTCACCCCACCCCCTCATGGGCGGGGCGACCAAGAAAGGGCCGGTAAGGCACAGGCAGCCCACTTGCTGTGTGCAATGTTGGTGCAGGCCTCGTTGGAGCCATCCATTGCAGCCAAAGATCCATGTCGATCTCCCCCCAAACAGCCTGACTGTCCTCCACCATTCTTGCTCTGAATTCCTCATCATAGCATACCCAGGCAAAACCCCCAAAACTCGTGAAAGCCTTCCTAATTACGTCCATATATTTAAGCAGAGCCACGCATCGCTCCGAGAAATTCTCACAATATGCGCTGGCATAAATGATAAATGCCGACGTCCAATTCTCAATTCTCAATAGACACTGGGACCCTTGGGCGCGAAGCCAGTTCCCTCTCTTCTTCCTTAGACCCCTCCTTTGCTCTCACTTCCCTATGGAGCAACTTAAAAACATCTACAAATCCCCCCGCTTGAATCTTCTCCCTGGTCGCTGCCAACAAGTGCACCCCAAAGGTTTTGTGATACCCATGTATGGCAGTTTTTTCTCCTTGCACCTCGAGCACCAATGGCTCCACCACCTTGTCCGTTTGAACCTCCACTGAGCAAATGGCCTTCTCATCCCCCAAGGCTCGCATGGCCTGTACATCAACTTCTTTCCTTACCCCTTGCAGCCCAGACCATCCATTTCCTGACCCCATTCTCGTGTACCCTCTCTGCCATGCAGATGACCATTCCCTTTCCCGCTCACCTCTTTCCACACAGCCCGTCTGTGGTCTGGCGTCCACACCGATGCTCCTCATCTCTTTTCTTAGAGGGCTCCTAGTGCGGGGACGAAACATGTCAGCAGACTCACCCAGCCAATTGTTCCCCTGTCCTCTTGCCCTCCGACCACCCTGCACCTGTCTTTCCCAATCCCACCTAAAACTCCTTCTCTCCCCCCCCTTTCCTTTACAGCCCTATAACCTTCTTCCTCCCACTGCCCCACATAATCCTCCAATCCAACTTCATCACCCCTTAAATACCATTGTGGATGTAAGCTCATGCCCGAGTTAAGTTGATCTTCTTCCTGCGAGCCCGGGGAGTCCGCCCCGCCACTCCTTTGACGTCTTCTCGGCGGGGCCGCAGAAACCCCTGCCTGTTCCTCTTATCTCGGGTGAGGCATGCCGTCCTCCACCCTGTAATCCTCCTCGCTAGGGGCTGTGCAGCACCCTCTAGGCTCTCCTTGCGCTGACCGAGGAGGGGCCGTTCTAAAACCCTCTACCTGTACCTGAACAGCGGGGGCTGCGCAGCGCCCTCTGCCCTCACTCCTCCTACCCGGAGGGGGCGTCCCGCGCCCCTCTCTAACCTCAATTGATGGGGACCTCTCTCTCCTACTCCCACCTGCACTCTTCCGTAGGTATTTACCCCCTTTTCCCCTCTGCCCTGTCACCCCCTTCCGTGCCCCATCACCGCCCCCACCGCGGTTCCCTAGACCCACCTCTTTTTGAGCACTCCTAACCTCCCCTCGGCTATCATTGACTCCCTCCCTCTCTGGCTCCCCACCCGAAATCATTCCTCCCCCGGACGCACTCCTAGCTATCTTCCCTCCTCATCTTCCTGCCCCTGGATTCCCAAACCTCCCCTCTCCCCGCCACGGGGGTGCAAGCCACCACTGCCGCGAGAGCCCCATCTGCCGCTGCTCTATGCTGCGGGCTATCCCCCCCCTAACCCCCCTTCTCCCGTTACTTCCCCTACCGCCCCTTCCAAATGGGCCTTAGATGCCCTGCTAATAATTTCCAGGGCCTCCCTCAGAGCCCTAGCATCCACCAGCCCCTTCTTACTTGCTCCCTGTACCACCATTGTGCACTAAATATTCTTAATGTGCACAAAAAATATGCCCCTTGAAGCTAAAATAGCTACCCTAAGCCCCCGAGCCAGTACCTACCCGTGGACCAGTACCCCTAGAACTGTGTACCTGAACAAGAAAATGAAAATCCCAGAAATAAAATGCCAAGGGGGGAGCTTAGCAATAAAGCTATCCTAAATAGATTCAATTATCAATAACAGACAAATATTACCCCAGAATTATGCTTACCTATTTAATTCTTATATTATGGCTAATATTATTATTATTATTATGATTATGATTTTTAATTATGTTTTTTAAATTTTTTTTTTATTATTATTTTTTAAAACCTTATTAGAATAGCCTGCCCTTGTAAACACCCCCTCCCTACTCCCTTGATAAGTTCCACAGAGCAAAAAGCCCCAAACCACAAGCACAAGCACAAAATAGTGCTAAATAAACTGCTGTACACACTGCCACCTAGCGGCGAACAAGCAGTACCGCACCGCTCCCCCAGAAAAACAAAGTGGTCCCATTAAGGGAGCTGCACTGCCCCCTATGACACAGAGCTGCTAACGCGCCCGCACTCACAAGCAGGCGCCGGGAAAACAACACGCACTGCAAACTAACCGGAGCGGGACCCCTGCGGCGGAGGCACTACTGTCTGCTGTGCACAAATTAAAAGAGCCTGACACGTTGCACGCACCCCGCCCTCAACAAAACACCTCCCCCGGGTACGGAAGAAATCTTTCCTTCCAAACCACCAACTAATTCGGGACAAATGCAACCCCCCGAGCCACGGCAGGGCTCCAGAAGAAAGACCGCTGAACGCCCTGGCCACGCCAAGGTAAGAAATTGGATGTACCTTATTTACGGTACCTCCGCTAAATTCCCAACAAACTTTTTTGTTTTGTTTTTTGTTTTTACTAAACTGCCTACCCAAACAACCCGCTGATACTAATCTACCCTGCTCCTCACCTCTACTCACAAACCCCACACAGGCCCAAGAACAGGGAAGGCTCGGGAGGAGGCGACCAGGACTGAACAATCTCCAAGTCCAACCGTCGGCTGCCTCCCGAACCTTCCCTGGAACCTTAAATACCAAAGGAGGCGCTCTGCCCCCCACGGCCACTCGCTGGCCGTGTGCAGCGCCAAAATAATCCCCGGGGGGAAACGCTTTGCGTTCCCCTCCGGGGTCCCCCTTCTGGCTGGGGCTGCAAGAAAGTGAATGGGCCCAGCAGCCCCCAGTCTTATGAGTGCCGGCCACAGGAACGCCCTTTCTGCCTTCTAAGGAGAGCCGAGGGTTGGAGGGGGGTGGCCCGCTAAGCAGGTTGACCCTCTAGCGCCCCCTCTCGGGGCTGGCCAGCCTCTGAGCGGGGGCATGGAGAGGAATTACCGCTTTCAACACAGCCATCGGCCCCGCTATACAACTCTGCATGTATCACCAACATCTGACTTTGATGAGGGCGGAAATGCACTGGGTGCCTTTGTGATCCGCTGCTTTTTACACAAGCTAAACGCGGGCAGAGTCCATTGGAATCCATTGTAAATGTGGCCTTCCACGCTTAAAAATGACAGGTGGCATTCACATAGTTTGCGATACGAAGTGGAAAAAGGAGTAACTGCGATTTCACTCCTTTTTAATACTGTTTGCAGTACATATAGAACATGAGGAACATTACACAAAGAAATTACACAAAGGAGACCTTTTCACACTTAGAAAGAGCCCCTGTGTAATTTGTGCAGTTGTATAACATGGCCTCCAAGGAGTTCTGGACTCTGCAGTACATGTTGCCGATATTGGCCTTCACGGTCTGCGATAGTCCAGGCTTGGTTTATTCCTGATTTAACCTGCCTATTGGCTGCCTGCATCAGACTAATTCACTTAAAAGTTCTGTTCAGTATCTTTAGGAACATGGATTCAGTAGGTCTCATGTAACTAATTAGAACATTCTGAACAAATTTTATTAATTCATCCAGCGCACTGAACAACCTTGTTGAACCCCACACAAGAAATTGAAATTGGGAAGTTGCCTCATCATTACAGGTCCGAATAGGTTAGAACTCACTTGCACCAAGCCAAAAAAACACTGCGTAACATTCTTCAGACACTGACAGACATTATGAGCCAGTCCAAAAAATAAATAAGAAAATTAGCGAATTGCAGCATACATAATTTGTGGCAGCAGTCGGTCATAAAATGCTCTTTTTTTGCTAACTGGCCAAAATCAGGGACGTCATTTGGGGGTTGCACCTGCGACCCCTGGGGTCTCCCTTGCTACCCCTAAAAAATTAAAAAAACACGTTTAGTTTACAAATTGAAGCTCCTGGGCTGTGGCCAGCACCCTGTTGCTCTTTGTTTCTGGAGTGGTTGGATTTCTTGTTCCGGATTCTTTAAAAAAACAGGGTGCTCCACAAGAGTAACACTTTGAGCAGTGACTCTAAATAAGAAAGAATAGGAATAACAAATAATTTGTCTTTCTGGAATTCTATACAATAATTGCTAGACTCATTAAATGTTTATTTCAGGCACACTTTAGGGGTGAGTCACTGATTTGTTCTGTTCTTAAACACCTCAAATTCACAATGCAGACAAAAACCTCCAAACAGCATTTAAAGTAGAAACAGCATCCATTTCGGACTATGTATTTTGCTTTTCGCAAGTTGCAGTTACAGCATGTTCTTATCTGCCATTGTCTCTGTTACGAGCATCACAAGATATTCCATCTCAGTGTCCTCGCTCACTTACAGAATCCTTGTGCCTAAAAGCTTGTGTACAGTGTAGAAATGTTTGACCATAGCAGATAAAGTGGCCCTTGATTTAATTGTGCCACAATGAATGATTTGTTGTAATGTGTCTATCTTTCCTATCTCCCGGTCATGCTGTTCATGTTTGTTTGCATGTTTGAGGTAATGAGTGGCCAGAGTACGGGCTGCCGTGTGAGTGCGCTGCTTTCGCTGCGCTACTTCTTTATTACACGGTTATGAACCCTCCCAATGGTATGTATTTTGCCAACCTCTGAAGCCTGAAAAGTAGATCCACGCAGGCTTGACATGTGACCAATTACCAGTTTAACGGCATCCATTACATAGTGTAACTTGCTTTATGACTTTGAGAACATTCAGACATGTAATTGCTCATTTTACTACAGCCGGTCAGCTACCTATGATATGATAGTTTATTTATATAGCACCTATCTATACACAATGTGTTTCAAAGCGCTTGATAGCAGTAAAATAGCTCAGGGGTTTGAGCGCTTGCTGCTGCGTAGTGTGTGTGATCTGTAGGTTTCAGATTCATATACCGGTAAGGCCAACTCAGACTTTCATCCTTCTGAGGTTGATAAATGAGCACCAACACAGCTTGGGTGATATTGTACGCATATTTGTTCTATATAAAGCTCTTAAGTGTAAGTGCTATATAATAACACATCATTATCATTTGGCCTTGGACGTCTGCTTGCATTCACAGTAATTTGGTAATATGGGCCTATACACACTGATCTTACCGATACATATAGGGATCCATTCTTGTATGCAATGTATATTACATTAGTGATATTGTAACCATATTTTTTGTAGAGTACTTAGGAACAATGCTATGCGATGCCACTTCCTGTTTTGTCAAGGAGTGAACGGCCGTGTTCCATCGCTTCCCGTGATGTCACTTCGGGGTGTAGTCAAATGACATCACTTCCTGTGATGTCATCAGAGGTCAAGGGTCATGTGCTATCACTTCCGCTACACCTGGCATTTTGGGGAAGTGACGTCCCTGGCCAAAATTGATCTGCTTATATGGCTGCTAAAAGCAAAGGGATTCCATCGGAATCCATTGTAAATGATGTCTGCCATGTGTACATGTCAAGCAGCATTTTCACTATTTGAAGTTCGAAGGGTAAAAAGAAGGTGAAAGGGCGACTCCGTCTGTTTTACTCCTCCTTTGTGCACTTCTTATTGCAAATGATGAAAATGGTGTACATGCTTTTTTTACGGACCACTGTGAAGAAAACGATTATCACGGAGGTAATGACACGTAGGTATGTTTGCATGGAACCAGTTGGCCACTTCAGTCAAAAGTATCTCCTCACAGGTTGCTGGTGACGATCTAACCAGACTCTTCCAGGCAGTGCCAGTAGCTAAAAAGCTTCCGGCAATTTCGATCACTGAAGTGTAGATCAGTACAAATCTGCATTTTGGTTCCAGTAAAAGGGTTGTCATAAGTCCGGGAATTTTCTATTGGCAAAATGTCACATAAAAAAAGGTGTATTTGTCCCTGAATTTCCATAACTACGCATTGAAACAATGGCACACTTGGAATAGACATAACCAGAAGAAAATGATTTGCTCCTCTTTTGTGAACTGTCACATTTCTTTATAGTATTTGCTATTGTGTCATTTTGAACAGCCAAAAGAGGCGACTCTGCATTTACAAATCATTCTCGCAGCAGTTACACTTAGAAAATGCACAAACTAAGCATTTACATTGTAAATTATGCACAGACATGCTCAATTAAGCCAGGGTCATATACCACTGTATTTTGGTCAATGACAGGCATCTGCAAATGACCACGTTATGTTTCTTTTTTTAAATGGAGTATGAATTTTTGCGATCACAAGAAATCCCCCTTTGCATTATAATGCTGATCCACAGGGATATATTACATTGCCTGTGAAAACATGTTTTCCCGATACCTTATTGGGGAAAATGCTTCCTTTGCCCTCTTTTTTGCACTATTAGCAGTCTGAAAAGTGTCTGAAATGTTCTATCTGGACCACACCACAACAATTTGGATTGGCTGCCCACTGAACGAAGGATTACATTCAAGAATGTATGCATGCCTTCCCCTCCCGCTCTCCATGCCCCCCTGCCTACTGCTCCATGGGACCCAAATACTTCTCCAAGCATCTACATTGATACATAACTCAGCGATCCCCCAGATCGAAAATAGCAAATAAACTGCAACGCGTGATCAATAATACATCAATATTCATACATTTGGTGACATTTTTCCCTGGCCCCAACTCTGGATTAGCCTCTCCACAGGACTAAGGAATTGGGAAGATCTCTAAAATGCAGGTGAGCATCTAAAATAGAAATTTTAAACAAGATGTTCCGAGAAAGGGGAATTAAACTTATCAAGCTCTCAATGTGATCTTTGCTCTACAATGGAACGGCCTATTGCTGCTTATATTTCTACTTAGTTCCAGGAAGACGTGTTTAGTTACAAAGCTGTGGAATGGACCAATTGCTCCCTCTTTTTCCGTTTGACCCACTGCATCCTGAAGAGAATGCCTTTGCATGTGACCCTTTATAAAGCACTAAGAAAGAATAAGTTGACCTTTGCTTCCAATGAGACACGTCAATTCACTGAAATGCGAGGGGAAATGCACCCTTTAACAACAGTGACATCACAGAAAATGCCACATGATCTTGCACCCTGCTGATGTCACAGGAAGTGACATTAACCTGATAACATAATAGGAAGTGAAGGAGGATAGCACAGGGGCAATGCACTGGTCTTGGAAGCAAGGCCACGCAGAACAACAGAGGTTTGAATCCCAGATCCACGCTTAGAAACTGAACGTGGGTATGATATTAGGCGTGTTATAAAAAAAGTTAAAAATAACTACTACGTTTAAGATTAAGACAACAATAAACAAGCAAGTTAAATGTTGTTTTAGTTGCTCACTGTATATTAATTAAAACAATAATAACAACTAGTCGTTCCTGGCATAACATATGCCGTTCCGGTGAATCGTAGGTTCACTTCTGTCCCTCTTCGTAAATATCAGAATTTCCACTGATCACTTCCAGGAAGGGGGCGTACGTCCCTGTGACTTATTAATAGTCATTGAAAAGTCTAAACGTATAGATAACTGTCTTCTTTTGACTTTGAAAGGCATATTTGTTTTGTATTAGATGGAATGATGGGTATGCAGGGTATAAGAACAGTATCCAAGTTCCATCGATTACACGGGCCTCTATGATTTGTCTTTGTAGACATGTAATTGTCAACCTTGTTCCATTGCAGAGTCCCTTTGATTGCATAGGATTGCGTAGTAGCATAATTACAGCACCTTCTAACTGTGCTCATTCTGGTTGTTAAAATGCCAGCTGCTGTTTACGTGGAAGACAGAGGAGGACTTTGCCATTTGGACATCAGGGGGCAACCTAAGACTGATACATTGCATCAGCCGAGTATGGAAACATACCTATAGATTTCTGTTCTTATACAGTGTTTCATATCGGATTCCTTCTTCTTCTAGGTGCTACAACAGCAAATACTGTTAGTATCCAAAGTAATGCTACTCACTGAATCAGCCACTGAAGGATAAAGGACTGAGTTGGCCCTAACGCAGGATTTGAATTTGGGAAGTGCAGGTTGACCATGTCTGAGGCGAGCACTTAAACAAGTCAAAAAGAGAGCCTCACATGCCAAGGTACATCCCGGCTCAGTGTCAGGTGCCGAGGCTCACCCCAAGATCACATGTTGAATACATATTTGAAGTGCAGTTTTATATAAGCACCCATCATATACACAAAAACATTCTGGCCTATTGTACGCTCAAATACATCTCATGCCCTGTTCAGTCACATGCGTTCCATCAAGTCTCATTGCCATGTACAGCATTGGGTATCCCGTACAGCCACATGTGCCTAGGTGTTGACATCCTGCATTCAATTCTCATAACGAGACACAATATGCCAGCTGAAGCCATCCTATGCCCAAACGCAGCCAGGCCCCATTATATGATCCGAGTGCAAACACATTATGCAATTTCCAGCTGCAAGTATGAAGAATAGCTTCACGTGTCCAGCTGTGGCTTCTAGTACCCAGCTAGTCCACATGTGTACAGATACAGGTACCTTTCATGACACATTCAGTCTCACACTCCCAATTCTACCCCTTTATCTGGGGAATGCTGGTTGGGGATAATGGCTGGTGCTGCTTGAGGAAGTGAGCAGTGGAGATATACAATCGATAATCATTCCTGCTCTCCTGAATCAAGGTCCAACCAAGGTCCTTCCTGGTGCTTCCTAGAGTGAACTGAAGTCAAGAAAAGCAGGGGCCCCAGTGCAGCAGGGAGAAAAGACCCTAACAACAGATTACACACCATAAAAGGGCAAAGGTTCTGAGAGGCAGGGGAGGGAGCTATATAGACTGCCAGGCCAGTGGGGATGGTCTCTTCATAGCAGAGGTTCCTCCCTTATTTCTCCCTCTGAGTAGTGGTACAAATGGTTACCACCCCATCCCAAACTCCTCGGCTGCAAATGGCAGGCTCCTGAATGGCTAAGGGGAGGAATAGAGTGGTACTTCCCAACCATTTCCCAACCCTTAGCCCCTCAACAGCCTCATATTTGCTGCTGAAGGGCATGGGGAGGTGCAACGGTGTGAACAAAGGAAGCAAATATGGAGTGCAGAGACCCCCCTTTTCTGTTCTGCCCCAGGAATCGTAACCGGTAAATGCAGTTAAACCCAGAGGTTAGTCAAGGGTAGCCCCAGAGGTGGCCATAGACAGTGCCTAGGTAGCAGCTGCCAGGAATAGCATCCTGCAAATCACGACCATGCATGAAGCAACGCTCAGAGAGGGGCTGCAAACCCAGGAGGTTGGCTTCCCTCCTGTGAGGTTCCCTTCCTGGGACACCCCCCAGCTTTCTCAATGGTAAGCACTGGCAGACTTTCTTTTTGACACATCTGCTTTCCCTCTAACATCAGCATTCCCATAACACTCTGAAGGAGCCTGCGGTTGTCAGGGCGGTGGTATATAAATACTTGGCAATACTTTATGTTACAGCATCTGGCCGGCCAATCATCACAGTGTCTCTGCCTTTTCGCTCAAACTCCCATGGTTCCTCCTGAATAGGCTATATAAGCCCTACAGTGACTTGTCTCCAGTTGAGGTTCCCAATAAAAAACACAGAAATCCATCACTCATTGCATGGCTTTTCCCCCTTATCCGCACCATGCCCTCAGAGTATTATAAACGCCCTTGGATACACCTGCATTAAACCAGTTCTTATATCAGCGAACATACATATATATTATAGCATCATGCATGTACGTCAGAGCAAAAGGGGCCAGAGAAATTCGGGGTAGTCGAGGAAAAGTAAAAATGTTGACTCAAATGCCTTCCACCCCTGTCCCCCCGCTCCACCAAAATAAAATGTGCAAATGTGCCTCTGCAGTATGCATTGCAATTCAAAAGAATACAACTAGGAGATGCACAGACAAAGAAAATAGAAGCAAATGTTAAGCTTATGTTTATCATCCTAACTGTACCTCCGTTTCCAGTATTGCATTAGTAACGATATGAACAGCAGGAATTATTGAGAGACGAAAACTTCCCACGTATGCTACATCCCTTCTTCAGGGAATGGTAGAGCATAACTTTTTTCAAAGTGTCACTTCACCGTGACCCGTTTGCCGGCTGTGACTTGCGTCTAGTAGTATTGCCTTTCGCTACTTATTCACCAAGTACAAGAAAAGTTGCCAGAAACACCTAAAAGAAAAATTACAGGGTCTATTAAAATTAAGCACAGTCAAATCTCCTCGTATCTGAAATTCCTTGTGAATATTGCACTAGATACATATGTCGCTTCTATTATTCAAGGAGAATAACTTGGAAAGATTATGTAATGTGTCCGTCGAGCCTTCGTTGTAGGAGGCTCAAAAGGGAAATGTTAAACCATGATTTAGCTGGAACGAGAATGATAAAACAAGGCCTCCCACTGACAGAATATAAAGTCTGCTGTCCAACCCGGATGATGCTTGTATGACAGGATCCTTTTCAGTTCTTACCAGTATCATTCATAAGATCCTGCCCACTAACAAACTGCTCAGACCAGTCGCAAGAAGGCACGCCTTATTCGAAAAGAAGTGTAGAGTCGCTAAGCACCCTCTTGTTAATGTAATGAAAAATGTGGATGCTTCAATAGATCCAAGAAGGCTTGTCCGTGCATTTTACAGAAACACTATAAACCAGGCAAAAAGAACATATGAACTGCAGGCACGGGACTGCATGTTAATCGCTAGTAGCTCTCGCGATATCAAGACAATTCTAGAAACTAGTAGCTCCACGTTCCTCAAGTTCTAACCAACTAAAGAGGACCTGACAGGGTATGTTACTGTCTCCAAAGGCTTAAACATTCTGCAAGTGTGTATGGCAGTTCCTTCGAGGACATGGGTAGTATAGCTCAGTGGCAGTGTGCTGGTCTTGGAAACAAAACGGCACAGAGCAACACAGGTTCGAATCTCGGGTTCATTTACACACTTAAGTAGATTATCTAAGACATCAGAGATGGTTTCACATACATGATCATCATCATTATCCATGTTTCTATCTGTGAAGACAACAAACATGAAATATCCACTATGGTGTCTGGAATTGGAATATCAGAAGAAAACATGTTAGTGCTGCATTAACACTTTGAACAAAATAGTCTAGATTAACCACACATTCTTGATATGTGTGTGTACCGTCACAAGAGTGACAGATCACTACCCTGGCCAAGACTGGAGTACTAGTTAAACTGCACTACTTTATTTTTGGAGGGATAACACAGGATGGGCAGAACACCAAATGGAGGGAGCAGTAAGTGAGTCTCATCTTGAGTTGGGAATTAAAAGGGGCCCATCTTCTCTCCAAGGAGATTGAGTTGTAGTGTCAGTATGAACCTAAGAGTCTCCCGTACCGTTTTTCTCAGGATTGCCAGGATTCCCTCCACCACAGATCTCTTCAGGATCTTCTTCACGGTTTAGTTCTGGCTTATCAGGTTGCACTGAAAGCACTACCTTTTAAGCCAAAGCTAATGTCATGGTACTGAGCGCTAGATGAGAATGAGGGCTTCCTAATCGAGATGACATATGAGGGTGGATACATACCCTGTAGGGGTTGTTTGGTTATGTGTCCACCCATACAACACCCATCTGGGGTTTAAACCTATGTCAATTGCCGCCCATTCCCACCCATCCCTGACAAAAAATACACCCCTTTTGCACTCTTTCCTTGCATTTGTATTGGGAATCAAATTTGGCAGCCATTTTTTATTCCAAGATGACAGCCACCTATGTTAATAATTTTAAAAAGGTACCCTACCTGTTATTTTTGCCTAACATATATGAACAGGTGCTTTTCAGTAACACAAGGCTTATTTTTTATTTTAATACAATTATAAGAAAACTTATCATTGAAAACCAGTGTGCCTATGTTGTCACTGAAAATGGCCATTTACTTGCTTAGAGTGTCAGTCTAGTATTTTTTGTGAATGGGGAGTTCCTTTCTGTAAGTAATGTGATGTAAGCAGTCCCTTATTGTACGTGGCACGTGTTAGTGATGTAAGCAACATTTAATTGGATTTGAAGTGTGTGCTTGTTTCAACAACATAGCCATTTTGAGTGGACATCGTGAGTGAAAGGGAAGGCTTTTTGTTTGCTATTTGTTAACCCACAGAAGCCCTTTGCACGCTGCATCAGTGTTCCTTCATGTAAGTATTACTGAGCATATGTTTATACAGAAACTGTGTGGCACAATGGTTAAGGTCTGTGACATTAAATCAAATGCAGCTTTAAGCCAAGGAATACAGCGTTCTAATCTTGCCTGTGTGAGTTTTATGGAGTGGCTATTATTGCGGCTCTCGGAGAGGCTATGTAGGAAAAACCTTACAGGTTGCATAGCAATTAGTATATAATAATTCCAGATTACAATCCAGATGGTGAAGAGTTGTTAATGTTTAAAACTTAGGATCTAACATGTCCAGCAAAGTGATTTCCTTATAATAAATGTAATTGAAAACCATCCCAAGATCTTCATATGGTCTTGTGCTTATGGTACTTGTCTTTGGTTCTGACAATCTGGGTTACAATCCTACATTTGGAAGACAAAACATCTTCAATCTTAAAAAGTGCATTATTTAATTCATCAACACAGCAAGGTCTGCAATCTCAAAATAGAGGGTAGACGCCATTGGAAGTCTTTCAAATGGGTAATGGCGAGCGTTGTTGACTGCTCCCTTTGGTTCCATGTTTAAATGATTGCCTTTGTTCTTGCACCCATCTCACCCCACAAAAGTTGGTCTGCAGGCCTTTGATATTTTGCAAGCACAAAACGGAATTAAACAAATAAAGTAACTTATAGTTTTACCACCTGCCTTAAATGTACTTATGTGGCGCTTTATTCTTTGCGAGAGATATTCATTTTACTGAGCATACTTTTATCCTGAAGCTGTGTGTCACAATGGATAAGGAGGTGTGTGTCTTGCAGCAAATGCAGCGTTAGGAAACACAGGATTCTAATCTTGCCTGGGTGAGGTTTTATGATCGGAGGCACGAGTAAATGCGGCTCTGCAAGAGGGTATGTAGGAAAGACCTCACAGGCTGCATAGCAGTTAGTATATAATAAATACAATTTATGATGCAGATAGCGAAGAGTTCATGTTTAAAACGTGGGATTTAACAAGCCTCGGCAAAGTGATTTCCTTATAATATATCTGACTAAGAAGAAACCTAAGCTCTTGTCATCTTGTGGGTAAGTGACTTGCCTTTGATTCTGACGAATCTTACGTTCAGAAGACAAATATCTACAAACTTAAAAAGTGCATTTGTTCGAGAAAAGGAGATTTCTGCGTGTACTACTGCTGTTTTAAGGATTATAAAAACCTTCCTGTGGTGCGGAGCGCAAGCGCTGACTTCAGCGACAAGTTCAGTCGCCGGTGCCTCTATAAGAGAAAGACGCCTCCTCTACCTCGTGTACTTTGTCACTCCTCAGTCCGACGGAAGGAAGGAGGGGGAGAAGGCGTCTGGGGTGAAGGAAGGTCTGAGCCTTCAAAGTACTAAGGCGAGGGGGATCAGAGATTCCAGCTGTGCGACGCTACTCCCAGCTGCAAGGACGAAGTCGCTAGTTGCCAGTAAGCGAAATGTGAAGTCAGCAGTCATTAACATTTCATTGACACCTTCTCACGTGTGCGTGCCCGACTGCCCTCAACAGTTTAATGTAAACACTCTCTCAAAGTCCGAATGCCTTACATCTCCCCCACAGCTACAAACCACTGATGCTGCCGATGATAACCAGAGCACGCCGAAGTTACTGCCCCCCCCCACCCCGCCAGATGTCCAGTCAAAAGCTCCAGAGACATGTAGCGTATATCTATCTCCGGGGGTACCCACGGCTTCCGTGGCTTCACCCTCGAGCAAAGCCTTAGCAGTTTTGAAGCTGAGGAGCGATAATTGCCTGCGGTCGGGGGAAAACCACAAGAGATGGGGACACAAAGGCTCTTAATGACTTCAACTGTGACCCCCGGTGTCAACAACACATCTGTCATTGTCTTTGCGACTTCCATTTCCCACATCAGACCTAATCCAAGGTGTCTGTAACGTGAATAAGGAGTTTCTGGCAAAAGTCTTCGGATTTTCCTTGGTGAATCCAGACTGCCTAAAATCTATGGATCTACACAGGTACCCAGGACATATCAGACATGGCTCAAGCGCACCCTGGTGTACGGTGGAAACAAGTCCTTGCTCAGGTACATAACAGTGATCATTTAACAGTTGCCCCTTTAGGGCAGGACTTCGCTAAAGTGTCATCTCCAAGGAAGAACCCCCCCACTACCACTGTAATTGACGAGCCCAGTGCCCTCAGTAACATTGGATGCCGTGGGCTTGGGAAACTCGCTTTGTGAATCTGTCTGGGACTCCATTGGTCTGAGTGACAACCAACTTCATGAACCAGAGGTTCAACATGACATACTAGAAGCAACTTCGCAAGTGTCCAAGGCAGTTCAGTGGTGCGTGGCTGATGGTCTTAGTAAAATTGCTCTGGCATCAGACGTCCTTGTAAAGACAGTACTTATCACAGGGGCGTCATCAACTACTCAAAGATCAAATAAAACGGGCCCAGAGAGGAGAGGCGCTGCCAGCACTAAATTAATGGCGTTCTTCCACCCTAAGTTGAAAACAACACAGACCAACTTTCACGACCTAACAGGTGAATTATCAGATGCAGAGATGTTGGAAGGTGCAGAGGACAGCCTCACTCCCACTCCAAAGTTTGCTAAGCGAATGGAAGAGCGAGGTGTCCTGCGTGGGGCTGGGCCTGCAGGGCCACATCAGGAAGTAGTAACTCCATGGGGATGGACCTGTCTTCACGAAATCAACCTGAGGTCCATGTAATTCAGAGGTCCCTGCAATGGGACAAATATCTGGAGTCGACTGAATCTACAGCCTCAGGCCCTGTGATCAGAGGGGGGTCGAGCCAAGGCTAGCACAAGTAGGAACCACTTCATTGTGTCAGCTACGGGCCAAACTAGCAACAGGCATGGTTCGAAAAGTTCAACAAGCCCTGACCAGACTATCCACTGGTAGTGGAAAGAAAGGTCAGGGGAAAGGAAGCAGCAGGGAAAGTGGAAGCAAAGAGCCTGCCCAGAAAACAACCAAGTTATCAGGATCCTCTCTACAGACCATGGATAACAGTTAAAAAAAAAAAATCGTTCTGGCCCAATATTTGCAGGATTCCTGGTACTCCTCTTCCAGCTCAGATTCCTTCACGGAGCCCTCGGCAAGTGGCAAAGCCATCAAAAGAGATAGATCCTCTTCGGCATGTCTTTTAGGTCATCCAGGGAAGCCAGATCTACTAACTATTATGTCATCAATAACCATCGCTTTGGCTCTGTTCACCAAGTTATACAAGGCCTTAAATGGCACCGTGTAGAATCAAACTACAGTGTTGGCCATGGTCCACTCCAAACATCTATTTGTGGAGGGCTTTATAACAGCAGCAGAGCTACGGAATTCAGAAGCAACAATATCAAAAGGTCAACCGGACGCCGCACCAACCTTTGATGGGAAGGTGAAGTCGGCTACACGAGATCAGGAAAACCAAACACTCGGGCTCTTCCTTGTATGAGCAGGACTCGCAAGAAAAGGTCCCACTGTCAACTTTAAAAGCCGACCTACGAAAATATGCGAATGCCGAAGCCTGGCAGTCAGCGACTTCACCAACTGGCGATGTGTTAAAACAAAAACTGGATGTCGCCACCCAACCATCAATTAAGTCAAAAGACACCAACCTAAATAGGGAATTCCCAATTTCTGGCCAAAAAAGAAAGAAGAAGAAGAACTCCAAGGAACAACTGTTGACAAGCCAACCAGAGCAGAAATGTTATCGTGTTGTGAAATCTACAGATTCTCGGAAATACGAGCGAACTTTTAGTCTCTCCAGGTTCCTCTCAAGATCTGCATGCTCAAGAAGCCGTTGCAAAAGGGGTGAAATCAACGCACCCTCTGTTGATCGTAGACGATCCAGATGATTCAACAGGCGAGGATCAGGTGGAAGACGAAGCCTTTACTTCTCAGGAGCTTATGAACCTATCAGTGTATTCTATCACTGAGTCTGAGCTTGAAAGAGAGTCTTCACCAGGACTGAACAGCGGCTAGACAAGCCCCGCACCAGGTCTCGCATGTGAGAATTGAGACGTTCAACGGGGGGCTGAATGCTCCCCAAAGTTCATGACACTGGAAGAAAGAAGACTTAGAGCTGAGAAAAACTACCATTGTACAGGGCAGACTAGAGGTAACAACCAGTTCACCAATAAGGATTTAAGGTCCATCCATTTCAGCTCTGAGAAAGTGGAAACGGAGTTGGGCCCAAGACAGGCCAAAGCAGCACCAGAGCATCCTAACCAGTTGGCCAAGTCTGACAAAAGCCAGATCCCGGATTGGAGGCCCAAACCTTGTCTATAAACCCCAATGGCCCGCACCTAAAGAGGAAAGCATCAGAGTTCAGGAGCACCTCGAAGTGGACGGAAATCCAACAACAGGGCGAGAAAAGCATCAGCTCTGTGAAACTCGAGAGAGTAGTGGATAGGGAGGTTGACTTGATATTGACCCGCAAAGGCGTAATGGACTTACTTCAATGCATTCCATACCTTCGCCAAATCACCTCAGACAACCTTCGGTTTATCTAATTTGTGGATGAATCACTCACAGAGAGCGTTCATCTCCACACAACCTCTCCCATAGTGAAAGGTAAGCTGCTGGAAGCAGCAGAAATCAAATGTTGGACTTTGACATTACAGCTGTGAAAGATCTTGCAGAAGTCATCTCGCCTGTGAACGGTATGAAGGAGGTGAGGCACAGCCTACACCAAAGTGAGCAACTTTGGAAGGCAAATGAAGAACCATCTGGAAGGTTTGAACTGGGAAACCAAAGAAAAAGGGGAATAGGGCAAGTTACATCAGAGCAAAAGGGAGCTTCTTATGGTCCAGGTAGAACCAACTTAAGTATCACAATACACGCTGACAACAACAGCGCCCTTACAAGAAAGACTGAGATGCCACAAGAGAAAAAGCCCAGAGCTTCGGCCAATACCTCCTGGTTCTGGCTCTCGGGGGCGTTGGCTCACAACATTAGACCATAGCTGCCGAAGAGAGGATATCTTCCACACCCAAGGTTGGCATCGTGGAACACAAGAGTTTTCAAAAACCATACCGCCAATAGCGATGTAAATTTAGGTGCTTTGACTTAGTGTGTCTCCAGGAAACTTGGCTACAGACGAAACCATGCTTGGACGGATTTACCGTAATTCTCAGCCCTTCCAGAAAGGGCCTTAAAGGAAGACCACAATCCGGCCTTTTGACTGCAATTAAGTTAGAGAGTGATCTCAAATTAATCGAGGTGGGACTTGACAATCTTTTTGCTCAGGTGACCATAGTGGGGTGGTCCCCACCAGTCAGATCATCAAGAGGTACAGGAATCACCTCTGGCATTTACAAACTTATACTGGAGCCCGAGGGCAACGTTGACCAAAGGCTTTCTCGACCTTGTGACCTCACTGATATACGGCGTACACATAAAATATGACTTGTGCAACATAATTTTGTGTGGCGACTTGAACACCAGGTGCCTGTCATTTACTCTTCATGGAAATCTTTATGTTCTGAAATCTTAATATAATAGTTGGGACGTAGTATGATTTGGATTTTTGAGCAGTGTACTCAGCATAAAAGTGGATACAGCTTTATACTATCTGCGATTCTGCAGTAATGTCAAGGAGTGCCCCCCTTCTCACCCGAGTCCGATCTTTGCTGGATTTCTTGGTCGGTGCCTTCTTACGGACGTATCGGGTCTTGAATAAGGCTGCACGAGTCTCTTCCGACTCCAGCGTGCGTTCAAAGTTCCGGGATGCAATGATCCAGGAATCTGGGAAATTAAGAAAGTGCACTACACAGCACACGAGTCCAGGAAGTAAGAAAGAAAGGAGAGGGACTAGGAATGGAGTTAGTAGGGACAGAATCAGGGAAACAATACAGTGCGCTACGGAGCACACGTCTGGTCGCTACTTCGTAATAGCATTGAGACGTGCAGAGCCGTGGGGAAGTGGTCTATTAATAGAACACGCTACGTCCAACGTGTAGAGCGAGGAAGGTGTTTCACGCTGGACGGCCATGTTGGGAGTACCAGGGAGTGTAAGCCCCGTTGAGACAAGGACCAGGAAGTCCAAAAGGGGCGCGTTCTGTAGGTCATGACAAGTAAAGTATATGCTTGTTCCTAGGCACAACAGGAAACTTGGGGAACTTTGTGGGACGACCAAGATTGGACGGTGAAGGTTGTTTTCTGTGATTTGAATGGCCTCTCGTTCCAAATATTTTACTACCTCAGTGTTATTAGATGTGACTGATGTCAGTTTTGACTTCTAAATGCGTACAGTGGGTTATTGTAATTGTAATTGGTTATTCATAACACGCTTAATACCCAGGAGGTTTCTAAGCACGAACCCGGGGATCGAACCTGTGATGCTCCGTGTTGTCTTGCTTCCAAGGCGAGGACGTTGCCCCATAGCTATGAATTAAGAGGGAACCTGTGTCTTCTTCGTTGTGGGATAAAGCATCATTTAAAAGAGTTGTATGGCATTTTTTGTGTGTGAATAATCCAAGTAAAACTAGCAGAGAATGTGACTCCCAAATAACAAAACACAGTTACCCTTATAATGTTTTCTCTTCCATTTAAATCAGTCTGCGATTCCTTGGTGGTGCACCCAAATAAAACATGACAGGCTTGCTGCTATTCAACCTAAGATCATAGTGGGCCATTAAATCAACTTTCCTTATTACTAGCCTCTAAAGGGCCTGCATAATTCACGCTAATATCACCACTTTATTACCCAAGGGCCTGCAGAATTCACGTTATTACCCTATTAGCATATAATCCTGATAATCCTGATAATCATCTTCTCAGACTACAGCACGTCTGTTGGGAGTTCATGCAAATCTTGGCACAATCAGTTTACAAAGAGATTAAAAAGGGGCAAACTGCCACCCTGCTGGACTTCTTGGGAACAATGTAAATATTCTGTCTTTGCCTAACCCGAACTTTGGCATTCAAGATGACGATATATTTCAATTATACAAAAATCATTGCTGATGTCCTGCGTCACATCATGTGTGTGTTATTCAACAATGCGTGCCAAGATAAGGCTGCATGTTTAACTATCACTGTGTTTTAAGGGTCTGCATTTTAACCATATGTACCCCTTCCACATATGTTGTATTCAGTACATTTCATAGACACCCCTTGCCCACTGCCAACAGCGGAAACACATTACAAGATAAGACTTATGGGCAGTCTTTGAATTCTGGTCATAACACAAGTATAGTGACCAGTGTTTGCAACACTGTCGGCAGAATCTTGTGAGGCATAAGAGCTGCCTCACAAGATTCTTGCTAATTCATTTCAAAATTATGATTGAACACCCTCTGAAAGCTTCTCAAAACACCTAGTTGAGGTTCTGGTTTTTGGACCTTTTTCCACTCACTAGCCAGAACGAAGCAAAATCTTTTTTCAACTTGTTCTTTAACGTCATTGTAAAATGGGGCTGCATTTTTATGTAAGAAAGCCTGTACAGGGGTCACTTACCTGTAGGTATAGGGCCCCTTTTCCTCCACTACAGGTGTCTCTCCATCCAGCACTTCCATTGGATTCGTGACATTGAAAAAGTAGAACTGCATGTATACAGGCGGAGGAGGATCCTTCCATGCTTGAAAGGCATCTGTTCCATTTTTTAAAGCAGCTGCCTGAAAACAAACAAATGATAGGCCTTTATTTTCACGCTGTCACTGGCAAAGAATATAGAGGATGAGTGATAAAGAAGAGGGTTGCCTGAAGATAAAGGTAGACAATTCAAAATGCTCATACAGGTATGGGTTTTAAAAAGACAGTGAAAAAGTTACCTTTTTAAGGAACACTAGGACAGTGACAAAGGCAGGTTTTAAAAGGCCTTTGCCAGCAGAGGCATAGTGAAGACAATAGCTTCCCTTTATGATTAGTAGAGGCTGCCTACATTAGAAACCCAACAACCACAATTAGACAATTCATTCCCATTACTTGAATTATGAGGGAGTTCCAATTCTGTAAGAAGACATGGAGGCAAGTATAATTGTTCACTTGCTTTACTTTTATTTCAACAGCAAACAAACCTGTTTAAATGTAAACTACATTTCCCAGCATCCCTGAGATCCATCTATTGCTTATTTAAATGTATTGGCTTTCTCAACCAATTGGAAGTCATTAATCTCTGAGACCCTCACATCCTATCGTTAGCACTCGGCAGGGGGGAGCCAGCCAATCAGGTTACTAGGAACGCTTGCTTGACACGCCAGTCTAAGCCCGCGTTCCAAACCATCTAGCAGCCGGCGGCCCGCACTGCCATCTTCCCCCCACCCTTACCCCTTTTTCTATTTTTAATCCTCCCGCCACCAAACTTACCTTATTGCGGCTGCAGCGGCACTTGCCGCCCCAGCTGCACCTTCCTCTATGCTCAGAACGGCCGCCATGGAAAGGGAAGAGCGACTCCATACGGAGCCCCACTTCCCTTTCCATGGTAGCCATGTTGCTAAAGGATTTTCCCTCGTACAACGGGATGCTGCATGCGTCCTGTTGTAGGAAGGAGACATTTTATTTTTTAGCACCCCGGGTTGCCGCTTTGGTAACCCGGGGTGCTAAAGGCGTTAACAACTAATCCAACCCACCAGATGGGGTGTTATCGGCCTGGGGCCCTCTTTAAATATCCTTGCTTTGCTCAGGCTTTGAACTCGGGCCCCGGGCCGATCCCACCAGATCCGGCCCGCCAGATCGGGTGTTACAGCAACATGACTGCTTTCTCTTTCTCCGATGCAAACGCTCGGTCTTGTAAAAAAAGCTCCGTCCAGCAAACCGAAGACCTTGTGATCCAACATGGACCACGTAATCTTCAATGGGACGAGAAGAACGGGAGACCCTGGTATGCTCCCAATCATTGCCATCCAACTGGAAGACTTCTACTCTGAACCTTGTGATAAGGCCAAGTAATGACACGAGTTATCAGATAAATGTGGTTTAAAAAGAAAGTTATATTTAGTAAACTGTTAGGGAAGGAGTTCAACCAAGCGCCTATAGGAGCTAGGGAAATATCTAAAACTAATAATGACGTTCCTAGTGCAAACAGTTTCAGGGATGGGACAACACAACATAGGGGTTTTCTGAAGGTGTCCAAATCAAAGGTTCTTTACCTAATCTTAAGGTGCCTTGTCCCTCCAGGGGCACCCTATTCTACAAAACAGTGCCCAAGGATGTGGCCAAAAGAAGCCTCCTGACTACACTAAATCACCACACAAGATTTTCCAAGAAGGGTCCAACAAAAGAATTCACAAATCTTAATCTGAAATATCCAACACTAATCTAACATAACAAAACAGAAATGTTCTTTGATATTCCTTGTTTCATAACATCTCTCAAGATCTTTCCCCATGTTTCAGACTTCACTTCAGCTGAATAGCATTCACTTGTCAGTCCCTCCCAGACCATGGGGTTTCAAAGCGTTGACCCTTAGGTCTCTAGCAGACCTTGGGTTTCTTAGGATTCACTTTAAGTATCTCCCAGACTCAGGTTTCCTTTCGGCATTAGATATTCTTACCCTCTTGCAGAGCTTCTTCTTCTTCGTCTTATGTCTCTCTGTATGGTAACCTGGTCCTGGGTGCCACGTTGCAGATGCAGCTTCTGCCCATGGATTATAAGAGTTTCTACTAGACTAGCCTTAGCAAGCTAAACTAGGCTTCCCATGTGGGCCAATCCTTGTGTATCCAGGGAGCCGGGTTTAGCCTGTCTGCTTTATCGTAGTATTTGTGCCTTCTGGGCGCTTTCCAGTTTCTTGTATAGTTTCTGGGCTGATCAGTGTTTATACAAGCTAGCCTGGGATTTGTTTCCTCCCTGAGCGTGCTATGTCGGATCCTGTGATTGGTTGTGTCAATTGGCTTGTTACATTTTTATTGATAGACATTTTGTTCTGGTATGATTGAAGTTGGTCTAAATTGCCTCCCGTGGTTGGCTTAGAGGGTTTATCACGTCAGTACCAGTGTGGAATCGCCAGAGTTTGGGCTCGCTGATTTGCATTGCTCCCCATTGACTTGTGTTTTCCCCAAAAGAGGAGTTGGGTTGCCGAGCAGACAGAAAGCAAGCTGACCCTTGCCACCAGGCTGTGTCTTCAGTTGAGCCATTTGCTTCGCAGGCCCGCAAACCCTTTTATTTATGCAGATAGTGTTTAAAAAACACTTGCGAAGATAACATGCTTGTCTGTAATCAGTATAATAGTTGGGATTCTCTTATGCACGCTGGGCCATTCATCATACCCTGATAGCTGATTGTTTCTCTGTGGCCCTCGTCCACAACTTTAAATAATAGGAGTTGGAGCCAATTGTCTGTATGAAAAGTGGCTTTTTCTTTACAAGGAACATGCTGATTCTATGTCTCTGAGGCAATAGCGAGCCTGCAGTATTCTACCCCTTCCACTCTCTGAGAGGGACATAGGGGTAGCAGCCAGCCCAACCCTTTCCCTAGCAGTATGCCTCACCCAAAAATCCATTCAGCTCACCAAAACCTGAAAATAAAAACAACCATGTGCCCGGGGAGGCAACAGTATGACAATCACAGAGCAGCAAGTAAAATGGGATGGGGCGAGCGATAATTCTTGCCTCTGTGTCATTAATTGTATTAGAACCGCCTCTTACTATGAAGAATTCACATTACTATCAAGTAATGGGGATTCTAATACTATGGCAGGATACGGAGGCAGGTATTTTACTTTTATTCACCACTAACGTAGCTACCACCTTAGCTTTAAAACAGAGTCAACCGACCAATCCGCCACTCTCTGTAGTTTTTGTGTCTAGCTATTGGGCTAAAGTACTTGAAAGCCAAAGCCCCCTTCGTTCAATTGGGCACCAAACCTGGAAACGTTTATGCCGGCTTGTTCACTGACCCACCTTATCCACCCTGTAAGCATGGGAGTAGAAACTGCACTGAAAGGCGCTGGAGAGTGAGAAGAAGCTAAGCAGAGTCATTCGCCGTAAGAGAGCAGGTACCTTCCTCATACTACTTCAAACAATGAACAACACAAATCCACAGATTTGCCAGCAAAGCCAGGCATGCCATTTATCTGATGCCTGTGTTAGTATGGCAGGAATTGGTAAAAGTAATTTCAGCTGGTGAAAAAACTCTCTGTAACAAATCAATCATCCTTACGTCTAACACTCTCCTGCAGGGGGGGAGGGGCTATGTCTAAGAATAGCCAACCCAAAGAATAAGGCCTTCTAGTTCAAAGAACAGGAAGTCAGAGGTCTGCATTCACATCCTACAGAGATGCGTACTTGGACCCTGGAGGCCTCAGATATCACACCCCATTTGAGAAATGTTCCCCCACAGGCGATTCGTCACCATCCACATGCCCGCCAAGATGGCCGACCTATAAATTCCAATGGTCCTGTAGGCGTTTCTGTTTTCCATGTTCTGCTAAGAAATGTATGATGATTACCAAAGGGGCCTGTGACAAAGTTTCCTGCTTGATTCTGGGGACTTCTAGTGGAGTGACCAAGGGAGCTGAGTACCTTCCCGGACTAGTGGACGCTGGGTCCTGGGGTGAGTGGGAAAGATACCCTGATCACTCTCACTTAGCCCCCATAGACACTATGATGCTGGCCCTTTAATAAACATTGAAGAAGTACTCTGGTTCAAGCATCGTCAGCCACCCACCCATTACCAACATTCCTGGAACCCTAATCCGAAGCCTTCCCTCATTTTCTCAAAGCACTATACTTGCAACACTGTCCCTTAGAGAGATCAGTGCTCCAAGTCGTCACTGAAACACATTACATGCACTGAATGACAAAGCATTATTCCATGCCGGGACCTGCTCACACATCATGGGCCCTTCACAAAATCCTATACAACATCGCTCACAGACAAATGAAACGCTCAGAACTTGCAGGTGAATTTGCATAGGACAGTGGACCGCTCTGACAGGGTCACCTGCACTCACTCCATGAACACAACCAACACAGGAAAAACGGAAGATGTTAAATCCCTTACCCCACGATTATTAATATTTTCAAATACTGGCCTCAGTAAAACAGTATACCACAAGTCCAGTAGTCTACCCTAAACCTTGGGTATAACCGCTTTCGAAGTAGGACCCTCTCAGACCATGGGCTTCACACCATTTCAAAGTAGGTTTGGCCAGCAATCACTTCAATTGATATTTTCCCTCCCTGTTCAAGGTCTTTTCAGGCACATAATAATATGCCACATCCCTGCCACGGGTCCATTTAGTTAATGAGGTGCTTTACCTGCAGGTATCCTCTCTTCCATTAGCCTGTCCTCTGTTAGGTACAGCTCTGACTTATCCATTTCCAGAGTAGCTTGTGCAGGTTGGATAAGGTTGGACTGCCTCTTCCTGGGTAGCGTGGCTGCTGTATATCCAGGCATGGTTTGGAAGTGTAATGGCTTCCTTCTTTTTACCTCCCATTATTCCCCCCTCTTTTATTTAGCTTCTGATCAAGAGGAACTTGTTTTGACCCCAACAGTTACAGATGAAATCCTGCATTGGTGCATGTCATTGAGCCATTTTTGGACAAGTTATTGTTTAGCTGGGGCACCAATGAGGACAAATTCAGTCTTGGATGGTTTAAGTTTAAGGTAGGCAGTTGATCATCGCAAGGGAGAGCGCAAGCGTTTGGAATGGAGAAGAACACCTGTTCCGTTGGACAGAGAGAACCCTCCTCCAGTGGCAGAGGGAGAACCCATGGAACTCGGTAGTACACAAGGACCAGTTACCCCCGAAGAACGAGAGAGGTGAAGAAGAGGCAACTTGTGTTTTAATTGCGGAAGTCATGGCCATCCAGTGAGGACCTGCCCAAAAAGGCCTATACCCAAGAGTGAAAACGGCAATGCTCGTCCATAAAAGGAGGGATAATGGCAAGCAATAAACCAGTCTCTCCACAGGCCACAACATCGACCAATCTGGTTTGCCCAATACACCACTTAATAATGCCGGTTAACCTTCAAGGAGCCACTCAGGAACTAACAGATGCAATGGCTATAATTGACAGTGGATCCGCAGGAAACTTCGTTGATGCTTCCCGTTACGCAGAATTGCATGCAGTACCCTCTGGGACCACCACACACAATTAGGACTACAGGTGTAAGCAAGACCAACCTTTGGGATAAGTCTGTACCACACAGTTTGTTGGTAGCGAGCTGAGCAGCGAGGCTTATCTCAAGAGTGAATGTGAGCAGTACAAGTAGTTACACAGGGGACTTTCAATCACAGTGGTTCAAGTAGACCCTTATACTCGAGGTTTCTTGGTAAAACACTTATTAATTTATTACACAATCTTTTATAAAACATTTCACTAGAAGAAGACCACTTAATATTATAGACCAATACACTTCAATACAAAACTCTAGTTTTTGAGACAGTTTGAGCTCCCCTGAAAAGGGAGCAAAATGGCAGTAATTACTTAGCAATGAGCAAACAGGACACAAGTAAGTAGAATAGATTACATATACTTTCTAGGCAGTGCAAATAGTTTTAGTTCACCAGAATAGTTCAATTCAAGTCAATAGGCCAGGCCGAAGTCAATGGGCTAGTGTTCTGGATAGGAAAGAGCAGTTCTAGTATTAAACGGTAAAGTCTTTGCAAAAGTTCTCAGAAGTAGTTTAGGTGAAAAAGATTCATTTGTGGGGTCACAAGCTGATTAGGCCTGCGAGTTGGGAAAGTTTCACAAACTTTCACTGCGAGAGTGGCGTCCTCTCAATCGGGTTGGCACAGTACCTTTGTATGAAGTAAACAAATGTTGCTGAAGTCGTGGTTCCTGCCAGTTCCTGCAGATCTCGCTGTTCCTGAGCCTCAGTCATGGGTACAAGAGGGAGGACGTCAGGGGACTCCTGCAGTGCACAAGATCGTTGAAGAAAGCAAACAAAATGAAGTCACTTCAGTTCCAGTAGCTGTAGATTAAAGAACACAAACCGGTGTCCCTCTCCCTGGTTAAACTTAACCAGCCTTCAGAATGGTATCCAGGTGTCTTATGAGTTGATTGGTCCCACCAATTCAAAGGAAGAAGCCGTCCTTGAAGGAGCTTCTCTGTCGAATGGAGTTTGGCAATTCAGACCTGCAGCAGGGCTTCACTGGGCAAACCAACGGTCCAGTGGTTGCAGCAGCCGTCCGCTTCCAGCTCGTCTTTGGTTCTTTCGTTCCAGTGGTCGACTCTGCCTTCCAGTCCACGAGACTCACCTTTTAAACAGTTTCCTCTTTTTCATTCCAGCCTAGCTGTCACTAACCCAGTAGGGTGGCTGTCCTTGCCAGACAGTCAGCCAGCCAATCACGCCAGAGTGCATTTGGGTCTCCTAGGAGACTAAGCACAGGGCGTTTCGGCCTTTTCCCTCACTTCCTGAAGCTCGCCAAAGGCAAACAAACAAAGGGACCAAACCTGGTTTGGCGTGCAGAGACAAACACTAGAAGGACCTTTATAAAAAGAAATGGCGAAAAAAAAACGGGACCTGTTTAAACAAAGGGGCTTAAGGCGCCATCTTGCAAAACATGGCTCCCGTGAATTTTACCTACCGGTGTTCGCGGTCGGGAAAAATCATGCTAGTTCGTTGTAAAACCACTGCCACCAGCCTTTTCAATAGGAAAGGGTAGCATTTGACTGCTACATGAGTGTTTAGACATAGGGGATACTATCTAACCCCTCCAGCACTCCATTGTAAGATGGTGTGCGCTGGGTCTAGGAACTTGGAAAAGACTAGTAAAGTCAATTTCACTTTACATTCTCTGGGAAACAGTAGTTTATCCCAGAGAAAGTACCTAAACCTTTGGGAAGTCTAAAAGTCATCCCTGTGTCACTGCACTGAGGGTGCTGTGTAACAAACCTGAAAAGTTGATGCCTATGGAGTTATCTAAAACTCCATAATCAAAAGAAATAAACACAGAAAACAAAGTCAAGCAAAAGAGCTGGGGGTCTCTAAGGTAGAGAGGAATTAGCACATTTTGAGAATTCTCCCTAACTGCACAGAAAATGAACATACCTTTAACCGACAAAGAATGGTGCAAACCCATAACTTCAGTAGACAGATCCGATCTCATTTCAGGACCCATAACTCAACAAACCATACCATTAGCCATGAATTGCTCCCAAAGCCATCACAAAGTCATTCAATTTGACGCCATAGCCGCCCCACACTTCCAAGTGATTTTGGGTATCCCATGGCTAAAGTCTCATAACCCTTGGATCAATTGGAAACACCAGAAACTCACCTTTACAGGAGCTGGTTGTTCCCCTCTCTGTCGAGTCTCCTACCAAGAGGAAGAAGCTCCTCCTAAGACATTCCCTTGTATAGCGTTAACCCACGTCCCGGGTCTACCCAGCATATATCAAGACTTTGCTGATGTTTTTCGATCTGATCAAAGCCAATCGATTACCACCACATCGACAATACGACTGTCAGATCAAACTGATACCAGGAGCCCAGGTACCATTTGGGAGGACATAGGCACTCACTGAAAAGGAGAACGTAGTATTGAAACGGTATACAGTGTTTATATCGAATATTGTATATAAAATCCCACATATATCTAAACTTATATCTAGAAAACCTTTATATCGAATATATTTAGGGTGGGGTAAAAGGTTTACATCTTTTGGGGAAACGGTCGGGATTGGTTTTTAGAGGTTGGAAACAGTGCTGCTCTACCCATCGCGCTTGAAAGTCATCTTCAATGGGCGTCCCATATTCCTAGAAAACCCATCGGCCGCCAACATGTGGCTAGAAGATAACAACCTTGCAGATGGTAAAGATGCTCCCCAGATGGAAGATTGAGGCTCTCAGACCATCGACACACGACACATGCTGCCATAAATGGCCACAGTAAGCACAAGCAGCCGGATCTCAGAAGGTAATCCAACTAACAGTTAGCTACATAGAACCGGCCCTCGTTCGGCCTCTCCGCCAGACACCAGCCCTATCCCCCGCAAACAAGCCAGGTCGGGCCAGCCACCTGCCCGACCCAGCTCGTGCCCGATACCCGGATGGGTTTAGACGGCTCGAGAGCACCCGAGCACCACAATGAAGATGTAGTCGCTGGGCGCACCAGTTCGAGTTTTGTTAACAGTTTTGTTAGTTATACAGTCTTCATACCACTACTGCCGAAGAAGCACAGGATGGGTGCATGCTACAACTCTGGAGGCGAAGAACCCGGCTACTCACGTCTGCAGTCTCATAACTTCAGATTGGCAATACTCCAGGCTCGAGATGAGTAGCTGCCAGCCGGGCTCGAAATATTGATCCGATGGCATCACAACTCAAAGTGATGACGTGGAATGTGAGAGGGATGAGCTCATACCTGAGACGGAACCGAATACAGTCTTATCTCCACAGGAAAAATGTTACGGTTGCGAAGCTGCAAGAGACGCATTTTACGGAAGACACTATGTCCAAATTAACAGACCGATGGGCTGGGACCGGGAGAGGATCCCCCTACTCTAAATACTCAAGGGGAGTGTTCACATGGGTGAACCCGAATGTACCCTTCCAATTGCAAGGATTCGAGTCCGATAAAGAAGGAAGGTATGTAATAATGTGGGGCACTATCGAGCAGACTCCAATTTGCTTAGTCAATTCGTACTTCCCGCAACGTGGAATACCATCACATCTCAGAGCAATATGCTCACAATGGCACACCACCGAAATAGAACCTTTATATGGGGGGGGGACTTCAACTGTGTCATTGATGGCTCTATGGACAGGTCAGTACCACCCCCCCCATCCAAGTAACCCTGCAACATGCGCTCTGACAGAAACGCTGGAACAACTCAACTTGGTGGATATTTGGAGGGAACAGCATCCCATTGAAAAGATCTATTCCTATTATTCAGCCCCGCACAAGGACCACACAAGAATCGATTATCTGTTAATCGACAGAGAACAAATACCATTGGCAGAAACTACGGCATATTTAGGAAGATCAATCTCTGACCACTCCCCACTGATTATGCAATGGCAAGTACAGGGGCCTAGACCACAAATCCCCATGTGGAGGATGTTTACTGTCGCCCTCGCCGACCCTGAGTTCAGAGAGGACCTCGCTGAAAAACTAGAAGAATACATCGACATTAATAAAGGCTCAATATCTACCTGGAGCACATTGTGGGAAGCCATGAAGGTGGTGGCTAAAGGTGAAATAATATCAAAAGCTGGTGGTACTCACAGACAATTGAGGACTGAACTCGAAGCACAAGAAGAAGAGATCTCTCGTCTAGAATCCACCTCAAGCATTACTCCAGAGGTCGAAAGGAAGCTGAAGGAAGCCCGCGAGAAATGCCAATCTTCCTGGGACAGATTAGAGAAGTTTGACTTCGCAACATACGCTACCAGGTCTCACAAGGAGTCCGACAAACCCGGCAGACTGCTGGCCTGGCTGTGAAAGCGTGAACGCCCCAGGCACCTCCCAATGGACATACTGGACAAAAACGGGATACGTCACAAGACACAACTAGGAATTAATGAAGCGTTTGCCAAATTCTACTCCAAATTGTACTCCTATGACACACAAATAGACAGAGATTAAATTAAAGAAACACTGGAAGAGATAGGCCTCCCCAAAATATCCAGCGAACAGAGAGAGGCACTGGAGATGGAAATCACAGCAGAAGACGTGACAGGAGCAATCAGATCGCTGGCCACCTGTAAGGCTCCGGGAAGCGACGGCCTCCCGCCTGAATTTTACAAAACATATGAATCCACCCTCACCCCAATCCTCCACGAGGTCTACCAAGAGGCCTACGAAAACGGGGTCTTACCTAACACTATGAAAGAGACAATAATTATTCCCATGCTCAAACGAAACAAACCACTCACTGACTGACTCTTATCGCCCTCTGGCCATGTTAAATTATGACAGCAAGATTCTCACCACTATACTGGCCAGCAGACTCGCTAGGGTCCCTAATCCAAGAGGACCAGAACGGTTTTGTTCCAGGACGCAATACCACAGCCAACCTGAGAAGGCTTCAACACATTATGGCCGAAACCTATGAGAGAGAAGAAGACTTAGCAGTACTATCACTTGATGCCATTAAGGCCTTTGATTCTATCTTCTGGGAGTGGCTCGTCGAGGTGCTGAGAGGATTCGGGATTGGCAAAGGCTTTGTCAGGTGGATCACAGTACTCTATAATTCTCCTGTGGCAAGAGTAAAGACCGGCAGAATAGTGTCTGAATCCTGGAAAATACAAAGGGGCACCAGACAAGGGTGCCCACTATCCCATGCTATACATATTGGGCCTGGAGCCGATTGCCATATATTTTAGGAAACAGTTCTTTGACGCTGGCATCAAAGTGGGCAACGAACATAACATAATATCACTATACGCGGACGATGTCCTTTTATACTTGAAAGACCTCCAGGTCAACGCACTAATCACATTAGATGTACTAGACAACTATGCGAAATACTCTGGGATCAAATTCAGTAGACTGAAATCCTCTGCCTTCCCCTTGGCTAACCTGAGAGGCCTAGAAGAAGCTGATCTCCCGGACATTGGGATAAAGTGGCAACTTGACACGTTTCGGTACCTAGGAATTAATGTGAGTCACACCCTGATGCTCACACACGAGCA
Source organism: Ambystoma mexicanum (assembly GCF_040938575.1). Classification (NCBI taxonomy): domain Eukaryota; kingdom Metazoa; phylum Chordata; class Amphibia; order Caudata; family Ambystomatidae; genus Ambystoma; species Ambystoma mexicanum. Next base: position 1,473,042,798 of record NC_090935.1, read on the forward strand.
CAACACGGAAGTAGCAATAACCGGCCTTCGCAGATCCATGAAATTCTGGTCCAGACTCCCACTTGCAATGGTAGGCAAAGCAGCAATCGTTAAGATGATAGTCCTCCCTCGATTTCTATATTTCTTTGTCAACATATGCCACTACGTCAGACCGCCCTTCTTTAAGAAATTAGAGGCACTTATCAAGGACGTCCTATGGGGACCTAGCAGGCATAAATTGACTTTGGCTACCCTATCCCTGCCATACAAGGAAGGGTGACTACAACTCCCAGACCTCCAGTTGTATTATCTTGCGGCACAGCTTAGCCACGTGATGAAGTGGCTCTCGGACAATCCGTCAGCCGAGCTGGGGCTATTGCGACAATCCCCCTCCAAAATATTCCCCAGGGAAACTCTTTGGAACCCTCTACGACAATCCCCAGATGCCCCCCTGATCGTCGAACTTGGTAGGCAGATTTGGACCAGAGCCTGCTACATCAGGCAGGTGAAATATCCTTACTCTCCAGACAACCCCATTCTGGTTGACGTGTGCAAAACAGAATCGGATCTCTCCACAGCTAGGAGGTGGGAGGGAGCTGGAATTTATACATGGGAAGATATGTTTGAGGAGGGCGAATTCAGGGATTTTGAGTCACTGCAGGCTAATGAAGGGCTATCAAGCGGCCAGTTTCTCTGGTATCATCGGCTCAAACAAACCACCAGGAAGAACTGGTGCAGCTGGCCGGAGGAACCCACCCCAGACCCACTGTTACAAGAGATGCACGACCTTACGGATGGCTCTCGACTCTATAAGAGGCTCAACGACAAACCCAACCCCAAAAGTGCGGCACTGAAGGCGAAATGGGAAACAGACCTTGAAACTACGCTTACAGACAAGGAATGGGAAAGAACTTTACTATATCCCAAGAAGGTGTCGAGAAACTCCAGATTCGGTCAGATACAGCTAAACGTCCTATATCGGACGTATATGACCCCACACAGGGTGGCCTCCTTCAACAAACAGGCCTCCCCGGCATGCCATGGTGTGGGAACAACAAACCTGATCTGATCCACATGTTCTGGACTTGCACCAGAACAATGGCGCTGTGGTCCAAAGTTAAACAGACCTGCACAGATGCCGGAATAAGCAGATATGAATGGACACCCGGGGAATGCTTATTAGGGGCTTAGCCCAGACCAAGAAATTACAAACATGTTGTCAAGTTGATGGACATTGCATGCATACTTGCGAAAAGAACTATAGCCATGGCATGGAAGACACCAGGAGGCCCGAGACATGAACGCTGGATGAAAGAACTAGAGAGATGGACTGCAGCCGATACCAGAGCCTGGCAAGATGGAATCATCTCTAGTGGAGACATTGTAAGTGGCACTCTAGACTCTTGGAAGGCCCTCCTGAGAGATATACACTCCAGTGCAGACCATAAACCCCCTTAATAAACCCCACTACTTTGCCATAACTGATCCCTCGCACTCGCCTAGAGATGGTATTCCTCTTGACCGAGATCCCTCCCACTTCCCGAGAAATCGGAACCCCTGTTTTGCAGCTATACCCACCTGAGAAAGATGAACTGTTTCACATGAAGACTGTTGTTGTTTATGTTTAATGTTTTAGTTAATTTTCTTGTATTTGTATGCATCCAATACAAATGCCAATAAAATGCGTTAAAAATAAAAAATTAGAGGTCGGAAACAGGGTTTTGGGGGGACCACCCAAACCTCTCTCAAAAAATGCCTTCAATATTAAGGTTTTCAAGATTCCTGTTTTCAATATATGGGCATTTGGTATACAATATCTCAGTATAAAGACATGTAATCTATTGAAACAATACATCAAAGAAAACCTTGAGAAAGTATTCATCTGACATTCCACCACCCCGGCAGGTGCACCCATATTTTTTTATTCCCAAGAAGGAGGACACAGTACTCAGACTGTATATTGACTAAAGACAATTGAATGATATCACTATCAATAATAGATATCCTCTACCCCTCATTCAAGTTCTCCTGGATCAGGCATGGCATAGTAATGTTTACACCAAACAAGACTTAAGAGGTGCATTTAACTTGGTACGAGTAGCGGCAGTTGATGAGTGGAAGACCACTTTTCGTACCAGATACAGGCACTAAGAATATCTAGTTATGCCCTTTGGGCTATGTAACGCCCCTGCAGCCTTCCAGCCTTTTCTGAATGATATATTCCGAGATATATTGGATAACTATGTCGTCATCTATCTAGACGATATTTTGATCTTCTCATCTTCCATGGAAGAACACTTCGTCCACGTAAAAGAGGTATTGTCCAGACTTGGAGAATATCAACTGTACGCCAAGGCATCCAAGTGAAATTTTCATCAGCAGAAGGTTGCATAACTGGGTTATGTATTTTCCCCAGGAAAGATTGAGATGGATCCAAAGAAAATGTATGCTGTCCTGGAATGGCCCATCCCCACGTCAGTCAAGAGCCTCCAGAGGTTTCTGGGCTTTGCCAATTTTTATAGGCGTTTCATACCAGATTATTCCCAGATCCTCTTACCTTTGACGAGACTCCTACGCAAGGGACAAGCGTTTGAATGGTACCGAGAGGCCCAGGAGGCATTCAAATGTTTGAAATTGAGATTCACCACTGCACCGGTTCTAACGATTCTGAATTCTTGAGTACCCATTTATCGTAGAAGCCAAGGCTTCTGATTCTGCTGTAGGCGCAGTCTTGTCTCAGAGAGACACGCAAACCAAGTTCAAACATCCCATAGCATATAATTCCTGAAAATGTACAGACATGGAACACAACTGCAGTATTTTTATAAAGAATTGTTGGCAATTAAAGAAGCCTTTATCAACTGGAGACATTACCTTGAAGGAGCCATTCATTCCATCCTCGTGATCACAGATCATCGGAATCTAGAATTCCTATGTACAGCTCGGTCCATAAAGCAACAACAGAATAGATGGATTAATTTATTTTTGTGATTTAACTTCCAAGTCATATACACCCCAGGCACCCAAAATACTAAAGCGGATGCACTATCTCGCAAAGATCCCGTTCTCTTGAAAAAGACCATCGGCCTCCCATTTGTGTCTTCTTCCCAGATCATCTCTACCCTCCAGACTAGACTAGAAAGATACGAAGAATACTGCTCTCAGGCATACGACGATACTGAGAAGAAACAATTAATTGAAGAAGATCCCACACATCAAGAAAAACACGTATTATTGTTTCACAGGAAAAGACTCACCACTGCCATTCAAACCTGTTTTCTTCAATGGTGCCATGACGACCCTAGTGCCAGACATTTTGGTATACTAAAAACATGAAAGTAAATAGAGAGGTATGCCTGGTGGAAGGGTTGGTCTCAAGACGTCTATGATTACATCCAAGGATATGGGGTTTGTTCTCGGTCCAAAAACGTCCATCAGAAGACAATGGGACTACTTCAACCCTTACCAATACCCCAGGGTCCCTGGAAAGATTGCTTTGTGGATGTCATCCCGGACCTTCCTATGGTGCAAGGTCAAACCACTATATTAACCATTGTTGATAGGTTTACAAAAATGGCTCACTTCATAGCATTGCCAAAGATACCCTCTGCTCTCAAATTGTCCCAGCTTTTTGTACAACACCTGTTTCGACTACATAGATTACCTAACACCATTGTTACCGACAGGGTGACACAATTTGTATCCCACTTTTGGAGAGGAGCCAGTCATCTTTTAGGAATAGAACTCAGTTTTTCAATGCATACCATCCTCAGAGTGACAGTCAAACTGAGAGAGTAAATCAGGTCATAGGACAATATTTACAGTGTTATGCCCCTCTCTATAACGATTGGTTCGTGCTGCTACCCTTGACCGAGTTTGCATACAATGACATTAATCACGTCTCAATGGCAGATACTCCCTTCCATCTAATGTATGGTTATCATCCATCTTCATTTCCTACCAAGACCCTAAAAGCCACCCCTATCCCAGCGGCTCACGATCATATCCAGCTGTTACAACAAGGATTTCAAAAAGCCTTGGTGCAGCTCAAATATGCACAAGATGCCACCAAAAATGCGCTGATCAGAAAAGAACGAACGCACCATTATACAAGCTAAATGACAGCGTGTGGCTGGCCACGGACAATCTAAACGTACCTAAATGTCCAAAGACGTTCAAACTCCGATATGTGGAACCATTCATGATTACCAAGGTTATCAATCCAGTGGCCATGAAACTACAATTACCATCATACTATCGTATCCACCACACTTTGCATGTGACCCTGCTCAAACCTGCCACGCACTCCCTTAAATACGGTGATCGTCATCCACCAAGGCCCCCAGCAGTCAATTCTCATGAGGTCTATGAAGTCAAGAAAATAATGGATTCACGCAATTGTAGAAACTCTATCCAATATCTGATTAACTGGGTAAGGTACGGTCCTGAAGATAGGACTTGGGTCTTACCAAAAATGTCTACTCGCCCCAATTGGTTAGAAACGTTAATTTACGTCATCCAGACAAGCCAGGTGGGAAGATCAAGCCATCTCGCTTGATGGGAAGGGCCCTTAGGAAGAGGCATACTGTAAGTTTTAACCAACCTCACACCAATCCCAGACATCCCGCTTCCTGCTTATTGGCAGGGCGATTGTGTCAACCCTAGTGGATCCATAGGTACAGACTCAGATAGCGTACCAACATGTAGTGTACCAACATGTTACACCACTTAATAATGGAGGATTAAGTATTTTCGGTCCACTTGCAGGATCGCAGGAAGTAAATCGGTGTTCGGCTACCTCTGGCAATGGCATTCAATTGAACGTGTCTTGTATTCCGGATGTAGCGGGGATCTGCTGCCTCTTCAAAACTTCCAGGTTTCACATCTCGAAGGAGTCCATCACCCCGTTCCAGGGCGTTTTCTTTCTAGGTATTTGGCGCTTGCACTAACTTTCGTTTCTTTCTGCAATCACCCAGCGAGCATGGAGCACTCGCTAAGAACGCTGCAGTGACTTTAGCGTTCCATCTGTACTCCTATTCATTTCTGATTGCCTCCTCCTTATGAATGCACCGAACCCTCAGTGTCCGATCCCACTGTAGTGCCCATTGTTTATTCCGGATGCCTGGTGTTAAATCTTGTAAACCTCGTATGGACTGCGATGGTCTCCTCAATAGTGGACTGACCATCCATTTGCAGGTAACTATAAAACCAAAGGCAAAGCGAGAAATAGTGACATTGTTTTTAACAGAGAGCCAACATTCTCGTTTGTCTCACCCTTATACAGTTCTTCAAGCTTCAAGATCAAACACACCGTCACTTCTACAGTTTCCTAAACAGTACCAGGGAGAGGAATAGCAAGGGGGACTTTGGTTATTTAACCATAACCTCTTATTTCCCGACCCTGGTGCCTTGTCTGCATGGTTTCTGAAGGCCAGGTCTGTATCATTCATGACAGCACCGCTGAGTGAGGGAGTGTTTAGTCAGATCTTTGTGGGCCATAGTCGAGTCGGTTATCGATAGTGGGATGGCGGCGTTGTCAGACCAGTCGAGTCGGATAGGGTTTGCACAGGTGATGATGCAGAATGATGTAAAGACTAGTCTAGGGTGTTGCCTTTGTTGTGCATGGGGGAGAGCAAAATGTTCTTAAGGCCCATGGATCTAGTCGGTGCAAAATGCGTGCTTTGAGGGTGTTGTTGGTGCGAGACAGGGGGACGTTAAAAGCTCAGAGAAAGACATTATTAAAGTGTGCTAATTTGGCAGAGGAGAGTAACCTGGAGATGTCAGCAATGAAAGAGTCACTCCTATGGTGTGGTCTATAGATGAGGTGTAAAGTGATTAATTCCTTGTGAAATAAATGGAACCAGCAGGCGACTGATTTGAACAAGGTTGTTCTGGTAGAGGGGATGATGGAGCATGGGCCATCGCTTCTCTGGATGACTGCCACACCTCCTGCCCCTCATCAAACATCGAAAGCATGGGCAGAGACCTGGATAAAACATATTTCTGTGATTAATAGGGCATCAAGGTTGTTGCACAAGTTGAGGTTGGCAATCTCTGCAGCGTGAGCGACTTCTGAGCGAGCACTGATCAGCATGACGGGGCATGTGGTCCATGGGTTTGAGATGAGGGCCAGGGCAATATTTAGAACGATCACTAGGGTAGCTTGCTGGGGCTGCCCAGGGCACTTTGCAATTCGAACCCTAACAAGGGCAGGGATATGGTGATTTTTGTTAAGTGGCTGTAGTAGTGACTACTTTGTATGTGAAATGCAGGCTAGTGGGTCTGACCCCTGTCACTATCATGCCCGAACAAGCACAAACAAGTGAGGTTGTTGTCTTTATCCGTCCTTTGCTGAGGATGTTGGCGATGAGGACACCCAAGGAGGACTGGTAAAGTAGGTGGTGGTCGGAGCAGTATCGACCGCAAATATTGTAAAAAAGATTAACAAATAGTTGAAATGATCAGATTTCGGCTGTACCAAAATTACATACAGCCGTAAATGACTAATATTTCAACCATTCGGGTTTCATTATAGCGAACAAGGGAAGCGGGGGTGGCGGGGGTGACCCCTGCATCCAAAACAACAATGTTGTGCACACAAAAAAAAGAAAAAGAAAAGGTGCCTGGAGCACTGCTTCCCATCCACGGAAATGAAGGAATCTGGCGCTGCAGGGACTCGGCAGCACACAGCAAAGTGTGCCGCCAAAAGGTAAGTAAGGGGGTGGGAGAAGCAAGGTCTAAAAAAGCCAATTAGCTGTGGGGTGCTTATTTCGAATACTAACATTTTTTTTTTTTTTTTCATTTATTTTTTTTATTGTTGTTTTTGATAATAGATCTTTACAACATCCAATTTACTTCAAACATAAAATTCAAGTTTCCAAAATACGTATGAAAACATGTTTCTTCAATGTATAACACAGTTATTCTTAAAATATAAAATATTTCTACCAGCATAATAAAACAGCATTTATAAGTCTAATTCGAGCACTACAAGTCCAAGCAGTATCGGATGAAGCTGACAATATACTTGGGCGTACTTAAATAAAACATTTACAGATTTCACATTTTTTTCTATTCTTTACTATAATTCTCAACCCAATCGAGTTTTTTTTCAATAATTTGTAGGACTTTTACTAGTGCAAGTATAAGTGAAGTCCTGTTTCCCCACATACATTCTACCCATAGCGTTTCTGGGGGAATTCCCATGATGCCAAATAGGAATTTGCCCAAATATTTTTGTCTATCTTCCTCAAAAGAAATACAGTATAATACTAGATGTTTCAAGGATTCATTTACATCACTCATACAAAATCTACAATTCAAGTTATACCCCTCGTTTTTGTTATGTTTCCAACATTTCATACGGTCTTTCGTTAACAGTAAATTGAACCTGAATCGCATGTACGTTGCTCTTATCAGATTACTAGGTACCTGCCTAATATATAGTAATATTGGTTTTTGGTTATGCCTAAATTTAGAATATTCTTCATACATTTTATATTGTCCAATTAAATCAGATGTATTTGCCCAATCATAAATATATAGTTTTTTTTTTACTATTTGAGGCAAGGTAGCTAGGTCTGTTGTACTTTGCGCAATCAAATCCAATACCTGTTGTATCTCTTTGTAAGACTTCTGTATAGAATCAGGTTTGCCCCTCTTAATCATAAGTGCTAAGTCTTCATATAGCGAGTTTTCCATTGGTTGGAGAACTTTAGCAAAGTTTGCCAACCTGCGCCATAACATTTTTGATGCCAGAGATGTAAGCCCCAATTCATGGATTATTATGGGATTTGGCAACGAAAGGGGCAGAAGTAATATCTTTTTCCAAATCATTCCCTGTACGGAATTTAGAATATGCCCCATCGCCAATGTGCATAAATCCAGTCCATATAATATAATTGCCTCTACTTTAAGCAGGTAAAACTCTATTAGTGGGATAAGAGAGAATCTACAGAGCTTACTATGGATAATCTTCATTTGTGCTACAAGTGGCAATGCTTTAATTGATATTGCTTTTTGCCATTTTTTCAATGAATCCAAGTTCGTTAGGTTATATCCCAAATAAATCACCCCTAGTGAGCGAGAAATCATGTTTCCATTGATTAGCCATTTAAATGATGTTATTTTCCTTTTGTTAGAGAAAATCATTATATTCGATTTACCAGGGTTGACTGTCAAGTTGTGTTCTTCACAGTAGCCATAGAACAGATGTATTTTGTTTTGTAGTCCAAATGGCGTGCGATCTAAAAGGATGATATCATCGGCAAAAGCTAGCCAATTTATGCTTAGATGTCCCAATTTTGCAGCAAAGCTGTTCGATTGTTCCCACAACTTATCTATATCTGCTAGATACAAATTAAACAGAGTGGCCGCGAGATTACAGCCTTGTTTCACCCCAATAAACGTATTTATTGGGTCAGTTAGCCGACCCGTACCATCAATTCTTACACTATAACTGGTGTTAGTATGGAGCATGGCTATCATTGTTATTAAATGGACTGGGATCTGCCATTTGTGCATTTTTGCCCACAATATTTCTCTAATCACGCAGTCAAACGCTGAGGACAGGTCCACCAATGCCATATAGATTGGACCATTAAGTTCTCTTCTTGAGCTCTTTAATAAGTGCGCAAGAATAGTTGCATTCAATTGTGTTCCCATGCGTTTTCTAAAGCCTGTTTGAAAGCGTGAGAGGATACGTAGAGACATTATAGATGCATTCAGTTCTCTAAGAAGTAAACTGGCAAACATTTTTGCAGGAGTATCTATCAAAGCTATGGGTCTAAAGTTTTTTGGGTCAGCTGTTCCTCCTTTTTTATGAAGGGGAATAATTAGAGCAGATGTCCAGGAAGCTGGTAGTTTCTTTGTTTTAAAAATGATATCAAAGCTACGCATTAAGTGAGCTGCCCAAAATTTTGGATCATCCTTCAACAAGCATGGAGGAATTCCATCCGGGCCCGCTGCTTTTGAAAACTTTAAATTTGTATCACTGACTCAATTGTTTCGATGTCCCATGGACAAGTGTGGGGCAGTAGTGATACCTTTGCATCGTACTTAAGTGAGCTGAACTTATCTGGTAATATATATTTGTTACTATAAAATTCAGTCCATAGGTCGCCACTCACTGTAGAGCATTTCTCTGCCTGGCTTCTTTCCATAGGATCTCTTAGTATAGCCCAGATTTCGCGGGTTTTCCTACCTATCATGAGATTAATCATGTTTTGATTTTTTCTCAGATATGCATTGAATTTAATAGTTTTGATATCCTGTTTATATTTAGTCATAATTAATTTTTTCCTATACGTTACTTGATCAAAATGAAGGGTATAGTCCCTAGCCAAATTTCTAATTTCAACATTTTTCTCTCTTTTTCTTTTCATTATCTCAAAATTATGACGTCCAACTAGATCAGTAGATGTATCTTGCTTGTTTCCAGTGACTATCTGACTGAGGTGGTAGTGAATCATATTCTCATTCATGAGATCTAATGATCTACATTCTTCCGTGGACAACAGCTTGGGATTATATTTTAATATATCACGACTGACTAGGCTGTTCAATGACCTGCACGTTTTCAAATTCCACTTTATTGATAGCATCTGTCTATCGGATTCAGGTAACACCAATGGTTTGTAGATAGAATAAGTACCAAATTTACAACTCATAGTGCATGTCACAATCGAGTGATCACTCAGGGCAGATACTTCTATTGTACAGGGCAAAGCCATCGTGGCTAATGTTTTTGAGGTGACAATATAGTCAATCGAGGAATTATATATTCCCCTAGTCCAGGTGACTTTTGACCCATAACATGCAAAAGGAATAACTTGCATATCCCATTCTTTAAAAAAATCTGACCATAACTGGCCCCTCTCGCACGACAACTTTGCATACTGAACATTTTGACCTTCATCTTCCCGATTTTTTTGTATGAGAGTTGAATTGAAACCCCCACCCACAATAATTTCGATGTTGGGCATTTCATCCACCACCTCCAACAATAAAGCATTCAGTCTTTCAAGAATACCGTCGATGTGTGTTCCATTTGGGTTCCAGTATAAGCCTATTATCAACAATGGAACATTCTGATTACTCCTTGACATAACAATAATTGCTAGCATCTCCTCGGAGGAATATAACTTCCTTATTTCCACATTATATACCAAGGAGACATAAATGGCAAGGCCACCCTTTGGACGTCCAAGTTGACCCTTTTGAGCATGACTAAAAAAACTTGTAAATCCCTCCATAGGAATATCTACGGTGGCCATGGTTTCTTGTAGGATAATGATTGCTGGACGATTCTCGCAATCTAGCATCCGAAACCACGACTTTAAGTTTTTAAATCCACAACAATTCCATGATTTTACTAAAAAGGAATTGTTTTATGATTTTTCATCTCCTGGGGTCTCTTTACGGATTGATTTCATCAAGGGTTCTAGCCATGCTAGACTTTTTATAATTTGTTCCACCGACTCTGCTTGAGAATTCACCTTTGCCTGCAACATTGTCAACTGATTGTCATTATATTCACTTTTTATATTTTGCTGACTTTCTATTTCTTGAAAGTCTAGGAACTCGGTTGCATCATTCATTGAGTAGAAGTCAAATAACTTATAACCCAGAAACTCCAAGTCCCCATAATGAGCCCGAATCAGCGAGGCAATTATAGGTGATTTAAACTTGCATATCATCCGGTAGTTACATGAGGAAGGTAATCTTATCCAGTCGATATCATTTGATACCAAATTACGTAAAGCCGGGATTTGGCAAAAAATCTTCATTACTGCACCACGATTTAAACTAGGATTGTCAAGCACTACTTTATCAGCCCTCCAGCCTAGCACAGTTTTCATTTCCACAGGAAGATCTTTTGGTGAAACTGCCTTTCCCAGCTTTTCTATCTCATTAAATTTTTCCGTTTCTGATAATGCTGGAAGGGGTGCCTCTTGGGCCCCTTTCATGAGATAGGCGTCTTTCTCCAAGGTCGGCGAGGCGTTGCCATCGTCGTTTTTATCTTGAGCACACATCTCTATATTCTTTGAACAAAAAGCCTCCTTCTCTACTATGCCCTTTGATTCTTTAGAAACCTGGATAGACATGGTGGTAAGTTTTTTATCAATTTTTTCAAAGAAGCTTTGTAATTGTGTTTGAATTAACAGAGGCGAGTGATCCTGCAACCCACTCATATTCGATATCTTTAAGCCTGGTCTCACAACATGTGGCGCTTCAGGTGCTTGTATCAAAGAGGGTAATATAGAATCTACTTCAACATCCTGTGAATTTTTCTCTTCTAAATATAGAATTTTTTCTTTGCCCAATTCCTTTATCTCAATGCCCATGTCATCTAGTTGCTTTTGACCAAGACATAAGTCAGAGGAATTAGGACTGCATGATTTTATATTTTTTGTTTTTTTAGAATTTTTTTTTATTTGTTTTCCTGTCGGCACTAGTGGAATGGTAGACGGACCCTTTCTTTTCTGAGCTCTTGCAAATGCTTTTTTTGCTTTCCTGGACATAAAAAATGTGGATTGTTGTAAATCAACATTTTCTTCGTCCCTGATAGACTTATCCACGGTTGATACTTGATTCACTATGTCAAGGTCAATCAAGTCTGTCAGAGCCGTGGGACTATCAGGTCGTTCCGGCAGTTCTTCTGCTGTTGTCAATTGAAATCCACCATCATTTCTCATTAACTCTGATGGTATTAGGTTTGCTGCTACTATGATATTTTCAAGTACTAGAATGCGGTCATGTTGAAGTTTTGCAATTTCAAGGTACTCGGGAGAAATAAGTGAAGTTTGTCTGGCACCTAATGAGTTCTGCAGATTTTTATCGTTCACCATTAAATCAATATTCACATCTGTTTGAGAGGATTGGTCATGCTGTATGGGATGGTTCTTCTCAATTCCCTTACCCCCCAGCTGATTTACAATCAGCAATTGGGATGCCCAGAAGTTGTTACACTTTTCTTGGGATATCATGAATCCTTCAATTCTACATAGTGTGTTCATAATTTCTGCATTAGAAGTACTCAACGCATGAATTGCACCATGAGTGTACTCATGACCCTTATCAAGCAGGTTCAGAATTCTTGTTAGAACAGGAAAATTCTGAAGCTCTGGATTGTTAAGATCCACAAGAGTATCCTCAAGTGGAAAAAGAGGAAGAGATGAGTTTGGACGACGTGTGGGATTATCTCTTCCCTTTTGCTGATCAATGTCCCCACCCAAAACCGGAGAATGGATATAATTGATGTCCTCATGGTTGTTTCCAGATTCATAAGCAGGGGAACTAGCCTTAGGTGTTGTATTTTTTGTTAGTATCTTCTCATCCTTTTTTCGATTCTCTTTTAACTCTTTCAGGTTTACTTCTATTGCAGCATGAAAGTGAACCTGATCCCTAAGGCCATGAGAGCTTGCCGCGGGTGTAGACGGCCCATTAGACAGTCTCATACGACTGTGTAATTCGGCGAGTACTGCAGGGGCTACCAATGATGTATCAGATGCCGGCATCATAGATATGTCTCCAACCGCACCCAAAATCGAATTATCGTTAATGGGTATGTTACAGATCAGGTTCTTTGGGTGTGTGGTGACATCAGACACCTCAGGGCAGATGCTCTTTGAGGAAACCGGTATAACTAATGCTTCATCTGTCATCACTGTACCTCTATACGCCCCTGAAACATCCAGGGGAATCCCGACTTGTGATCTCACATACCCAGGTTGTGACATATCCACATTAGTGATTCCTATCTTGGGCCCTTTTTTTTTTTTATTTGATTCACAGAGTCTTCATAGTAATCATCCTCTGAAACATTTCCCTCATTTGGGGCCGCTGAGGCGTTATTTAAGCACCGTTTCCCACTCCGTAGATTTTTTACCATAGTTGACTTTTTGTCCAAGTCGTAGTACACAATTAGTTTGACTTTACGGGAGATCTCGTACAATCCTGCACCAGGTGTATAGCCACACAACACTGGAGATTGAACAGTCAAGACACAGAAATTAATAACATTTACAACTTTCCTCTAGTTCTGTGTTTGTTGCAAACTAAATTTTGCAATGTAGTAATTCCACACACTAGATGTCATATGAAAAGCAACTTTTTACCTGCAGATGTTCACAAATATTCACACTTCCACACCACCACGCATCCGAACAGTCCAACAGCCACTAGTAAAGCCCACTTCAAATGCGCTTGGTCACCAGAACGGGATCAAAGAGGGAATACCTCTGCAGTCTCCCGGTCACGCCGTTAGCGCCAAACAGCCGCTCAACAGCCAACGCCCTCTACCCCTGCCGGGCTCAACGCCGCGAGGGTGATTGCAGGTGGGTTTTGCAGTCTGGTCAGGTCACGTGGTGCTTCTCCAAGCTCCGCCCCCTCCTGGGAACGAAGCTACGGGCAGTAAGAGTCCTGGGTGACTCGAGGTGCTGGGACTCACTATGGATCCAGCTCTGGCAAAAACGAAGTGTCCCCGACTGCAAACGCAGCGCTCGCCTGATTGCAGGTGGGTTTTGCAGTCTGGTCAGGTCACGTGGTGCTTCTCCAAGCTCCGCCCCCTCCTGGGAACGAAGCTACGGGCAGTAAGAGTCCTGGGTGACTCGAGGTGCTGGGACTCACTATGGATCCAGCTCTGGCAAAAACGAAGTGTCCCCGACTGCAAACGCAGCGCTCGCCTGATTGCAGGTGGGTTTTGCAGTCTGGTCAGGTCACGTGGTGCTTCTCCAAGCTCCGCCCCCTCCTGGGAACGAAGCTACGGGCAGTAAGAGTCCTGGGTGACTCGAGGTGCTGGGACTCACTATGGATCCAGCTCTGGCAAAAACGAAGTGTCCCCGACTGCAAACGCAGCGCTCGCCTGATTGCAGGTGGGTTTTGCAGTCTGGTCAGGTCACGTGGTGCTTCTCCAAGCTCCGCCCCCTCCTGGGAACGAAGCTACGGGCAGTAAGAGTCCTGGGTGACTCGAGGTGCTGGGACTCACTATGGATCCAGCTCTGGCAAAAACGAAGTGTCCCCGACTGCAAACGCAGCGCTCGCCTGATTGCAGGTGGGTTTTGCAGTCTGGTCAGATCACGTGGTGCTTCTCCAAGCTCCGCCCCCTCCTGGGAACGAAGCTACGGGCAGTAAGAGTCCTGGGTGACTCGAGGTGCTGGGACTCACTATGGATCCAGCTCTGGCAAAAACGAAGTGTCCCCGACTGCAATACGTTTTTAAAGCTGTGGTTTTATTTCTAAGTTTTCCGGGCTCCTCCAAAAGCTAGTGCTTATTTTAAAAAAAATAAATAAATAGCACTTACCGAGATTCAGCTGCAGCTTTCCTGCTCTGGTCTCCGGTCCCCGTCCTCCGTCTACAGCACTAATGAAGGGAAAGCCACCCAGCGGTAGCCTTTGTTTACTACAGCTGGCTGGCTTTTCCTTCATTAGTGCCGCAAAAGCAAAAGCCAGCACAGGAGGGCCTCCATTTCACAAAATGGATGCGCCCATGTGCTTGCTTTTGCGAATTTTGAGCTTGAATAGCTCAAAATTTTACATAGGAAGTTTTAAAACGGAGAATGCTACTATTTTTTTTTTATGTTGCCTATCTATTTTTTAAATAAACATTTTTACTAGACCATCCCTTTAATACTTTTGTTCTCTTGAGCCATGATTAGTATAGAAAACTGGCAACTGGCAACAGCAAAAACGTTGACTTTATTGTTAGGCCTTTCACAAAACGGCAAGGCTTCAGAAGAGGTTGCTTTTCCAAAAAATAAGAACCTTAACCTCAGATACAGTGTCCTAAAGTGCAAATGCAACAGCACATCAAAAGAAAGTGCTTTTCGGATTCAATAGCAGTCTTGCAATGATAACATTTATCTGATATCAGGCTATCCGAATTATTCAAACAATGGGCAAGTGGCAGGACTCCAAATCTTAGTTAAATACGTAGAGACTGCATAAACCTGGGCTTCTTTGTGTCGAAATAAACCTCATATCCGTGTGAGGTTTTGTTCTCCCGGCACATACTAAGTGAAACAGGGCTAGCAATTCAATGCAATATAATCCACTTTACATTTTTCATAGAACGCTTTCTTGACCATCATTTTCGTGTTGGAATTTATGCTCGTCAGGTTCATCCAGAAGTCCTTAGGGTCCAAAGAATACAAGGTATTTCTGACGTGGGCACACCATGGCAAGGAGCGACCACCATCTTTCTCTGAAAGATCGACCACAGCCGCCCTGTATTTATTTAATTCTGACATGCTCCATAGACTAATCCAATAAAAAAAGTGGGTTGAGTGCAACAATATGGTTAAAATAACATAAGTTTAGCTCTTTGTGCAGTAAAATAGTTGTGGTGCTGCCAGGTAGACCAAAGACGCTTTTTTCTAAAAACTGTTCTCGATAACACAATGTTTTTTTTTACAGTCAATATAGCCCCATATCACAGCCCCACTCAGGACTGATTGCCTAGCTTGTAATTCATATGCTACCAATGTCGGTTTTATGGGCCCCATTGCCATGTTCATAGAAAAAAATGAAGCTATTATTCCACTATATCTTGAAAGAGCCACACAGTCTTCTTCTAAGTGGCAGTCCCATTTGCCTTGACTTGAGAATCATAGGACACGTGTTGCTTTTTGTTCCTGTTTGTGAACACCATGTTAGGGGTTCGAAATTGAGGGGAGCTGGGAGATATTCAGCTCCTGCTTGTAGCCTAGATGCGCTTGGGTAGTGTAACAGCGACGGCTACCAAGAGCTATTTATGGCTCTCAATGCCAACGGATACCTTAAAAAAAACACACCCACGCGGGGGGGGGCGTGGCTTGAGGCCCCGACGATGCGGACGCCTCAGTGAAAGCTCCGTGGGACACCTGGCTCTCTGCCACTAAATGCCCGCTAAATAATTAAAATCCCGGCATGGAGGGACCCATCCAAGCAACACATCCTCTTGAGAAGCTGTCGCTTCGATCTGGCCAAAATTGGAGCGGGGAAACCCCTTTTTCGCAGCCTGAGAAGTCCCGTCCCGAGACCGAGTTCACCTCCCCAGGATGGCGGGCGCAGGGGATTGAAGACTCGATATGGCGGGGTCGGCCATATCAACCCAGCACTGAAACCCCCCCTCCTTGCAGGGCCCATCAACACAAGCCGCAGCATCATTCCCAGCGAGGGGGGACCGCTGCGACTGATTGCCTCCGGCGCCCTAAGGCCTGCGCCGAGCCCATCCCGCTTGCAGAGGAGCAGCTCAGGAGGGGTGTGGGCCCGAGGTGGCGGGACCACCTTCTCCGCGGCGGCTGGAGCCTGCCGGCTACAAGGACGCCAACGGGGTGGAAAAGCCACAATCGGGAGGTGAAACAGCAGACCTTGGGCTTCGGGACCGCGGGGGGTTGCTGCGGTTCCCAGCCCGCCTCCAGCCCACTACGGACCCAGCATCATCCGGGTCCGTACCACGTTACTCCTAACCTCCCCCTCAGCAACGGGCCCATGAGCCCCAGCTCCGGCCGGAGCTGCCATGGTACCTGATCTGCGCCTAAAACACTGCCTGCGGCCGGCACTAAGCCCTCCCCCTCATCTCCTGGAGAAGCGGCCACGGGGGTGCGGACCCGGGGGTAAGACCAGCCAGACCGTGGCGGCACCAGCAGAGCTGACACTGGACCAGATTGGCCCCCTTGCCGTACAGTCGTATCTGGTGGGGGGGGCTCAGGGTCGCTGCGCTGGCCACTGCCCCTGCGCCTGGACCTCTCATCCTTACGCATTCCACGGGGGGCCTGTTAGCCCCTGGGCCCCAGCTCCTGCCAGGGCCCCCCAGCCATAGTGACCGCAACACGGGGCCCCTCATACCCCACGGAACAGTGAATCAGCAGGAGGCTCCCTCCCCCCTCCCTACATCAGCAGATCAAGCATAACACGGAGGCCTAACTTCAATCGGTGGACCCTGGGGTCCTGAGGCGCTGTGGGGGGCCCCCAATCTGCCCTCGACTAGCCGGCTCCCATACCACAGGCCCAACAATAGCCAGTACTGGCCCACCAGCGGGCCCACACCCTCCGGAGATGATGAACCCACTGCCCTCAACAGTAGCTGGCGGAGGCCTGAAGCGTCCGCCCGGGGAACCCCACCACCAGCGTGCGGCCCTCCGATCCCCTCCCGCCTCGGCCCCGGCTGAGCGCCTGGGGGGGGCCCCCCCTGACACGCCTCATCCGGAACCAGCAGCGGCTTGGCTTCAGCCCGAATTCACCACCCCATCTGAGACCGACCTATCTCCGGAGTCAATCTAGACCCCGCTACCCACACAGCCACTCGACGGAGGAGCCCCTGACTCTCACTGCGATCTGCCCCAGAGGACAACGCGCTCCCCACCGGTCACAACTGGTCACCCCCCCGCCAAGGTAGGGCCCCCTCCCAGTGCACATAGCAAAGACCTGTTGGTCCGCCCCGGGGGAGACGGGTCACCCAACCGGCACCAGCCCCACGCCGTCTGGGGAACCTCCTTCAGCAACAACCTACGGACTACACCCACTGGCTCCAGCACCAAAATGTCCAAACACAAAGTGGCAATGTCTGCGGATATAGCGAACCTAATGCAACTGAAGGAGAAACCCAAGCAGCCGGACCCCCCCGCCCCAACTCAATCCTCCCCGCCCTCTAGACCTCAAGGACAATGGGCCACAAAGGACGACATCCAATCCCTACTAGCTGACATCAAGGTGGAATTCCGCAACTGTATGGCTGAGGTCACGACCAAGATGGAAGGCCTGGACAAACGCGTGGAGGAGGTAGAACTCAGAGTTAGAGACACAGAAGATCAAGTCATGAACACTCGGCGCAGATTGCGGAGCTGCAACGGAAACTCCATTCTCTGGCAGATAACTCTGAGAGCATTCACTGCAAGCAGGAGGATCTTGAAAACAGGGCCTGCAGGAACAATATCCACATCAGAGGGGTACCCGCTTCGATACCGGACCAAGCCCTTCACACCTACGTCAGGGATCTCTTCCAGGCCATCCTCCCGGACTGTGATAAATCACTGTTACTACTAGGCCGCACCCATAGACTACGAGGTCGTAGGAATGCCCCAATGTCCGCCACCCTGAGGTGATCACCAGGGTCCACTTTTACACCACAAAACAGGAAATCATGATGGCAAGCCGCACACAAGGTGACCTCACTTACCAGGGATCTGCAATTCAGCTTTTCCAAGAGCTGGCCGCCCCCACAGTCCAATGGCAGAGAGAGCCCTCTGGCCACTAACAAGTTTCTTGCAAGATCGGAAAATCAGATACCGATGGCTCTACCCGGCCTCGCAGTTCACATTTGAGGGTCAAACAAGGGTGATCCACACCCTCGAAGAAGCTGGTGGCATCATGGGAGCCGAGCCCTCTACCCCTGAGGAGGACTCCTCTGCCTCCCCGTCAAATCACATGCAGAGCTCCACACCAAAGCCTCAGCACAGCCGCTGGATGAATGTCCCAAAGGGAGGGAAACCCCCCGCCGCACATGAAAGATAACCGACTACCGTCACTCCATGCCGGAACCTGCACTCTCGGCAGCCGGGTGTCCCACGTAATGCCCCAGCCGAGTGGATGGACAATCACTCCGGCCCGAGGCCTCTCAGGCCCCAACTGACTAGTTTTATTTTTTTTTTTTCTCGGGCTGGGACCCCCCTAGCCCTCCTGGTTGTTGGCCCTTCTTTTCCTGCCCTTTAAGTTACCAGGCCACGTTTGGCCCTGGTTGGTTTACTGTTAAAACCTGGTTGCAGTGGACTGGCAACTACAGCCCTCTCCTGGAACTCTCCCGCCAGCGACCGATTATCCCCCCTCCACTGCGTGCCTGACCACCGAAAATGACCAGCTCTCCTCTCCCCCTCCACATACTAAGCTACGCTATGTCTCCCTGAATGTCTGGGGCCTGAACTCCCCCATGAAACGCAAATCCATCCTACGCCGCCTACAAGACCTCCAAGTATCGGTGGCGTTCCTCCAGGAAACTCACCTCCTAGCGGAGGACTTCCCTAGGCTACGATCCCGGGCATTCCCAATCCAATACTTGGCTTCAGGACCCAACAAAAAAGGAGGCACAGCGATTCTTCTAGCGAGGGGCACTCCCTTTAAAGAGAAAGGAATCCTGCAGAGCCCAGATGGCAGATTCGTAGCGATCAAAGGGGACCTCTATGGCCAGCTTCACACATTGATTGCGGTCTACGCGCCAAACGATGGTCAGGAGACCTTCTTTGCAGAGCTCGAGTCATCCCTTCTCCCCTTCCTCGAAGGCCAGGTGGTCCTAGGCGGAGACTTCAATGGAGTCCCCAATCCCCTGATAGACAGAACGGGCCCCGCATCACCCAGAGATTTCAAGATTGCCCTGAGCCTTTGCCACCTGCTCAGAACCCTAGGCCTGGTGGACACCTGGAGGGTCCTTCATCCGGACACAACAGAATACTCCTTTTTCTCCCATGTCCACTGCTCCTCATCTCGTATTGACTTGATCCTAGCAAGCCCACAACTCTTAGAGTTCACAGATGAAGTGGCAATTGGCACAAGGGCCCTGTCTGATCACTCCCCAATCCTCCTTACTGCAAGGGTCTTTGACCCGGAACCCCCTGAAAGGCGCTGATGGACCCTATACGAGCCGATGCTGCATGACATGGCGGTCCGTGATAGTATATCCAAAGCAATCACATGCTACCTTAAAGAGAACCCCCCCCAACCTCACTTCGACAGCCACGAGATGGGAGGCCATGAAAGCCGCAAAGAGGGGCCAGCTAGAAAAGGAGATGGCGGAGGCAGGCTCGACTCTAAAAAGAAAATGGTTGGCCAAAGCAGTCAAACTGGCAAGACTAGCCTGCACCAAGCTGGAGGCTCACTATGCCGAGGACACAGCACAGTCCCGGATTAGGACGAAGAAGTCATATTACGTGAATGGCAATAAAGCCAACAAATACCTGGTGAGCAAACTAGCCA